>NC_062972.1:27267558-27911300 GCF_023078275.1 Leguminivora glycinivorella
TATACTGATTTACTGTTATCAAAGTACTACTTGTCTTTCTGTGTGTGTTTTTACATTATGTTCACAGATAGTAAATGTGATAGAATATTGGTCTGCGCAATGTGAAATGTGACAGTAGTAGTCACTGCTTGTTGCTGCTTGTTTCACAAGAATGGATTAAGGGTTACATTGATAACCTTGTGGTCAAGTGTTTGTAACACATGATCAATGAATGGCTAGTACAAAATAATAGCAAAAGGGGTTTATTCATGCACAATGGATATGGTATGGTGATTTAATGTTATCAAAGTTGTTTTATTAGTGTATGTTTACATTATGTTCTTTGATCATTGTGAAAGTGGAATGAAGGCCTGAACAATGCAAAATGTGACTCTAATAGTTACTGCTTGCTTCACAAGATAGAAACAGAGGATGAATTGATCATAATTATTATGGCCAAGTGTTTATAACACATGTTCAACTTACAAAAAACGTATAAGAGTTTTATTCATGCAAAATGAGTATGGTATGGTGATTACTGTTATCAAAGTATTATTTGTCTCTGTGTGTGTTCTTACATTGTGTTCACAGATAGTATTTGTGATGGAAAATTGGCACATAAACTAAAGCAAGCATGGTGTTAGCTGGTGAGGCTGTTGTGTAAAGTTCATACAAGATAAAAATAAATATGCTTGTTGAAAGACTGTAAACGTATTTCAAGTGGGAAATAATGGTGAGACGGATACTTAAGGTTGTTGCCCATTGCAATTTAATCAAGTGATTGTGCAGTAGTCTGATTTTGACAAAATTATTAATCATGGTGATCTTTATACAAAAGGTTAACTAAGTGTTGGGTCCTTTACTGGACCAATGGTATGATATGATTGATTTAATTATGCTGCACAAGCTGCTAAACTGCACAAGTAATAATTTGCCACTGTAGGCCGTACTGTATAATTTCTATTTCCCAATTAAATGTTGGAGTAAGTTATGTATTGTTAAGTGCTCTAACACTGTTGGTGGCTTGATTTTATGAATAACATCTGGTATGAGTACCTAAAGGAATTAATGTCCAACTGAAACTGAGTAAACATGGATAATTTGAAGTCTGAGGTTCTGGATTTTGGAATCTTTTCAAAGCTGAGTAAAATATCATTGTAATGGAACACGGTAGTATTATATGAAACAACATAAAGCCAATGGTGCTACATTGTGTGGAACAATTTACTGCTTTTAGTATGGTTTCAGAGGAAACATATGCAAGTATGTGTTCGGTTTGGAGTATTGCTGGCATTGCTGCTAGTGAGAAATGCTGACATGGCTGATGCGCGACAAGGCATGGTCGCGGTTGCCAATGAGAAGTACTGAACAGTAAGCTGTCAGCGTGAGACTCCCAAGAGGATGAAGTAAGTTGTTTTCACACGCCTCTGGGCGGTGATGCCTGTAGTCACGACGCTTGTTGCGGTGACATGTGTTTTCACACGCCTCTGGCGGTGATGTCTGTAGTCACGACGCTTGTTGCGGTGACATGTGTTTTCACACGCCTCTGGGCGGTGATGCCTGTAGTCACGACGCTTGTTGCGGTGACATGTGTTTTCACACGCCTCTGGCGGTGATGTCTGTAGTCACGACGCTTGTTGCGGTGACATGTGTTTTCACACGCCTCTGGGCGGAGATGGCTGTAGTCACGACGCTTGTTGCGGTGACATGTGTTTTCACACGCCTCTGGCGGTGATGTCTGTAGTCACGATGCTTGTTGCGGTGACATGTGTTTTCACACGCCTCTGGCGGTGATGTCTGTAGTCACGACGCTTGTTGCGGTGACATGTGTTTTCACACGCCTCTGGCGGTGATGTCTGTAGTCACGACGCTTGTTGCGGTGACATGTGTTTTCACACGCCTCTGGCGGTGATGTCTGTAGTCACGACGCTTGTTGCGGTGACATGTGTTTTCACACGCCTCTGGCGGTGATGTCTGTAGTCACGACGCTTGTAGCGGTGACATGTGTTTTCACACGCCTGTGTGCGGTGATGTCTGTCTGTAGTCACGACGCTTGTAGCGGTGACATGTGTTTTCACACGCCTGTGTGCGGTGATGTCTGTAGTCACGACGCTTGTAGCGGTGACATGTGTTTTCACACGCCTGTGTGCGGTGATGTCTGTCTGTAGTCACGACGCTTGTAGCGGTGACATGTGTTTTCACACGCCTGTGTGCGGTGATGTCTGTAGTCACGACGCATGTAGCGGTGATATGTGTTTTCACACGCCTGTGTGCGGTGTTGCCTGTAGTCACTAGGTTTCTCGCGGTGACGCCTGTTTCATTAACGCCTGTGTGTGGTGTTGCCTGTAGTCACTACGCTTCTCGCGGTGACGCCTGTTTCATTAACGCCTGTGTGTGGTGTTGCCTGTAGTCACTAAGCTTCTCGCGGTGACGCCTGTTCCATTAACGCCTGTGTGCGGTGTTGCCTGTAGTCACTACGCTTCTCGCGGTGACGCCTGTTTCATCAACGCCTGTGTGTGGTGTTGCCCGTAGTCACTAGGCTTCTCGCGGTGACGCCTGTTTCATTAACGCCTGTGTGTGGTGTTGCCTGTAGTCACTACGCTTCTCGCAGTGACGCCTGTTCCATTAACGCCTGTGTGTGGTGTTGCCTGTAGTCACTACGCTTCTCGCGGTGACGCCTGTTCCATTAACGCCTGTGTGCGGTGTTGTCTGTAGTCACTACGCTTTTCGCGGTGAAGCCTGTTCTATTAACGCTTGTGTGCGGTGTTGCCTGTAGTCACTACGCTTCTCGCGGTGACGCCTGTTTCATGAACGCCTCGTGCGGTATTATCTGTAGTCACTACGCTTTTTGCGGTGATGCTTGTTTCCAAGACGCCTTCGGGTCGTCAATCATGACTTGTCTGTAGTCACGACGCTTCTTGCGGTGACGTCTATTTTCAGGACGCCATGTGTGGCGTTACCTCCCATGATGCTTTGGGCGGAGAAGTTCTGTGCCTACTGTGTATGCCAGACTGAGAGAAGTGGATAACGTCATTCTCTGCAGTCTCTGCACTCGTGACGAAGTCGCAAGATACGGCTGCTATTGCGCGGTGGCGGTGACTGTGAACTCGATGGAGTTTGCGGCATGGGCCTGAGATGAACATTGAGGATAGTCGGTAACACGTATGGTGCTGGTAAGGCAGAACACAACATTAATTACGAGTAAAGTTTAGATGTACCCTAGTTATGTTTGAGGGTCAATGACTACTTTAACTTTGGTCAATACAAAATTGGTATTGAGACAAGACAACAGACTACTATGATCTGTTTGTGTAATGTTCTGTAGCCCGTTGATAAGATGTAAATTGTAATAATGTTTCACAGTTCAGGTTGGACTATGAAATGCACGGTTATTCTGAAATCATATTGTTCGTTGTGATAAAACGGAACACGTGTAACATTAATAATATGAATTACAGAATTGGAGAGACTATAATGGCTGGTTAATATCTATGCTTCGGATTGGAGGCGGCCGTAGACGTGGAGTTAGGCGCTTGGTGTACAGCCGAGGCCCACCGAGCCGAGCGAGTGTCTTGTGCTGACCCTGCGTGGAGCACGCATCTTTGGATTGGAGGCTGCCGTAGACGTGGAGCTAGGCGCTTGGTGTACAGCCGAGGCTCACCGAGCCGAGCGAGTGTCTTGTGCTGACCCTGCGTGAAGCACGCATCTTCTACATCACTGACGTCAGACGTGAGCCCGTTCCATGTTTTTGTTATAACAGCGTGGTGCATATGCACCTATAACTTTTCTGGTCTGAAGGTCATGCAAGTCATGCATCATAATTTTTATGATTGAATTAATTTCAAGTAGTTCTTAAATATAATTTTCGACGTTGGATAATTGAAGGTCTGTTGAGCCTTGATTGAAAATATCTTATAAGTTTTCTCGTTTAGCTATGGAAACAGTAGAAGTGACTTGTGGGTGTATTTTCTTATACTGATAGAATAGAAATCTAGAATGTATCTATTCTCACGAAAACAATAATTTGGTGAGAGACTTACTAGTGTCCTGAACGGATCTGGGTTTGGTATTCTGGAAGGATGATGAAAAGCCTCTTGAAACAATGGCTTGCATTCGGGCAAAGCATTCACATGAATTTGGTTGTTTCGCAGAGTTAGCGGACTAGTGGGCTAACTGCCACTGGTGAGCTGAGCTGCGAAGTGCGTGGTGGACTGGTGGTGAAGTTCAGTGGCCCACGCGTGGGAGATTTCCTTTGTGGGCAAAGGATAAGGTCGAATGGCCGATCTGTTAGCGTAGTTCGGAACGTCCCCGAGCTGACAGCTCGGCAGTGGGTGGACGAGAAGGCAAGATGGCTACCGCCCTGGATCGTAGCAGCGTCGGTCTAAGTGCTGTCATACATTTTACGTGGAAATAAATTAATAATTCAAGACTCAGTGCGTTTTACTGTTAATACTTTATAGTTAGATGGTGCTCTGACGCGGTGAATAAGTAAGTATGGTCGTGGGCAGTGCGAATAACGTGTCAAAATATAAGCATAGTTTATTGCTATTTTTCATGTTTAAATAAACTTATAAACTAACGTAGTGGGTATTAAAGTAAAAGGTTCACAGTGAATATTAGGTTGCCAGAAATGTGTTTAGCTATACCATTGTATTGAATTTTGTATCATAAAGTCAAACTAGGTATTTACTACTAAGTAATGATTTACTCTGTGGGGTGTCTTTGATCACTTGCATGGGGTAACATTGACCATAATGACACATAGTTAATTATATTGTCTGATTTTGTCACGGTACTTGTTGAGGCTGATAATTTGATCGCTTCTTGTGATAAATATTGAAATAATTGCAAAAAAAGTTGGTTTTTCGAAGATGTTAATTTTTATTCTTGATCAAAGTAACCCCAAAATAGCGTTAAAGAGTTGTAATATTTGACTGCGAACCATTTTTTTTTTATCTTTTCTTGACATAAAATACTTTTGTAAGGGATTACATTCGATTATCATTAAAAAAAATATATAGTGTATCAAAGTAACCCCAATGTCAGTTTATGTTTGATCACATCGTTTTTTTCTGCGTACATTATTTTATTTATTTATTTATTTATTTATTCCTTATTGCACATAAAAAAATAAGTACAAATGGTGGACATAATGCCTTAAGGCATTCTCTACCAGTCAACCACTGGGTTAAAAAGAAACATTTCATACGTGCAGGCATTGTGACAGAAAACAATAATCCTGATATCACTTATTTTGTTACCTTGTTAGCTTTTTAGCTGGAAAAGACTGAAAAAACCGGCCAAGAGCGTGTCGGGCCACGCTCAGTGTAGGGTTCCGTAGTTTTTCGTATTTTTCTCAAAAACTACTGAACCTATCAAGTTCAAAACAATTTTCCTAGAAAGTTTTTATAATGTTCTACTTTTGTGATTTTTTTCATATTTTTAAACATATGGTTCAAAAGTTAGAGGGGGGGGGACGCACTTTTTTTTCCTTTAGGAGCGATTATTTCCGAAGATATTAATATTATCAAAAAACGATCTTAGTAAACCCTTCTTCATTTTTAAATACCTATCCAACAATATATCACACGTTGGGGTTGAAATGAAAAAAAAAAAATCAGCCCCCACTTTACATGTAGCGGGGGGTACCCTAATAAAACATTTTTTTCCATTTTTTATTTTTTCACTTTGTTGGCGTGATTGATATACATATTGGTACCAAATTTCAGCTTTCTAGTGCTTACGGTTACTGAGATTATCCGCGGACGGACGGACGGACGGACGGACGGACGGACGGACGGACGGACGGACGGACGGACGGACGGACGGACGGACGGACGGACGAACGGACGGACAGACAGACATGGCGAAACTATAAGGGTTCCTAGTTGGCTACGGAACCCTAAAAAGTTGATGGTCCCATTTTTTTTCTTCCTTAGTTACGTTACGTTTAAATTCCCAAATTGGTCAATGTGGTAGAATGTGGTGGTAGACACCGTCAACCTATTCTAATAATTCTCTTTTTATTTGAAAGAAAATTCGTTACGATAATATGTATATAAAATATGCAATCTAAGATAAAAAATGCTTTTCATATAGTTACAAACTTAGTTCAGATTTTTTTTGTACAACTTTTAAAAATTGTTCTACCTATCAAGTTCAAAATAATTTTCCTAGAAAGTCTTTTTTCTACTCCCGAACTATTATTCGTCATTTACAGGGTCGTGCATAGATCTTTAAAACCCTACATAAAAGTCTATTCCCCAAAGCCAGTGTCCGCCGGCTTTCCGCGCATGCGCGCAGTATCGAAAAAACTGAAAACCGTTGTGACCAACGACAAATGGACGCGTTCAGGCTGTTAAGGCCGTGTTGCACGTTTATGCGTCCGTGGCACACAAATGGTCTCGCCGGAAGATCAGCGCTGACCCTGTGGTTAGCATTACGCTGAGGCGGGACCATTTCGTGGTAAACAATTATATGAATGTGTTTTATTTTTCTTTGTTTTTTAATTATTGTTTTTTCTTTTAACTTTTGAATGTGCTTTTTATTGTTTTATATGTGTTGTATGTTGTTTATCACGAATAAATGATTGAAAAATGATTGATTTATGAAAACGCATTGTTTGGCCCTGTAACCATGGCAACGCCTTATAACGATACGGCGCGCGTGCGCGGGAAGGCTTTGGGCAGCTGAGCTGACAGTGCAAACCTTTGCGTCAAAATACAGGAAACAGTGTGAATTTCACGAAAGTTATTCGAGAAACCTATTAACAACTAAGTGCATGGTCGTAGAAAAAGTATTGTATGCAACGGTGTTTAACTGAGTCAAAAAATACTCGTGGCGTCTTAATAACAATTTTCGGCTTCGCCTCAAATTGTTACCCACGCCACTCGTCTTTTTTGATCTCCTTTAAACGCCTGTTGCATAAAATACTATTTAAAGTTCTGCTTTTGAGATTTTTTCATATTTGAGAAAACAGCCCTTATGGCCTGAAATACGGCATACGGCAGTGATATTGACATTGACATATGCTTTTTCGTATTTTGATGGTATTTTGACTGCACTGTATTTTTTGCCATGCTAATTTGAACCTTATCTCTAAGCGATGTTTTTTAATTTTCAGTTACATCACAGATGTGTATGACATGACATCTAGGTATTTTTCCATTTAAAAGAAACTACAAGGGGCTTTACAGACGTGGCGACTGCAACTGGTACAGGGCCTAAGCCATAATTTAAAATTATATTGTGATTTTTATATGTATTTGTGGTTTATTTAATACTAAGTATGAGTTTCAACTCAAGGAACTGAAATTAAGAGAAGGGACTCGGAAATTGGGTAAGATCAAGAGTCTGATGCAGATGCCGATGGCAGTATTGGATAAGATAAGATATGCGTCGATATTCCCTGTCTTTCTTTGTGTCTCTGACATGACTGCTGCTAGCTGTACTCTATTCATTAGGTTTTTATTTTATACACATACTTTATTTTTGTATCAAAATAAATGATAAATTGATAAAAAACCTAACGACCAAAAAGAATAAAGTACCTATCTGTTAGTCTTTAATACACCCCGCATATACGTAATGCACAGCACAGGCCTCCGAAGACCGGCAGGGCAATCATGGTCGCGCGATAAATGGTATAACATCGGGCCGTCCCTATCGCACTTACAAATAGTGTGATAGGGCTGATGGTTTATCATTTATCACGCGACCATAATTGTCAATTTGAAATACACCTAGATAAACAATCAATTGAATAAGGAACGTTATCTACATATTTAGGTAAATTTAAGTCACATGAGACATGAACAGAGAAGGAAAGCTAGATGATGCGTATTTTTTCTCTGTCTTCTTGTATGCTACCTTTTTTACAGTTTTAATTTCTCAAAGGAGGTCAGTAGTTGACTACAAACTCAAAATAACACTCTTGAAAAAAATTAAGGGTCACTGACCTTTCACAGTAAATTGAGGTAGTGTGAGTGAAGGGTGTTTGTGTGTGTAATGGGGTAATTTGACAGATTCTGAAAATTCTCCCTGCTCTACCCCCTCTTAAATTCGAAAATTACGGAATGCTCCATACGAACCGTCACCCCCTATTTTAGGGAGGTGGGGGGTTAAAAAGAGACAAAAAGCAGCCAATGTCACTCTCCATCCCTTCAACTAACTCCACTTAAAAAATCACGTCAATTGGTCGCTCCATTTTGCCGTGAAAGACGGACAAACAAACAGACACACACACTTTCCCATTTATAATATTAGTATGGATATACAATATTTTTCTACAACCATGTACTTAGTTTTTAATAGTTTTCTAAAATAACTTTCGTGAAATTCACACTGTTTCCTGTATTTTGACGCAAAGGTTTGCACTGCCAGCGCTCGATCCAGCTGCCCAAAGCCATCCCCTGCCGGCTTCTTGCGCACGCGCGTAGTAACCTAATAACAATGCGTTGCCATGGTTACAGAGCCAAACAATGCGTTTTTAATTTTTTCGTTACTGCGCGCGTGCGCGGGAAGCCGGCGCGCGGCGGGGATGGCTTTGAGGAATAGCCTTTTACGTAGGGTTTTAAAGATCTATGCACGACCCTGTCAATGACAAATTACAGTTCGGGAGTAGAAAAAAATATTTAAGTACCTAATGCTAACGGTGTTTGGCTGGATGAAACATTTTCTTAATTGGGTCATCATCATCTCAAATTATTTTTTACTTGTCCTTAATTCTAGCATTCCCAGCCCTTTAAACAAACTCTCATAAAGAAAAAAAGGAACGTTGAACGCTATTTATGCAAACGTTTAACGATTTCCCGCCCTATTCTTAACTTTTTTTTATTATTATTATAAATGGGCTTACTCTTGGCCACAGACTAGCCAAAGGCAAAGACGTTGATGACGCCCATTTTCATTCTTGATTTGTTCACTGTCTTATTCGTTTTTTTTATACTACGTCGTCATTACGATCCGCCTGATGGAAAGCCACCGTTCTGGACGCCTGCAACTCAAAGAGTGTCACATGCGCGTTGCCACCCCATTAGAAACTTGTACACTCCCTGCATATTGAAATGTGAACAAATCATGCTGAATTCTAAAGTTTTTCGCCAGAATTCTGCCATTAACTAACTCTCATATTGTAGCAAAACTTGAAACAAAGACACGCTGTGAAAGCGCCATCTATGCAAAACTTTACCAGTTCCCCATTTCTATTTAAATACGAACCAAATCATGCTGCATTCTAATGCAGAGCATAGATTACCTCTTAACAAGATAATCGGCGCCATCGCTCATCGAGTTACTTGAACCGTTATGTTCAATCGGAATTTATATCGCGAAAACATTTCAATATGGACTGGACATTAGATAATATTGGACTATCGACAAATAACGAAATACGTTCGCGCAACGTCTATAGACGTCTTTGACGTCTTTCTATTGTGTCTACGTAAACGTGTTCATAATTATGTACAAACGCGGATCCAGCTTCGTCACGGGGTCACGTGGTAAAGGCCCATCCCCCCCTGGATCCACGCATGTCTTTTTTTTTGTGTTTAGTATGAATAGGTAGACGTTTGACCGCGATCACATCGGATGGTAAGTGATGATGCGGTCTACGGTGGAGCACGCTTACCTATCATCGAGATAACGTATTTAAGAGGGGCGACATCTTTTTCATGCTTTAAAAGACCAATACGGGAGCGACAAACACGACCACAACTGGGCAGGTGCACTCGACGAACACGCCGCTTGACGTTTAGGCGCTTAGAGAAAGGGTCACAGCCATATCAGTTGTCATAGCTCCGTCCCTCTCTCTGTCCTCAACTTTTCCCATGTGTGGACCGGGATGCCAAATGCGTGCATGTCACGCTTACCTATGAGATACGTATTTACTCTTGCTTTAAAGAGACCTGGATTGTACTTTGATGTCATAGTATTTTCAGACACGTTCGTACTTGTCGTGCTAATTTGCTCTACTTCAGTACTTTAGTACTTCTGGTACTGCGAGGACTGTGTTCGTGGTTCCGTGAAAATCCGAGGGAAACCATATTACGCACTACATCTACAAATTGCCAAAACGAGTCAAAGTACCTACACAACATCGTGAATGAAACAATATAATATTTTCTATAACGACTTTTTATTCGTTTTCTGGTCTGATTCAAACTCTGATATACGTCTAAAATAACTCTAATCAGAGTGCCGGGCCACTGTAAAACGGTATCTGCTTACAAAATACCTACAGGACCCGTAACGATACGCAACTGCCTATGTCGCACCAATACGGAAGAAAGATAGAGATAACTACACGCTACGGAGCGAACGATTGTACTCTTTGCTACGGGTCAGCCGACCCAACCTAGCCAAAATAACAATCGTTGACGCTAGATGCCAAACGAAAGCTTTGGCTCTGGCGCCAATATGGAAGAGCGATAGAGATAGCTGGCTACGATAACGATATATTAACGTAAGCGTTTGTGCATTTGGCTACGAGCCGTATAATATGTTTTGTGCTAGCTTTAAGCACGCGCGGCGAATCATCGACTCGTGCGCCCTAGAATCTAGATCAATGATCTATAGCCCCCCATCGATACTTGTCGACATGTACGGTGCGCGAAGGCATTTCACATAGATTAATATTACGAGTATGTTATTTGTTGACAGATAGTTGTATAGATTAGTATTGTAATAGACAAATAGTTTAAAATTATCTTTGTATAGTTGTACAAATGTACATAATGATGGTCGGAATGGTGATGGGAGCTGGGTATGGGCTAAAATGGAAAATGTTTGCGTGAAGAAAAGGTCTGATATACGTACAGGTCTGATATACGTACATCTTAGTCGAATTCTATACAATAATATCTGCGCCGGATGAACGTGCCTTAACATCCCCTCTCTGCATAATTTTGGCCGCATTCCCACGCTGTATAGCGATGGAAACTTGTTGGACCAGCCAAGACCCAGAGCGGGGATCTGTTACATTAAGGAAACGTTATTTTAAATAAGATTTTTTTTTCTATTTATTATATTTTTTGACAGGTAGCGAAAGGGATGCAATTAGTGAAAATGCTGGTCAGCCAAATCATGTATTAAACTCCTTACAAAAGCGACACCTCATTTTAAATTATGTTAAGTAATTGAAAGCTCTCTGCCGCAAATAAATATGCGAAGATTGATTGTTGGTGTATAAAGTAAAAAAAAATTAAAAAAAGCGGCACTATGTCGGGACATAGTGGCCCGATATCTATCAGACATGGCTAGGAACACACTTGACTAATTCATCTTTCAAGCAAAAAATAAAACAAATCGAAATTGGTTCATCCGTGCGGGATCTACGATGCCACAGAGAGACACACATACACACACACACAGAGACAGACACGTCAAAGTTATAACACCCCGTCGTTTTTGCGTTGGGGCTTAAAAACGCACATAAAGAAAACTATATTTTCATATTTAAAAAAATAAAGCTGTGTTGTCGTTTACGGGAGTTACTCAGAAAGAAAAAAAAACGTTTATTCACAAAATAAACCCTTTATGACAACATTAAATCTTCTGCCAAACTGCAGGACAGTTTGTTAGCAGAGGGGACAGTTTGAGTGTGAGTGTATGGAACACTGAACTCAGGTATAAGTAAAACCATTCGGTTAAATAAATGTTTGCGTTCACAAACATATATCATACTATCCTAACGGATCACAGGTAAAGTCTCGCCCAGTTAGTTAAGTTTAGCATCACAATTGCCAATTAAGAATGAATTAGGATCTCAGTGCTGCCACCCAGTATCTACTAACATATTCAAAACAACTGGCATATGTCGCATTCTACACTAGTTCAAATACGAATCTTGTCAAAAGGAAGATAAGGTTGCTATTAAGTTGAAACGTGAGTTGCAATGTGAGCTTTTGTAAATTAGATAAGGTAGTGGTTGTATGCTAAATCGCAGATTGTATATCAAACAGAAATTCAATTTTGATGGTAATGAATTGGGCGAAGTTTAGTGAGATGACCCGGATTTTCTTGATTTCCATAACTGCACCGAGAAAGCATATGGAAAATCCTAGGGTATCTGTCTATAGTGTCTGGCTAATGAAAGTTGAACCCAGTATTTTTTTAAAACAGCAACTCAGCCGGCGTATCATGCTTCCAATTTTATCACTTATCCACGTGGATAAAGCATCCGTCACGCTTTGGCAAGTATGTCAGTGTGAGAGTGACAGTTGTCTTATCCGCGTGGATAAGTGATAAAATTGGAAGCATGATAGACCGGCTGGATGTCATATCATCGCTTGTCATCTGTCAGTGTGACTGTCAGTTTAACGAATTTCGGTAAAAGTTAACATCGAAATCTATAAATAATAATGAATAACACCATAAAAATTAGCTAAGTAAGTGCTGTAAATAAATTAGAAATAATACAAAAGAAACCATGTTATCAATGTGTTGCCAGCTCCAATTTTTTTGAAATTGCCACGTTTTTTCGGGCTCAACTTTCATTAGCCAGACTCTATTAACGCTGTTTGGGACCGATTTCGATCACATTCCCGTCACACTCACCGTCACATTATGATTTAAATGAAATGAAATGAAATGAAATAAAGGAATGAATGAGAAGAGTAGGTATCTCATACGTGTATCCATACTTACTAATATTATAAATGGGAATGTGTGTGTGTCTGTTTTTCACGTCAAGACGGAGCGATGAACTGAAGTGTTTTTAAAGTGGAGATAGTTGAAGGGATGGAGAATGACATAGGCTACTTTTTGTCTCTTTCAGACCCCCCTTCCTCACTTCCTTAAAATGGGGGAGAGGAAGTTTGTATAGCCCATTACGCAATCTTCGAATTTAACGCGAGCGAAGCCGTTCGCAACAGCTAGTAATATAATAAGCGCAATATCAATGTACGTCCCAAAACTTTTTTCTGAGTCTCACCAACGTATGACCTTTTCGTAATTATATTATATGATCCTTATGAATGAAGAACTTGATGTCAACGTTAGTATAATCTTAATGAATAGACAAGATTGAGTTAAACACCACCCTTGAATGATTCAAGGGTGGTATTCAACTTAAATAAATAAATATTATAGGACATTCTTACACAGATTGACTGAGCCCCACGGTAAGCTCAAGAAGGCTTGTGTTGCAGGTACTCAGACAACGATATATATAATATATAAATACTTATATACATAGAAAACATCCATGACTCAGGAACAAATATCTGTGCTCATCACACAAATAAATGCCCTTACCGGGATTCGAACCCGGGACCGCGGCGTAGCAGGCAGGGTCACTACCGACTGCGCCAGACCGGTCGTCAAACGTATAAAGTTTGGATTTGATATCCATTTGATCAATCACCCTCTGTATACTATGTACTTCTCTTGTTTATGGATATGAGTAAGATACACTGCAAATAACACCGAGTTAAGATAAACCTTTTAAAACTCGAATACCCCTCCATATGTGGTGTACCGTTAGCAGCAACCACGCGGGTTAGTTTCAGCCACAACCGCAGCTTTCCCTAATCTGGGTGGCGTCAGCAAAATAGGCTGTGGAGTCATTTGGGGGATCCTATATTTCTTAATTATTTAAAAATATTTATAGTCAAATTTTATTCATGTAAATATGTGTAATTGTGTACCGATTTAAAATATAAAAAGCTAACTGGGACCTAGTCAGTCATATAGCTTAATCGTAAAATCCGACATTGGGTACAGACAAGTTAAATAAAGATTTACAAAATGTTGATGATAGGGACGGACGCGTCTTCATTATTTAGATACAAATATTTAAAATACAGGTCATTTTCAGAATTTTGGACACAAAATTAACGAAGGTAAGTTGTTAACAAAAATTAACTCGCTGTCAGTTTTATGACGACAATTTAAGATTTTTTTTTTTTTGACGTTCTGAATGTAGATTATCGCTTAAAGTTTATGTAATTAACACAAAAACAATATTTTTATGTATATGAATTGCTTGACATCGAGTTAATTTTTGTTAACAACTTACGCTAATTTTGGGTCCCAAATTCTGAAAATGCTTACATACCTAAATTGGTTCATACCTAGGTACCTAATAGGAGAGTCCACAATGGGAGATGGTCGGATGAATTAGTGGCAACGGCAGGTCCAAAATGGGCAGAGACAGCTCAAGACAGAGAGGAGTGGAATTCCTTGTGGGAGGCTTTTATCCGAAAGAGGCCACATATTTATTTTAAGTTAATTTTATTTTTATCTTTTTCTCTTATTGCCAATTGTTTTTCATTCATGTTTTAAGTATGTGTGGAACCAATAAAGCTTATTTTATTCATTTATTTTTTAGGTACCTATTAATAAACATTTTATTAAGTTTTGCGTTGATGTCTCACAATGTGTGTAACATTGTATTTACTAAACTGGTGTATTTTTTTTAATTTATAAATCTTTACGACGACCGGTCTGGCTCAGTCGGTAGTGACCCTGCATGCTAAGCCGCGGTCCTTGGTTCGAATCCCGGTAAGGGCATTTATTTGTGTGATGAGCACAGATTATACAAGTAATAAATATACAAGTATGTATATTTATCTATTTAAGTATGTATATCGTCGCTTAGCACCCATAGTACAAGCTTTGCTTAGTTTGGGGCTAAGTTGATCTGTGTAAGGTGTCCACCAATGTATTTATATTTATTTTATTATATTTTATGACTAGTATTTTTTACTGACGCTACCCAATCGTCAAATGTAATAAAATACCGCCGCTCGCTTTGCGTCCAGTTTAACTTACATACACATACGGTTCGCTGCTATTCGATACGATGTTACGAAATAGTGCATTCCTACAATTACTTCAAGTCACCTGTCTTATGATTAATTAATTAATAGTTGGTCAACTTTAAGAGGCGACAAAAAGTAAAATTCCAATAAATTTAGGAATTTCAGTAAAATATACTCGTCTTGCGCTGACAAGATAAACATAGTGCAATACGACAGCTCTTATGAAAAATATGGCGTTAAAGTTTTTGGAGATTTCTTACTCGACTGATTTTTTTCGTATAAAACTAAATTTAATTACATATAGGAAAATTTCATTTTTTTATTCTGATCTATTTTGAATAACTCTCCCTTGACGGCATAGATATACAATTACCTACTTACTTTCTTCCAGTCACCTCTGTTTTATGATCAATAATGAATATTTATCTTTTGGTCAACTTTAAGGGGCAACGAGAGCTGAAATTCCAAATAGGAATTTCTTTATGAATATTTGTGAATTTTAGTTTAAGTTACCCGTTGCGCGGAAGAGATTAAGTACTAAATCAGTTCGGCAAGTATTAAATAAGTTATCCACTTTAGCCATATTCGATCCATATCGTATCCTTATCTAATATTTGGCATATATTGAAGTTCAAATCGGGCAAATACTATAAAGTCAATATAAAAAGGTAACAAGGCCTACATCCTTTCCATCCTTATATCGTCTAAATGGTTATAACCACTCTAGTTGTGGTACTCGGAAACTGAACGCTCTTGTAAGTTAAAGACATCAACGGGCTACAAGTTTAAGTAAAAGATAAGGCGTTACTTACAGGCCAATTCGAAATCCACTGTTGTCTGAATGATATCTGAATAATGTTATTTCGTTACTGTGCAACTCACCAGCGTAAAAGTTGTTCAGGGGGCGTAGACGAATAGCATTTCTGCGACGCGAAACGCCACCAAAACGCCGCAGAAATATAGTCTGGCTCAGTCGCGCCAACACGCAAGAGCGATGGAGATAGATAGCTACGAAAGAGATATTATCGTGAGCGTTTCTGCATTCGGCTACGCACACAGATGCCGTAAAATTCACCCGCGCAAATACATACACGAGCATTTGAGGACAAAATGAACACATTAACCCCTCAAGCGCTTTGTTTCAGATCTGTCCCAGGCAATTTAAACTGTAGTTAACAGATTGAAAGTTACGAATTCAATAGCAAATTAACGGCGTTCCAGGGGTTAAATAGGTGTCAGAGATTTAAAAAAGAACCTACGAGAAGATAACCATGAACAATTACTTATCACAAACTGGCACAATTCCGATCATCTTTTCAATATTTAAAAAAAGTTCACCTCAGAGGCAGTACCTTTTATGGTGTAAGGCCAAAGAGACCATGTAATCTAAAATCAGTCAAGCTATTGGGTATACACGATTGTCTAAGTTACTGTGTAATGGAATAAATAAAATAAAATAATCCCTAAAATTTTATTTCTAGCAGCTACCAGAGTCATTCGCTCCTCCAAGATCCCCAGCTCCACAAAAAGCGACTTAAGCCAATAATACCTATGTTATTATATCGATTATAATAATATCCATATCCATACTAATATTATAAATGGGAAAGTGTGTGTGTCTGTTTGTTTGTCCGTCCTTCACGGCAAAACGGAGCGACGAATTGTCGTGATTTTTAAGTGGAGATATTTAGTTGAAGGGATGGAGAGTGACATAGGATACTTTTGTCTCTTTCTAACGCGAGCGAAGCCGCGGGCAAAAGCTAGTGTTATTATAAAAACAAGTCTAATTTACTCCCATGTAATTACTATCACAACATTTGTCAGCCAAGTTTTTACAGACATCGCCACGCCGGACGCAGGCATACTTTCCCGACGTATTAGTTAATACAAGTCCAGAAAAGGTATTGGTAAAAACTGAGCCAAGACCAGATTTGACTCGCTTGAGTTTCTGATCGTTGCTTATGTATGAATCGGCGTGTTTCATGGATGTAGTACATTAAGTACTGATGTTATTCTCTGATTTGATGATTTTTTTTGTTTGTGATTAGTTGTCAAAGCGGACCCCAGGCTCCCATGAGCTGTGGCAAAATGCCGGGATAACGCAAGGAGGATGATGATGTTATTCGCTGATTTGAAGATTTTTTTTTTGTTTGTGTGACACTTTTTTTGTATGAGCTTGTATTTGTATGGAAATAAATAACATTCAGATTATAAAAAGTCAAAAATTTATTTATTTTTTATAGATTCTATGAAAAAAAATCCGAGTTAATATTATAATATTTTTCTAAAGCGTCAAAAACTTAAAATTCCTAAATATTATTTTTAGTATTTGATTCTTTTTCTTAGTATTACCTAATAACTATAATATTTTTTAATTTAATATATCGTATAATCAAGACACGTATCATGATACCTTCCCTTCCGATAATCGATAAAAGCCGTAATTTGTTCATATAAGGTAACGGACCAGTTCTCCAGTAATGGATCCCCCATTATGGACAGTGAAAAAAGTTTAAAATTTTACTTTTAAAGCCAACTGATACTCAATGAGTCAATTTTATATACCATAAATAAAATTAGTTTGGGTTATTTTAATATAGGATTGTTTCTTGTAATTTTTGGTTTTGTAATTTGTTCCTTGTCCATCATAGGAGGTACGCAGTTTTTCGGTTCCAGTAATGGACACTCGCAATATAACGCTATTTCTTTATATCTTTGGAGCAACAAACTAGTATGTTTTATACCTTATCTCATGCTTAATGCAGTAAGTAAAACTCATTCAAGTTTACACCGAGTATTATTTTTTTATTTTTTTTATACATGAACTCAACTCTCTTAGCAACATTACTAAGAATTCGTCTTGATATTTTTTTCAGTAAACTGGTGAATTTTATCTTGTCGCCAAATCCTTCAGAAATAACCGAATTAATTGAAACTTCAAAATGAAACAGCTCTACAAGTCTAGTTTATGGTACATTGCCGTCAGTTTTTAGAAACTAATTTTAGATACTTATTTTTATGAATTTGTATTTTTTTGTCCATAATGGCATCACCGTCCATTATAGGGTACTTTACATTAGTCGTATTTATAAAAAAGACAGTTTCCACCGAGATTTGAACTCGGATCGCTGGATTCAAAGTCCAGAGTGCTAATCATTACACCATGGAACCACTTACCAGACACCCCGAAGACAAAAGATTACTCTACTCATATATTTTTGCGTTAAATACAAAACGTTGAAATATAATTATGTTTAATTGATTGTTCAGGTGTATTCAAGACAAACCGCTGGGTAGTTATTATTTCTGTGTATTTACGTCGTTTTCACATATTATCACAGAATATATGTAATAGTACAAGTACAGAAGGCCCACTGCTTTGAAGTTCACGAAATGCCGCCTTTTTAAATGCCTACAAAATTATTACAAAGAAACGAGCCGCACGTGCGCAGCGTCGGACACTAGGGTTGCCTATGTATAAAAAAAAAATAATACTCAGATAAAATGTTATGCTATTATATTCAAGTCTTGGGTATTTTCTAGGTATATACAGTATTTATATATTTTTGTTTAAATCCCAACGTCACAAGCCTGATTGAACGTTTCCGTGGGCCATAAATGACATAATCAATAGTAGATCTGTGTAAAATTGTCCTATTTTATTCATAATGTTTGTTTAACTAAGCGTTATTAGCCATTCCACACGCGGATATCGCATATGAACATTATGAACCTTAAAAAAAACTCGCGACGTATAGTAACAATAGAAAGTGCGAACAACCGTTCCGTGAGAATGCGAGCCACCCCTGATTAGGCCGCGAACTCGCGGCCGCCCGCATGTACTTGTAGCGCGGCGATGGAATCGCGGAGTGAGCCGCCCCTGATATTATGATATTATATCTCCGATCGAATATCCAATTTTCTTATCAGAATTATACCAAGCTAGAAATTGACATCATGCAAAGTTTTATTTTTAACCGACTTTAAAATCTCAAGGCAGGTTTACTTAACCCTTGCACAGAGCTGTTCAAAGCCGCTGCCAAGTTATCTTGATATGTACTTTACAGCATTTTCGGTGACGGCGAACAGAGCCTAGAGGCCCTAGAGCCGGCCGGCACTGCCGACGGACGGATGGTCCAGTCCACCCGCCAGTGGAGGCTGGGATACCGCGCGAATCACACGCGCCACCCGTTTCGAACCGTTCCAATTTCGAATCGAATCCAATCGCAGAGTGACAGTTGGTGACTGTGTTTTGTTTTTTAAAGTGCGAAGGTTTGTGTTGTTTTTTTTTTATGGCCAGATTTTGAAACATTTTTTTTAGTTTAAAAAAGTTGCTAACTTTTCGCTTGAGTGGAATAACTTTGTAGGGTTTCTTAAGTATTTCATTTTTCATGTGTTATCACTTGCAGGTTAAAATGTATTAAATGAAATATTTAAAATATATAACAAAAAAATATTTAATACTTATTTCATTAAACTCGATTTTTTTTCGCATTTCGAACTTTCCTTCGAAATATAAATATTCCTCCTTTAACATTTTTTTTCCTAATAAGTAATCCAAATTTAGTAATGTATGTTTGGAACTTTATTATAATTTTATATAAATAAATGAGCAAAAATCAATTAAATGCCACACATTTTTTCACACAGTTCACATCAAAATAGTTATCTCGTATTCAAATGTTAAAAGTACTCGAAAAGAACAATTATTTGTGATTTTTGTAACAGAAAGCGTAAGGTAGCTAACGAAAAGACAGCGATTATTAATTTCATGAATTTTCATGCTAAACATTATAATGACTGAATATTTAATATGTATGTATAATAAAAGATATATTCTACAATAATTAACATTGGTAGTTAATTATTGTTTTTTATTTTAAATAATCTTTAAAAAAATTAATCACGGAAACTTCATGATGATGAAAGACCAATGAATTCGAATCAATAAAAATGCCCTTTAACCTGTCCTCGGTTTTGTTTGACAGACGGAAGTAAGCTTGGAGCTGCGGCGGCAGAGTTAACTGTTAATATTGTACGGATCTGAATTTTCATTTTTTCAGTTGATTAGTTTATACTGAAATACACAATCGTACTTATTCATGGTTCAGATTCAAAATCAATCAATTCAATTTTGAAATAAATATGTATCAGTAAATTTTATATTAAAGGAAAATAATTATAGCAAAAATGGCCTGCACGAATATCAGGCGTCGGAAGCGTAAGTTTAACACTTCTGTCATGTATGACATGTATAACATTTTTCCCCTCACTAGCTCGGAAACACGTGTTTTGTCGTCCAGCGAAGCATTTTATCCACTAGTTAAAGTTTACCTTGAATAAAGTCATTTCTGTAAAAGTAGGTGAATCTATGTGATTTACCAGCTGTGGACATGTAAACGCATATTTTGCGTAGTAATTTCACAGTTTTTGTGTTATATCCGTCAAATGATACGGCTTAAACTAATTCCATCCATAATTAGTATATAAGTAATTACAAATTGTTTGACACGTTCAATATCTATTATGTAAACTATCGTTTCAGCAGTCCACTTATGTAGTATTTGTAGAGAATGTAAAGACATGTGATCAGTATGAAAAGTTTCTTTGAAGAATCGTTATTTTAGCTCACATTTATCCGGCCCAATTCGTATCTAGATCTAATATTTATTTTGACGTATCTGAACCTACATAGTAAGTAGTTATGATTCCTATATAGTGTTTTCACTATTCTCTGAGGATGACGATAGCTGTAACTGTTTGCAAGAAAAACAATAGTAAATAAACTACTTTGATAATACAGATATTGTTATGCAAATTACGTTTGAAGCAACTTGTATCCAAAGGGCATGTAAAATTCAATATTTGAGATTCACAAAATTAGTACTCAAAATTTATACTAACCCACTGTTACCACATTAATATCTAGGTTTGTCTCTAAAGCACCTACTCATCCGAGCTCAAAAAGGGTGTCTTAAAGGAAGACATATCGTCACTACTTTTAAAAAAACTTGTATCTTCGTCTGTCAATGAAAAGAAAATTGTAGTAAGTATGTATGGAATGCATATAGACTTACTGCGTTTTAACTTTGAGGAACAGCGTGAGATTCGAGATTTTTTAAAAGTTGTAACGATATATCAAATTATGAGGAAAATAGGCTACCCTGTCCGACCTCAGCTACTCAATACATGACGCCGTATACAGCGATGTTATGTTACAACATATCGACAAATAGATAAAGATATTACATTTATGCATGTTAAAGTAATTAATAAACGTTTGTATCTCTTAAACGCGAACTTCGAGTGTCTACAGCACGTAGTCAACATCACAATCGCTTACGTTTCGTAAGCCTATCGTAGCTAGCTCTCTCTCTCGCTCTTCTACAGAGGATTGACAAAGCCAGACTGCTTTTCAATCGGCACATTTTTATTCGACTGACAGTCAATTTTAGATCGCTTCCCTTAGACTCTTGAGCCCTTTCCGTTCCATCACATAATTACGACACGAAAACTTCTCACACATAATTTTCCGACGAAAACCTCAAATCCGCCATCAAAATAAGTGCATACTCGATATACACGAATTCCTAATCTTTCTCATACATATTTATATGTTGCATAAATTTGGATAAGATTAGTTCAACCTGTGTCTCTCCGGTGCCATCTCTTGTCCAAAAACAGAAAATTTTAATGCGCTATAACTTGCGTATGGAGATACGACATTTCATTACTTATGATATAAAATTAATTCCATTACATTACAAAGTTATATGTGAAGTTGGGAAAAGTAACCAACGTACGGGCCCCAAAAAGTAATTTAAAGATGGTAGAGCGATTACAGCGAAACATTGAAAGATAAACGTAAATTTGTCTATGGACGGTTGCTATAGGCTACTAGACTCGTATCGAATTTAGCACATCAAGTTATTGTTTTCTGTAGTATTTGACTTAAGAAATCAATATTTATAGCTTTCGGGGATTAAAAGTGCGTGATGACTGCGTATTTTTAATTAAAGATGTGTGTATGTTTTTTTTTAATTATGGACTCCGAAAACGGTGTTGGCCAATGGAGTGACGTCACATAATTCAGATCAACTATGGAAATTAGAGGTAGTAATCTGATCTCCATAAAAGCAACCTCTATTGTATTAAAATTCATAGTCGTTGACGGGTGTGACAATGTGAAACATTTTTTCTAAATATACTGACGTCATGTCATAGATATTCTATAGATTAATATGGCTGATGTTGTTTTTGCCTGATCACGTAAAAGTAAACTTTAAATAATTTTTTTGCGGGTTTTTAAGTCGTAATAAAATATGGTACTAATTTTTTTCGTTTAATTAGACAGTAATTAATAATATAAGACATACTTTGAAAAAGGGTCAAGTAGCCTATACTTTGACAAGCTTATATTTACCTTTAACTTGAGGAACTAAATGTTTCCACGTACTGATTAAGTAGAATCATTTAGATCGAAACCCTATCACAGAATACCGCTGTCTTGTCAGCGCGCGGGCAACCCTGGGTGCATAGCAGCAGCGGCTGGTCCATACAAGACGATTCCCACCGGTTTGCCTAAAATAGATTACTAGTAAAGTACCTAATGTAAAGGTAGGTTTATTTTTAACCCCCGACGCAAAAACGAAGGGGTGTTATAAGTTTGACGTGTCTGTCTGTCTGTCCGTCTGTCTGTCTGTCTGTCTGTCTGTCTGTCTGTCTGTCTGTCTGTCTGTCTGTCTGTCTGTCTGTTTGTCTGTCTGTGTGTGTGTCTGTCTGTGGCATCGTAGCTCCCGAACGGATGAACCGATTTTGATTTAGTTTTTTTTGTCTGTAAGCTGAGTTAGTCGGGAGTGTTCTTAGCCATGTTTCATGAAAATCGGTCAACTATATCGCGGTCGGGGGTTTTTTCAAAATTTTAATTTTGTGGTTATTGGTCAGTGTTGCCTAGCAGAAATTTTCAACAGCCGCCACTGGTGCATAGTCAACTTCCTATCGCTTACTATTTAGCCAATGAAACGCCAATACCTCTGCCGTACTAATATCTTCATCATCACCATCATCATCATCATCTCCTAGCCGTTTTCGGCAACGGCGACTGCGTTTTACGGTTGAGAGCGTCGCTCGTATGCTCTCAGGCCCCGTAGCCGAATGGCATTTCTACGATGCGAAACGAAAACGAAACGCCGCGAAAGTTAGTCTAGCTTTGTCGCGCCAATACGCAAGAGCGATAGAGATAGATATCTACGAGCGTTTCGTTTCGTGAGCGTTTCGTGAACGTTTGTGCATTCGGCTATGCACGCAGGTGACTGACGCAACGTAGCCAATTTTTACTACGAATGTGCGACTACAGTCGCGGCAGGTCAGCACCCATCTTGTAAGGAATAGCCACAGTTGTCTGGCTTTTAAATCGTCGAGTAATTGAGAGAAGCTACCATATCGTTTGTCACGGAGCGACTGATGTCATCTTACGCACTCTGTACCTACCATCGTCTTTCTAACACTGTAGATATAAATGATAACTCTTCAATTTGATTGTAACTGCATCAAATCAAAGAACAAACGGGCCTCTTGCTCGTTTTTGCCCAGAACATGCAAGTTGTGGAATGAGCTACCTTCTGAGGTGCTCCCCTTGCGCTATGACATGGGGTTCTTCAAAAAGCAGGTATTTAAGGTTCTCAAAGGTCGGCAACGCATAAGTGACTCCCCTGATGTTGCTTATGTCCATGGGCGGCGATGACTGCTTCCCATCAGGCGGCTCGTCTGCTCGTTTGCTGCCTATTTCATAAAAAAATGCGTTGTTATAGTTCATTTGATATTAAAGCCTTCGAGATTCGCTCCGAGACGCAAAACTAAATTTGTAAAGCAAAATGATAGTAAAGAAGCTTGCGACTGACATTTATCGCGTTTTCGTCTCGTCTCGTTTTATTAATTGGGTGCAGTTAACAAGTATTTACTTTTAATCATGTACCATTTGATATAACACTTTGGGAGCCGTGACAAATGGCTAGAGAATCACATTTAATAGCCGATTACCTTGGAAAGTTGTGCTTCTACATATTTCCACTTAATTTGTTAGTTGAGGTGATCGGACACATTTCTCAGCAATATGTTTTTAGGGTTCCGTAGTCAACTAGGAACCCTTATAGTTTCGCCATGTCTGTCTGTCCGTCCGTCCGTCCGTCCGTCCGTCCGCGGATAATCTCAGTAACCGTTAGCACTAGAAAGCTGAAATTTGGTCGCAATATGTATATCAATCACGCCAACAAAGTGCAAAAATAAAAAATGGAAAAAAATGTTTTAATAGGGTACCCCCCCTACATGTAAAGTGGGGGCTGATTTTTTTTTTCATTCCAACCCCAACGTATGATATATTGTTGGATAGGTATTTAAAAATGAATAAGGGTTTACTAAGATCGTTTTTTGATAATATTAATATTTTCGGAAATAATCGCTCCTAAAGGAAAAAAAAGTGCGTCCCCCCCCCTCTAACTTTTGAACAATATGTTTAAAAATTATGAAAAAAATCACAAAAGTAGAACTTTATAAAGACTTTCCAGGAAAATTGTTTTGAACTTGATAGGTTCAGTAGTT
The DNA here is from genome assembly GCF_023078275.1 of Leguminivora glycinivorella. Taxonomy (NCBI): domain Eukaryota; kingdom Metazoa; phylum Arthropoda; class Insecta; order Lepidoptera; family Tortricidae; genus Leguminivora; species Leguminivora glycinivorella. The sequence continues at coordinate 27,291,897 of NC_062972.1, forward strand.
TTTGAGAAAAATACGGAAAACTACGGAACCCTACACTAAGCGTGGCCCGACACGCTCTAGGCCGGTTTTTTTTTTCTAGTCGCATTTCGACTCCAATATTTTTGAATCGTGTTTTGTCATTTTTATCAATCATACTAACCTATGGCTATTAATTAAGGATACCTATTCATTTACCTTCTATTATAAACATGTATAATTTATTTATAATATAGTCTAGTAAACTCGTTTGATTCCAATGGCGCTAGAACGTTTTGTGGTCTTGGTCTGCTCCCTTATAATTTCTTATATTGTCACGGTTATTAATATTATTCCTTCCAAGCCCAAGGCTAGTCCAAATTTTAAAGAAAAATGTAGCTCACAGTTTTCCCCGAAAAATTGCAAATCGTAATAGAAAAAGTAAATTACGTTTATTATACGCAACTAAGGAAATAAATCAATTTATTTTTAAAAAAATCGCCAATGGCCCGTAATTTTTTCTTTAATATATGACATCTTATTTCAATTTTTACGTTTATTTATTATAATTTGAACTATTTACAAAGATCAAAGAAAGAGGTCAATTATACAATACAAAACAGAAATTCCATTTGAACACAGCATGCTGCTCGTGCTCATACGCACTGCTAGAATAGGGATGACGACTACATAAAAAATGGCATTCTGTTTAGTCCGTCAGTTAGATCATCCAAAAATACTAAACACTTATTTTTCACTTTTTCTAATTAATAATAAAATACAAAGATATAGAGAGCATCAAAGTGGGGGCTTGTGACGTCACTTCTAAATAACAAATTGTACCTAGGCATAACGTCACGCGAAACTTTAACGCACGGTACCGTCGTCATTTTTTGTTTATGAGAAAAAAGAAAAATATATGTCCAAAATTCTTTGATAATCTAACTGACGGACTAATTAGTTTTTTTAGTCGGTCCGCCTATTATTCCGGCGTAAAGTTGTGTGGCTTTCAAGTAAATTAAAACATTTTTTTTTATGCTTGAATTTCTAAGTACCTAGTAGACCGAGTTGCGGTTTTTCTCATAGCTCCGTCCACCTGCAAGATTTCCCTTTAAGATGACTCAGCTTAGTTACTCGCGCATTTCAAGTGGTTTAGTATAAAGACAAAAATATGTTTGTAAACGTACTTGAGATGAAATTTCGTTTAAAGGATGAGTAACGTTTCCTCGTACTGTATGTGATCTGCTATGAGATTACCTTAATATTACTGGGTAGGTATATTCAATAATATCTCTCAATATCTCAAATAATTAAAAAGGTATATGACATAAAGATTAAGGTTTTTTTTATAAATATTGAGTACGTTTTTTACTTGCTTATTTCTTACGCTCCTTGAGAAGATTTCAGTCCTCTTGAATAGGCTAGTTTCCTACTAGTTAAATCAGCTTCTGAGCTGTCAAAATGATTTGCTAATATGAAATTATTATGAAATACTGAGCAGTGACGTCACGGTCAATTAATTTACTTTATATCTTATTTTGACTTATTTTTTTGACACTTATTAAATACCAAGAAAACTTATCTTGACTTTAAATAGAAATTATGTTTAAACATAACTGCTGTCCATATATTTCTTCTAATTTTGTGCTGCTTTATTTCGTACACCTGCATAAATATTTTATTTTAAGTATAGGAAACTAGTCTTTGGAGAAGGGTAGGCTGATATTCAAAATGGAGCCGACAAGAAATCTGGCGGGTTCTCCATATCTTTTCAAAGTGAACCACCTTTTTAAAAATATTTTAGTTTTTTTTTATACTTTCAGCCATTCCTGGACACAAACCATACATTATACTAGAAATAACAATAGAAAAACGCCTATACAAGTATATTATCGACGAAAAAGCTGAAAAGTCTCAAAAATATAATAAAATATCTTAAGGCTTAGAAATAAAGACAGAAAACAAAGTGTATAAAGTCAAACTCTCAACACCATGTAATCATACTACTGAGCTACCAAGACTTACCCGTTGTCAGCGAATATTATTTAAATACTTTAAATTTCTCCATATTTATTTACATATGCTTTGGTTTTATGACAAATATAACATCTTGATTCTCAAGCCAAAATTTTACGAATATATTTCGGAATTACCTAAAGCGCCTTTTAAGAATGCATACATTATACATCTTAATTATTTTACAACAGGTATATATAAATCGTAAACGACATTAAATATAAAGAAGCCCACAGACTATAAATAACTCTTATGACGAGCTGCCATAAAATTATAATTCATTTTAGTATCCATAAAACTGTGCCAATTAATTTAAATCACTATTATAGATCATTGTATAAATACATGTAAAATATGAAAATAAAATGGTATTAAAGTCGTTTGAATAAAGTTCTGTTTTATAATTTTAATCCCACTTCGCGTTAGCTTTGAATACATTAAATATGTATAATATTATGTTTGCCTTGCTCAGAGATAAGTCAAAAATACCTACAGTGTCAATTTTCTCTCTCGTCTCGATATCGATATCTTTTCAAGCATACACGTTATCATTCGCCTGCCCTTTTCCCAGTCTTTTGCGGTCGGCGCAGCATGTCTTCTTCTTCTATACTTCTCTATCGTCTGTCATCTCATACTTGACTTGCTTTCGTTTTTAACCCCCGACGAAAACGCGACGGGGTGTTATAAGTTTGACGTGTCTGTCTGTTTGTCTGTTTGTTTGTCTGTCTGTCTGTGTGTGTGTGTGTCTGTCGGTGGCATCGTAGCTCCCGAACGGATGAACCTATTTAGATTTAGTTTTTTTTTTGTCTGAAAACTGAGTTAGTCGGGAGTGTTCTTAGCCATGTTTCATGAAAATCGGTTCACTATGTCACGGTCGGAGGTTTTTCAAAATTTTAATTTTGTGGTTAGGTTATATATCATCTCTCACACGGTCCGTCCACCTTTTCCTGGGTTTTCCTCCCCCGTTACTTCAAGCATATACATATTTCACATTGTAGAATTTTGAAACGCATTCATGTCGATCATGTGTGTCTTGGCGGACGAGTGCAAGATCAAACGGATAGCAAAATCCTAGGCACATCGTGAAACAAAAAGTGTTCACCTATTTGCCTGAGTGGAAGAAGCCCTGTTATGCGGAGATCCTATTTCTAGAAAGTTTGATCTTCGGGTATCTGAAGGACAGTAAGGAACCTAAACTTATATTGGCATTACCATTGAAAAATTTAAGACGATACAGGAGGGGTCAATTCTCCATACAAACGCTCTCGACTATTTCTTCTCTGGTTTTTGAAGATAGAGCAATGATTTTTTCAGCTCATATTATTATTATTTTTAGATGTGTCGGACCGTTTTGCTTTTTTTGATAATTTTATCTTTAAAGACGCTAGAGCCAATCAAAATTTTCCGAAAACGGCCTTTTTCATTATGGCGCAAAGAAGGTGTGATACTCAAGATTGGTAACAATTAGCCAAAAAAACTAAACGGTCCGATTCCGATTGATTTAAAATTTGAAGGAGGAAACAGTCAAATACGAAACCTCGCTCCTGTATCGTCTTAACAGAAACAATGATCTGTCTGATTGATCGGCTGCCGACATCTAATGTGCCTCTCGATCATATGGTTTTTACAATTCAAGTTTGAAATTTCAACAGGAATTCGTTCTTTTTGAATTGCGAACTATTTTGTAAAAATTCGTCAAAAAACCTTTAGGTCAAATGCATCCTGTATATATGTCGCAGTAAGATAGATAAAGCCGTTATATAGTTATAACCCTAGGAATATAATTATACGTCGTAACATAGTTAAACGAAAGCAATTAATTGCTATCTTACTAGGAATATCATTATAATACGTTACTAGTTTAGTCATATAGTTATATGACTGGATTCAGTTTAGTGAAATGATTGTAGGCAGGAGTGCAGCGGTGCAGCGGAGGTATAGTTATAACCCTAGGGATATAATTATATGCCGTGACATAGCTAAACGAAAGCGATTCCTTACCATCTTACTAGGAATATAATTATAATCCTACGTTACTAGTTTAGTTATATAATTATATCACTGGATTAAACTTAGTCTAGGGATATTTAATTTTATAATATGTCTCTAGTTAAGTAATATAGTGATATTACTGGATTAACTTCAGTAGTATAATTGTAGCAGTGTAGTGCGGGGGTGCAGTGGAGACGGGGGCGGGTTCGGGCCGGTTCTTTCGCCACCATAAAATTACCGGGATTTCCCGGGAAATCAAGAACCGGGAAATACCGGGAGCATGCCCTAACTATTACGTTTTAACTAATATAGCTTGGATTCGTTTGTTTAGTAACCAAACCTTGTGTACTATGTTGGATACAAAATAAACTTTGTTCTAACGTCAGTGACGGTGTTGTTATTCCAAATCGTCCCGCTATACGTATTATAAAACACTGATTTAAACTTTCACGATTTTTGCACATCTTTAAAATTGCAAACGGGACTTAATATAGAGTAATACGCGGTTGTTTAGCTATGTTACGCCATATAATTATATCCCTAGGATTATAACTATACCTCCGCCGCACCGCCGCACTCCTGCCTACAATCATTTCACTAAACTGAATCCAGTCATATAACTATATGACTAAACTAGTAACGTATTATAGTTATATTCCTAGTAAGATAGCAATTAATCGCTTTCGTTTAACTATGTTACGACGTATAATTATATTCCTAGGGTTATAACTATATAACGGCTTTATCTATCTTTACTGCGACATATATAAAGTAGGTACTCATTGACTGCTCGTGTACTCACTTATAGGGCGCTTAAGGATTTAAGGGACTTTGTCGTCCCATTTCCATACAAAGGACTGCTTAGTGGTACTCAAACTCGTACAGGATATTAAAATTGAAATTGCATTTAAATTGCAAAATGGGTTACTTACTTTATTTTACTAGAACTATTAGCATGGTAATAACTAATGAAAATTATTTAAATTCAATATGGTTTAGTTGTCGTTATAGTGGAGTAAAAATGTGGTTTTCATTTTCCAAAGGGTCCTTTTGCTTCATGTTAAATTTAATGTATGTCTCATCTCATGTGAGCAATGTAATAAGGATTTCTGAATATTCTGATGGAACGGTAAGTACTTATGCACAAGATTCATGAGAACTCTTCTTTGAAGGATAGTCACAAATTTCATGAGACGATTAGGTACATTTTACAGTACATTGTACAGTCGAGTTTTTTGCCGGTCCCAGGCATAGTGGATACAAACATTTATTCTAGGAATGTTACATAGGAGAAATAAATGGAATATCCCTCCTCCAATTGATATAAAACAATGCGCAATGGCAGTGGCACAAAGGTATACCCGGTGTAGATTTATTTGACATTCATAAATACGTTGTAATATGGTTTCTAGAAAGATAAATATCTTCGCGGCGAAGAACTAAACCACCAATAACCACAATGCTAAATTTAAATTTTGAAAAAAAACACCGACATTGGACCATTTTCCATCAAACACTCCCGACTAATTCAGCTTTCAAACAAAGAAAAATTTAAACCGATTCATCCGTTCGGGAGCTACGATGCTACAGACAGACAGACACGTCCAACTTATAACACCCCGTCGTTTTTGCGGGGGATAAATATAAAAACATGAAAATTATTCGATTTATGCACCTTGAAACTTAACAGCTATCGGCCAGTTTCATAAATATTGTAACTAGTCTAGACAGAGTAAATTGCAAGTCTAGGTCATACGGACATACTAGATGCTATCGACAGCGTAATTGCTTATCAGTGAATCAGATAGCCGTTTATCTATTAATATCTAACTACCTAAACCGTTGGAGACTTGAAGATTTACGAATATTGATGCGAATGTTGGTTTACTATGCATAACCTACCCCTACGGGTTTAAAAACGCATTGAACGATTTTAACCCCCGACGCAAAAACGACGGGGTCTTATAAGTTTGACGTGTCTGTCTGTCTGTCTGACTGTTTGTCTATTTATCTGTCTGTCTGTCTGTGTGTTTTTTTTGTCTGAAAGCTGAGTTAGTCGGGAGTGTACTTATACCTTGTAACCAAAAATCCTAGGAATTTTTACGTATGTATGTTCCTAGACAAAATATAGTTTTTTTTTCAAGTAAACTTACAAAGTTCATAAGTAACTTCAAAGAAAGCTATTGTGTCTGACTTACCACTGACTCGAGAATTTTATATCTAATTTATCACAAGGATAAAATAATCCAAGGCAGGGAGATACAAAACGATAACGACAAAAACATATTAAGCTAGGTATACATCAGTGCTTTAGTAGGTTTATCCCCTAATAATAGTTTCTTACGTTTAAACCAAAGATATATTCTATGGTTTAAACATACGCGGATCCAGGTGGGGGGGAAGGGGTCATGGAGCCCCCCCCCTGGAGCCTAGGTTGGCCATACAAATAGACCACGTGACCCCCTCTGGGGCCTGGGCCTTTACCCCCCCCCCCTGGGCACGAAGCTGGATCCGCGCTTGCGTTTAAAAGGTGTTAAAAATATCACACAATTCAATTCCCTTGACAACTTTCATCAATCAATTCATGATGTAGGTATTTACAACTCTTGCTAAAGTAGTTACTACGATATTTTCCAGGGCTTCCCATATGCTTCTAAATTGCCGTAAGCAAAGCACGAATACGATACACGTCACGTCCGAACAGATAAAATATAATGAGCGGTTCCAGAGATCTGATGCAGTGCTGCGCAGACGACGATATGGCAGACTAGTATTAAACATACGGTAGGTACGTAGGTATTTCTTATTCATATAATGTAATGTTCGCGTTTTCTGGCCAAACACTATCCGAAATCAAGACCTGTTGAGTATATGCCAGCAAACACCCATTGACGAGGAAATCGCGACACGAAAATGGAGATGGATTGGACACACTCTTCGGAGAGGGGGAAGAAATAATGCGAGCATTGCTTTCGACTGGAAACCGCAGAATGCAAGCCGTGGCCCCGGGCGCCCTGTTCACTCATGGAAGCGGTCCGTCGAAAATGAGCTACGAGCGGCTGGTCTGAGCTGGAGCGAGGCCACGAGGGTCGTGAAGATAGAAAGGCGTGGCGCGAGCTTGTGAAGGCCCTTTGCACCTCTGGGGTGCCTTAGGACTACAACAACAACATATAATGTACCTAGTCAATCAAAAACAGCGAAAAACTTTTCAGACACCACTTTGACGTTGTTACGGTGTTATTTGAATAAATAAAGAAATGTAAATAAAACAATAAACAAAAAAACACAATAATTTATTAATACAAATAAAGAGAAAGTTAACATAATCTTAGAGTAAGTACCTAATCAATATTTCGCGCAAAACACTTTTTAGAACCATTTCCAAAGCTTTTTAAAAACGGAAAAAGAAAAAAATACTTAATATTTTCTAACAAATCAAACAAGGAGTTGATGATAAGAAATTTTATATTTTAATTTTATTTTAATAACTAATGTTAAAAATTGTTTCAAATGAGATGCAACCGAAAAAATGCAAAATATTTTTAAATAAGATCTCTCTATAGGCCACGATATTCTGTGCCACACATTATGTTACCTCGATATCATTCTCTACTCTATAACAAAACAGAAGCAGCCGTTTTTGCCTAATTGGCCATTATTCCTAAACTAGCAACAATCATTTAATTATACTCAAAAACGAAACGACGCTGAAATAACTAATTTATTAGCAAATTTTATTAATTTTATGACAAAGTTACGACAATAAAGATGTCATTGGATTTTAATAAGCCATTATGAAGCCGTTATAAAATAGTATTAAATAATATTACATTGAGTAATGTGGAGGTGGTTTTAATCTATAGTTCTGATGATTATTGCCTTTAATACTGTTATGTTTTTACTTTTAATTTGTGTAAGTAGTTACTGGCTAACTAAACTCTACGTAGTTTTTTTACCAATAAACAAACTGATAAGGTGCATCTTGGTAATTTCGAAAACGTAATCTTGATATGATGGAAATAATGGTGATTTTATGTGACTTTCGAAATTGGACGACCTTCAAAATTACCCCAATGCACCATAATAATCTCTCACCATCAAGCAATATCTTTCTGCTGATACTCGTATGCCTCCTAGATTATTAAATCAAATTAAACAACTAAAAAAGTACCTACAAACTGCACTGCCAATGCGGCAAAAAAACGCGTCGCAACAACAACATTCCTTTACCTCCATCAGAAGGGCCTCAATACCATTTTTTAAGCTGGTACAGTCATCGGCAATAACATCTCACAAAAAGGAGGCTGCATACGTATCTGACACGCTCTTATGGCTCTAGAAATAAGATTGTCAGATATTTTTGCGTCCTTCTTCTTTTAGATCAAGAGCCCAGGCCCGCCAGACCTTCCTCAAATTCTCAAGGATGAAACTTTGGGACCATGTAGAGTTCACATCGGCGTTTAATGTGTGCATATTTTCTAGTTCGGCCCATCGGCCAATTTTTTGCTATCAAGTGATGAAGGTGAAAAAAAAAAGTGCTTACTTTCCTTAAATTCTCAAGGCTGATTTTTATATATGTGTTAGAGCACGTTGTTAGAAATTGGTTATCATCAATGCCAGACCGTTTTCGCCGGCCATAACTTTTACCAGACGCGACAAAGTTGGCAAAAAACGACTCTAACTTACCTCATTTTCTCAAGCCTGATTTTGATATATGATACGCAGGGACCTATAACTAGACCGTTTGTAAGCAGCCAGACCAATCGGATGGACCCAACCATCCGCCAGACCGACTTAAAGTTTCGATATGAGCATTAGTAGAATTGAAATATTCCGGGTCTATAAAAGCCAAAAACTTGAATTTTCTACATTAAGCTACGTGTATATTGTATACTTGACGTAATAAGCGACTTTCAAAAATTTTACTTCTAAGGAAATAAAAAAAATGAAAGTTTATATGTGGCGCAAGATTAATTTTAAGCTATGAATTTTATTTACACTGCGTAAGTACATGTGTATTTTATTATAAATATAACTTTTAACGAAAACGTAATCTTGATATGATGGAAATAATGGTGATTTTATGTGACTTTCGAAATTGGACGACCTTCAAAATTACCCCAATGCACCATAATAATCTCTCACCATCAAGCAATATCTTTCTGCTGATACTCGTATGCCTCCTAGATTATTAAATCAAATTAAACAACTAAAAAAGTACCTACAAACTGCACTGCCAATGCGGCAAAAAAACGCGTCGCAACAACAACATTCCTTTACCTCCATCAGAAGGGCCTCAATACCATTTTTTAAGCTGGTACAGTCATCGGCAATAACATCTCACAAAAAGGAGGCTGCATACGTATCTGACACGCTCTTATGGCTCTAGAAATAAGATTGTCAGATATTTTTGCGTCCTTCTTCTTTTAGATCAAGAGCCCAGGCCCGCCAGACCTTCCTCAAATTCTCAAGGATGAAACTTTGGGACCATGTAGAGTTCACATCGGCGTTTAATGTGTGCATATTTTCTAGTTCGGCCCATCGGCCAATTTTTTGCTATCAAGTGATGAAGGTGAAAAAAAAAAGTGCTTACTTTCCTTAAATTCTCAAGGCTGATTTTTATATATGTGTTAGAGCACGTTGTTAGCAGGGATGTAACGGAGTTCTGCTTCTGCTTCCGTTACTGCGGAACTTCCGTTTTGTTTTACACATCCGCTTCTGTTCCGGTTCTGTTATTTTTCAAACGGAAGTTATAACGGATGTCGGAACCTAGCGCGACGGTGGGACATGAGCGGCGTACATCAAAGACCAACAGGTCTATACCTATCATTCGCTCATCTCTCCGCTTGCCACGTGCTGCGATACTAAACATTAATCGCTTCATTCCATTGCGCGCCAATATTTGTCCTGTCCACCTAGTTAGTAGCAAGTGAACAACTATTCAGTGGTGCAGGGCTTATCTACGATCCCCTTAGAAGCTCCCCTTAGATTTGTTTATTAAATACAGTTTACTCATTTTACAATCACTCCATTTAATTTAAAAATATAATTGTGTGCTAACAATTACACATATAATTTTTACTGGTTAGTTTTGGATTGTATTATACTACCTACGAGTAAGTTTTCTTTTCGTTTCTAAAACCTTTTACGGCATAATAAAGGTTTAAAAGGATTCTTTTGTGATTTTTAGTGATTACCTAAACAACAAACAATCTTAAAGTTCAAGGTGATTTAAATTTTTGGATTGTAATGAATGATATACTTAAGATAAAATATCAGGTTACTTTTCTTTTCGTTTTTAAAACCTAAGTGGGCCTAAAGGCTGATTACAAACTGCTGATTACAGGCTGAACAGTAAACACCTAAAAGTTCTAGGTAATTTAATTAGTTTTGGTTTATGTTATACCTATGTGGTATTTTTTCATTTCGTTTTTAACATCTATAACTTCCGCTTCTGGTTCCGGTTCCGCTTCTGCTTCCGTTAAACTAAATTCAAAACTTCCGCTTCCGCTTCCGGTTCCGTTAAAACCACATCCGTTACATCCCTGGTTGTTAGAAATTGGTTATCATCAATGCCAGACCGTTTTCGCCGGCCATAACTTTTACCAGACGCGACAAAGTTGGCAAAAAACGACTCTAACTTACCTCATTTTCTCAAGCCTGATTTTGATATATGATACGCAGGGACCTATAACTAGACCGTTTGTAAGCAGCCAGACCAATCGGATGGACCCAACCATCCGCCAGACCGACTTAAAGTTTCGATATGAGCATTAGTAGAATTGAAATATTCCGGGTCTATAAAAGCCAAAAACTTGAATTTTCTACATTAAGCTACGTGTATATTGTATACTTGACGTAATAAGCGACTTTCAAAAATTTTACTTCTGAGGAAATAAAAAAAATGAAAGTTTATATGTGGCGCAAGATTAATTTTAAGCTATGAATTTTATTTACACTGCGTAAGTACATGTGTATTTTATTATAAATATAACTTTTACCAGACGCGACAAAGTTGGCAAAAACCGACTCTAACTTACCTCATTTTCTCAAGCCTGATTTTGGTATATGATACGCAGGGACCTGTAATCAGACCGTTTGTAAGCAGTAGTTTTTGCCAACTTTGTCGCGTCTGGTAAAAGTTATATTTATAATAAAATACACATGTACTTACGCAGTGTAAATAAAATTCATAGCTTAAAATTAATCTTGCACCACATATAAACTTTCATTTTTTTATTTCCTTAGAAGTAAAATTTTTGAAAGTCGCTTATTACGTCAAGTATACAATATACACGTAGCTTAATGTAGAAAATTCAAGTTTTTAGCTTTTATAGACCCGGAATATTTCAATTCTACTAATGCTCATATCGAAACTTTAAGTCGGTCTGGCGGATGGTTGGGTCCATCAGATTGGTCTGGCTGCTTACAAACGGTCTAGTTACAGGTCCCTGCGTATCATATATAAAAATCAGGCTTGAGAAAATGAGGTAAGTTAGAGTCGTTTTTGCCAACTTTGTCGCGTCTGGTAAAAGTTATATTTATAATAAAATACACATGTACTTACGCAGTGTAAATAAAATTCATAGCTTTAAATTAATCTTGCACCACATATAAACTTTCATTTTTTTATTTCCTTAGAAGTAAAATTTTTGAAAGTCGCTTATTACGTCAAGTATACAATATACACGTAGCTTAATGTAGAAAATTCAAGTTTTTAGCTTTTATAGACCCGGAATATTTCAATTCTACTAATGCTCATATCGAAACTTTAAGTCGGTCTGGCGGATGGTTGGGTCCATCCGATTGGTCTGGCTGCTTACAAACGGTCTAGTTACAGGTCCCTGCGTATCATATATCAAAATCAGGCTTGAGAAAATGAGGTAAGTTAGAGTCGTTTTTTGCCAACTTTGTCGCGTCTGGTAAAAGTTATGGCCGGCGGAAACGGTCTGGCATTGATGATAACCAATTTCTAACAACGTGCTCTAACACATATATAAAAATCAGCCTTGAGAATTTAAGGAAAGTAAGCACTTTTTTTTTTCACCTTCATCACTTGATAGCAAAAAATTGGCCGATGGGCCGAACTAGAAAATATGCACACATTAACCGCCGATATGAACTCTACATTGTCCCAAAGTTTCATCCTTGAGAATTTGAGGAAGGTCTGGCGGGCCTGGGCTCTGGGTCTATTTAAACTCCAGCTCAAAAACGACCGGATGTTATAAGTTTGACGTGTCTGTCTGTCTGTGTGTGCTTGTCTGTCAGTGGCATCGTAGCTCCCGAACGGATGAACCGATTTAGATTTAGCTTTTTTTTGTTTGAAAGCTGAATCAGTCGGGATTTTTTTTATTTAACCATGTTTGATGGAAATTGGTCCACTAAGGGCCACTTGCACTTGCTAATGGTGGGTTAACCTCGAGTTAACCTCGGGTTAACCTCGAGTTAACCCTCCATTTTCGGTGGTGCAATTGACCCTAAGTAGGGTGTTTTTACAAAATTAAAATTTTGTGATTATAAATATAGGACATTCTTACACAGATTGGCTGAGGCCCACGGTAAGCTCAAGAAGGCTTGTGTTGTGGGTACTCAGACAACGATATATATAATATATAAATACTTATATACATAGAAAACATCCATGACTCAGGAACAAATATCTGTGCTCATCACATAAATAAATGCCCTTACCGGGATTCGAACCCGGGACCGCGGCGCAGCAGGCAGGGTCACTACCGACTGCGCCAGACCGGTCGATTATTGTGCGAAGTTCTTCCCGGTGACTGTACCTGTAGCAATAACAACAACACTTACATTTCATCTGAACCAGTATTGTGAGGTCTACAAAAGCACAACGCTGTAACCGGTCTCATGATCAAACTATAGTAGGGATTAAAATAATGCAGATGTTTTGTGAATGAATTGGCTCCGTAAGATGTACCTTTACAATCTTTTTTGCTACTACATTACGAAACCTTCCGTAGCTAATCTGTTTTTTGTTAACGGTACTTTAAGTTTATAAACCTTTGGTTTGGGTTGCGTAATAGCTGATTTTAAACTGCATTTGAATTGTAATACAATATTTTTGATGGTCAACGTTCGGATACTGCATGTAGGTACAGATGTAGTGCGAAAAGGGTTTCCTTCGGAAACGTTCGTATTTGTCATGCTAGTTCAGTCAATGTCAGTACATCTTGTACTGAGACTGATTGAAATAGCATGACACGTTCGTACGTTTCCGTAACAATACGAAGGCAAATCTTTTCGCACTACATCTGTACTACATATTTTGGGTTATCGACGAAAGTGTCACCTAAATTAATAACTTTTTAACAAAAAATAAAACCGCCTTCAAAAAAAGCGTGTTACAAAATACGGAGAAACTAAAAAGCCAAAAATAATAAACCTTCGAATTCAGATTTCTTATCGGATTGCAATAATCTAAACATCCAAATTATAAACAAATCAATTATTTTTGTAGTCGGTACCAGACCTGTTCGTCGCCTTGCTATTTCCTGTTTGCCCCACCCAACCATACGCAGGCTGGCCCCGACTCCAAAAATAATTGATTTGTTTATAATTTGGATGTTTAGATTATTGCAATCCGATAAGAAATCTGAATTCGAAGGTTTATTATTTTTGGCTTTTTAGTTTCTCCGTATTTTGTAACACGCTTTTTTTGAAGGCGGTTTTATTTTTTGTTAAAAAGTTAATTTATTTGTTGATTTTTAGTGGTTCCTAGTGATATTAAATGTATCAGTCCGAATATATGTACAGTAGTGAAAGAATTATCCTTTAACTCCTAACCATTGAGGAGTTGACCTTCCATCATCAGCTCAGCCACATAAAATTATTACCATCAGGCGTAAATACTGGTGTACCTTTGAAAAATACACTAAAAACATTACATGTGCCTATAACATTTGAAGAGTTCCCTCGATTTCTCCAAGATCCCATCATCAGATCCCGACTTGGTGCCAATGGGACCATCTCGGGGTTACACCCGTTCGATCAAAAAAAAAATTTTGAAAATCGGTCCACGATTCTCGGAGATATCGAGTAACATACATACAAAAAAAAATAAAAAAATAAAACATTCAGTCGAATTGAGAACCTCCTCCTTTTTTGAAGTCGGTTAAAAAAGAAATAGTCCGGCCCGTGGTATGTAAGTAATAGTTTTATTTGTAAAAAAATCTGCACTGTTATGTTTACATAGGTATTAAACTTATACAAATTCCATCTTGATCATCATCTTCATAAGGCCATGATTGCCTACTATGACACCAAACAAAATAATTCATAGAAAACAGAAGAGGCGTTCTAGTTGGACATCAGGGTGCGTAGCCGAATGGCATTTCTCCGACGCCAAACGAAAACGAAACGCCGCGCCAGCAGGGTTAGCACATGATTGCCGCGGGAGTATGTCGCCGCGAGATAGACTACCCGTCCTTATGTCATTAATACAGTTAGAAGAAGACGTATGATCTATCTCGTGGCGACATACTCCCGCGGCAATCATGCGCTAGGCCTACAGTTTGACTGGCTCTGTCGCGCCAATACGCACGAGCGATAGAGATAGATATCTACTAGCGTTTCGTTTCGTGAGCGTTTCGTGAGCGTTTGTACCATTCGGCTACGCACCCTGCTACGACACGACCTGTTTCTCAAAAACATCGTATAAGTAAAAGTAGAAGGAAAGAAAGGGAAGAGGAAGACCTAGGAAAAACTATTTCACCCAAATTTAAAAAAAAAGTTCAGTTCGTGTCGTACCAGAAGGTAAAGGAGTTGGCAGAAGACCGGACGAGTTGGAGATTGCTCCACCGACAAGAGCACAGCTCTTAAGTTAGAAGAAGAAAAGGTATCTGAAAGAAAAAGTTGTCGTAATTTAACTTTCTTTCAACTCTTTAATTGCCAAAAGTGGCACTGGCTCTGCCTAACCCGTTTGGGAACAGGCAGGAATTTATGTACGTATTTATATGTAAAAAGATGTTATAAAGTTCGCACCTCATCACGCCCGATTTTAATAATTACGATACAAGTAGAATAAAACTTTTGCAAGTTATTTTAAGTGTGTGTATTGATCACATTTTGTTTTTGTGGTACGAGTATCAGGGTATGTAGTAGTAGTAGTAATCACTTTATTGTGTACATCAGTTTATATACAATTTGTAGGAATAGAGATACAAAGGCGACCTTATCCCTATAAGGGATCTCTTCCAGCTAACCTTGGTATGTAACTATGTAGCCAAATGCACAAACGCTCACGATAAAATCTGTTTTGTAGCTATGTATCTCTGTCACTCTTGCTTATTGGCGCGACAGAGCCAGACTGCATTTCTGTCGGCGTCTGGCGTCGACGATTACCATTCGGCTGGTGGTTAATTACACATGTTTTTCGTGACAGAATGACAGTAATCGCCTTAAAGGACATCTGTATCAAATCAGCCTGTCGTGTTAGTATTGATCATTACATTCGCATATTTTTTGTGCCGATTTATATGATGAAACGACGGATTAAAATAACAATTTAAATTGTAACTAAGTAGATTCCTTCGTCAATGATTAAATATTAATAAAAATAATTTGGGAGTGGAATGTATGTATGTATTTTTTATCTCAAATTGGTGATTCTGCGTGGCAAATTTTTCATTTGCATTTTCTCCACACTTTTTTGTCACTCCCTTGTATTTGACTTGGAATAAATAATGTACACTCGATTTACTGTAATGTACTCAATGTAGATATTTGAATTATATTTAATAGCTATGCACATACATACATATATATAATCACGCATGTATCCCATAAAGGGGTAGGCAGTGCACATGAACTACCAAGTTTCAATGCCACTCTTGGCAAAAAGGGGTTGAAAGAAATCCAAATTGTAACATTGCAGTGACAGGTTGCCAGCCTCTCGCCTACGCCTCAATTTAACCCAACACACACGGTTTTTTTTTGTATTTAATACAACGAACTTAAATTGAATTTAATTAATTTATCATGTTTTTGATCAAACAGCATCAAACTCCGAAATTGTAGCAAATTTAGTACCATTCAATTGCTCAAACATCGGAACTTTCAGGAATAGACGATATTCGTCAAAGTTTATTTTCGTCCTCGGGAAATTGCACATTCAGTCAGCTGGACTGCAGCTGGAGCACTATGTCGCATTAACTAGAAGTACTCGTTGTTTACAAATTTCCTCATGACGTGACAGCGACAAAGTTTTACTTGGAAGCGATTCGGTCAATTAGAAGTGCTATTTCGCCAATTGTTTCAGTAAATTAAATAATGGTTTGTTAGCTTCAAGTAACGTTATAATAAATTAGTGCAGTTATTCTTTTAGTGATAACTAGGTCTGACTAGGTATCAGAAAAATTCTCATTAAAAAAACAAGAAAATATGATTCTTATGTCACAAAGACTTTTTGCATTGGTTCATCAAGTAACAAGTTGCTTCGTTTTTTATAATTTAAAGTCAATATCAATTAAATAAATTAATAAAGAGTTTTTTTTATTTCTTATTGACATTTTCATATTACAATCTTTAATAAAATATCTTTATTTACATGAACATATTTACATAATTATATAAGAAACTAAGACTAAACTTAAAAACTAGCTAATGTCTAAAATAGGCCCTTGAGGCATTGTACCAAGGCTACTGGCGACATTTCCTCGCTGTATCGCAATTACAATCTTTGGAACTGAACAAAATTTACCTCGAAATTTTATCCTTCCATCCATCAATTCCATGACTGTCATAAAGAATCTGAATTTTAAAAGAAACGGGATAATATGTTAGAATATAAATATTGACAGTGTGTTTCTCATCACAAGATCAATAAGAGTTCTAGTCTAGAAAAAACAAAACATTTGCTCAAATAAAAATCAATAAAAAGTGTAGTGTTATAAGTATTATGCCTTATTACATGTCTACATTTATACTCTTTGTATACTCTCTATGTATTACTACTCTATGATGCTAGTATATAAGAGCTGTATCCACCCATATATAGGATTGCAATAAACGTCCTAAAGATAACTAGTCGTTTCGATTACTTCCCACATTGCATGGCGATCCTGCCAGTGCGGCCTTGTGCTGCACTGGCGGCGCGCCGAGGCCGCCAGTATTATATAATAGTGCGCAAATTATTATTTTGACTTATTGAACTTTTTAAGTATAAAACAATAAGTGTGACGGACTGCTGAAACTTTTGATACGTGAATAGTGATGTTGGTGAGTGAAAATATAAGTACGAGTAGTTAAGGAAAAATTTATCGTGGACTGAAAAACACAACGTGTAAAGTAAATTAAAAAAAAAATCAGTGACTGAATATATTACTACCAAGTGAAAATTTTGTAATAATTAAATGGCTGGAACGGAAATTGATTTGGACTGTTAAAAATAAAAATCAATTTAAAGTACGAGTATAAATACGGTTGCAGCAGGGAGTTGATGGTGCCCTTGGCCTTCGATGGTGCCAGGGAGGTCCGAGAATGTGCTAAAGTGATATGACTGATATGTAGTAGGTAATGGTGAATTGGTGATTGATAGATTGGTTGCATCGTGAGTCGTGAACAATAAAGTGACATGGTGTATTTAGTGACGTGCCGTGTAAAAGACATGGTTAACAGTAAATAGGTATTTTATTTGCTAATTAGACCTTATAATAATAATTGTGTACGTTTGAATTTAAATATTAAAATCGTAAAAATATAGGTACATAGTATAAATTGTTTAATTATGGTTAAAATATTGGTCTAATTTTATTTTTCTGAACTACATTTTATAGATAAATGTATTATTTCATTTCATAATTTTTTCATAAATACCTAATTGATTTGTATTACTTTATTCAACTTCATACAATAGTTATTTTCGTGATATAAACTTTATCTCTTACAAATATGGCACATGACGGCGGCGCGTGCACTCCTTAAAGGGATCGGCATGCGCCCGTCTGTTATTACATCTCGAATTACATAGTATTTGTGCACCGTTTTAAATCATTTGAATTTCATTGTTAATTAAAATAGTATTAGAACATTATACCGATTTTTAAATGTAGGTATAAACATTCACGCAACAGACTTTTAACCTCATAATTATACCAATTAGATTTACATTGTATTCTGTTTAGAATTATTTTAATTTGGTTTAAGACATATAATACAGCTGGAAGAAATCCCTTAAAGGGATAAGTTCGCCATTGTACTGTCTATCCTGTGTCATATTTGTGTTTTGTGTTTTGTACAATAAAGAGTTTATACATACATACATACATACATACAAATAATGATGTTACCTGGAATTGACATTTTTTACGGATGTGACACTTAATAATATGGAAATACATCATTTTGTAGTGTGACAGGCCACAATCACACTAAATGATGATAAATAATTACTTACTAGAGAATGTTATGCACAGATTATGAATTATTAATTATTGAATTGTTTTGTGTTGTATGTGTTATGTTATAGTTAATGTTGGATTTTATGGCTAGAAGGTGCGTAAAAGTTGGGTATTGTATGTGTAAGGTTATTTTTTGTAGGGTAAAGGTATGTATAATTCATAATTCAATTTATAGCAAGGATTTTTGGCAAGTAAGGATTTGATTGATTTTGAATGGCGTTTTAGTATAGTTGCTGGGAAAACTTATATATCGAAGCTTTTCACAGGACACCTAGCCTGATCAGTTAGGGGTTGTTGACATTCTTACATATATTAAAGTTTTCTAAGTTTGAGTATTTTGTTGTGACTTTGAATGGGTATTTTAATTGGAACGAATGGGAATGTATGAATATTGTTATTTTTTAATAAAATGAATAAATACCTATCGCATCTTCGGTGGCCCGAGAGGCATCTTTGATCGAAACGGTATAGCAAGGGTATGCCAGGATACAAGGCAGGCACGGAATCCTTGGTGTCTGACCATGAATCGATCGAGTATCAATCGTGGAGACCCTTGGACACACGGAATGATATTATGTATGGATGTGTTAAAAGAACTGCCTGGGAGTATGAATAAATATAGTATGTGCGCGCTTAAAAATAAATATCCTTGTATCCTGAGCTAATAATAAATAAATAAATAAAAGGTCGGCCGACCAGGTAAATAATTGCGTTGTGTACCCTTGCCCAGAGTTGCACGCTTTAGATGCTTAAGTTATTAAATGATTTAAATTGTAAAAATGATAATGACTGTACTAACAATGACGTTTAATATGAAAAGGGTATACCTAAATGAAATGAGTTAGGTATGTATACTACATTATGATAAATAAGGCTTGCAAGCACCACGAATCACGATTAGATTATTATAGTTACTCCGAGGATACAACTAGGTACCTAGACATGGACAATGTTTTTTATTTTTTTATTAGTGTTATTGTATTTTCTGTGTCTCGTATAACACGTGTGTTTTCTTGTATTATGTAATTTCGTTCGTATTAATTGAAAATTATTTTGTATTTAGAAACTTTGTATTGCAATTTCGTTTCTTCATCAAAGCAGAAATTTGTAATTAAGTAATTGTAATTTAATTAACAAAGATGAAGCGGATTATGTACTCCGCTATAAAAATGGCTGGGTATTCCAGCAGACTAGCGTACAATTTTTTTTTTAATTGATTTGGCCTTTTGTCTAAAAATAGTTGTGATCAATTTGAATTGACAATTTAACGTTTTGTAATTTTGATTGTTTAGTCATTTTCGTAACTTCTTTATAAAATTATTCAAAAATGTACTTTTAAAACATATGTTTCTATATTAATAAAAAAAAAATAGATTATTGTGTCTGTTATCTTTACGGTAATCTATTTTTTTAGGGTTCCGTACCTCAAAGAGGAAAAACGGAACCCTTATAGGATCACTCGCGTGTCTGTCTGTCCCTCTGTCACAGCCGATTTCTCCGAAACTACTGGACCGATTTACTTGAAATTTGGCACACGTATGTAAACCTGTGGCCCAAAGACGGACATGCAGTATAATTAAATGAAATTAAACGAAATTTAATCATAAGGGGCACTTTTGGGGGGTAAAATTGAAAATTAAAAATCAAAGTTATTAGAACTATATTGTGATACATATCAAATGAAAGAGCATTTTATAAGCATTTCAAATATATTTTTTTTATAGTTTTTATTTTGGTAATTTAGAAGTTATTTAAGAAAAATGACCATTCCCCCCTTATCTCCGAAACTACTTAGCGTAAAATTTTCAAAAAAATACACGAGGTAGCCCTCTACCTGTAGATTACAGGAAAACCTATTAGAAATCTACAGTCAAGCGTAAGTCGGACTTAAGAGAAAAAACTCAAATTGAGATTTTCACTCACTGCCGCTGCAAGTACTTACTAAATGTTTTGAAATTTTGTGAGCGCCATGGACAGGTAGAAAGAAATTCATTTCTGTTTAGAAATTGTTAAAAATTTTAATCATTTGCCAAAATGACTTAAGTTCCTACTAAAAAAGAGGCGCTTAAGACTGTTTAGAACTGCACTGACCATAATATTGCCCTAATAAGTCCAAAAAATGGTGTATATATACGAAAACAAAAAAATTGTGCCACCGACAACCAAAATCTGAAGTCTATTTGCTCTATCTCTTATAGTTTCCAAAATATACGCAAAATCTTTAAAGTACAAATCTAGTGTAGGCGCTTATGACCTTTTTGTATGGAAATGTCGAAATCCGACTCGCACTTTACCGATTTTCATAGAAAATTGTGTTTTATTATAGTTTTGAAGGAGGTTTCTTGTTTTTAACCACCAACGCAAAAACGAAGGAGTGTTATAATAATAATAGGTTTGACGCTTGACATGTCTGTCTGGCATCATAGCTCCCGAACGAATCAATCGATTTTGATTTAGTTTTTAATGTTTAAGGTGAATTCGTCGAGATTTTTTTTTGTACCACGTAGGTGGCAAACATGCATACGGTCCGCCTGATGGAAAGCGGTCACTGTTACATATGGACGCCTGCCACTCAAGGAGTGGCACATGTGCGTTGCCGAGTCGACTCATTAGAAACTTGTACAAACCTGTACTTAGAAGGGGCCTGGGTGCCGACGACTCAAAGGACCGAAGGAAGGAGAAGGAAGGAAGGAAGGAGGAAGGAGGAAGGATCTATTGTCCTAATTACTTCCGTAGGTCCTCCAGTTGCGATACAGGCTGCCAACATTTTAATTACACTTTGTGCATTTTAATCTTTCGGGCCGCATGACCACGCCGTTGATAGTTCATAATTAATGGGAAAATACTTGAACAGGCATCCACGACTACTTTCCTAGGTTTAAAGATTGATCAGGGCTTAAAATGGGACCAGCAAGTAGATAAACCGTGTGGTAGTCGGGGCAGTGCGTGCTTTGCCTTAGGTCGAGTTGCAAAGTCTGTGGCTCCAGAAGTAGCCCGGACATGCTATTTCGCCACTGTCCATTCATTAATACAGTACGTTGCGGAGGTCTGGTCTGGGGATGTTGTCCTGAATGGGAGAGGGTCTTTCGCTTTCAGAAACGAGCTGTCAGGATCGTTGCTCAGGTACCTGTAGACAGTAGACACTCCGGCCAAAGAACTCTTTAAAAAATAAGAATCCTTAAGCTAGGAACACACTACGCGGACGTCCGTCGTAAATCGACCGCGGACGGGGATCTGGACAATGAATATACACTTAACCGTGCAAACTATCGGTCGACGGACGTGGACGTGGCTTTGAGCGCATGGACGTCCGTTAGAAATCTGGCTCGCTGGATGTTTTGTTCCGTGCACACTGTTCGGTCGCGGTCGCGGTCGCGGTCGATTTACGACGGACGTCCGCGTAGTATGTTCCTAGCTTTACACTCATTACACTGCCTGCAAAAGTTATCATGCAGGTAGCCAT
This sequence comes from Leguminivora glycinivorella, assembly GCF_023078275.1. Taxonomy (NCBI): domain Eukaryota; kingdom Metazoa; phylum Arthropoda; class Insecta; order Lepidoptera; family Tortricidae; genus Leguminivora; species Leguminivora glycinivorella. The sequence goes on from NC_062972.1 coordinate 27,313,743, forward strand.
TTATGTAAGAGAGAACTTGGCAGCATACAAAACCAGGGGCGGCTCACTCCGCGATTCTATCGCCGCGCTACAAGTACATGTCAGCGGCCGCGAGTTCGCGGCCCATTCATTGGCGACGACCTTCGCGCGGTGCAATAATAGTTATTTGAAGAATCATGAGCTTGCGAGTTATTTATAGAATCCTGAACTTGCGAGTTTTTTAACACACGAGAAGTAAAATACATTTGCACCCGAGTGTAACACAAAACTTTTCCCCTCACTGTAGCGAGGAAACTACAACGCAAGAAATGCGTTTATCACTGCTTCCAGTAGTTCCACAGGTGGTAAATGATCTTTATTACTAGATTCACCTACTTTTATCAATGTTAAAGCAGTTCATTTGAATTTATTCAAGGTCAAATTACTTTACCCACTCACTAGTGGGTAAAATGCGTTTTTACCCGCTGGTATTAAAGGACAAAACACGTGTTTCCGAGCTAGTGAGGGGAAAAATTCAATGTTGGCTGCTCGCGTGCGGTCCGTTTGTTAATGTAGGTAAGAATTTAGAATGGCGTCATTTTGTGAACATCAAAGGAGCCTTCTGTACTTGTACTATTATACATAATATATTCTGTGACAAAACTAACAACATGTGTTCCAAGTACAACATTCGAAATGCCGGAAAGTTAGTAGGTATCGACCGTAAATTGGCGAAATCCAATTTACGGTCAAATTAACACATGTGATGGACCCTGCCGTCTATAATAAATTGCCGCAATATGTGGTTGAAGCGCCTAGTGTGTCGAACTTCAAGTACCTATCGCTTAAAAAATTGGCTGGTCGAGCACCCGTTCTACACTAATGACAATTTTTTTATTACCTAATTAGAAAAATATTGTATTTTTGTGCATTTTTTATGTGAATATTGCCTAACTTTTTGTAATTTCAATCTTCTGTCTATTTATTCTCTAAGTATTATTGCTGTATAAATATTATTTTTAAAATCAAATCTTGACGTGTAAAATGGCGTTACAAATATGAATAAATGAATATGAGTATAAGTAGTATGATTATTTTAACCATTGAAAGTTTGTACGGAACCCTCGGTGGGCGAGTCCAACTCGCACTTGGCCGGTTTTTTTATCAAGGAATGGAGGTGTAGTGTTATAAGTATTATGCCTTATTACATGTCTACATTTATACTCTTTGTATACTCTCTATGTATTACTACTCTATGATGCTAGTATACACCGTGTTTCACTTAACACTAAAAACCTGAAAACAGTTTGTTCAGAATCGAGAGTAGAATCGATTGAGCTATATCTTGATGGGGGTAATATTTTTATTTAAATTAGTATTATTAGTTATTTTTTACGTGCCCATTCTATTGTACTCGTAATACAACATTGTGTATATCGCATTGCTAGAGGTTGTTTACCTTTTTTCAGTATTTAGGGGTATTAATACTGGCCGGTTACTTGGACGATTATTTTTTCCGCTACTAGTTTGACGTTGTTTGTCAGTTCAATCTTAATGTTTATCATAAGTCATAACAAATTGAACTCGTACCTAATTACAACCTTGTCATTTTGAATATTGAGTTTATTTGCTTACTACGATTACCTGTCCAATTTGAAGTTTACTGTGACAAAGCTTTAAAGTGTTTTACAGTGACATCTTAGCTGTCTATTGGTAAACCTTATGTCGTTGCAGTAACGTACACAAATAAATAGTCTTATGGTTTATGATGGTAGTTAGCAATTATTTTATTGAGTGTAGAGCTAAAAGTCAAGTAGAGCTGTACAGAAAATTAAAAATTCAATTAAAAAAAAGTAACGATCAGATTAAAAGATGAATACTCTAGATGAGTTTAAAAAAATAAAAATCAGTTGGGGTGTCTGAGGTTTTGAGTGATACCGGAAACACCGTGTATAAGAGCTCTAGCTTTATAACCTAACCAAAAAATTAAAATTTTAAAAAACCCGCGACAGCGATGTAGTGGACCGATTTTCGCGATCGTGGCTAAGAACACTCCCGACTAACTCAGCTTTCAGACAAAAACTGAATCTAAATCGGTTCATCCGTTCGGGAGCTACGATGCCACAGACAGACACACACACAGACGGATAGACAGACAGACAAACAGACAGACAGACAACACGTCAAATTTATATCACCCCGTTGCACGTTGTTTTTGCGTCGGGGGCTAAAAATATTGTTAATAACAATTTTCAAAAGATAATTTTAACTAACATGTTTCCATAATCTGAATAATTTGCACCTCGTTCCAGCCTGAATGCGGACCTATAACGTTTTACGACCGCCGTATCCAATCCAGATCTGGTTTCAGCGATCAATCAATTCATGGCTGTCTGTCTGTCCGTCAACGAACTCAACGACTACTTTATTACTGGATAAGCATAATTTGTGGTGTGGTTTGCTTATCCATAATTTGAAAATAACTAAGTTAGATGAGATAAGAAAAACTTTGAAGCAAAAAAATGCTAACAGAGAATCGTCAAAACATGTTATTTATGATATTGTCTTCGGTTACCGCGATAGTTACTCATGAAATAAAACTATGGAAACGGATTAAATCGCGTATAATGAATTTAAAATACATCCCGACGTTTCGAACTCTTTACAGCGTTCGTGGTGAACGGGTGATACGCGATTTAATCCGTTTCCATAGTTTTATTTCATGTTATTTATGAAAAACCGGCCAAGTGCGAGTCGGACTCGCCCACCGAGGGTTCCGTACCTACAAAACTATTAGGTACTTTTACGTTACTCACATAAGTCTAAAGACTGGGCTAGGCTAGAAGTATAGGTTCTCTAATGAGCATAATTGTGTTTAGCGCCATCTCTCGACGAATTCGCGAACTAATTAGCACAGCTTGCGTGAGGTCTTTTATAATGTTAACCAAATTCAATATTTTTTATTTTATTTTAAAGTAGGTGTTTTATGTAAAATTTCGTAGCTATAAATTTTAACACCTTTATTCATAAACGTAGACTAAAGTTATCCAGCCGATAAAGTTCGTTTATCCCTTTCTATCACACCAATACGTCGGAAAGGGACAACCGAACATATCGGCTTGATAACTTAGTGTACGTTTATGAATAACGGGGTGAGTATTACCGTACTGTAAAAATGTAATGTATAGTTGTATACGGATTAATGAATTTAATATAGATAGGTAATTATTGATATGTGGCAAAACGAAGGAAATTGTTTACACCTTCGCAATAAGTATCTAATGATATTTTTTTAATTTACCATGTTACTTCACGTACCTACTTAGGTACTTATTTTAAAAACTCTGAAAATGTCTATTGAGTTTCTGTCGCAGACCACCATGTGGCTTCTGCATATTCTGCGCTGTGATAGAGTTGCCATAGTAGGTATGTATACCTATATTGTTATAATAGGCAATAAGAGGCAAAAAACATATTGTGCTGAAATATTTAAAATACCTACTAGCCTAGGAACCATCCGGTCTTGCTACTACTGGGAAAATAACTTAATTCTATAACAGTACTTTTTATGTCACCAAAAATTAAGTTTGGTAATTTGAAATAGTTTTTTTAGTTAAGCCACCAAAATTTGTGACAAAAAACGTATAATAGAATAAAAAAAATATTATTTTAATTCACTAAAAATCAGGCGAAAATGGAATCAGGACTTTTGTTTTAAATTCGACTACTTTAATTTATGACCTTTATAACACATTAAGAAACCACCTCTTTTTGTGAATGATACTTCGTAGTAACAAAAAGCGAACTAAATAAATTAGTTATGACGCAAGCAATAAAAGGACAAGTGAAGTTATGGTTGTTTTGTACATACATTATGTGTTGAAACACTATTTCTACTGAAACCACCCTAAAAACAAAACGGAAGTTCAATATTTTACTAGCTCGTAATAACATTCACGGCAAAAATTATATCAGCAAAAAAATTGGAACAGACTTTTCGTTACGATCAAAATAAAGAAGAATAAAAAATCGTCCACCTTTAAATGCACGCCAAGAAGCGCTAAAACCTGAACTGAAAGAAGTATTTTCATATTTTTCATTTACCTACAAACTACTATTGACGATGTCATTTTCTGCATTATTTCAAAAGTGAGTACTGTATTCATTCGTATTTTCAGTACATCGCGGTATAATAATATATTGGGTTGGCACAAAAGTAATGACACACTCTACAAAACTCTATACATTTCCTTTCTTAAGTTAATTGTTTTCGATAATATTCTAGTATGTTGTAGAACATTCTAGGTACTTCTAATGTGAGGGTATATAAAGCCGCCCTCGTGATTGGTTTAGTGAGATTGAAATAAAATGGACGAGCGACAAGTTCGAACACTTTACTTATACGAGTACTTATTAGGCCACAGTGCGCGGGCTGCGGCTGACAATATCAACACTGCATTGGGCGGTGGAAGTACAAGCCATGCCACGGTGTCCAGATGGTTTGACCTTTTTAAATCAGGAGGCAGGAACCTTGAATGTCAGTCACGCTCAGGGCGACCACCTGCATTCAATGATGACGATTTACGCCGCGAACTACAGTCGAATCCTGATGCTATTACTCGTGAATTAGCGGAAGCACTTAACTGCAGTCACCACGCTGTGGAATACCATCTGCATGAGCTTGGGTATCGAAAAGTTTTGGCTCGATGGGTACCGCACATCCTTACCGACGCCAGTCGTGCAGTCCGTGTCGCCATCTGTCAATCACTTTTGCTGCGACCCCGACGTAAAGGGTTTTTGACTGATCTGGTTACGGGAGATGAATCAAGGATTTATTATGAGAACATTACACGTCGTGCTTTTTGGCTGCCTCGAGAAGAAACGCCACCAACTCAACCGAAGCTGAGTCAAAAGAACCGCTTAAAAGTTTTGCTTTGTTGTTTCTGGGACTCGCAAGGCATGCTGTTTCATGAACTATTACACAATGAAACTGTAAACGCTAACAAATATTCAACACAGCTCACCGAACTATCTTCTGCTATCAAGAAAAAACGACGAAGACGAGCCACTGTAATTTTACTACATGATAACGCTCGACCTCATGTCGCATCTACCGTTCACAAACAGCTGCAGAACTTGGGCTGGGAGACGATACCCCACCCACCTTATTCTCCAGACCTCGCACCATCAGACTTTATTTGTTTAGAGCCCTGAAACGACATTTGCGGGGTAAACAATTCAATGATTTCCATGATGTACAGATGGAGTTGAACAACTTTTTCGAGGGACAGCCATTAAAGTTCTGGGTGAAAGGCATCCAAACTTTGCCGGATCGTTGGCAAGAAGTCATAGATGCTAATGGTGATTACATCATCGACTAAGCTTTTTGTATTGTAATAATAATAAAAAATATAAAACGTAAACCAAGTGTCTCATTACTTTTGTGCCAACCCAATATTTCGCCATCTTTACTATCGCTTAAATAGCTCAGGTTATAGTAGCGTAAGACGAAGGGCGCGCTCCTGACCTGACGTCGTGGGTTCGATACTCGGCAGTGGAAATCTTTTTTTTCTTGTTATTATTTTTTTATCTTTTATACCCTTTTCAACCCTCTCTTTTTAAATATTGATTTTTTAGTATTAGATTTAAAACCCATTTCATTGAAATTTTGTCAGACACATGTAATGCAATAAGTTTAAAAATTGTCTTTCAGTATTAGTATTGATTGAAGGTAACCTAAGGTTCAACATCGTTCCTACTAACCGCAATACTCTGTCTTAGCTAACCATCGCTAGACGTTATGCCCTTGTAATAAGGATTACAAATTTAAAGTGACAGTTGTCCGGTATGACTCATAGATTTATATATTATTAAGCTAGATTGAGTTGTTAGGCCAAAAAGTGTGTCCACATAAGAGGGTAAAGTTGTAAAGTTGGGGCTGGTGTCCCTCTTGCACTTATTGCCACTGTCAAAATTATTTGAATGACGTCATCACTGTCATTATTTGGGGATACCAGTCAATATTCAAAGTTACTACCAAATCTACTAATACCGAATTAAAGGTTTTTTTTTAATTGCGCAAATCTTTGGTTTTATGGCTTCATAATAATGACTTACCAATTCGCTACAAGGTATTAATATCCTTGCCTCGATATAATACAAAAATCATTTAAGAAGTTTATTAACTTAGTTATCATACAGGTAAAAACACTACTACTATAGTAATCTCTTTAACACTGGTCACACGTGCGAGAGGGACACCAGCCCCAACTATGACCCTCTCATGTGGATACACTTTTACTATCCTAATAAGAACGTTTTTCTGCACCGGTGATAAAGTTCAATTTATTATGGCAAAAAAAGTGTGAGCTCAGTCCCTATTGAAAGTCCATGGTATGACTCAATGAAAAATTGGCTAAATAGTAATCGGAAAACAAGCAAAAAGGGTAGAATATATTTCTATAAGTTATTTCGTTGGATTACATTACAAAATGAATGTATAATACATTATAATACTCGTTTTAATTGTATAGATTTAAATAAATAATTTTATTAGTTCAAATTAATGACCGTCAAGGAACAAAAACTAATTGAGTCGCTATTAGACCGTTTTCACATTATCCGATCCGATAACGGATGTCGGAAGGATATCAATAGATGAATCCAAGATTCCGCCTGTAATGTATGGGATATCGGTCCGACATCCGATATCGGATCGGATAATGCGAAAAAGGTCTACATTTTACACTTTTGAAAACCAAGATTAATTAGAGTCAGTTGTATGGTCGGTATGTAGTGTAAATAAAAAGTCGAAAAGTAGTAGGTTCTTTCTATACTTTTTGCTATGTATTTTATATTTCAATAGGCAGGCTTCTGTACCCATATTACAGTACTTTCAATATGTGCTATCCTATAATTAAATTCGGACACCCGCGTAGACACTTCTAATATTATTTGAATGGCATTACCAACATTAAATCTCCTTTTGAAAATAAATTTTAAAGAATATCCCATCACTATCAGATCAGAGCCACTGGTATTTAATTTAAAACAAATGCCTATAATAAATAAATCCGATTAACCTTTGGGTTGTCTGCTGTCGAATTTAATTATTTTCATAGAAAATATTTTAATTTGTATCCTTCCAGCTCGAGATTCTTGGAAGCCCTGTAAATTTTTCTTTGTGACAACAAGATATGACATGTCAGGAAATTTACACATACATACATTACATACATTTATTGTAATAAACGTAGTACAAGTGACCAAGATAAAGATGATACAGTAGGGTATTTTTAAAGTTTATGTAAGGGGGCGTCCATTAATCGCGTCATACTGCATAGGGGGGGGGAGGGGGTCATGAAAAAATCACCAAATATCACCATGGGGGGTGGGGGGGTTAGGAACATATCACGTGTATTTTTTTTGTTACACTAACGTAAAGAAAACATCATATTTCTGAGCTATTTTTATATCAACTTTTACAGTCAGAACTTGCGTTGTGCAGTGCAAAGAGAACAGAATAGAATAGAATATAATTTATTCGTGAACACAGTCAAGATTAATTACACATTACAACACAAACAGAAAGGAATGAAGTGCCATGAAATGGCCTCATCTCAGCGTGTTGCTGGTGACTTCCAGCGCTGATCTTCCGATGAGACCATCAAGTGAGAAAAAAAGACCTGTGTGCAGTCAGTTCGTGATTACCCTGTGTGGTAGTAGAGATTACCCGCGGACGGACGGACGGATCCGACGGACAGACAGACATGGCGAAACTATAAGAGTTCCTAATTGACTACGGATAACCCTAAAAAGACGAAACAAAAATGAATGTACATGTAATATTCAAACGCACTCAACACTTTCAAAAGATTTGGTAACTCCTTGCAGCCCCAGTGAGTGAAATTCGTAATTTGAGTTTTTTCTTTTAAGTCCAATTTAGGCTTGACTATATATTTCTAATATGTTTTCTTGTAATCTATACATTAAAGGCTATCTCGGGTATTTTTTTGAAAATTTTATGCTAATTAGTTTCGGAGATAAGGGAATGGTCATTTTTGCCTGTTTTCTTAAATTACTTGAAAATTACTTGACTGAAAATTATTAAAAACATATATTTTTGACGACCGGTATGGCTCAGTCGGTAGTGACCCTGCCTGCTGAGCCGCGGTCCTGGGTTCGAATCCCGGTAAGGGCATTTATTTGTGCGATGAGCACAGATATTTGTTCGTGAGTCATGGATGTTTTCTATGTATATAAGTATGTATTTATATATTTAAGTATGTATATCGTCGCTTAGCACCCATAGTACAAGCTTTGCTTAGTTTGGGGCTAAGTTGATCTGTGTAAGGTGTCCCCAATATTTATTTATTTTCCCCTCACTAGCTCGGAAACACGTGTTTTGTCTTTTAATACCAGCGGGTAAAAACGCATTTTATCCACTAGTGGGTAAAGTAATTTGACCTTGAATAAAGTCAAATTAACTGCTTTAAAATTGATAAAAGTAGGTGAATCTACTAATAAAGATGATTTACCACCTGTGGAACTACTGGAAGCAGTGATAAACGCGTTTTTTGCGTTGTACTTTCCTCGCTATAGTGAGGGGAAAAGTTTTGTGTTACACTCGGGTGCAAATGTATTTTACTTCTCGTGTGTTAAAAAACTCGCAAGTTCAGGATTCTATTATAGAACCACTCGCTTCGCTCGTGGTTCAACTATAGAATCCTTTCACTTGCTCGTTTTTCAATTCCACACTCGGCGTTAAAATACAACTTTGCCCCCTTGTATAACAAATAACTATTATTATTTATTTACGTATAAGGGCCATTTTTTTTTCAAAGTTGTCCACCCCACTTTTTTTGTAACATGGGTATTTTTTACGCGATTCATATTCAGAATCGCGAGGTCTTTTGATCGTGATAGGAGAAAAAAATGCCCCAAGATTTCCATATTTTTTTAGACCTTCCATTCCGTTACCGCTATACAAAATGTATGAAAAAATGGTAACGGAATAGAGAAAAACCTTGGGACACTTTTTTACTCCTATTAGGATTGAAAGAGCTCGCGATTCTGAGTGGAAAGCCCATAAAAAATTCCAAATAAAAAAAAGTGGGGTAGACAACTTTGAAAAATAAAATGGCCCAATTAACGCTCTTTCATTTGATATGTAATACGCTAAAAACTATTTCAAAAAACTTTGATTTCTAATTTTCACTTTTACCCCCCAAAAGTGGCCCCTATAGTTGTTTTTTTATTTTATTTAAATTACATGCCCGTCTTTGGGTCACAAGTTTACATATGTGTGCCAAACAAGTTAATCGGTTCAGTTGTTTCGGTTCAGTGGTTTCCTTTTTGAGGTACGGACGGAACCTTAAAAATGAGGGGGCAAAGGTTTCATTCTCATAAAAAATTTGAATTTTGCGCCAAGATTTGGTTGATTCGTGGGTTGGAAAAAAGTCTACTTAAGTTGCCAAAAAATTACACGTCATATTGGCCAGGGGGGGGGGGGGTCCTGAAAATATCACCAAAGATCACCATGGGGGAGGGGGGGGTCTAAAATAAGCCAAAAACGTATGACGCGATTAATGGACGCCCCCTAATGAAGAAGTAAAATTGCGGCCTTTTTTAGGTATTTCTATTTATGGAATAAATTGGAAATATCTAATACCTACATACTTATTATATATTGGTAGCGGCTCCATTCGTTCAATATTCGTTCGCAATTCATTTTGACATTTAAGTCATTTGAGCATATTATGACAAAAGGTATTTTGATAAAGAGTTTTTAGTGTGTCGCAGTTCCATTTGCAATTTTGATACTTAGGTCTTTATACACTAAGTTGGTTATGGCATGAACGATTTTTTTCCTAAGCAGATAAGAAGTTAACGTTATTAGCATCAACAAGAATGTTATAAATGCAATTTAGACCCAGATTTTTAAAACATTTTGGTTATGAATTGTGCGTCCTTGTATTTAATGTCATTGCAGTAGCTTATACTTATCAACTTATAATATAAATAAAACATAAAAAAATGAATTAAAAAAGCTGTAATATCTACGACCTACGTATGCGACGACTCAGATTTGAACCCGTGACCTGTGGCTTGTAAGTCTAACGATAATCGCCGGGGCTATACCTGGCCGTGACATATGGGTCGAAATTAGACTTTGCATAGCTTTCGCGTTTGTAACAAACGTTGCTTCAACGATTCTGAAGAATGGAAGAATACATTTCACAAGATGACGGAGATCTGTCAAATGGTAGAAGAGAAAAACGTGAGATAGATGTATGTACTGACAAGTATATACTCTTTTCGACGACTGTCAAATCGCATGCCTAAAATAAATATGTAATTTTTTAAATTACTTTGGACTTTATTACCGGTGGGAAACGTCTGTTTTTAATCTACCTAAAATATTACTTATGTAGAAATAGGCATGTAATGAGGAGGAACACTCAAAGGATACGACAGATGGCGCCACCCTATTAGTCCGTGAGACGTGAGAGCGAGAAGCTGATAATTATGTTTTTTTCTCTCTCTCTCACATATGAATGACAGTGACATGCCTAGACTCTTGCATAGGCGCCGCCTGGCGGGGTAAAATGTCAGTGTGCCTCCTCATTTACGTTAATGTGTAATAGAAGAACAGAATAAATAGCATGCGACACGGCTCATCACCTACTCTCGGCCCAGCTCCACTGGCGTGGTGGTTTGCCATATGGATTCCTAAATGTAAGACACTAAGGTCCAAACCAAACCACGCAAAAAATGTAAATATATTATTAAATTAAAGTATTAAATAAAGGTCAAACTTATTGGGTGGATTATCATGATGTTAATATTGTTAAATAGGGACAGTAAAAGTCAACCTCGTACTATTATCTGTTCCTAATTTGCCCGGTCAAATATTTAGATTTTTTTATTTCCATATAAATATATTGGTGGTTTTTATATGCTAAATATCTGAAATATTATGTGCTATTCATTTCTGCTTAAAAATATCTGTTGTTATATTTGCTCTAGAGCACGTTAGAAAAAATTCAAAAATTCTATATCATTAAAAAAAGTCTTATTTCCCGTCATATATTTAGGTGGCTTTGGGTTGTAAACCTTAAAACTGATTTTTTTTTACATGTGTCCACCATTAAATTACTGTGAGGTATTTTGCTGAAAGAAAACGCTTATTTTTTGGGCGTAGTTTTTTTTAATATCTTCCATTCCAAACTATTGGTGGATTCGAAAATATAGGTTTTTTAAATTGCGATTAAACGCTGTATATGAAAAAAAACTACTGTTGTAGAATTATTTTCAAAAATATCGCACCGTTCTTAGGCTATACAGTCATTTCCAAAACGTGTGAATTCATGTCAATACTTTCTTTTATCAGTATTACACGGAGTAGGTAAACGTTTCGTGGCAGCGGCAGCGCACACTGCAGAGAGCGCACGTGGACACCGGCGCGGCGCCACAGAATATATAATAGCACAAGTAAAGAAGGCCCACTGCTTTGATGTTTCCGAAATGTCGCCTTTTTAAATACCTACAACATTCTTACAAAGAAACGAGCCGCACGTGCGCGGCGTCCGGTGATAGGGTTACCAATGGATCCAAACGAATTAATACTCACATTAAATGTTATATTATTATATTCAAGTCTTGAGTACTTTCTAGGTATATACGCTGTATTTATATATTTTTGTTCAAGGTTCCAACATCACAAGCCTTATTGAACTTTTCCGTGGGACTTAATCAGTAGTAGATCTGTATAAGAATATCTTTTGGTATTTATTTTATTCAATATGTCTATTTAATTAAGCATTATTAGCCATTCCACCCGCGGACATCGCTTAAAAAACCTCGCGACGTAAAGTAACAATAGAAAGTGCGAACGTGCATTCCGTGAGAATGTGCGCCACCCCTGAGTAGGCCGCGAACTCGCGGCCACAGCTCGCGGCCGCCAGGATATACTTGTAGCGCGGCGATAGGATAGCGGAGTGAGCCGCCCCTGGCGGCGCCAGCGGGCGCGTCTGTGTGCGTGAGCTAGGTATGCATACAACTACAACTGCTGTAGGCACCGCCCCCCCCTCAGCGCGTCCTCTGCGGCGCGGCGATAATCACCTAGCCCTAAGGCCCTGGTTTCTCTGGCCCGTCACACGCGCCCGGCGGCGTTTGGAATGTTTGGATGTGAGCCGCATGTGCCGCTGTGCCACACGCTGTCGGTCGCGGGTGCGTGGGTTTTCTGACCCTTGGTCACCCGTCGTCGGCGACGGAACTCAGAAGCTCTGGTAGACTGATTTTTGAACTGTTGTGTTGTGCTCTGATCAAAATGAATGCAAAAATACTTACATTGTAATTCTTAGAGGAAGAAGATTATACGCGACTTAATCCGTTTCCATATAAATATTGATATTACCCAAAAAAGAGACAGTCAAACGATATTTTTGTATGAAACCGGCAAAAAGAAAGTGAAATTTTTAACTTGGTACTCAAACACTTTCATTGTAGTAAATAAAAATTTACATCATATATTCGATTAAGTATATCGAAAACAGTTCACAGAAGTACAATTCATCCATTGAATTACTATGTACCAAGTTACTAACATACTAGAAATTACACCCCAAACAAAGTCTGTGCTCCGGCCGGCAGCGCGCGGCGCATGCGTGGGGAGGTACCGTGTCATAGAGTAAGTGCGTTTTCACATTATCCGATCCGATATCGGATGTCGGACTGATATCCCATACATTACAGGCGCCATCTTGGATTTTTTCTATTGAAATCCTTCCGACATCCGATATCGAATCGGATAATGTGAAAACGGCCTAAGACTTGACCAATGACCACCTAGACGCGACACTCTTAGTGTAGACCTTTTTTTATACTTTTTGTAAAATACTAACCCCCTTATTCATAAACGCACACTAAAGTTATCAAGCCGATAAAGTTCGTTTGTCCCTTTTCGGCGTATTGGTGTGATAGAAAGGGACAAACGAACTTTATCGGCTTGATAACTTTAGTGAACGTTTATGAATAAGGGGGTAAGTAGTTTAATTTTAGCACTATCATACATTGTGCTATGTTTAAGTTCTACTAAGTGAAACAAAAATACATTATTGATTTTTTTCATATACCTACTTTAATTGCCCTTGAAGAAAATCATAGGTTATTATTGTATGAAAATATCGATTACAACTCGTGTTAGAACTGTGTAGTATTCATAAGTATAACGTGAAATAAATTTAACATTTCTCTTTTATTTATATATTACAAACAGAATATAATCACAATTACTATACTTCATTACCTATATGTCAAGTCTGTGCGATTATGATGCGATTAATCTATGATTTCGTTCAACAAAATGGCAGCGATAGCTTCGCGTTTGAGGAGCGCGTCCCTTCATTGAAATAATTACTTAAATAAAGATCGATTAACATAGCGTGTATACTAACCGATGAAATGTGACACGTCAGTTTTATTCGATTTTCTCGTATGGCTTAAACAGCATCTTGTTGCGCAGGAAGGCATTTTTAACCGACTTCAAAAAAGGAGGAGGTTCTCAATTCGACTGAATTTTTTTTTTTTTTGTATGTATGTTACTCGATATCTCCGAGAATCGTGGACCGATTTTCAAAATTTTTTTTTTGATCGAACCGGTATAACCCCGAGATGGTCCCATTGGCACCAAGTCAGGGTCTGATGATGGGATCCTGGAGAAATCGAGGGAACTCTACAAATGTTATAGGCACATGTAATGTTTTTAGTCTATTTTTCAAAGGTACACCAGTATTTACGTCTGATGGTAATAATTTTATGTGGCTGAGCTGATGATTGAAGGTCAACTCCTCAATGGTTAGGAGTTTAAGGATAATTCTTTCACTACTGTACATGTATTCGGACTGATACATATAATATCACTAGGAACCACTAAAAATCAACTGAGCTGATGATGGAAGGTCAACTCCTCAATGGTTAGGAGTTAAAGGATAATTCTTTCACTACTGTACATGTATTCGGACTGATACATATAATATCACTAGGAACCACTAAAAATCAACAAATAAATAAACTTTTTAACAAAAAATAAAACCGCCTTCAAAAATAAGCGCGTTACAAAACACGGAGAAACTAAAAAGCCAAAAATAATAAACCTTTCAATTCAGATTTCTTATCGTATTGCAATAAGCTAAACATCCAAATTATAAACAAATCAATTATTTTTGGAGTCGGTACCAGCCTGTGTATGGTTGGGTGGGGCAGGCAAACAGGCAATAGCAAGGCGACGAACAGGTCTGGTACCGACTACAAAAATAATTGATTTGTTTATAATTTGGATGTTTAGCTTATTGCAATACGATAAGAAATCTGAATTGAAAGGTTTATTATTTTTGGCTTTTTAGTTTCTCCGTGTTTTGTAACGCGCTTATTTTTGAAGGCGGTTTTATTTTTTACATTTTATTTGTGTGCAGGCAGAAACATAAGTCCAATGGACTTATGTTTGTAGCGCAAACGTTTTGCTCGCAGTGTCCTCTCTAGTATTACCTCAATGAGTTCATCATTATCTTTAGTGAAGTCAGTCATTTTCCATATCAAGACGCCACCCGCCGTCCGTTGCTATTGTACAAAACGAATACAGACCGTCGCGTGCGGCGTGTGACCTTCGCCCGTCGAACCACCCGCCACCGGGGACGTTTCAAAGAAACCACCCTCAAACATTTCCGAACAAAACATTCGAACGTCGTCAGTCGCGGACCCGCGTAAAAAACCACAACACGTTCTATGAACATTGGTCAAGTGCGAGTCGGTTTTCGACTTTTCCATACAAAGAACTCATGAGCGCCTGAACGACTGTGATGGCAAAGTTAACTTTTCGCACTTTCAAGACTTTACGTATATATCTCGGAAACGATAAGAGATAGAGCAAAATGGACTTCAGTTTTGGGCTGTCGTTGCCACAAATTCTATGTTTTCGTCAACAGAGACCTTTTTTTGGACCGATTTGAACAAAATTTTGCTCAGTCCACTTACAAACGGTCTTAAGCGCCTCCTTTTTAGTAGGAACTTAAGTCATTTTGGCAAATGAAAAAAAAATTGAACAATTTCTATAAAGAAAAAGACAGAAATGAATTTCTTTCTACCTGTCCATCACGCTTACAAAATTTTAAGACGTTTAGTAACTGCTTGCAGCGTCAGTGAGTGAAAATCTTAATTTGAGTTTTTTTCTCGTAAGTCCGACTTACGCTTGACTGTAGATTTCTAATAGGTTTTCCTGTAATCTACAGGTAGAGGGCTATCTCGTGTATTTTTTTGAAAATTTTACGCTAAGTAGTTTCGGAGATAAGGGGGGGGGAATGGTCATTTTTTGTCTATTTTCTTAAATTACTTCTAAAGTACCAAAATTAAAAATTAAAAAAAAATATATTTCAAATGCTCATAAAATGCTCTTTCATTTGATATATAACATAATATAGTTTTAATAACTTTGATTTTTAATTTTCAAGTTTACCCCCCAAAAGTGACCCCTATGATTAAATTTCATTTAATTAAATTACATGTCCGTCTTTGGGCCACAGGTTTACATATGTGTACCAAATTTCAAGTAAATCGGTCCAGTAGTTTCGGAGAAATCGGCTGTAACAGAGGGACAGACAGACACACGAGTGATCCTATAAGGGTTCCGTTTCTCCTCTTTGAGGTACGGAACCCTAAAAAGCATTCAATCCTCAAAGATCAGTATACATATTATAGAGAATTACTGTCACTTAAATGTGTAGTCAGTAGTCACAGTTTTTAGACTGCCAACTCTCGACACAGGCTTAACCCCTGGAACGCCGTTGTCAAAATTTTGCTACTGAATTAATAACTTTCAATCTGTTAATTACAGTTTAAATTGCCTGGGATAGATCTGGAACAAGGCGCTTGAGGGGTTAAAACTTTTGAACCTCAGCTTTAACAATTTGGCTCATATTCTTAACTTGATATGTGTTAAAAGTGTCAAATATTATCTAATATTAGCGCCACTCACAGCACGCTGCAGAAGCAGCTAAAACCAGCATTTTCCTGATATGACCCCCTCACTCCTTCAGAAAGGTGTCAGAGTGAAAGAACTGTCAGAAGTCAGCGAGTATTTCAAAGCGGGCGCTGTTGATGTTGGCATCATTTAAGTCATTTTAAATGTTATCATGCTAGGAGATCTAGGTATATGTATAGCCAACGTCACATTCGCTTATGCTTTGTTTTGTAAGCGTTTCGTATCGTAACTAGCTTACCATATCGCTCTTCTGTATAGTGGCGCAACAGAGCCAAACTGCGTTTCAAACGCCACGTAGCGTCTACGATTATCAATTTGTCACTTCGGCTATGCCAGCTGAACGTCAGTTTGAATGTTATCATGCTATCTAGGAGGTCTGAAGTTAATACTTTGTGCGCAGTAAGTGCGATTTTGTTTTATGCGCTGTCGGCATGTCAGTTGTAAAACTGGAGCCGTGCGTAAATCTGTGGTGATTTATTCGGAATCGAATAACGTTTCTTTTTGTTAAAGTTACTGTTCTACAATCTAGAGCACCGGCCCTTTGGTTGTTTTACATACTTGAGTAAATTATCATTTTCCCGTCACTCGTTGCTATGATGAAGGTTTGGTCGGAGTATTTTAGTGCTTACGACTAATTTAATGGAGTAGCGGCTATTTGTGACTTTGCACACCTGAAGGGTCTATGAGCATAAGGATAAGGACCCTTTATACATGCAAAGTTACAAATACTTGTCACTCTCGTTATAACCCCTTCTATCCATGTTATGTTACCACTAGGTTTTTATGTAAAAAAAGGTTGATTTTTATATTACTTATCATCAATTTGACATATACTTAACTATGGAACAAATTAAATTAAGTATTTTACTTTTGATTTGTCATTTTGATTATTTAGTGTTTGATTTGTTTTTTGCTGTGTTTGCTTGGTCGCTTTTTTTTTTTGAGTGATATCTATTTCAGTTTATAATTTGACATCTATTGGGTGATTTCTCTATAGCACTTGTCCGTTTAGCCTTATGCGGGGGTATGGGGTACATTTATATATATATGTACATTAAACTACAGAGAAATTTCTCTTCAACTTACTCCACACAACTGGGAGGTCCTATGTATTATGTACCTACTTATTTTAAATTCAATTTTATTTTTAATAATTACAAATATCAATGGGTACGTTTTAACTACCATGTTTGTAATAATTTGACGATATAAAAATGTTTACTAATCGTATTAATTAAATAAGTACATGTTAAAGTCGTGTGTGGTTAATTATGCGTAAATAATTAAAGTTCATTAAGTAGGACTGAACTAACATGAGTCGAGCATATAACTTAATCAACGAGGCATATTTTATACTTTTACGAGAATTCCAACTAATGAAACTATTTAATCATAATAATATATATGACTATCATGTACCTATTTAAATGTACCTATGGCCCCATCTGGCGACGCGCTAAGAATTTCACCACCCGTTTCCTTCCATGGGTGTCGTAGTAAAAAATCAAGAAGCTATAATGTTTATTTAACTAAGTCTATGATGAAATTCTTGATCTTATATATATACGTATCTAAACTATTAGCTTTTCCTACCAAAATAACAAAATCTAATGGTTGGACTAATTTAGGAGATATAATATTGTAAGTAGGTAGTTTAAAGTCACAGCTTTTTTAATTTAGTTAAATTAATTTGTTACTTTAGATTTTTCATCAATACAAACGCTTTAAAAATTCCGTTTTTACTTTAATAAAATTTAACAAAAGTCTAATTTAAGCTTGAAATTTTAGATTTTCAGTTTATAGCATGCACTAGAGATGGGCCGAATATGGACTTTGCCGAATACGAATATTCGGCCGAACATTCGGTTCAACTCTTACCGGACCGAACATTCGGCCGAATATTCGGTTACGCCATATTTTTAAAGGGTATGTTCATTATAGTATTTTATGCAACTGGTCGTTAAAAGAGGTCAAAAAAGGTGAGTGGCGTGGGTAACAATTTGAGGCGCCGAAAATTGTTAATAAAGACGCCACGAGCATTTTTTGACTCAGTTAAACGACCTGTTGCATATTATACTTTTTCTACGACCAAGCACTTATTTTGAAAGAAAATTATAAATTCAACAAATACCTACTTTCAGTCATCTTAGTTATCTAGGTGGACCGCCTACTTTTGATATGCAGTTTGAGTGCAAACATGAAAATAAAACTGTCTATGGTATGGTTCTTTGAAGCCTGGCCACTAAGACGAATGGAGCCGAGTTGAATCGAGTTCTATACATTTGAATGCGATTCGACGCGTCGCCAATAACGCAGCAGAAAACGAAGGAGTCTCGACTCTGCGAATTGGTTTGTTAAGTTGGTAGCAATGTATTTGCTGAACTGTAAAACAGCTATATCGTGCGACTGCTAATTCAATGTTTTCAGGGTATAGACTAGATAGACTTGTCCTGACATCTTTTATGTTTTTAAAGTTCTATGCACGACCTGTAACTCACGAATAACAGTAAAACTATTAAAGGATTGCGATTACATAATAATATGTTACTACAACTATGTTTTTATGATTTAGTGGATAACTAAAACTTAGTTAAAACAACTCTGAACTCTTCTCAACTCTTAAACTTTTTAACCTTTCACGGTTTTTTAACTTTTTTACAAAACAATTGTATTTATATTTTGACTCGTAGGTAAATTATCTCTTTTTAGTAGATCCTTAGAAAGCTACTAAAATAGGAGCTTATTATGTATCCAATGGAATACGTAG
This sequence comes from Leguminivora glycinivorella, assembly GCF_023078275.1. Taxonomy (NCBI): domain Eukaryota; kingdom Metazoa; phylum Arthropoda; class Insecta; order Lepidoptera; family Tortricidae; genus Leguminivora; species Leguminivora glycinivorella. Next base: position 27,332,504 of record NC_062972.1, read on the forward strand.
GATCTTCATTAGTTATTTACTTTGTTTATTCGGTAAATATTCGGCAATGCAACCGAATTATTCGGCCGAATACGAACATTGAAAAACTTGCCGAATATGCCGAATACCGAATATTTACCGAATATTCGGCCCATCTCTAGCATGCACTAATTGTAACAAACAATAAATAACTCATATGGCATAAATACAAAAAACCCGTTGATTGGTCTATGCCGAATAATTTCGATGAATACCGATTGACAAATATTTAGTTAACTCCCAAGAGTGCTCTGCGTGACCGGCACTTAAGGGCAATGCATTCAATTTTTTCCACATTTCTTATTATTAGACGCTTTATTGCTATCACGCCAGTACAGAGACTTTGACAGCCGGCATGATGGTCAGGACCAGAGATACCAACAGCGGGGAATCTCGTAGAAAAACTCTTCCTTTTATCTTCTTCATCAGGGATTTCTGGTACACTTCCGTAAGTCTTTGGTGACATTCTAGTATTAGTTTCAAAATTCTGGGCTGTCTATTCCAGTTCAAAAACTATTGATTACAAGAAAAGGTACTCTCAAATAGCCCTTACACCCTGGCAGGTGCTGCCTCTGAATGCATCGCATGACGCTGGCAAAAGTGGCAAAGCATCTATTTGGTGTATCCCTTATATTTCATAAAAGTTTCAAAATTCTTTATTTTTTGGCTTCGGCTCCATGCATACACTCCCCCAAAAAACCCAGTGGATACCGTAATAACCACTCACGAGATTTGGATTTTCATAAAAGGCACCCTAAACTACTTAGACATAAAATTGTCGCTTGCGGTATTTCCGGACCAATACGACCTTCAAACCTTCAAGAAAAGAGCGTCTCATTTTAAAGGCTTGCAACACCTCTACACCTCTGGTGTTTCGGGTGTCCATGGGCGGCAGTGATCGCTTACCATCAGGCGACCAGTCTGCTCATTTGCCTCCTATCCCATAAAAAAAAAGTCAGCCATTTCCATAGCCCGCTATGTAAACCTCAGCTACTGCAAGCAATTCAAAGGTGTGTAAGCTCGTATCTCTAGCTACTGGAAGCATGTGAGTAGACAGGAATGAATGACAAGAATAGCTACACCTATCGACCTAGCCTTAACAATGTTTACGCTAGCGGGCGGGCCGTGATATTAATTAACCGAGTCGAAGCTCGATAATCGAAAACGGGTACTCGAACCGAACGCGAACGCTGCGCGTGAGTTTTATACGGAGCTGGTTAATACCCCCGATGACATTTTGTCAATTTTATACGTCTGTAACTTGACACAAAGAAGAGAGGATATTTTTAAAGTGGAATGTCGTTTTGGCACTTTTTTGGCTTTTCGTCTTCGGTCTAGTTATGCGGTTTGGTCTAAGTAAAGCCCCATAAAAAAACGTCTGATTAATTTAAATAAAAAACAAACAAATTATGTCAGTGGATCCCTTTCCCTTTGTGCAATAAAGTTTAAATAAATAAATAAATATCGTGAGCGTTTGTGCATTCGACAACGCACACAGGTGTGATAAATTAACAAATTAGCACTAGACCCTACTCATAGTGTTGTGTTCCTGCCGGTGAGTAAGGCTGCCAGAGCTCAACGAGGGTGCGGTGTGCTGATGACGGGAGGACTTACGGAACTAACTTGTTCCGTCTATTGTCCTTTGAGTCGTCGGCAACCCGAACCCTCCTTGGAACTTGTACACTCCTTTTTGCTGTGTACTTAACACAGCAAAAGGGAGTGTACAAGTTTCTAATGGGGTGGCAACGCGCAAGTGACACTGTTTGAGTTGCAGGCGTCCATAGGTTACGGTGACCGCTTTACATCAGGCGGACCGTATACTTGTTTGCCACCGACGTAGTATAAAAAAAAAATACATTGACAAGACGAGTCTGACAAACATCCATATAATATAGTTTTATTATACCTACATTTCATTTTTTAATACACAAGGGATTGAAATATTAGTTTGTACATAGATACTGGTCTGTAAAGGAATGCGTACTCTCATTACTTCTTCAATTTATTACCTATGTTGTAACAACTCTTAACATATATTTGTTTTACAAGCCATAACTCCCAGGCGCGTTGTCTCAGTTGCTTGTTCTAATCGACGTCGCACATTACCGCTGAATACCAGGCCACAATCTTGGAGAAGAATGCTGCCAGTATCTTGGACTATACCTTACCGACTGCATACTTGAAGAACTCAGAGTGAAAGAGCGGCTTTCAGCTTAGGTAACATCGCGTATCAGATGCTTCGGACATATGATGCGAAGTGAAGATCATGCCATGGAATCTTGTCCTTGGATGGCTCAATGGATTTAGGCCAATATCGTTCCCCAATGCGTTGCACAGATGAGATCGAAGCCCTTACCAACACCCTACTTGACACATACTCGTAAGAGAAGCATCTGCAGGGAGACAGCGTAGAATCATTCGTCCTTGAAAGCCACGACTGCTCTGCCAAGAATAATTCGACGGGAAAGAAGACTAGGCCACAGAGTTATGACACTTATGACAGACCTTATCTGACCGATTCGAACAACGCTAAGGAATAGGGATGCTTCTGATTGATAAATCTTAAACAGTAGGTATCATAATGATTATAATTCGTGAACGATTATCCATTCGCAATCTCACAAGATTTACAAAATTGGTTAACACAGAAAAGGCAGCACGCAAGGTCAGTGGGACCAACAAAAGTAAGACAACTCTAGCCTTCACTGCTGCAGGATGTACTTCGATGTATTTACTTCCAAGGAAAATTCTACTGAATATATTTAATTGATATCGGCTAATTTTATTAGTTATTGTAATCGTAAGATCGTAACAACTAAAACCCAATAAGGTTAAGTACAAGCCACGATTACCTGCCTATTTTGTACATCCAGTCAGATTCATTGGAACTTGAACTCTCTTGAATGGCACAAGAAGTCCTTATCAACTTCTATTTTTAAGACAGGCCTTGGTCTTGTCCGAATCACACTGAATTGGAGTTACTGCTCTTGTTTTCGATCTTATGGCCTATAAACTTCAAACATGGGGTTTGGAACGGAATTAAAGTGCACTTGCTACTGATTTATGAGTGTTTTATAATACAATAAATGTAAATTTAACTGCATTTGTAAACTCGCCAAAGACGGTGAAGTACCGTGGATATTTTCGCGTGTTTCCTTGCATATTCCTACATAATTATTAGATAGACAGTAAAATTTGAAATACTAAACACATTTTCCGTGAAATTACCGTAACGAGTAGACAAATTCGTAATGTAAGCAATTTATTAGGAAGTGATGTAAACATTTATATCACCATTTTATAGACCGCTATAGGCCTGGTCTATAACAGGATCAAATATGACTACTATAGATCTATATTATTGTACACTGCTATGCAATCAATTTGTGCTATTAAGGTTCCCGACAAGCCGCTATAGTTGTTGCGTTATACAGCTAAAAGGTGTTATTAGGAAGTGATGTAAACGTTTATATCACCATTTTATAGAGCCGCTATAGGCCTGGTCTATAACAGGATCAAATTTGACTACTATAGAACAATATTATTATATAATGGTGTTAGAAATCACTGTTATGCAATCAATTTGCGCTATTAAGGTTCCCGACAAGCCGCTATAGTTGTTGTGTTATACAGCTAAAAGGTGTTATTAGGAAGTGATGTAAACGTTTATATCACAATTTTATAGAGCCGCTATAGGCCTGGTCTATAACAGGATCAAATAACCTACTAAAGAACAATATTATTGTATAATAGTGTTAGGAATCACTGTTATGCTATCAATTTGCGCTATTAAGGTTCCCAACAAGCCGCTTATAGTATTTTTAGTAGTCGTATTTTAACAGAAATTAAAACCTACGAGTAACTATACCACTAATTTGGGATATAGTGGCTTTGGAAAACACTGCTACAGTATTTAACCCTGTAGCACAGTATAATAAAGAGTACTATCGTACAGTATGGCCACTCCCGCTCCCCGCTGAAAGTGCCGCCCACCCCCTCTCGGTTACCTGACAGTGCTAGCAGTCGACCTGTCATATTTCACTCATACGAGCATGGTACGCGTTCACCTACACGAGCTTAGACTGTGTGCTAGGAACGCGCCTCTTTCATATATTTGATCGCCAGTGTCCGAGGTGTGCCTGTAGTAGTGATATGAATACCATTATAGAGCTATTTTGCTGTATAATGAAGTTTTCAGGATACGTTTATATAGCTTTGAAAAGCGTTAATAGTCGTTTTCTAATGCCTTTTATATCTTATCGCGCTATACGTCACAATGACTCTTTTATATCACAGAACTGTGGAATAATGGTTTCAGTATCTCTTTTAAAACACAATAGCGTTATAGCTGAGTTTACTATATGTTTTATATAAAAAAAAACTGTTTAGAAGGTCTTTCTATAGTAAAACATTGAAAACAAGTATTGTTTTCTATATAAAGAACTTATAAGTTAAACTGGATCATAGTTAAAGTCTCATGCAACCCTAATTGAATCCACAATGGCGGGCTTATGGCAGTGAATGCGTATGATAGTCGAACTATAAAAGCGTATGTTTTACTTCTTGGATCCATAGTAGAAACTATGGTGCCAATAATTTTATTGTATTAAATTGTATTTATTTATTTTATTCAAAACAGGTATAAATCGAGGGCGCACTTAAAATACTCCATTAAACTAATATTCTTATAACGTAAAATTTCCATCGCATACCTTTTTGCAGTAATTGTTAAAAAACTAGACTTAAGATATTTAACGGCATTTGTCGAAATTGTCTTTAGATCAGCCCTTTTTCCGCTAAACTAAAATATTTATAAGGTGTTTTTGAAAATATCGCAAGCTTCATTAAATTTCACAGTTTAGGTTTAGTGTAAAGTAGGAAATTTCCGGAGAAACGCAGAATTGACGAATGCCAAGATGTCAACCATCTGAAGTGGCAAAGATGGAAAAGCGTGGAGCGATACGGAAAGAATATTAATGGCACCCAGATAGTAGAATCTAATCGCGCTTGCGTTTCAATTCGCTTTCGTTTGGCGTCGGACTTTAGTGATTTCAATTTACTTTAGTGATTTCTCTCGGCTGTTAACCCCTCATTTCAATATTCCTTTCACCTATAAAGTTGAAAGTCCTTTACCTTTGCAACAATGTGACTTATTAGGCAAATAGAACATGGTTTAAATGAGACAGGGTTCTAGAGTGGCCTAGGATTCAAATTGGTTGAATCCCGACTGGGGGACAAATGTAACTGATCCATTTTTCCATTATTACACTATGATGTTGAGTTCTACGTGTATCGACTAAACACGCCTATCATATATAACCGGTGGACACTCTATTTAATAATGAAAACACTGTAAAACGGAAAGGCTATCCCATTGGATTCGCTACGCACCCTGGGTACGTAGCCGAATGGCACAAACGCTATCGCGAAACGCTCATGAAACGAAACTCTCGTAGATCTATCTCTATCGCTCTTGCGTATTGGCGCGACAGAGCCAGACTACCTTTCTGCGGCGTATCGATTTCGTTTCATTTCGTTTTTCGCGATGCGAAACGCCGCAGAAATGCGTCTGGCTCTATCAAATACCCAAGAGCGATAGAGATAGATAGCGGCATATTATCGTGAGCGTTTCGTGAGCGCTTGTGCATTCGGCTACGCACTCATCACTAGCAGTCAAGTGCCGGCGCAGACGAAGTGACAATCGTTGACGCTAATGTGGCGATCGAAACGCATCAGACTGGCCCTGTCGCGCTACTACCAGTAGTCTTTATTATACCACACCTCGGACACTGGTGATCAAATATATTGAAAGAGGCGCATTCCTAGCACACAGTCTTAGCTCGTGTAGGTGAACGCGTACTATGTTTGTATGAGTGAAATATGACAGGTCGACTGTTCGTGTTTTTGACAGGCGGTAACTGTGAGGTAACCGAGAGGGGGTGGGCGGCACTTTCAGCGGGGATCGGGAGTGACCATACTGTACGATAGTACTCTTTAGTATACTGTGATTATACTCTGCCAACAGAAGAGCGATAGGAAGAGCTAGATACAATACGCTTGCGAAGCGTAAGCGATTGTGACATGGATAGTTACCCTGTTTGCAAATAATATATTGGCCAAGGACCATTGTAAATGGCAGTCACATCCAATCTCCTCACATCGCGCGGTGATCCATTACAGAGCCAAGACAGTAGATTTGTTGGACTTAAATCGTAAACCTGTTTAGTTATCGACTCTGTGTAACAGGTGAATGTTATAGACCCTCTACCATGAGGATCTAACGTTTTTAAAACATGTTACTCGATATAATAACATCACGGCAATATTTATTTATTTATTTAATCAAAAAAGCAACACAGCATTACAGTTCAGTTACACTAAGGTACCGTGAAACTACAAAATACAAAGCAAGACACAAACCGAAGGTAAATACAAAATTATATATAAAAAGGATCGTAAATTTACATATTAGGTATATTTGGGCGACAACGTAACAGAGTGGCTCCGTTGCGTCGTCTAACTAAGGTGTAGGATTCGGCAGGTTGCCCCGGAACCGCAAAAATACTAAACCCTTCAGCCAAAAGTCTGAAAATGACAGTCAATATTTTAAGTATGGAGAAATTGAGTAGCGTCCCCAAACGGTTACTCACCAGAACCGAATTTTACATACATTTTGCGTGGCGTTTACACTATCAAGTAGTATTGTAAAACGTCAAAGAGTCACGGTAGGGATTCGGAGCAGCCAGCTATGTGCGCAGTCAATTGTTTTGTCTTAACAAAGACATGTAAATAATGAAACACTGTATTTCATATTTTAAATGGCAGCAATACCAACAAGATTTGCAAGGTCTTAAGCGAAATGCAAAGAGTATTCGTACTCGTGGAGTAAAAGCAATCTTTATTCTCATGTCCGTGTAAAATAAGGATTTACGTTTCACAAGTCATCATCATCGGTCTTAGATCATCCAAAAGTTATTTCCACACTTGCATAGCATAGGTACACGTAGTAGGTAAGTATTATGTATGTAAATACAAAAAATATATATAAAGGTTGTCATCTTAGCTAGGCTTAGATAAAAACAAAAAAATATGATAAAATAATGCAAAAAGAAACTACTCGCAAAAACCTATGTGCTTATTATCTAAATCTTGAATGATTATTTTTCATTTAATGGATCAATCTAAATCAGTCTTTACCTACGATCAGTTTACCATATTACAGCAAATTTATACTACAAGTGTTTACATTTACCATTATTTATGGTTTATAACTGCCCATTTATATTCCACATTTTCCGCTATTGCCTCAAGCATTTCGGTAGTTATGTTGTTAGACAGTTTGTTAAGTTAACTACGTAAATATAGGTATTAAGATAATCACTTGAATGTTAAGATGTTAGGAAATATTTTAGGGCGTATACTAGCGACGCAAAATTTTAATAGAAACTGAATAGGTGCAAAAATTGCATGCTTAAAACGTGGCGTTCCGGTTGTAAAGGGGACAATATGGACGTCTCTATTGGAATCCATAGTTCCATACTAATATTATAAATGAGAAAGTGTTTGTCTGGTCGTTTGTCCGTAATTCACGGGAAAACGGAGCGACGAATTGACGTGATTTTTAAGTAGAGATAGTTGAAGGGATGGAGAGATTGGAGAGTGACATAGGCTACTTTTTGTCCCAGTTCCCTAAAATGGAGGGTGGAAGTTTGTATGGAGCATTTCACAATTTTCGAATTTAACGCGAGCGAAGCCGCGGGCAAAAGCTAGTTTTCTTATATAATGTATTAAGAATCACAAGGAACCTTCTGTGATGAGAAACAGCAGAATACGAAGCCAACGCGCTATCTCTATCGGGCTTCCGTACAGGCGCGACAGAGCCAGACTACGCTCGATCGGCGTCTAGCGCCAACGATTGTCATTTCGGCTAGGCCTGCAGATAGGTAAGTGTTTTAGATACTAGGTATCTAATATCTAAGCTACGTTGATATTAACGTAACCTTCGACGGAAAGATTTCTTAATCTTTCCGTGCTAAAATGGAAAGGAGCCCCCCTTTCAACTTGGGAATTTCAGTTAAATATACAAGTGTTATTAACTAGATTTGTCGAAAAAAAATTGTCCATTAAGAACAACTCGGTCAAAAGATATTTCAAAAAAATCTTTAAAATCGAGGTTCCGCTCTCGACTCTTTCCTCCTTCAAAACTTAATCAATCGGAACGAAATTTGAGAATCTGAATAACAATGAAATAATCTTTAAATTTAGAAATAATCTATGTCGGACCGTTTAGCTTTTTTGGTTAATTGTTACCAATCTTGAGTATCACACCTTTTTTTGCGCCACAATGAAAAAGGCCGTTTTTGGAAATTTTTGATTGGCTCTAGAGTCTTTAAAAAGCAGAATATCAAAAAAATCAAAACGGTCCGACACAGATAAAAATAATAACAATCTGTGTCGAAAAAATCATTGCTCTATCTTCAAAAACCAGGAGGAAATAGTCCAGAGCGTTTGTATGGAGAATTGACCCCTACCGTATCGTCTTAAATGTGATCTTTACTCGGTGTTTTATGTGTATTTGTTTAGACGACAATCGTTGAAGCTACGCGGCAATCGAAATTATTCAAATGGAGAGCTAGCACCGAAGCGCTTACGAAGCATAATCCATTATGACGTTGACTATGTACCCTAATTTAATAAAAGCTGACTGAAAAAGACGCTCTAAAGCGAATAAACCATCTTTACTTTCTTATATTCCGCAATAAAGGTTAAACTTAAACAAATAAACATTTGCAAAATCATGTCTTGAAGAACCAAGATAATTTTGCATTCTCTAAAAGCTTTCCATGTACTCTTATCTGGACAAGATGTCTATCACCTTATAGAGCGGTAGGTAATGTAGGCATTCGTTTGTTTCTTAATGGTACATGAGAATGCTATTAAGATTGTTAATGTCAAGTTAATTTGTATAAACAACGATGCGGGGACATCGGGTCCGTCTACGGAGATTTATAAGTTATATTTAAATTGTATTTTATTTATTTATTACACACACTTGACATTCGATACGTATGAAACTGGGCATTTTTTTCGTTTAAAATCTTGCATTATATTATACGCTTGTTAGTTAGTTAGCTAGTTAGTTCAGTGCGGCAATACTGCCAGCCTTCTGGGCACCCTACCGGTCGGCTCAGATTTAGAACCATTTTTTTATTTATAGGGTTTTATTTTATAGGTAGTTTTAGTTTAGTTATAGTTTTATTTATAAGTTCATAGTTAAGGTTTTTTTCTAATGATAAGTCCTAATTTAATCTTTACTGTCTAGATTTTTACTCTATTTATTTTCCTACACTTAAGCCTATTTTACCAAAGTAAAAATATTTATTAATTATTTCTTTCAGTACCAAATTGTAAATTTTAGGTATTTTGATATGGGTGTACAACTGTAGGTACATGTTGCAAGAAATGAAAGTTTAAATCAAATATTTTATATGTACTTATTTTGATATTTTCTTTTTTCACCGTTTTATATAAATAACTAGCAAATGTATTAGTTTTAAAGTCCATTAATATTATACTATCAAAAATCCATATTAGGTAATAACAAAACGAAAATCTTAACATATTTAATAAAGGAATTTAGTTATAGCTACGAATGCAGCAGCAGTAACGTTTAGCCAGATCAATCGAAGTCACTGTTTTAGACATGTTCTTAGAATATGCCAAACACAGTTAGTGGATACATGATACATAATTCTTACTGACAATATACATGTTTCAGTTTCAATAGCAGAACGAACAAGGAAACAAACACTAGGCCGTAAAACGTAGAATTACTGAACACTAGTGCATTCTATAAATATGCCTAATTTCCTTTCCTCACACGACACGCGTGCCACTTTCCGCACAATATGGCTTTGAGGAGTGAACACATTGTTGTCTAAAATCTTGCAGAATCTTATACCTACTGTTCATTTTTAGTGTGTACTTTTACAAACTTTTTCTTTTTATGTCTTATTGTAATTTTAGGGTTGATAATATGATCATACTGAACAACTTTCATTATAAAACCAACCTCGAAATCTCAAAATATCGGATATAGATTATTCTGGCTCCATAATAAAACTTGTTCTGTATTATGTATGGTTGTAGTATGGTTTGAACGACAACTCGCCCCTGTACGTTGAGTTGAGATATAATAATATCTATTGTATACCTACTATTATATGTAGTACTCCTATGTACAATCAGCTTTATAAAAACTTCCTTGTTTCCAAAATAATTAATGGTTCTACAAGACAAGAAATAACGCATGAATTTCTCAGCCCCAGTTTCGCACATTTTGACCTTGGTCCTCATCAATTATTATGTCAAATAACGCTTCTATGCATATTTCAATTGTACTTGTTTATCCTAAGAATTCGACGCACAGTGGGCACAGTGATGCCCATATTACAACACAAATAGGTACTAAATTTTAAACTAACTCACAATATAAACGTTTGCTTTTTACACAGATTTGAAAATGAAGGTCCAATGACGAGTAAGCATACACAAATACCTAAGATCTACTGGTTACCCACCTGGGTAATACCTATAACATTTTATAATATCTACGGTTATCGAAACATTTTTTATTAATAACTACCAAATGTATAGGGTGGATAATACAGATAATTAAAACTAAACTGAATAAAATTAAAATGTATGGTTATGAGTATTATTGTTTTATCACATACACATGTACAGTCAGCCACAAAAGTGGTTTACCACTTTTCGACCTTATGTTTCAAATAGAGTCGAAAAGTGGTAAACCACTTTCTTGACTGACCGTACCTATTTATTTTTGATACATCGTGTAGTAAATTAATTCACATGCCTTTGAAATGGTGTCTAAAACGTGTCATAACATATTTATGTAACCCACAATGTACACAATTGTGGGTATCTCTTTTTGTTTGGTTTACAATGTGATATGGCATGAATGTCACATTAGTTCGCATCGGTCTGGTGAACATATAAAGTACTTAATTGTGCGTATACAATATGGTCTGGGTCAGGTATAGTACATAGTTAACAATGAATGAATATTTTATCAAAGAAGTTAAAAAAAAAATCGCATAAGTACAAAAAATACTGACAGTAAATTATTGATCATCGTCAAATAGCAATTTTACCTAAAAATAATAACCCAGTAATAGTCATATTTGCGTTCCAAAAATCGAAGACATAAATCAGGTTTTATTAACATTTTGTTCTATAGGTATTATTCTATAGATACTTCTGTCATGGATTTGTTTTAGGCATTAGTATTACCACGATTCATTTCACTCAAGCGGTTAGTAGTAGCAATTAAACAATTTAAATATAAATTTCAATTTTCCATATTTTCAATTTCAATTTCATTTTTACAGGTCGTACCGAAAACTTGACACTACCTGAACGTAACAACAATGTGATTCAACACAGTGGTCCAATCAACAACCCAACTACAAAACAGTGAAACAATGTTAAAATGAAAGTGTGTGTGTGGGATAAAATAGAAAATAACTAGGATGTGAAACGATGTTGGCATGTGTGCGGGCGGGCAGAGAGGTTCGCGCGCCGGACGGACACACCGGGCAAAGTGTGCAAGACAGTGCGCAAGACAGTGTGCAACACAGTGCACAACACAGTGTGAAACACTGTGCGCAACGCGCGCGAAACGCACACCGCAGCTTCGATTGGTGGATTGTACTATTTTTTGTGCTGCTTTGTGTTCGGTGAGTGGATTTTTGTTAATAATTAATTTAGAATCATTAGTAAAATAATAAATACGATTATAATGCTAAGGAACTTGAGACATAATCTATATTTTCAAAATATTATACAAAGAATTATTATTGTTGCCTTATGCATTTGTTCCTACATGCATTGAGATATAATTGTTAGAAAGTTTTACAAAAAGTTCTACGACCTATAATTTTCTGTCTGAACATTTTACAATTACAACATTTTTGTATAAGCTTTCAGGGTAAATATCCTTATATTTAAAATTTCTGACCAAACCTTTTTTTAATTTTATAAAAAAATATTAAAAATACGCAGCACTTTTGCATCGTTATGGAAATAAGTTTATCGTTACTACGTTTAGTACGTATCACATTGTAACGAAATTATCATCTTGTTATCATGATTGCATAATGGCAGGTTCATATTGGTAGCTTATAAGAAATAATGTAATAAATAACGTCAATAAACGTCGAATTATCGAGTTATACGTTATTCTTATTGAGGCATCGACATGAGATTGATGCAAAGAACCAGTTAAGTACGAGAGGTCGTATTTAGTCGAAATTCCGTGGAGAAATTTGTGGTGGGTAATGGATACCTTTGCGAAATATAATTATATATACATAAAGGAATTTGAAGCATATACAATTATACATATTCACTAAAGTATGTAATATTTTACGACCTTACATTCATTGCACTATATTTTGGTCACTATCATTCACAAAAACATTCTCACAATAAAATCACATTAAATGAAAATAAAATAAAAGCATAAATTAAAAACAGAGAGCTTCGTCTACTTTAATAAATGTCATATGCACAGGGTCTCTATCGTGAGTTTAAAATATTTTTGAATACGTCACGGTGTTGATGCAACGACACGGCGACGACGACAAAGTACGCATTAAATGAAAATGTATAATTATATTAAATATAAATATGAAAACGTATGTTATTTTGACACTGTTTCCATGTAATGAATGCGTCTAAATCGTCTAAATGTATGTTAGAGACGTTAGAGTATTATAACAGACGGCAGAGCGATCTCAAAAGGTCCTATCTCTGAGGATTCCTATTTGTCAAAAATAACGGGGGTATTATCCTGCTCAATGAAACGGAAACGGAACCCTAAACCAAGGATGAACAGCATTATGCGGTACCCTATAATTACGCCCAATAAATCCGCAATGTGGGCATAAAAACCGATTTACAATAACACAAAACAAACAAAAACTACGCCCGGAGGACGTGGGCTGAATAGAAGATGTTTCGGTATGAAAGAGGTAAATAGGTGCATTTGTGGGTTATTTTAGCTTTTTTTATGTTTTTTGGGACATGATTCATATTTATATTTTTTTTTTAGTCTGGCTAAAAATTGTACAAATTAAAAAGTGGCAGCGTCGTACTCTCGTTCCGTGTTCTTCACATATTGATTAACAAAGAAGAAAGAAAAAAAAACACTACGATGCTGAAACTTCTTAATTTCTGCTCTTTTTAGCTAGACTGTCTTATTTTTAGTAAATCAAATAAGCTTTTTGTAAATTAAGTAAATTGGATTGTACTCTCTATTTGTTGCATAGTTCGTAAATTCTTATTTCTAATGTAGCTTTTAAGAAATATATATAATGAACACACTCACTGACGCTCAATATTATTAAACATGGAAAATATAATTATAGATTAGTTGAAATAATCCCACAGTCAGGATTGCTTCTCATTACCTTAAAACATATAATGTATATTCCAAAATTTATTTATTATTATACGCAATAAGCCTACACGTTTCCACGTACATTGAATAAAACATAAAAAAATAATCATGAACAATACAATTTAATACAAATCAGCTAATAGGCCGTCCCAATTTTCAAGTACATAATGTACATACAATTTTAATATTTTTTACATAACAACTATTATTTTTGCTATCTCTGTGATCCCATCTGTATTTATATTATAATAATAAAGGTATCGCCCAAAGCGTGCTTTGAATATAATTCCTTTTGCAGAGTTTGTACGCCCACTGGGCCAATTATAATATTTTTGAAGAAAAAATGCTTGTTAACATTTTTGGTTTCTGGGAATCGTAAAATGTTTGTTATTTGAGCGCTTTTTGTTATGCCACTGAATGGCAAAACTGAGGCCAATCACCATTGAAAGCGTTTAAAAAAAATGAGAATGTTGTCAATCATGGGGTTTTTTCTGTTTTATTCTATTAAATGTAAAAAATGGCTACACAAATCCATGTGTGCGAGTTGTTTTCATATTTGCGATTTTAAAAGACACAAGTTTTTTCTCAACTAACGTTTCTTTTACGACCATAAAAACTAAAGTTATAAAACAGCCCATTAAGCTTCAAAGCTGTTTTTAATTTAATCTAAGCGGTACCTATAAAACTAAACCTTTATTTTACTACTTTAATCCACCGACGACACGTAAACTGCCATAATTTGAATATGTTAAAATATTTCAATCTAATCTTCGTCAAAGTTCGTAAAACTTCGTGTGACATCGGTTTTTACGGCATACTAAATAACGCTTTACTTGATTTGGGAACGAAGTTAATGCAGCCTAACCCATCATTACTGCCAATCCTTTCAACGGACTATAACATGAAAGACAGTGTGAAATCACCTTTATCTTTATTTTGCGTACTCAATTTCAAACCGTTACCTGTAGCGGATAAGGTTTTAGGTTGGTATACGAGTGATTTTAGTTATGACAGGCGATCATTTTGAATTTGGATCGTAACAGCCCCGCCTACTCGCCCTTCGATTCCGTAAACATCTTCGACGTTTACGCAAAAGTTAACGTTTTCTCATTATGGAGATATGTTTAGTGGGTGAACTTTAACGTAGACGTTACCGTAAGCGACGGAATGGGTGTATGATTAGTGCTGTCAGTCAATTTCCTTCGGTTCCGATTGCGTGTGAGTGATGTAGTAAAGTTGTGAAGTCACGATAGTTGGTACTCGTAACGTCTGTACTCATCTGTTCGGTGTAATTTTCCTTTCGAGTGTGGAGTAACCAGACCATTCATCTATTGAGAACTGATCATCATCGTTATTCATCGTGAAATGTTAAATACCATAGACAACTGCATATTAAGAACATAATTTCAGAAGATGCGGTTATAAACTGTCAGATGTTCCTTTTGCTTATTGTTATTATCTATATCTATGCGATGGACTAACCAGATATTTTGATAGAAAAAGATAAGGTAGGTAAAAAAGACTCTTGAACTAATTCCTACCAATCTCTTGCAATAACTCCAAGCAATATATCTGATGACAATGATCTGATGGTAGCAGCTGATCACAAAACTCTGAAAATATACAAATACTTTACTTGTTTTTGAAATTCTCTATGTATATAATTATCAAAGAAGCTATTTTGGTTCTAAACCGTCCCCTAAAAAAATAAAAGATTAATTAAATGGAACTATGTGACGAAAATAAATCCTGTACACTTTTTGTAATAAAAAAAGTTACAAAAGCATATGTTATTTACGTAATTCCGGACATGCTTCATCGTACGTCATTACAGCACCGGTCCCTGTCAACGGCGCAATTACTTTACAGACACGCGAGATTAATAGTGATCACCATCATTCACACTTCATCGACTACGTATTGAGCTTACAAATTACTGGAATGTCGACTTTTAAATTTATATTGCTATGTAATTAATATCAACCGTAGAAGGGACATAGATATAACTACCAACGCTAATGCTCATAAACTCTTAAATATTATTATGCATAACAAAATTCATATAGGATAAAATACAAAAACATAATATGGAAGTGATTCTCAATTACATTTCTGTGATATTTCACAAACTGTCAAAATAGATTGCTAAGATTCGTTAAATTATGCAGTACAATACTATTATAACATCAGCCTGAGTAATAATAACCTCGTTTAAAATAATATATGACAGCCAAAACCAAATGCTTATAAAAAGAACTGTGAAGTTGTGAACTGATCTCCCAATCAAGTATTTGTTTAAGAATTAAAAACGAGCAATCTAAATTCATGATACATTTATTTGTATTCAAAACATGCTTATTATAAAACCGGAATGAAGACTGCAACGAAATTACATATGAAATGAACAAAAAATAAATTACAATAAGGTAATTACGTCGTTTGTTTCTGATGGAATTCTGGCCAGTTAATTGTTTCCATTGAACCACTGTGCAACCGTCCACAAGTGCACATTCTGCAGTGTAATATGTATTTTAATACTGGTCAAAAATCTAGGGTCTGCAGCAAGTTCGGGTTTCATACAAACGTAGTTACACCCTATTGTTTAGTCGACTGCTTACATTGACCTGATTTTGTACAATATTCAATGATTTGATGTGCCAAATATTTTTTGTGTAGCCATAGCCAAATTATAGAGAATTTAAATGTTTATATAAAACTTGTTTTTGTTTTATTACAAGCTGGAGAAATATAAACAAATTTCAAGGATTATTTATAAGTAATTTAAGAATGACAACTTAACTCACGTTGTATGCGAAGGTGAAATTGGTCCGCGGTTTTTCTCCTACACAAAAATCTAGGTTGATTGTTTACTCTGAAGACATACATTTTACTAACTAATAACTAATAACGTATCGGATAAGACAACAGAATAACGTTGGACCATACAATGGACACACGTCCAGCCCGCTTCACATTTGAGTTTTACGATTAATTTAAAATTAAATTAAAAACCTTAAAAGCGTCGGAATAAATGGACAACTTTATATTGGCGAAGTAATTTATTGGCGTTTAACGCCTCCGGACATTCGCAACAATTGGCTATAAATAGATCAGTCAATCTTAGCCAAAACATGGTATGTTATGTTAAATACGATTAATTTTGACTACAACAACTGGGTAATAATTCATATAAGTTCTCATGTTTAAGTTACATATATTTTATAGTTATGGATGTTTTTTTCAAATTAATTAATGTGTTTGTGTCAAACTTAAAATACGTTTTCATAAAAAATAATTTCAAAATTTAATTTTAACGTTTTGTTGAAATAGATTAGTAAAATTTACCACCGTGCCACCGTTTCACCGGAATCATATGGGTCACTAGAAATTTCTATATTACAATAAATCAGGTTTAGTTTGATAAGACATAGATAAAGAAACGAATGTTAGCCTCGTCACGCCCACTATACAAATTTTTTGTTAAGGAATTTTGATTCTAGTTGCACTTGAAATTGAGTTGAGTTTCATTTGTTCGAAAAATTTTAGAAACAAAAAAAAATACTTTATTTGTTTACATGAAAGTTAAAATTCCATTGAAACCAAATGTACATCTGATCGTTCATTGGGCGGCAAAAGGATAGACACAAATCAATATTTTTGAATGCTCACGAGTATGTGAGTCATAAGTGTCATAAAAAGATTTTGCCAGGATTCAAACCCAAGATCTGCCATAGATCTGAGTCCAGGTCATCAAACCGCATCATTAATTAAAATCGAAACACAAATCAATATTTCTATTTCGATGATAATTTTGTTTCCTTATTTATAAATCTTTATTTTGTTTAATGATTCATCGTCAAATACGCTTGAATACGGATAACTGTAATAATGTATCCCATCCCATATTTAAGGTTATGTTGTTAAAAAACACGTCTTACACTTACACATCAGTGTGTAATAGCAACATGCTTGAAGGAGTGTCACCAAAGTGTCACTGATTGAATAATTAATACTAATTTCTGCCGTTGAGATGTAACTAATAATTTGACTTCCTTCTTCTTCTTTAGTCGTTCCCTCAATGCTGAGGATCATGACATCATGATGTCATTCTGTTGAAGACTAGGTCCCTCCATAGGCGTCTGTTCCTCGCCAAGCGCAAAGTTTTAATCGCATGGGTAATTTGAATTTTGAACACACCATCTAGTAGGGGGAGGTGCCTGAGGTCTCGTGCCTGCAACTTTGACTTCCTAGATTTATCTTAGACCCTACAAAATGAAGGCAGCGCCAGTTGTGGCCCTAACGAAAATCCTCTTCTGCAACATACATATGTAGTTGAGATAACTTTTACTTCAGATAATGTAGGGGTCAGACGCGTGACTGTTTCAAAAAAGTGTTTAAGTGTACTTGTATGTATTGCATACAAAATGGCTAAAAACTGAATATAGCCTGTTGGCATTGTCCTAATAGTCCATTTAAAAGCGACTGCAACTATAAACCTTTACAATCACTCTATCTATTAAAAAAAACCGCATCAAAATCCGTTGCCAGTTTTAAAGATTTAAGCATTTATAGTATTAGAGAAAGCACTTTGTTTTATACTATGTAGTGATTAGGTAAAACGCGTTTACATGACATAACCACAGTATAATAAATAGTACTATCGTACAGTATGGCCACTCCCGCTCCCCGCTGATAGCGCCGCCCACCCCCTCTCGGTTACCTCACAGTTACCGCCTGTCAAAAACGCGAACCGTCAGCCTGTCATATCTCACTCATACAAGCATGGTACGCGTTCACCTACACGAGCTTAGAATGTGTGCTAGAAACGCGCCTCTTTCATATATTTGATAGCCAGTGTCCGAGATGTGACATAACAGTAAAACCAATGCGTCACAAAACTTAGACTGACAAAAAACAAAGTAAAGAAATAGAACAATATCAAAATTAATAAACAATTGATTTGGGCGATGACATAACAGAGCCATGGTTCCGTTGCGTCGTTTGCCACGGTGTAGGATTCGGCAGGTTGCCCCGGAACCGCCGAAAAATCACACCTTTCGGCCAGAAGTCTGCGCTCGCGATGGTGTCCTGCAGCGGCCGCGGCACGCACACAACAACTCCACCTTTTACTTTTAATTCTAGGACCACTTGAACGAGCCATCTTATAATATAATACAATAATGAATTATTTAAATAAAAAATAACTCGAAATACATTGCTGTGTTATCTATAGCTTAACAAGTTCCCTGTTATTCATTGTTGACTACGGAATACGTATCCCTAAAGATGGAAATATCTACTAAATAATTTTTAAGAAAAAAAAACCGCCTTCCTTTGGGGTTCTGCGGTGATAAATACTTTCAAATGTTGGATTATGTTATAAATTCGTCTGTATATTTTTTAATGTTTGTTATTCGATATCTCCGTCATTTCTGAACCAATTTTGAAATTTGGATGATTCTGAAGTACTTACAGATGAGAATGATTATCAGAACGGAACTCTATCCAGGGGCGGCTCACTCTTCATCAGCAGTTCCACTGCACCAAATGTCACTGTTCTGGACGTAAGTGCATGCTGTTCTTATAAAAATACCAAAGTCACTATAAGTGTGCCGTTCAGATTTGAGGAGTTCCATTCTGACCATCATCAGGAGTTCCACTGCACCAAATGTCACTGTTCCGTACGTAAATGCATGCTGTTCCTTTAAAAACACAAAAATCACCATATGTATGCCTTTCAGATTTGAGGAGTTCCCTCGATTTCTTCAGGATCCCATCACCAGAACTGGGTTCTGAGAAAAATGGGACCAATCTGTATGCATATACATTCAATCAAAAAAAAATTTTTAAATCGGTCCAGTAACGACGGAGATATCGAGGAACAAACATTAAAAAAAATAAAAAAAATACAGACGAATTGAGAACCCCTTCCTTTGAGATTTGGAAGGCGGTTAAAAAAACAAATAAGACATGTCACGTACATACGTTTCCATATCAGAATGTCTAATAACATGAAAGTAGATATTTTATCTCCTGAGTCATGGAGGCATTTTATTAAATCAGTTCTGGCCTCGTAGCCGAATGGCATTTCTTCGACGCGAAACGCCACCGAAACGCCGCAAGAATGCAGTCTGGCTCTGTCGCGCAAATAAGCAAGAGCGATAGAGATAGATAACTACGAGCGTTTCGTTTCGTGAGCGTTTCGTGAGGGTGAGCGGTTCTGTACCACGATGGAGACATTACTTACACGATTACAGGCTATTAGTATACAGTCGGGCTGATAGTGTATCGAGGAGTGACAAATAATGTGATAATGGTAATATATATTAATCATTATAAGTAGGGCGTTTAATATGGAAATGGTGACGATAAATAGACAAGTTTTCCCGTCTTTTCGTCGACAATGATGATAGTGCAGGGCTGCAGGCCGTAACGAAATCTATCGTAGATGTGCGAAGAACTTAAAAAGTATTTGTTCCTTTCCTACCTGCGTGTTTAGGGTAGCATGGGGATTAAGTAGATTTGTTTTTCTTTTTCCTAAATAAAGTAAAAGACGAAGAAGATAGGGCGGGATGACCTCGACGCATTTTGCACCGACTGGTCGAGGCGGCAAATCGTGTTAGATAGCGGAAGAAAGGGGGGGGGGGTTTATTTTTCCAGCAGGACACAAAAATAGGCTAAAAAAAGGAAAGTAAAAGACAAAACGAATATCATCTAGGCAAGTCAAAAATTCACACCTCCTGGGACAAAAGCATCTCAAGTTACGGGCTATTAGAACTATATGAAGACGATTTGTAACTTTGTGGTAATAAACTCTTCGAAAGAAATGTTATTTGACTGGCCTACGAGTATTCATCCTCATCATCCTCCTTGCGTTATCCCGGCATTTGCCACGGCTCATGGGAGCCTGGGGTCCGCTCTGACAACTAATTCCAAGATTTGGCGTAGGCACTAGTTTTACGAAAGCGACTGCTATCTGACCTTCCAACCCGAAGGGTAACTAGGCCTTATTGGAATTAGTCCGGTTATCCTCACGATGTTTTCCTTCACCGAAAAGCGACTGGCAAATATCAAATGACATTTCGCACATAAGTTCCGAAAAACTCATTGGTTCGAGCCGGGGTTCGAACCCGCGACCGACCTCCGTATCGAAAGTCGCACGCTCTTACCACTAGGCCACCAGCACTTCCACGCCTACGAGTATACGCCCAACATAAAATATTTGATCTGCTTTCTTAACTGATAGATGGCTCTATGAGCACTGTCACTGCAATGCCACAGTTTCTTTTTCTTTCAACCCCTTATTTTGTCAAGAGTGGCACTGAAGCTTTAGTAGTTTCATGTGCTCTGCCTACCCCTTTACGGGATACAGGCGTGATTGTATGTTGTTGTATGTGTTGTTGTTCTTAACTGAATTGTGTCATCTACTCCTAAGAGTAGATGTCTCAGTAGTAGATATTTTAGACATAATATATATTTATTACCAATTGTCGTAACTCATACCTATACTTCGGTATTGTTCTCTCTTAGTATGCTTGATTATTTGATTAACAATAAGCTCTGTTACCTACGAGTATGGTCATATAGTTCTATAAATAGCACATAAGGACTATAACAAATGCAATAACATACCTCGACGACAGGCTGATAATTTTGTACTTAAACCATGCCTTTACGGCGCACTAATGTACTTAGAGCATTAACTGAGCACTTTTTGCCATTACCCGTTGACAGTTACGGCCAAATGTCAATTCTGAGCATTATTGTCATAAAACATGAGTGTTATTTGTTTACACGGCTGATGTAGATGTCGTATGATTATATCGAATATACTTTGTCAGGCATAATAATTGAAACTTGTATCCTAATTGTTATTACAAGTATCGTACATTATATCTGAATTGATATACATTATTTGATCTTTCTTAAATTAAGTTTGGTTTATCTAATAGGTGTATATTTTTTGCATTTCCATGCCTAATTGACACCTTACTGCAAACATGTATCTCGTCTGATGCCTGAAATAAATGGTGTGCGAATGTCAAATGTATGGATAGATCTCATAGAGCCATCTATCTGTATAAAAAAAAGAACGGTAGGTTTCAGTTACGATAAATTTTAATCTTCAGCCGATAGTACTCTTTATTATACTGTGCTTCAGCTCACAGAATACGACATTTTACTCAAGTATATTTTTTTTTACAAAATCTTTAGGTTAGGCCACAGAATATATAATAGTACAAGTACAGAAGGCCCACTGCTTTGATGTTCATAAAATGCCGCCTTTTTAAATGCCTACAAAATTCTAACAAAGAAACGAGCCGCACGTGCGCAGCGCCGGACGATAGGGTTGCCTATAGATTAAAAGGAATTAATATTCAGATAAAATGTTATACTATTATAGTCAAGTTTTGGGTACTCTCTAGGTATATATACAGTATTCATATATTTTTGTTTAAGTCCCAACATCGCAAGCCTTATTGAACTTTTCCGTGGGTAAATCAATAGTAGATCTGAGCAAGATTGTCCTATTTTATTCATGATGGCTATTTAACTAAGCATTATTAGCCATTCCACACGCGGACATCCCATATGAACTTTAAAAAAGTATTTGCGACGTACAGTAACAACGGAAGTACGAACGTTCGTTCCGTGAGAACGCGCGCCACCCCTGATTAGGCCGCGAACTCGCGGCCGCCAGCATGTACTTGTAGCGCGGCGATGGAATCGCGGAGTGAGCCGCCCCTGGTTAGGCTAACGACCGATGTCAAAAATCAACGAGCATAACCAATCTTGACTATTTAGATTATATTAGGCAAACTGGGATGAAACAGCGCAATAAATCATTGTTTTTAAAGCCTCTACCTGTAGAGCTTTTAGAGCTCTGTCTTTTGAAACAGTCGCCCGACCCCCGTATTGACCTCGGCAAACTCTCGGAAATGTAAAGGATTTTATATTAACCAGTTCTTTTCTATAAAACAAAATTAAATAACCTAACCACAAAATTAAAATTTTGAAATAACTCCCGACCACGACATAGTGGACCGATTTTCATAAAACATAGCTAAGAACACTCCCGACAAACAAAAAAAAACTAAATCGATATCGCTTCATCCGTTCGGGAGCTACGATGCCACAGACAGACACACACACAGACAGACAGACAAACAGACAGACACGTCAAACTTATAACACTCCGTCGTTTTTGCGTCGGGGGTTAAAAAAGGTTCGCAGTATAATAGTTATTTGTTATACAAGGAGGCAAAGTTGTATTTTATAACGCCGAGTGTGGAATTGAAAAACGAGCAAGTGAAAGGATTCTATAGTTGAACCACGAGCGAAGCGAGTGGTTCGAAAATAGAATCCTGAACTTGCGAGTTTTTTAACACACGAGAAGTAAAATACATTTGCACCCGAGTGGAACACAAAACTTTTCCCCTCACTATAGCGAGGAAAGTACAACGCAAAAAATCCGTTTATCACTGCTTCCAGTAGTTTCACAGGTGGTAAATCATCTTTATTACTAGATTCACCTACTTTTATCAATTTTAAAGCAGTTAATTTGACTTTATTCAAGGTCAAATTACTTTACTCACTAGTGGATAAAATGCCTTTTTACCCGCTGGTATTAAAGGACAAAACACGTGTTTCCGAGCTAGTGAGGGGAAAACAATATTGAACTATAGTAAACGCTGTAACATAATATGGGAAAGTGCGGTTTGTATGAATAGTGACGTTTTTGTTTTCTGAAACTCCCAATCCATATCTTATCCACATCTACAGCTAATATTTGACGTATTTTCGAATCGTGCCTACATAATGGGAGAGTAGTAGTATACTAAGTACCTACAACGACTCGCTGCGTACGGCCTTTGGCGTTTTACATACTTCTCGTTTTACCCTGACTATAGTCCTGTCATCCTGACTATTAATGTACTCAGCAGTAGCAAGAGCAAGCCTTGTTGTTCCTCGTAACGGTAACAGGGTATGAAGCAAAATGCACAAACGCTTACGATAATATCGTTATCGTAGCTAACTATCTCTGTCGCTCTTCCACCGTATTGGCGCGACAGAGCCACACTGTGCTTCGATCGGAGTCTAGCGTCAACGATTGTTTTTTCGACTAGGCCGGCAGGCAGAAATGCAATCGCTTTGTTGTAGCTGATATATATTATACTTACAAGGTATGACAGTTACAGTAAACGGCGATAAAGAATGCACATCGGTATTTGGAAAGAGACAATCAAAGTCACGTAAGTAAGAAAGAGACAACGCTCTACGAAGATGAAAAACCGATGTGCCTACTTATAATATAAGGTATGTCGGAGCGCTGTAAGGGCATGGAATAATATTTTGGGTCAAGGACATTGAAGAAAACTGTCACTAAAACACATGGTTGGACCAGCCAGGATACAACGAGAGGTTCTTATTCGGGTCTCAAATTCTGAAAATAATATGTACCTATCTTACATGTCGCTTTTAAAAATAGGTAAAAAGAGTACAAAACTACAAACATTACCTGAGCATTTCTTTTTTTTTTGCCAATATTTTTTTTTAAATTGTTTTAGGGAATTTTAGGTCAATTGTACTCAGAATCACGAGTACTTTCAATCTAACTGGGAGACAAAAAGTGTCCCAGAATTTCAATACATTTTTGTTACTTTCCTCTTTTGTTACCCCATACAAAATGTACGGAAAATGATAACAAAATAAGAAAAAATCGTATGGGACAATTTTTTTAACTACTAGGATTGAAAAGGCTAGTTAGTAATTCTGAGTAGAAATAGCATTTTTTTTTTTTCAAAAATATCACACTTCATAAAAGTGGCAAAAAAAAGAAATGCTCGCACCTATCTTTTGATGCCTTTGCGATGACAACAGAGAACGGATTTTTTTTTAACCCCCAACGCAAAAATTATGGGATGTTATAAGTTTGGCGTGTCTGTCTGTCTGTGTGTGTGTCTGTCTGTAGCATCGTAGCTCCCGAACGGATGAACCGATTTAGATTTAGTTTTTTTGTCTGAAAGCTGAGTTAGTCGGGAGTGTTCTTAGCCATGTTTCATGAAATTCGGTCTATTATGTCGCGGTCGGGGGTTTTTTCAAAATTTTTATTTTGTGGTTATTATATGCCTATCACCATTAATTGCAAACGCCCAATACAACATTGTGCCATTGAAAAACATTATTTTCCTGACCAGCAGCGATTAATTACAAAAAATAAAGTTAGATAGGTAAAGTGAACACCTCGGAAGTAGCAAACTTCAAAAATAACTTCCCAATAATATGACCTGCACGGGAAGCATGGTCGCGCGATAAATGATAAAAACATCTGGCCGTCCCTATCGCACTTACTAATAGTGCGATAGGGACGGCCTGATATTTTATCGTCTATCGCGCGACCATGCTTCCCGTGCTGCTTTGTTAAAAGGATTTTTTAATATTGTATCTCAAAACATTGTCTTCGGTTACCGCGATAGTTACTCATGAAATAAAACTATGGAAACGGATTATATCGCGTATAATGAATTTAAAATTCATCCCGACGTTTCGAGCACTTTACAGCATTCGTGGTCTACGGGTGGGTAAAATGTTCGAAACGTCAGAATGAATTGTAAATTCGTTATACGCGATATAATTCGTTTCCATAGTTTTATTTCATTGTATCTCAAACTTTGAAGTCAGTTTCCTATGGCACAATTTTACTCAATCATTTGAAACATGATCGTACTTTAAAATATCACATTTCTTGTCTGTATGTGACAATTACCTTCGTATAATCCTATTCAGAGCAACCTAGCTACTTATAAATGGACAAAAAAGTAACAGAGTATCTTGTTCATGGTATATCATTACAAGGTGGTTGTTTTGCTTTGTGTGTTAAACGAATTTGTATTGTTGCTCTTTCGAGTATGGATATGTGAAAAACGAGCATTTTATACAAAGTGATATAATACACAGTTTTTCAGTTGAACCATGTTTAGCCACGAAGCTTGCTGAGTGGTTCGAACAGTAGAATCGAGACTGAAAAGTTTTTATATCACTATTGTATACAATACTTTTTCTACGAGTCATCATCTTTATCATCAATGGATCATCAATGGGCGTCGTTCACCGTTGTATCAACATCGAATTACCTAGCAACTAATTGTTTGTAATAGTCGTCTCTGATTGGGCGATAACGCGACAGATAAAAATAAATGTGTTTCAGATGCAAAAAAATTGGCCAGATATCGCAAATTAGTATACAACTTGTATGAAGTTCTATTTTTTAAATTATTACAGTTCACTAAAGTCAACTATAATGCGATATTATAGTTGAGTCGGAACTAATAGAGTATCCAACACTGAAAAGTTAGCTAGTGAGCTTATAGTTTAGTCTGTGGTGTCCTAATTGACAGATTACAGACGACGAGTAGAAAAATATATTAGGTAGGTACGAGTAAACGGCCTTCTAAGGCACTGGTCCCACTGCGAGTTATATGAGCTTCGGCTATAAAAAAGAACAAAAGATTACTCGGCAAATAAAAGAGACACGGCGATGTTTATAGTTACTCACCCAGCGGGGAGCTATTAAAATCGCCGTGTCTCTTTTATTTGCACGGGAGTGATTATCTTTTGTACGTTTTTATAGCCGATAGCTAGCTCGCGGTGGGACCAGTGCCTAAGCCTTACGGTACGTCATAGTCGCCTTCGAATTCTGGTAAGGGCACTTGTATTGTGGATGTTTTCTGTTTTAAAAATACCTATCGTTAACTAGGGTAACTAATAAAAAGACATATGGGTCACAATCATTCAGAACAAATACTTCCAAATTGTATGAACGTAGCATTATCCATACCTACTATATATCCATACTTCCATAAGTATAAATAGGAAAGTGTGTGTGTCTGTTTGTTTGTCTGTCTTTCACGGCAAAACGGAGCGATTAATTTACGTGATTTTTTAAGTGGAGATATTTGAAGGGATGGAAGGTCACATAGGCTACTTTTTGTCTCTTTCTAACGCGATAGCCGCTACTTTTGTTTGTCTCTTTCACGGCAATACGGAGCAACGAATTTACCTGATTTTTTAAGTGAAGATAGTTGAAGGGATGGAGAGTGACATAGTAGGCTATTTTTTGTCTCTTTCTAACGCGAGCGGAGCCGTGGGCAAAGCTAGTACTGTATATTTGCACAATCGCTAAATCACGGTCTATGACGGTTGCTATTTTATCACTTACCTACCTATATGGATAAAGGATCCGTCACGTTCTAGCAAGCATGTCAGTGTGAGAGGACAGATGTCTTATCCACGTTGATAAAAATGATAAGTGATAAAAATGAAGGCATCATAGCCTTGCTGCATTTACGTAAGTACCACTCTTTAAGTTTACCTGTCATGACTAACTGAATCAAACTTCTCTGCTTGGCACATATGTCTAGGACATATAGTCATAAGTATACCTAGGCAGAAGTATGCTCTATTTTTAACCAGTTACCTTTTCAGCTCATAATGTCACCTGCAAAACCCCGCATTCGTTCCACGGGCTCTAGTTAGCCACCGGACGCGCGCACAATGCGACACGCTCTGCGCTCGCGCATGGCGCATATTATAGTAGCTGCAATCAGTTTCGCCTCTTAGGGCGTGTGCACATGGAAGGGTCATCATTGGCCACAGTATCTTATCATATAGTTTGATGCCTGTGTAGCGACAGGTTAAGAATTTCACCACCCCCTTTATTCCCGTGGGTGTCGTAGAAGGCGACTGTTTGATATGGGGTAAATTGTGGCGTAGATGAGAGGCAACCTGTCACTGCAATGTCACAGTTTTGTTTTCTTTCAACCCCTTATTTGCCAAGGGTGGCACTGTAACTTTAGCAGTTTCATGTGCTCTGGCTACCCCTTTATGGGAAACAGGCGTGATTGTATGTATGTGCGCCGACAGAGATCGGAGGTGCGCATCTTTTCCTATGGCTGTAAAATCCAATGGCAGCACGGCGCTTCCGGACACAGACATCGCAGATGAAACGGGAATCTGTTGATGGTTCCTGTGAATTCCCAAGTCTTTTCTGCCTTAGGTCATCTAGTCAGACTTCATCATGTCTCTTCATGCCATCTTGCAAAATATGACGCCAGTCCGCTCTATTGAGTGCTTCCACTTTCCAGGTGCTTGGATCGATGATTCGATGCCAAAGGACAACATGTCCCGCTTGCAGGAGTCAAGCGCGGATCCAGCTTCGTGCCCAGGGGATCTGGATCCGCGCATGGCAGGAGTCCTGGGTACGTAGCCGAATGGCACAAACGCTCACGAAACGAAACGCTCGTAGATATCTATCTCTATCGCTCTTGCGTATTGGCGCGACAGAGCCAGACTACCTTTCGCGTCGTTTTGTTTTCGTTTCGCGTCGCAGAAATGTCATTCGGCTACGGCACCTTGAAGAATAAAAGACGCATTAAGCGTATAGTACTTATCTCTCTCTTAAAACTATAGATGTTATATATAACATCAGAGGTCTTACTCATTTATTTAGTAGTCTTAAGCTAGTTATAGCTTGCCTATAGCTAAGCAGCCGGCCTAGCCGAAATGACAGTCGTGGACGCTACTTGGCAATCGAAACGCAGTCGGTCTCTGTCGCTCCCCTAAGGAAGAGGGATACAAGTCTAGCTATGATACGTTTACGAAGAATAAGCGATCGGTTGTGACGTTGGCTAGGTACTAGGTAGTAGGTAGGGTGCATTGGGATAGTATCTAAAGTAACATAAAAATCACCATTATTTCCATCATATCTAGATTCCACTTCCGAAATTACCCGACCGTTTCTGTAGTTCGAAATTACCCCAACGCACCCTACCTTGGGTAGCATTATTCGGATTCAAGAGCCAATGACGTACGATAAGACTTGAATTAGATTTCAAGTCAACATAAGCATAACTTAAAACTATCTACATACATATATTATAAAATGATAAGTAGCCCAATTACCCTGTTACTCATATTAACGACAATTAAAATGCACTAGCTTCAAATGTAATTAAATTAAATTAATTTCATATCACAATTGCCTTTCATAGCAGAGGAAATTTTCTGTGAAAAAAAAAACAAAAGACGCGCGAAAAGGAAATTTTTTTTTTTCATCGCTAGCCAGTGCGACCGTTACTGCAACATGCAGGTTTGCCATGTTAAAACACAAACCCCCTTATTGATAAACGTTCACTAAAGTTATCAAGCAATAACGTTCGTTTGTCCCTTTCTATCAATCCAATACGTCGGAAAGGGACTAATGAACTTTATCGGCTTAATAACTTTAGTGAACGTTTATGAATAAAGGTGTAAAAATATAATTAGGTTGATTTCATCTGAATACAGAATACCAGCGCTGTGGCAGTTGCGACAGCGATTCAGCAGCACATGCTGAGTCGGCGCCTTTTCGCAATTGTGTCGTGATAAAAAAATCTAAATTGTCAAATAGTAAGCTAGTAATTAATTTTGTAGACCTAAGTTATATTCTAGTTCTTATTTTTTTTGTAATAATATTTTTATGCAATAAGGTTTTTATCTACGAGTATCTATCTATCTGTCTGTCTGTCTTTATTTAGGTTTCCTCTCAAAACAAGGTCTATTAACAGCATTTAACACTATTTACTGATATTAAATATGTGATTCTTTCATCTCATGTGTAACTACCCTAACAATCACATTACTCTTCACCTTTGAACCTTATCAAAATAAACACAAAGCACCATTTTGTTTGTATTCATAGTCATACTAGTTTACCGTAAGTTCTACATACTGATACTGGTATATTGCAGTGGTTTGTTCTGCGGTTGTTGGTTTTGTAAATTGACCGTAATTACGCTAATTTGTCATTTTTTGACAATGGGAACAATGACTGATATTCAAAAAATGAATAAGGGTTTACTAAGATCGTTTTTTGATAATATCAATATTTTCAAATTCCCCCCTCTAACTTTTGAACCATATGTTTAAAAAATATGAAAAAAATCACAAAAGTAGAACTCTATAAAGCTCGTTATTTTGAACTTGATAGGTGCGAAAAACTAAAACTGTGCGTAATAGTTTTTTTGACAATTAACAATGACATATTCAAAATTACAATTTATGACAGCTCGTGACATTGACAAGGCTGTCACAAAATTACATCTATAAGACAGGGCTGTCAGATAACTCATACTTGGATCGAGTTTGTTATTAAAATTTTAGTTAGGGTATGTGACGTACACTTAACTGGATTATTTTTCACTATAAGGTGCTATAAGCCACGGAAAAATCATATAAACGCCTCAATTGACTCAAATAATCGGATTAGAGTCAATTTTAGATGAAATTACAAACTATTAACCCCCGAGGCTAAAATTGTTTAGAAAGGGCCAAAATCTTCACTTGAGATTCTTGAGAATGAAGGCTCTATTATTTTTAGACAATTATTTCATACATTATACCCCACATTATTCTGTAGCAGCTTAACAGATATTAAATTATAATTTATATAATCTCATTGCAACTACAAAAGTAATTGAAGATCTTACACCGTATTAAACCCTTACTTCTTATAAAGTCACTTGCTATAATAAACCTTACCTTACTTGAATAAAACATAATCTTGTTTCACATAACAAAGATCAGAGATAGCATTACGAGAGATCTGAATTATCACATCATTACATTATACGCTTCCATAATTTGTAGAAGATTAGAACCGAATAAATCAAGATGGTATTTTAATGAGATACTATTTAGAATATATCGACTGATGATAAAATATGGGATATGCGGGCTATTATGAGACCGTTACGTAACTTTCAATGTTCCTTTGAGACCACCTAGTTGCTGTTTTTTGGTCATTTTAATTAGTAGGAATGTTCAAGGTCTAGACATTTTTTCGATTAATAATATGATGTCATGTGAAGGTATTTTAATAGGGCTACAGTTTGGAATAGAAATCAGATTAAAATAGAAACCTTTGTTTAGAGTATTTTAGAGTTTGTGTGGCTAGAACATGTTTGGCATTATACTTACTTAAAAAAATAACTAAAAACATCAGAATGAAGAAACATACATATTGTTACATTATCGTAGATCGAAAATTAAAGTAACTCAGCATTACGTATCTATATTTTAAACATACTACGCAACTGTAGTAATAACTTAAAATTAAACAAATTTTACGTTCACTACGATTAAGATCTAATGACATAATTAAGTTCCTAAATACACGGCATTACGATAATAAATAACCATAATTATGACAAGTAAATTTATATCTCAATCGTCCTACATTAATTTAATACCCAGTTCTTATGATTTATACACATTGGACATGAAAATTATGGGAATTAGGTCAAGTTCCAAGTTCAAGGACCTTTGAGGATCGACCTCCTGCTATTTAGTTAATTATAGAGAGTTATTAGAAAGTATCAGAATCAAATGATTGCATTTGATTCTCATTGAGAATGTCAATCACATCATATTTCTTTTTTTATTTAAATCAATATAAATGATTCTACGGTTTATGAAAGGAGAGTTATGTTTTTAAGTCCTACTCCTACGTATCATAGGTACTCACTATAATTATGAAGTAATTGTACTGACTAATTTATAAGACTAATATCCATACTTAATATTATAAATGGGAAAGTGTGTGTGTCTGTTTGTTTGTCCGTCTTTCACGGCAAAACGGGGCGACGAATTGACGTGATTTTTTAAGTGAAGATAGTTGAAGAGATGGAGAGTGACATAGGCAACTTTTTGTCTCTTTCTAACGCGAGCGAAGCCGCGGGCAAACGCTAGTCTTAATATAAAATGGTCATTGTTGTGTGAGTTTCTTATCCATAATATTATTAAGGCCCTTATTTACCCTTTCATTGATAAAAATGATCAGCGTTCACCTTATTGACGGTTATAAAATAATTTTATTACCGTAAACAGTCAAGACCAAGAAAAATAAAGCTCTGAGGGCTCGCTACTTTAGATATAAAAAATGTTGTAGCTTTTAATTCCAATAAACTTTATCAAATCTTGAAGCTAATTACAGAAAATAAATAATATTTACTTCAACGTATTGCTTCCGTTAGGTATTAGTAAATAATAAACTACTTAGGCCCACTTGCACCAACCACTTAACTTAGGGTTAGTGGGCTGTCATCTGTCAAATTCCATATAAAATGGTGGGTTAACCCTCGGGTTAACCCTCCATTTTCGTTGGTGCAAGTGGCCCTTACAGTTGCTTTTATCTTTTTTGATTTGTTTATAAAATAAATTTAAAAAGAGTTACTACAAAGAGAAATCAGCGAAAATATGTCAGGCTCGTTCAAACTCATCTCGCTACGTTATCTTCAAGTGTTAAATTATTGTCCATAAAATATCTAAATTATTCGCGAGTGTTAATTTATTAGCTCATAAAAGCTTGGGGTTAAGCAGAAGAAAAGAAAGTAATGTAAGTATGTATGAATCTCAAAGGAGTCTTATTGTTATTTTAACACCTATCAAGGGCCTAAAAGTGCCATAGGCCTAGAACGAGAGGTATTTCAAATACTGACGTCTGGTTTTAGGTTCATCATAGACAGATGTTTTAATGACATTTATGCTTACCAAAATAAATAAATAACAATAGATTTATTTGAGAAACTTTGGCCCCAAAGGCCTTGAAAAGTTGACCCAGCACTGGAAATAAATTTACTAAAATTAATGTAAGCTACCCAAACTTTTAAAGTAGCCAAGAATTTGCTTTATTACTATTTTATCCTTTATTTTCCTGAATAAACCCGACAGCCCTTTTACCCTATCTCCGCGTCCGCGATAGGACTAAACTAAAAGTGGTTTAACATATGTAGTTACTTACAGGCTAGATAAAGGACCCGACAGACTAACGGCTTATGGGCTTGGAGGTCGTATTGCATCTATAATGAGGGACGATACCTTATTGCCTTCATTGATTAAACGTGTCGTTTCCAAGCAAAATGTACCAGACATTGTCGGTAAGCATAGGGCTCTAAAAGATACTAGCATATTTCGATCTTATGGTAAGCGAAAATGTGGTACCTTTTACTAGAAAACGTCACAATTTATAGTGTGGGGCTATGGCACATCGCAAATGATTTCTACTGTAAAGATCACATGCACGTAGTGGATCGTCGTCAAATTATGTATTCCTTCTTGAAACTTTTCCAAATCATGCATACAAAAAAGTTATAGGATAAAAATCACGTGTTTGCTTTAATTAGCTGTAAATTTCAGTATACCCTATGTTGTTATTTAGGCGACGGACACTTATGAATAAAAAATATTAGGTTAGTTAATATTAACTTTACACTTCAACAAAAATAAAATGGCACCTAGGTTTCTCGAAGTTGTCGTACGTACTAATTAAAGTCATGATTAAACCAGAAAATTATTATTTCAATCAATATCAATCACAGACGCGTCCGGTAGTGCGCCGTCCAAGTCGCCAATTTTATCAATTACTCGTCCCATTTGTTTCACCAATAAATAAATAAAGCACCTCCATTCACCATAAATCAGAAACTAATTGGTCTCTCGGCGAGTGGGCGATGTAAGTCATCGCATTTTCAATATTGCCTCTAGCTCATTAATATTCGTTTTCAATGTTGTCAATTTAGCTGGCATTAGATTGCGGAAATTGATTTCTTGAAGTCTTGGTCGTGGTTTTCATATTTTGTAGAATTCAGTTTAAGTTTTTACCTTGGCATTTAACAGCAACAGTAGGCTTCTGCAAAATCCTATATAAAATTACGATTAAGATACAAAAAGTGTATAATATCAGTAAGGTGATAAATATACAATATTGTTGGCAATTATAAATTTCAACGGAATCTTTTCACATCACCTAACCATGAAATCACTTTTCGACCGTTATACCGCTCCACGTCTAGGCTTGCCTCCACTACTCTCGTTTTCTATTCTGGTTTTTCATGTCAAACTTTAACTTGCGGCACCCACTATGCGGGTCACCTACCGACATATATACGGCAGACGCTACGTCAGTCTATTACTGCTATTAGGTATGCTGCGCATTTTTCTGCAATTGGACATTGGTCAACCATTGTGCATATTTTGTGTGAAACCGAAATCTAGTAGTATTTTTTTAAATGCCTCCTTTAGTGTTTTCGGCGTCCCCGTGTATTTATGATGAATATGTATGATTTGGTGTTTCTTCTTCTAAGTTACTTCTGCTAGCATTTGTGTTTTGGACCCAGCATGTACAAATAATGTACGAAACAGTCTAGTGACTTGATAATTAGGATTTGTCATCCCCATACCTACATGCATTTCTGTTGGCCTTTTGTTTCAGTAATGTTTACTGTTGGTTGATACATTATTAAGTAGTAGAAATTAAATATATCAATTTATTCAATTATTTGGACAAAAGGATTTATTAGCAAAAAAATACATTTTAATAAAAGGTAGAAATATATTTTTATCTACTTATACTCGGCTTAATATCACTAGGTCAAGTTTTTATAAAATTACCTATATTATTTATAATATTTATAGTCATTCAAGATAATTAACATTTAACAGTGCATTCAACAATGTAAGAACCTAATAAGAAGATGCACATACCGGATTATTACATTCTAAATAATTATTCCTCCATCAAATATTTTATTACCGCGTTTTACCTTGAAAAATAATTTATTATCTAGTTATTAATAATGTTCCTAGTATTTAATTACTGATTATGATTAGATGGCTATAAAACACAGAGTAAATGTTGCATAAAACCTGAACTGTCACCTAGACCAGTAAAATACTCACATAAATAATTGTTATACAATGCATTTAACTTTATGATTTTTATGAATGATAAATGGTTTATGTTTACAGACGATTTTCTTTCCTTTGCTTAAGACAACAAGAGTCTTTTATTGATGTAACCTTATATAAGTCATTACATATTACAAACATAATTATAAGATGTAATGTTTTGAAAAGAAGTGGCGATTTTCCGGTCCCATAGTACTTTAAATGTTCGTTCTTTATTCAATTGTTAAATAAATAATATTATACCAACGAAAATTATACGAAACGTAATTATGTCAAAAATTATAACAAATGCCAGGCGCCACCTTTATCTACAAATAAATCAGATAATTATAGATCACCAGACAGACGAGTGGGTAACACCGGTTACTCTAAAAGATTTGCTTACTCGATTATGATGAAAATACATTTCCTGTTATGATAACTCGATATTTTGTAATAGATAATAAAACGGAATATAAATGTATTGATTTATTGTCTTGTTTTATATCTTATCTTATGTCCTATAATATTTAAAAAAAAAAAAAAAAAAAAAAAAAAAAAAAAAATATCTTATCTTATCGGGTAAAGTCAATCTTGCAGGCAGATTGGTTCATTCCTAGAGACAAATGATCCAAGGAATGTCATAATAGACAACTTGCATACCTACAGATGCAGTGCGAAAAGGATTTCCTCCTTCGTAATTTTCCGGAACCGTTCGTAATTATTGTCATGCTAGTTTAGTCAATGTCAGTACGTCTTGTACTGAGACTGAGTGAAATTCGTACGATTCCATAACAATACGAAGGCAAATCTTTCCGCACTACATCTGGGGGCCGAGATTTGAACCTCGGCCATTCGATTTCGTGAAATTCGTTCAATAATATCTCCACTACTAGCGATTTATATTCTACTTACAGAATCGAAAACGAGTTGTCATTACCACTAGTTTTAAAATTACTAGCCGTCCTTTTTCAAAAATAACATTACGTCGTTTTCCACAGACTTTCGAACGGCGAATTCGGTCGTTCGAAATTCAAAAATCTCCCTGTACCTAATTTTTCCCCTAATTGATCCCCTTCATTCTACCCTTAAAAAATAATACTAATTATGGACTTCATACCATCAAGAACTATTTTCCTAGTAAAAAGGCGAAAATTGAACTGTAGGCTATTCTTTTCATATACTGATCAACATTTGTTCAGTGACTTTTAAAAATTATGAAGTCTTTAAATTTTTCCGAATTTTAATATATCAAAATAAATATTATCTTCAATGTACGCCATTATTGTTGTCATTTTTAAATACGTTGTCTATCACACTTTAGACTTAACAGAATTCGCAATACATTACCTCTTAGAAAAAACTTTCAAGGGTGATAAAATCAAAACACAAGTTATTTTTAAAAGTCGCCGAACAAATGTTGATCAGTATAATAGAATAGCCTAGAGTTCAATTCTTTGCCTTTTCTACCATGAAAAATAATACAAATTATGGACTTCATACTCTGTATAACGTTGCGCCGTTAAAAAGCCGTCATTCTAAGTCTTGTGTTGTATGTCTTAATTTGTATTTTGATCCAAATAAATCATTAATAAAATGTGATGAAATTCACGAACATAGTAGGTACAATACAAAGCTATTTTGAGCTTTTAACTCGTATGCAACAAAATCTGTATTAAGTACCTAGTGTTTTAGAGAACATTTGTCGGTTTGGATTTGTTATTTTGATTCAAAATGTAAGAAATATCACCCCGACTTATATACATACCTACCTTTATATATCCAGATTGCAATCATAATTGTAAGGGTGTGTGTAAATTTACGATTGGTACATTACTGTAAGA
This sequence comes from Leguminivora glycinivorella, assembly GCF_023078275.1. Lineage (NCBI taxonomy): Eukaryota > Metazoa > Arthropoda > Insecta > Lepidoptera > Tortricidae > Leguminivora > Leguminivora glycinivorella. The sequence continues at coordinate 27,368,612 of NC_062972.1, forward strand.
ACATGCATTTCAAGATTGGTTGAACTCGACAACCGTTCCGTTAACGAAGTAAAAGTTTTACAGCAGCCAATAATACAGTAGGTAGCTCCGCCTTCTCCAAATGGAAATTGTTAATTGGAAACTAGTATAAAACGTATTAAAATGTCAGTCTGTCTATAAATGGCGGCTCTTAATTTGTACGATTGGTACAATGTCTTGAAACGGTTAACAAACATGCTCTTTTACGCATTGCAAGTGGACATAAAAGTGACATAGTTTTTTAATGAGTGACATAATTGAGACTTTTTGGATTATTTAGTGAATTTCAAGAGAAATAAGTAATTGGTAAGTATTGGTTGAGTCAGTAATGTTAATTGACATGTCTGGCAAAAAATGCCCGTAACATAAAATACCCTATAATGGACGGTGATGCCATTATGGACAAAAAAACACAAATCCTTAAAAATAAGTATCTAAAATTAGTTTCTAAAAACGGACGGCATCGTACCATGAACAGAGTCAAAGAGCTGCTTAATTTTGAAGTTTCATTTAATTCGGTTATTTCTGAAGGATTTGGCGGAAAGTTAAAAATCATCAGTTGACTGAAAAAAATATCAGGACGAATTCTTAGTAATGTTGCTAAGAGAGTTGAGTTCAAGTATTAAATAATAAATAAATAATACTCGGTGTAAATTTGAATGAGTTTTACTTACTGCATTAACCATAAGATAAGGTATAAGACATACTTACTCCAAAGATATAAAGAAATAGTGTTATTATGCGAGTGTCTATAACTGAAACCGGAAAACTGCATACCTCCTATGATGGACAAGGAACAATTTACGAAATCAAAATTTACAAAAATCAATCCTATGGGGCGCAAACTAATTTACTCATTGAGTATCAGTTGGCTTTAGAAGTAAAATTTTAAACTTTTTTTCACTGTCCATAATACGTCCATGACAGGAGAAAAATACCTAGTTTTAATTTGTTAACTATGAGGAAATCAATAGCAGTAGGTATCTAATCTGCAATACGCTTAAAATTTAAAAGAAGGATAGGACATTCAAGATTTAACACGCTTTGGGGTAGATTTTTACATTTATCAGTGATATATAAAAAACAGGCGATTTTTTTTCTTAAACTGTCCATGATTGGGTCCGTTACCTTACATAGACATAGTTTAACAATAAAAATGTAGATACCTAACCTGTGCTTCTCAAAAGGAACATTGAGACAAAATGTTCTTAAGTGAAGTGATGAAAAAAACGCATGAGCATGACATTCATTGCATGGGGAAAACAGCGCCCCCAGCCCAGATGGTCAGTTACTAGAAACGCCTAAAACGAAAAATTGTATTTTACGCAAAGTTCACACTATGAAAGTATTTTAAAACGCCAAAAAGTCATAAAGCTCTAATGTTATGGTATGAGACCTGTCAGTGCAGAATTTAGTTCCAAAAGTGATATGACAAATGTCTAACCAACCTATAAGCATGGGGTCTCATCCGGAACAGTGCAAAATTATTTCCAAATAGAAGTCATAGATGGCGCTAAGTGTCACGATTGACGATTATTATTTTTTTATCAACTAGATTTAAAGGTATTTGAAGCGTCATAAATTAAGTACATTATAAATTAAATACAAACATCGATGACAACACAAATTTAATGCATTATTTTAGAAATTTTCAAAGAAATAATATCACGTAATATATTGCTACTGACTATGACGCAACAACGTGAACAACCTGCGCGCGACAGTATCGAGCTACCTAAATTTTATTGCATATTGTCACTAGATGGAGCTGCCACTATCTACAGTATACTGCCAACGAAACGGTGCGATTGTGTGCGTTCCGTTCATTGAGTTATATGTACTACGTACTATAGGCGACGTTGCCAGACGGAAACTCTGCACAAGCTGACAGATGCGCGGAGTGCGCGAAGCGGTAATTTACGCGTAGAGTAGTAAGTCCACTATCAGATGTGACACATTATTATATTCCGCCTGTCAAAATTATTTATTTATTTATTTACAACTTAAAAAATACAAAGTAAGCGATCACTGCCGCCCATGGACACCCGAAACACCAGGGGTGTTGGAGGTGCGTTGCCGGCCTTTAAGATGGGTGTACGCTCTTTTCTTGAAGATTTATCTTCTTCTTTAAAATACAAATATATACTTATATATATATAATAATATATATATAGTGCGGTCAGTTTTTTTGGACAAAGCGTATCCATTGTTCTCTTTTTTCATGACCAGGCCAAAGAAAACAGCAAAAAGTGAGCGTGCTAAAAATACAATTTTACTCAATAACTATTAACAATCAATAAACAAATTAACTTTTTTTTATATTATAGTAACATAATTCATAAAGTAGTAAGTAGTTACCTAATAATTTTCCAAATTGAAATAAATATATTTCGCAAATCTATTAGAGGTGAAACACATTAGTAGGAACAATGAAAATGGCACATCTGCGTGGTTAACTTTTTAGTCTATGATTGCGTCACCAAAATCGCGGATGCCTCGCTCCCGCTCGCGTGTTCGTAGAATATTCAGCTGTCGTGTCGGCCGATAATATTTGTTTGTGTGCGTTAATAATGTAGGTATACGTTTGTAGTAGTGTGCGTAACAAAAATGTCGTCTATTAAACAGCTGCCAATGATCGAAATTCAAATTAGTTGAACAATTTCCATTGAAAAAAAAGTTTGTAATGCATCGGTCCGAATTGCGGATACTAGTTTTATCATCTTTTAGTAGATATAATTGAATGTAAAATTATTTATTTTGCCTGACACTCTTGAGTATTTTTTTATGCCGTTATTTTAATTTTACAATATAATATTTGGAATATAGTGCTTTATAATTATTAAATATAAAACATTTTTTAAATACTTTTTGATACAAAATCATACTTCATTGATTTGGAACAACGCTTTTTATCGGACCTACATCCGACACTATCGGAAGCGTTTATCGGATGTAGGATGTCGATCTGACACCCGATATCGGATCGGATAATGTGAAAACGGCCTAACCATTCACCGTTAGTGCGTTTTCACATTATCCGATCCGATATCGGATGTAGGACCGATATCCCATACACTGAAGCCGCCATCTTTGATTTTTGCCTTTGAAATCCTTCCGACATTTGCCACATGCACGACCGATGCGATGCATGCGAAATCAAACCTTATCGATATGGAAGTATGAGACGCGACGATTGCCGACTGGCTAGGATTTCCGAACGCACACGAATGCGCGCTCGGTCGCCGATCTGCGGCGGAGTGGGCCAAGACCTCGACGCGACGCCGTCAGCAACTAAGTACTACCTAGGTACTTATAAATAGTCAAGAGCGTTTGTATGGAGAATTAACTCCTCCTGTATCGTCTTAACGATGAAATGTAATAATATTCATTTCTATATTTCTAAGTAACTACGCGCCTGCTTTCGAGTGCTTTAAATTTTAACAAATCAATGCATCCTTTGGTCGGGGGCTGGGGCCTCTCAACTCAAGGTCGCCGGCGCGCGGCGCCGTGGTCGCGGGGCGCGGGGCGTGGGGTGCGGGGTGGGGCGCCGCGGATCTCGTTCATTCAATTCCGCTTGCATGTGTTGCGGACAGAGCGAGTATATTATACGTACGCGGCGAGCACACATACAAGCCGCACGGCAACGCCATCTAGTAATGTTCGACTTTAAACGTCCATGTGACGTTATAGGTTTAGTGCGTGATAGCTAAAACAGATGTCGCAAGATGTTGCAGTTTGATGACTATTTCGACGTAGGATACTGATAAGAGTTTTGTTGGCCACGCGTGGCTACTAGCGCCATCTAGCTCTTTGAATGTGGATTAAATTTAGCCTACAGGTCTAGAATACTTAGGACGGCGCCCATTTTTAGTATGGGATTAGGTATCTGTACTAGTATTATTTGATCTGTGCTATAAGTATTACTCAACAATATTATTTCTACAACTTCGCGTGTTACTCATACGTACAAAATATTGACACAATGTCAACACAAGCACCGGTATTATATACAAAACATACAACATAAGTTTACTTGTATTATTACAGTTCACAACATAAATTACTACTGTATACAAACGTATTGTTCGGGTAACGGGTGCGGGCCATCGTTGTGACACTTGACATTGGGATATTCTAAGTACCTTTAGTGCAAAGTTCTGTTAGATTCGGACAAAGGTAAGAAGGTGACAATTTGGATAGCCCTGCCTGTGAACGGGTTAAGTAAATATCTTAATTTTATACATGTTTGACGTTTAAAATAATATTTGCATTGATAAAGCTGTCAAGATCGCTACCAACGTAGCTTGGTAGCACTCTACATGAAATCAATCTCTATTCTCTAAGACTTCTTATTTAAGAAATAAGTGCCTCATCCTCCTTGCGTTATCCAGGCATTTAGCACGGCTCATGGGAGCCTGGGGTCCGCTTTGACGACTAATCCAAATATTTGGCGTAGGCACTAGTTTTTATGAAAGCGACTGCCATCTGACCTTCCAACCCGAAGGATAAACTAGACCTTATTAGAATCAAGTCCGGTTTACTGACGATGTTTTCCTTCACATGAATTCCGAAAAACTCATTGGTGCGAGCCGGGGTTCGAACCCGTGACCTTCGGATCAGAACGAAAGTGGCACGTACTTACCGCTAGGCTACTAGCACTTCTGTTAGTGAAATAAGTGCCAATCCTGAAAAATTATTTTTTACTCCATCATTATCATTAGCTGTAAATGTAGGTAATAGTGTTCGTAAATAGGTTGTAAATATTCAGAAACGTCATTATTGAAGATGACTGATGGCCATAATCTTTGAAGAACAGCAACTTTTATTCTTTAATTGTGATCCTGTAAGTTTCACGTGTGGTCATTGCCCGGATTACGTTAGTCAACATCATCCAAACACCCAAGAAAAGCCTATTTCTACTATTTTTATCTGTCCCAGCTGAAATCGATATCCTCCGGATTAATTTCAAGAAAAGCCCAGTTCAATTGCTATTATTGACTACCAAAAGAAGAGGTTAAATTTTTTTGACCCAATGGCGACGCCAGGGTTCGAATCCCGTATGCGGGCGGTGAAAGGCCTCCGTTATCCTACATTCAGGAACAGGAACTTTTTCTGCGTGTAAAGGGGGAAGGGGGGGTATATTTTTCTAAGCCAGTGGCGACATCAGCCACAGTTGCTCGTGGGCGTCGTCGGGGCTACGTTAATTGGTCCGTCATTACCGCCTCCGTATTAACGAAGCTTTCTGCTTGAGAAATCTTACGCCGCTTTCCACCTTTGACAGTTTCTCCTTGACTTGATATTGAACTGTTATATTTATGTGATATTGGCCATTTGAAAATCACCAGCTTTCCTCGAGTTACCCCACCCATCCCTCTTTTGTTATTTTCTCAGTGCTCCTCACTTTTTAAACATTATACACACTTTTGCCAATGTCTACTTAAAATAGGTGCGAGTACATATAAAGTTGTTATTTAGTAAAGAGCGTAAACGATTGACGTACTGCACCACCCTCGAAAGCACGTAATAAAATAATGTTATTTATAGAGGACACTGTACAGGACGAATCGGAAAAACTAAAAAGACTGAAAAGTTCTCCGAAATCAACGTTTTATGGTAAAACTAGTTATTTTTTTGTATTTCAGGATTACTCCCTGTGGTACGTGTTACGTTCTAGGTAAAAGTTGCTTACTGCACTTATGAGTATGTTCATAAGTAGGTTAATAGGTACTTAGGTGCTTAAATTTCATTTCATTTCATTTCATTTCATTTATTTTATTCATAACAATGTACATTGTGTTGAATATTGCATACTAATATGAATAATACTTATAAACTACCAATATCTAAGCCATGATTCAAAATTGACGATAGTTAATTAATTAGGTACTAAAATATGTCAAAAACATGTATGTCTATGTCAGTCGAACGAATATGAATGACACACAGACCAAGAAATGTCAAATCAAATAGTTTTTCAAATATTCGTATGCTTCTTCAGTCAGCAGCAGGATGTGTGAATTAGTGCCTATTCTCAAATGTAAGGTGACGCCTTAGGTTTACTATGTGGATATACTGATAAGTACGAGTATATGCCTACTTGAGTTTTTCGTATAAAACGAGAACGATATCGAGTCGAAGATGTTTTGGTACTAAAATTTTGCAAAAAAAGCCCCCAACATAGTGGACCGATTTTCATGAAACGAACTCAGCTTTCAAATAAAAAAAAAGTAAATCGAAATCGGTTCATCCGTTCGGGAGCTACGATGACAGATAAACACACAGACAGACAGACAAACAGACAGACAGACACGTCAAACTTATAACACCCCGTCGTTTTTTGCGTCGGGGGTTAATTTTTTTTTTTTTTAATTATCAACCAACTTACACTAAATTAGATTTAAAAAAAAAGTTAATTTTAAAATGTTAATCGTATGATTTATAAATAACGTTACTTTTCTATGCAATCAACATATGTACAACCCACATATGGAACGTCAATAGAAGACATATTAGTAATACATACGTAATTTACAACCGCCATCTCATGGCGTTTTAATTAATAAAGCAACGATACTTTCTAAATAGCTTGATTGCAGCCATATTTAGTTTTTAATGTTTGCTACCGGCGCTTCGTTGTGAAATGATGAATAATTAATTATTTAATGAATATCACCATGGATATAAATCACATTTGGATCGAGTTTCCATATAATATATCTAAATATTTGTATAAAATAATGCCCTTCTCCTCCGTAGCGATGTCATAATATTAATTGTATGAATACATATATTCTGTCAAACAAGTTTGTCAGTAAATAAGAACTAAGAAAACTATAGGTAACTTTTTCTCTAGCACCCCAAAAGAAAAGGATGCATATAGTTTTCTTTGTTCTTATTTACTGACAGACTTGGTTGACAGAGTATATTTATGTATGTCTACGTTGTCCCTTGCTAAGGAAAAATTTTCAACAATTACACAGTGGCCTTAGCGTCTATTTCAGACGATTTATGGCGCAATGTCCGAAAGACATCACTTTTGATGGCTAACAGACCTATGCGAGAGCGACATATTTTGCCACATAGCTGACAAGAGAAGCTTGCAACCGATTGCGACGTTTCGCTGTGGTGTCTTCTTTCCCTTTTGTCAGCAAGTGCCCCAAATCAGGGGGGTTACCATGACGTACTAAAGACGTTCAGTTTAGGTTGAGAGAAAGGGACACAGCTATAGCAGTTACATAGCTCCGTCCCTCTCTCTCAACCTAAACTGAACGGCTTTAGCACGTCATGGTAACCCCCCAGGTCTCATCGACGAACTTGCGACCATCTTATCGCCACTCCGCCCGCTTTTCTCCCAGTTTTGATAGTAGGTAGGGATTGCAATTGCTGGATCCAGCATCCAGCAATCCAGCTGGATCCAGCGCATTTTTCGGTCTGCTGGATCCAGCAGCCAGCGCTGGATCCAGCGCTGCGGATCCGCAAATAAAAAAATCGGCAATAAAATGCGTAATTAACTTTAATAAACTTATTTTACGTCATATTTAAAACGGTTTCGCGTTCCCGCGCGTAGCCCGTGGCCGCTTAGCACAAAATAATTCTATTTCACCACAATTGTGTGTTTTTTTCAAAAACGTAAGTAGTTTGAAACTGTATTATAACTACTGAAGATCTCAAAATGTATTTATAGTATTTAATTATTTACTGTTACCGCAAAATTTCTTTTAAGTTTCAACTTATGTTTAAACTAAGCACTAGTAAGTAAATTAGTAATATTCAATGTGAAATTGTGAATGCCCAAATGTTGTGCCAAAAAAGCAGGCCATGTATGGTTGATAGCATTATTTATGTACCCACTTATTGTAGTACCTTCGCTGTTACAATTTTAATGACATTTTTTATTCATGTAGATTGCTATAAGGATTAAAAATGGTTACAAAAAGTAATGCCAACTTTTTACATATAAATTTTAACTTTTCTTCCCTGTTAGGAGGGAGCAAAGTAGCAGTTTTCTGTACACGGACTATGTTGGCAGTATAATCATATATGACAGAGTCCAGTTAGGGGCGACGACAAGCGAAACGAGGAGGAGCGTGTTAGTTTGACCGTGAGGAAACCGGAAAAAACTTTTGAAATGTAATAACAATAAATTAAACAATATTCTTGTAAAAAAAGTAAGCTAACTATGTTAAAAAATATATATGTAAGTAAAATACGTAATTGCATCCCTGTCAATAAATTTGGGAGTTCATAGGAGACTCAATATTGCATATTTTTCGAAATTCGCCATAGATATTGTCGGTGTTCAATGAAACATTTGGTGTATACAATAAGCAACTAGTTGTATATTACGTCAAGTAAAACATTAGATAACATGAAAGTTTGGTTTTTAAAAAAAGGTTTTTTAATAACCCTAAAAACGGCCAAACTTTAAAATGGTAGATAAATGCAAGGTTGGCAAATTAAAAAAAAAAACAATATGTTAATCCGGGAAATGAACATTCGGCGGAATAAAATTCCGCGAAACGTACGTTGGGAAGTGATATTCGGTCATACAATTTTCGGAGATAAATAAGATACATAACTGTTTTTTTTTAATAAATTTTGCTTACAAAATTGCGCGTTTTCATCCTTCCTTTCACTATTTCAAATAATTTTAGTAATAACAGCCCTATAGTAGAGCAAAATGTAATTTTTTTTTGGAATTTTTTCTACCTGCTGGATCCGCGCTGGATCCAGCTGGATTGGCGCCGATCCAGCAAAAATCCAGCTGGATTGAAAACACTGCTGGATTGCAATCCCTAATAGTAGGTAAAACAAAACTAAATTGATGTGAAAATACGGTAAAATAATCATAAAGAAGCGTTGGAAATGTTGTTCATCCTTCAGGAAGTTTATCCTTAAACTTCATGATTATATGAAGGATTAACATTCTTCTTAACGATTTTTAGGTGAGAGAGAGAAAAATATCTTCTTCTTGCTCTCACGTATGAAATCCTTTATCTGTGCAATGGACTACTAAGGTGGCGCCATCTGTCATAACTTTTGAGTGTGCCTCCTCAATCCAGACGATAACAAACTTACCTAAACCGGACTTATAAAAATATTAGATATGTCACAAAAAAGGAATTGATGAATTTTACAAATAATGTTCTAATATTGTCCACAGCAGCAGCAGAAGTGGCGTATCACTGGGCGCGCACCTCGTGTGCGCACGCGTCGCCGGCCTCACCGACAAGCAAAGGAACATGTGTCGAGCCACACCTGCCGCCATTGCCGCTGTTGGGGACGGTCTCAGGTAGCGTTATAGTCTGATATTGTTATAGGCCTCACGAGCAAGCAGCGGTAGCAGCGCTATCTGCGGAAGGCCACGATACTCCCACCTCCCACCTGTTGCCGTCGGCCGTATACCTCTGCCACACTTATGCTCCTCGCGCTGCCGCGATGTTGCCCTCTTCGGCCACACACTGCCCTACTCGCGCGATTATCGCACTAGGTTGTTGCCGGTCCTTTGAATCGCGCCAAAAAACCGACAAAATAGGGAGCGATGGGCATGACGAGCGGCATGACGAGTAGCGCGGCCACACTATGCCTCTGCCTACTTCCCTCGCTACTTCCCACGCCGCTCGTCGAGTGTGTGGCAGAGAGAGATCGGATTTTTGTGCGTCATACTAAAAGTCATTAAAATGACGTAAGTCACTAAGAATGTCGCAAATCCGTCCGATCTCTGTTTATAATAAGGTCTTACAATCTACTATTATTCCATCGCACACCGCAAACCACTGAATTAAATTAATGTTATTTTTCCAATAAACTACATTTAAAGAAAATTATTTTATTTCTGAACGAAGGAGTTTGTATACAGAAAAAGAATAATTTTCATTTTTCTTTGAGTCGTAATAGAAGTTTTGACTGTGCAATGAGCACAAAAAATATTAAAGAAGAAGAACTTAAATAAATAAACTATTTAAAAAAATAACAAAAATGTTTTAACACATTTTCATCATAATTTTTGCCCAATATTCACATAAGCACCCAAATAAGGTTTTACTTTTATGTTCCGCTACATTTTTTTGTGTATAGAAAAATAATAAATTATGCGAGTCGTATCCGTATTCATTTTTAAATTGCTACCTGAAATCCGCTGTCTATTGGTTACAGCCTATGTCATGAGACTCATCATGAGAATCTACGGTCTGTGTGTCAAAATTTATCAAATTTTTCAGCTCTAAAAATCAAGCTTGTATATATTCGCAGGATGGCGTATGCAGAATGCCGGCAGCAGCTTTCAGGGCACCGGTGGAACTGCTCTGGAGTGGGCGATGGCAACGATTTCGGACACATCATGCCTTTAGGTTCGTATCCCATCAGATATACGTAGATTTACAAAAGTATACAAGTATATGTGTGTGTGCATCGCATTAAAGATACTAATGTACAATATAAATCACTATTTTATTAGTCTTATGTTGCTTGCTACTGCGTTACCTTTTTATTACCATAGGCGTTTTAATAGATAAAGATTATCGAAATTCAAAATATCTTAAATAAAGTGACATATTGATTTAAATAATCAAAACATCAACCAACATTTATTTGTTTAATCTTAAATCATACACCTTGTAATAAGCACTGTCATATTCAATTAAAATCTATTCTAAGGATAGGCCCCGCCATACTAAGGAATAAATTACGACTGTCATATGTTAATGCAACATTAATGACCATATTATTAAATTAAAACGGGACTTAATCGCGTAAAACTTACGTTTTATATTTAACCCGACGTTTCGGACATGACATTACGTCCGTGGTCACGGGTAGACTGGCTGGGAGTTGTATCAACATCTTCTAGCTGTACGAGTTTTCGAACTACCCGCACTTGATTGTCATCAGTCACTTTTACGCTAGGGTTGCCACTCTGCCTACATACAACACTCACGACATCCGATGGTATGAGACGGGAAGTTTTCTCACGTTTACACTTGCTAATCACTGGATTCCACGAAGATGAAATCCCTTGCCCTTCATTTTGATTGAAATTACGATGTTTCCTGATTTCAATCGCTTCACGTACTTTCCTGCTATAGTAAAGACGTTCAGTTGAAAGGACTTTGGGATTATGCAGTGCATCTTCGTGGAATCCAGTGATTAGCAAGTGTAAACGTGAGAAAACTTCCCGTCTCATACCATCGGATGTCGTGAGTGTTGTATGTAGGCAGAGTGGCAACCCTAGCGTAAAAGTGACTGATGACAATCAAGTGCGGGTAGTTCGAAAAACTCGTACAGCTAGAAGATGTTGATACAACTCCCAGCCAGTCTACCCGTGACCACGGACGTAATGTCATGTCCGAAACGTCGGGTTAAATATAAAACGTAAGTTTTACGCGATTAAGTCCCGTTTTAATTTAATAATATGAGTGAAGATCGTGTTAGTTTAAATCAATATATTAATGACCATGTCAATGACTAAAACAATAAAACGGTACAACGATCAATGAACAATAAAGATCTTCGTTCGTGACTTCGACTACATCGTTCTGGGCTTGACTTAAATCTAAAGCTGTAGCGTTTTTCATATAAGCCATTATTCATCATATTAAGTATCAGCTATTTATGGTCCACTAGGGCATAATTATAGTGTAAAATTTACTGCTCAGAACACTTATCTCGGCCCTGAACCCATCTCACCCAGAAGTGACCCAAAACGTTCGTAATCTTCCGAAAAATTGTTACCTGACTATTAGTCAGCTGACTCCAGCCGGCTTAGGCGAAATGACAATCGACGAATTCAAAATAGAAATCATGGATTGGAACATGTTTAAAATGCCATTTTATTTTATTTGCACAATTCTATCACTCTTCATGTTAATCGCCGCAAGGTTTAACTTGCACCAAATAATTAATGCGCGATCAGAAATAATTCAAATAGTTTAGTAAGATAATATCTATTTAAAGTTTATTACTATCGTCACCATGTTTACACTGATCTCTGCATTTTAATTTGACAGCCTGATTCATTAACAATTGCCTACATATTAATATGTATTTAATAAATGCGATTTTTAACGTTTTGTGACAGATCGTGTTTAAATCATTGGTTCATATCAAAGACATATGTAACTCCATATAGACAGTTACAGTCTAAGAAAAAAACGTAGCTCAGAACCATATAGAGAAAAAGGTACGGTGGCCTAGATGGCATTACATTACACCTTTGGGGGACGCTCGGTTAGATGGTGCTAATATTAATATTTGACATTTTATCACAGATCAAGCTAAGAATATAGTTCAAATTGTCAAAATTCATGTTTAAAAGTTTTAAGCTTGTGTCGAGATGTGGCAGCCTATGCACTGTGATTACACATTTTACTTTGACAGTACGAGGAACTCTCTATAATACTCGATCCTTTTTGCCTTGTATCCATCCACCACCACTGAGATAATTCAATACAATTTATTTATTCTAACTGTACTTCTCGTAGTTTCCATAACTCCCATCCTGTTCTTAAGGCAACTCGTAATTAAATTCTACATAATCTTTAACAGATAAATCTTAAGCTCTATTTTTGCCCAACCAGCAAAATTATGTCACAACCCCCTCTGTATTCTGAACAGATGTTATGCCTTATTTCTTACTCCTTACAGTTGAGTTTTCAATGAGTTTAGTTGGGAGATAGGATTTTTTTATGTCAATAACAGGTAATGATAATCTCGTTTCCAGAAACATAATTCTTTCGAACCCGGTCGATACTTTACTATTTATTTATTAAGGCTAGTTTGTTTAAAATCAGTGTCCCGTACAAAACAAGTCTTGGCACTGATAAGGATTCAAACAAAAGGTAGGAACGAGTGAGTATTAAGTCAATATATAATTTATTTTGATTTGGAACCTACTTATATCCCCACAATTGGTAGTTTATTTAAATTTAATTTTAATAACGCTTAAAAAGGAAGTCTGATTCCAAAAGAGCATTTTAGTTTCATGACACTGGAAAATAATTTTAAATACGATAATTTCGTAACTTATTGTATACTTAATTGGTTGTCTCATATTTTTAAAGAGAAAACACCTTAAAACGTCGCTGCTCTCAATTTTCAAGTTTAAGTTACTATTAGCTAGGTATTTGAATTCTGAACTTATATGGCGAAAATAATGCATGGTTAGGCTACTGAAACGTGTATTCGAATACAAGATTTTCAGTAGCCTTACTACCAGTCTCGGGTCGTCGTGAACTGGCATATTATTTATTTTTTCAAGGAGCGAGATCGATATGCCTACATTCCCTTGTCATTTTTATAATATACATATACTCTGTCAAACAAGTCTGTCAGTAAATAAGAACAAAGGAAACTATAGTTATCCTTTTCTCTAGCACCCTAAAGAAAAGGATGCATATAGTTTTCTTTGTTCTTGTTTACTGACAGACTTGTTTGACAGAGTATATTTTAATTCCCTTGTTCCCTGTGTATGGCTGCCGGAACCGTGACGGGATAAAAAGTGCAGCAAATAAACGACAGCTGTCTCACTCCCACGCCGTGATTTATACGCCGGGGCTAATTGACGGCGTCAATACTTGTCTACGGACACAGGTTTATAAACTTATAGTATAAGTATTACAAGTCTAAAAATATCCTTATTATTAACACTAAAGTACAGTCTGACCAAATACAGTAGAAATGAAAAAGCGGAAACATCGTAGTGTCACCCCTTTCAAATCAATTTATGTGAGAAAACGGGACGACACTACAATGTGGCAACATTGTAATTTCTTACTCTTTTTGATCAGATTGTATTGTTATTGTTGGGGCGAACAGTTATACCAAAGGCATATGTATAACTCCGTGTAGACAGATAGTCTAAGAAAAAAACGTACCTCAGTACCATACAGAAAAAGGTACGGTGGCCTAGATGGCATTACACCTTTGGGATACGTTCAGCTAGATGGCGTTAATATTAATATTTGACATTTTAACACATATCAAGCTAAGAAGGGACGTGTGGGACGCTACATGCGTGGATACACTGGCCCCGTCCCATCTTCATGGCACTTCCGTCTCACCGGGTGCGGCGGCGGATGCGGCTGAGCGTCGAAAAAGAGCAAAATATAGCGGTCTGGGCCAAGAATACACTTTTGTTGCTTTTGGCGTTGAAACTCTTGGTCCGTGGGGTCCAAGTGCCAAGAATCTTCACGGGGCGCTGTCTAAAAAAATTATTGATGCCACTGGGGACCGTAGAGCTGGCAGCTTCCTCGCTCAGCGCATAACCGTTGTGATTCAGCGAGGTAATGCTAGCATACCAGCATCTACGAAACATTGCCGAAGGGGGAATTTTTATTTTAGTTTTAATTTAGGCTATATTTAGATTTAGGTTAATTTACTTGGTTTATAACTTATTAGTTTATAATTTTTGATGTCTTTTTTATCACTTTCTTAAATAAAAAATTAGTCCTAGCTAAGAATATGGGCCACATTGTCAAAACTGACGTTCAAAAGTTTTAAGCCTGTGTCAAGAGATGGCTATGCACTGTAATTACACATTTTACTTCTACAGTAACTCTCTATTAATACTCGATCCTCTTTGGTTACACTAACAAACACTTAAATTATATTTTCGCCTGGCAGTACTTAACTGTGTCAAAAACTGCAAAGTACTGCCAGGCGAATATTTGGTATCCCAGCACCGAATTCTGTTAACCGACGTTGGTACAACTATTCACCCTAACAATAACAATACTTTAGCGTTAATAATACCAGTACGGATATTTTTAGTAGAATAACAATTCGAACTAGGTACAATTTGATTAAAATTATGTCTTATCAATCTTATCTTATCACGTCTCGCTCATGCCAAACCATGTGCGAACAAAGTATGAATCATTTAGATATCATTTTGACGTCAACATAAATTCGAATGGGCCTCATAAGTGCAAGATTCCGTAAGTTTATTTGTACAACCGTATTGTACCAAGAGCCGTGTCAATTAAGTTTTTATTTATTTATTATTTATAGCGACAGGCGTTAATTGGCCGATTGTTTGTGCTTGTCTGTTTACATTTATATGACGGGTGCGGTCTGATTCGGTCGTAAAATGTAGGTGAGTGTTAATTTGGAGGTTCTCTTTTTATGTGTGAAGTGAGGCTTTTATTTTATTGAGAAGTTCAACAGCGTTTACAATAAAAAAGTACAATTAGATATATACTTATAAGTATAGCTAATAACAGATTTTGATTTGATTTTGTGTTTACTTGGTGGTTGGTGTTTACAAGTTCGATTTAGTTGATTGCATTTAGTTACTTATACTCGTAACTTCAAAAAATTGCAGGTTACACTTATTACTTACTAGCTTTGCCCGCGGCTTCGCTCGCGTTAGAAAGAGACAAAAAGTAGCCTATGTCACTCTCCATCCCTTCAACTATCGCCACTTTAAAAATCACGAAAATACGTCGCTCCGTTTTTCGTCGCTCCGTCCGTGAAGGACGGACAAACAAACAGACACGCACACTTTCCCATTTTGATGAAAATTGGTAGGCTGATAGAACTTTCCTTTTTCGTCACCGAAAATGTATAGAAATCTGGTAACAAAAAAAAATAAAACCGCCTTCAAAAATAAGCGCGTTACAAAACACGGAGAAACTAAAAAGCCAAAAATAATAAACCTTTCAATTCAGATTTCTTATCGTATTGCAATAAGCTAAATATCCAAATTATAAACAAATCAATTATTTTTGTAGTCGGTACCAGACCTGTTCGTCGCCTTGCTATTGCCTGTTTGCCCCACCCAACCATACACAGGCTGGTACCGACTCCAAAAATAATTGATTTGTTTATAATTTGGATGTTTAGCTTATTGCAATACGATAAGAAATCTGAATTGAAAGGTTTATTATTTTTGGCTTTTTAGTTTCTCCGTGTTTTGTAACGCGCTTATTTTTGAAGGCGGTTTTATTTTTTGTTAAAAAGTTTATTTATTTGTTGATTTTTAGTGGTTCCTAGTGATATTATATGTATCAGTCCGAATACATGTACAGTAGTGAAAGAATTATCCTTAAACTCCTAACCATTCAGGAGTTGACCTTCCATCATCAGCTCAGCCACATAAAATTATTACCATCAGACGTAAATACTGGTGTACCTTTGAAAAAAAAACATTCAGTCGAATTGAGAACCTCCTCCTTTTTTGAAGTCGGTTAAAAATAGACTAAAAACATTACATGTGCCTATAACATTTGAAGAGTTCCCTCGATTTCCCCAGGATCCCATCATCAGACCCTGACTTGGTGCCAATGGGACCATCTCGGGGTTATACCGGTTCGATCAAAAAAAATTTTTTGAAAATCGGTCCACGATTCTCGGAGATATCGAATAACATACATACAAAAAAAAAAATAAAAAAAAAAAAAAAAAAAAAACATTCAGTCGAATTGAGAACCTCCTCCTTTTTTGAAGTCGGTTAAAAAGGAAGGTTTCATACAAACTACCTGGGAAATTTTGGGAAACCTAGTGGATCTTGCTCAGCACCATGGACTGTGTCAGCCTACCAATTTTTATCAAAATCGGAGAAGTGATCCAAATGTACAAACTTTTCGGGAATTGCTAATAGTATGTATATTTTGCTGCTACTTATATCCTCGTGGCGCCCAATGTACTTTCAAAAGTACATAATAATGCTTTCAATGGAATTTTAACTTTCATGTAAACAAATACAATATAATTTCTTTTGTTTCTAAAATTTTTCGAACAAATCGAATTAAATTCAATCTCAAGTACAATAAGAATCAAAATTCCCTAGCAAAAATGTCATAATTCCCTAGCAAAAATAAGAATCAAAATTCCCTAGCAAATATGGTGGGCGCTACGAGGCTATTACAGCTATTTGCTTCTTTCGTTTTAATATATCTCACTCGAAGTCAGGAATGAGGGCCCTAATACATTTATACATCAAATATCGTACCTCTAGATTATTCATGTCCATTCTTACCATTGCAAATCATCGATAACTCAAAACCTTTTACATCAGGAATAAGCGGGTCTATCTGACTGGACTAATTGACGCATTAGCCTGTCCGGGGCTCCTACTTGTCAGCGGGAGATAGCGTTAGGGCCTTTACACACTTGCTGGTTCCCTGCGGCTCTGCAATTTAGGTAAATGACTTTGAAGCATAAGAAGAATAAGTAGGAAAGATTTGTAACTCCATACATCAGCAAATCGTCACTACTTTTAAAAAAACTTGTATCTTCGTCTGTCAATGAAAAGAAAATTGTAGTAAGTATATATGGAATGCATATAGACTTACTGCGTTTTAACTTTGAGAAGCAGCGTGAGATACGAGATTTTTTAAAAGTAGTGACGAAATGCAAGTTATTTGTAGTGACGTCTAGCGTCATCCACGCTTACTTCGTCTATTGAAGAGCAATTCCTCAAAAGTTTGTACATTTGGATTGGATCACGTCTTTGATTTTGATAAAAATTGGTAGGCTGATAGAGACCATGATGTTCAGCAAGATCCACTAGCTTTCCCAAAATGTCCCAGGTAGTTTTTGTGAAACCTTCCTTTTTTGTTACCAGATTTCTATACATGTTCGGTAACAAAAAAGGAAAGTTTCATACAAACTACGTAGGACATTTTGATGAATTCTTATTAAGATAAGATAGATACCGGTCATTTGTGGCTTTTACGTAGCGAGTCGAGTCTGTAGAAATCCTTTTCATCGGATCTAGTCTGACATGCATACAACGAATGCTTATGATGCCTGTAACGACTTCAGGTTACATACGTATAAGAATATTTTACACCTGTCCTTTCCGTCTTATCCCATCCTCAATTCCTATCATAATCATACATAACATAAAATAATTCTAAGGCAAGCTGAAGTTTCCTCATACCTTAAAGCCTGCGGGCTTGTATACAAGCTTCTTAGCGCGTCGACTGAGCGATTACGTTCAGACAAGTCTGAAACAGCTCTTATCTCTAATGCTATTCAGTCAGAGGCTACATTTCAATCAGCTGCCAGCTGCGGGCCGAATGTAAATATTATTGTGAAATTATGCCATCGCTCGTATAAACATTATAAAACAAACATTTGAGCCTAATAACTTGGACTTAAGTGTTATAAGTTGGTGCTTAAGATCGCGACGGTCGGTCGACCGTTTAATTGCGTTATTTAATTATCGTTATTATGTTACTGTTCTGATGTTGCATTTACCTCAATAAGGCCCACTTGCTCCAACCACTTACCTCAGGGTTAGTGGGCAGTCATCTGTCAAATTCCGTATAAAATGGTGGGTTAACCCTCCATTTTCGTTGGTGCAAGTGCCCCTAATACAATTTATAAGAAATATACCTATACATAGTTTGTTAAGGCCCACTTGCACCAACCACTTAACTCAGGGTTAGTGGGCTGTCATCTCTCAGATTCGATACAAAATGGTGGGTTAACCGTCGGCTTAACCCTCCATTTTCGTTGACGCAAGTGGCCCTTATCGTAATTTTTTGAATTTGTCACCTTTTCACCTTAAAAATATATTTTGCTGATCCTAGTACTCGTAATCCGTTCTTATCTAAGTTTTTTCCGTAGCCACCAAGGAAGCCGCATTCACGTACGCCATAACGTCGGCCGGCGTCACGCATGCGCTGAGCGCGGCGTGCGCGCGCGGCGACCTGCCTGCCTGCGGCTGTGCGTCTAACAAGTGAGGAGCTAATTTTATTCTTCAGTTTATATCTTACTACTTATTAGAAACCAACGCGAGTAAATACAGGGTAATAAATGTCTAGATGCTGTGACGAAGGACGCCATGCATTTGCTCATCTGTCACATAGGCTGGTATAATGAACATCAGGTGACAACCACACGCTATAGACACCACTAGTAGTTCATAAATTTCAGACACCGATGTACATATTTTTAAATTAAAGGAGAAATGGAGAAATTCACACCTCCGGCAGGACTAAACTTGCCATCTATGCATTGCCTGTGCAATCGCTATGACCAACTTAGCCACGGAGGCCTGCTGGATGCGTGCGAATTTTTCCATGTTTTACCTCAATTTCTAACTACAGAGTTACACGAGCTTATTCCACCGTCCCCATTCTACCATCGGACTCTTAGACGCACGGCCGGTCTCCATCCTTACTTGGTGGATATTCCACGAATCCGCACGAAGCGCTTTGCTTCTTCTTTTCTTATGCGCACTGCCAAGGAGTGGAATTCCTTGCCGGCGACTATATTTCCGAGCTCATATAACCCGGCAACCTTCAAATCAAGAGTGAACAGGCATCTTCTGGGCGAGCTCACTCCAACGTAGGCCACGTCTTTGCCTTTGGCTAGTCTGTGGTCAAGAGTAAGCCCATTTATAATAAAAAAAAAAAAATTCTAACCGCCTTGTAGGGTCGTGCATAGCGACATCGTATTCTGTATCCAGCATAACTAAGCGGTAGAAATTGTATGCTAGTTGCAATTCCATGGCTAACAAAGTAATCAATTACTTCTTTCAGCAGGAGGCGGCCGTCAACCGAGCAGTTCCAATGGGGAGGCTGCGGAGAAGCCGCGTACGGAGCGAGATTTGCTCGCAGATTTCTCGACGCCAGAGAACTGGACGCTGACGCGCGCGGGCGCATGAATCTGCACAACAACCGAGTCGGCAGGAAGGTGAGCGAGGTATACACCTTCTGTTACAAACAGGGTATTGATAATGGAGGAAAACTTACGAATATGCCAAGCATGTTGCATGCATTCACATACTGTGTCGGCACTGTACGCTTTATGTAAGAGACAGGGTATTGATAGTCGGACACACGAAGATCCAAAGACGCAAGAGTTGGCTGCATGCAGATGCAGGATCTGCACAACAATCGAGTCGGTAGGAAGATGAGCGAGGTAATACACCTATACTAGACAGAATCCCCCTCTACTGGAACTAGACTAGACTACTAAGATTGAAAAAGACACGAAAATTCTGATGTAATTTGCAGTCTCATAAAATCTGCCCAACAACCAGGCAGGAAGGTGAGCCTTCTGTTTTTGTAACAGACAGGATACTGACCCCTAATGCAACTAGGCTCATAGTGAGAGGGTAACAAAAGAAGATTGTAAGACGCATGTGAGTAATGCCCAACAACCACGTAGACAGAAAGGTGAGGTATGGCACCCTCTGCTAAAGAGGTGGAGAGGTGCGTTTGACAAACCGGACAGGACGTTTGAATCTGTAATGTGCCAGTACAAAGGTGAGGAACACTCGTTCTGTCAAAAACAAGATTTACTGTATAGCAAAATGTACAAATAAAATAATATTTTTGCAACTCAGCAAAACATTAAACGAATATATTTATTCAAATAAAAAAAAGAAACCAATTGATTTTCGTGTACTGATTATAGATTATAATAAACCTTCTGTTAAGTAAGTAGGTATGTAATTAAAAAATAAAATGGCCCAATTAAAAACACCTGCCAACTGTTAATAACATTAAAAATACATTAACTGATGATGCTGATTATTGTTTTACGATATTATAAGCGCCATCGCATGCTGGCGGCCGATTAAAAAAGTTGAAAGCAAAATGGCGTCCGTTTAAAATGGCGGTTAAAAACAAAACGTTAATGTGTCGATATATGTTTAAAACTAGTTCTGGATGAGCGTTAATATCTCTTTTAAGTACCACCTCACTTGTTTCCAATTATACGTTGTTATGACTGTTTAAATTCAGGTTTATCTGGAAGGTTCCGCAGATGGTAAATGATTTAACATTCATTTCGGGATGAAAAAAATGTCACGGTTATTTTGATAGTTTTTCTCAGAATGTAAGAAAAGGTGCAATGTACTGATAAAAAATGCCTACAATATGAAACATCCGATTTTTCAGTTATCTAAGCATCTACCTGTGCAAGTGTGCAGATGATCGGTACAAGCAAAAGTGCATGCGTAGCTATTTGTAATGCCTGGAACTCTTATATTTAACAATCCAATTTTCAAAAAGGTATTTTCACGCGTCCGCTTCCCCTTTCGTCCTCTTCCTGCAAATAAAGCCCATGCACCTATGGCGGATAGAACATGTAGCACTATTGACAACTTTTAAGGGTAAAAAACAGGAAGGTATGTGAAGCCTCGCCGAAGGAACCCCACTCACACGGCTCAAAAACACCGAATCACGAACGCTCTCGGCGTAATTGCCAGCAACCGGTCGTTTCGCACAATACCGTAATTGGACCCCAAGGCGCTCGAGTCGGAGGCGACATTAGGTGCGATTACTGTGTTGCACGACCGTTTGAATCAATCTACTATTTGCCGGCTTTCTGCACTTGCAACGACAGCTGTCTTATGGACGTGCATCCCTGATAAAGGCTCG
This sequence comes from Leguminivora glycinivorella, assembly GCF_023078275.1. Lineage (NCBI taxonomy): Eukaryota > Metazoa > Arthropoda > Insecta > Lepidoptera > Tortricidae > Leguminivora > Leguminivora glycinivorella. The sequence goes on from NC_062972.1 coordinate 27,389,968, forward strand.
TTTAGATAGCGCGCGGTTGCGATTCGCGCAACTCGCGTGCAATTTTAGATACTTTGATTTGCGAAGTATTGGCGATTCAGCCGATAAAATGCCGCATTTTTATGAAAATCGCATGCCAGATCTCCTACTTTCTGAGTCAACCCAAACTCATGGAATCGGTTACTGGTAAACACTTGATGTAATCTGGTATAGCGTAAAAAATACCAAGAAAAAAAAACTAGGCATCTTAACTATTGCGTACTTTTAGTTAAACCACTGTCTTCACTAAATCCAAACCTTCTGGAACCCACTCGACCACCAAAGTTTGCTCAAATTAAAACTAAAAATGTCATGCGTAAACATTAATCAAAACAAAAAAATTGGGTTTACTTTACTCCCTGATTTTCTCATATGCACTTACCTAAGAATTGGTTTGTATATGCCTTAAAGATCAGGAATACCTTCTGGTTGACGGAAATTTTATTCTCAAATCCATGTCCTGACATTTTGTATATCTATTTGCAGCCTCGAGACAAATGGCATGCCGGTTATTTTAAAAACAGTTTTAACTCCTTCTCATAAAGTTAACATTAAAACGAAGTGATCAGAGTATAATGTGTAGTATCAGTGGCGATCACCTGCCTGCATTCAAAATGCACAGTATCATTTCTTGGAAAGCATTCTTGATGTATCTTTTCATTTCAGTTGATTCTCAGCTTTAACTACTTCTATATAAAGTCTCACGAAGAAAGTTATGAAAATTGAGTTCTTTATACAGGAAACTTCATTCGTATTGACTTAGAGCTGAAACTTGAATAGAAATGACTCTTAGATGCTTCACAAAACATCAAAGTTCAGGGCACTATATCTAGCACATACGCTTCGTAAGTCTTTCGCAGCTAGCTCTCTCTATCGTTCTTCTAGTGGTGCGAAAGAGCCAGACTGCGTTTTGATATCCACGTAGCGTCAACAACTGTTACTTCGGCTAGGCTGGTCCCTCTAAGCTTAAAGCCTAGGAGTCAGCCGGTGGTCTTGTGCTGAGTAGCTATTAGAACCAGTTAAGCCATATTAGTATCCGTTTCTACTAATGCGAAGAGGCATTTACATGTATGAATGTTTATGCGGCATTCTAACTGTAAGTTATCAAGATCTTTAAGATTTCCTACGTACCATTTATACTTTTGTCTAGAATTAATGCAAGATATTGATAGCTTAACTGTACTTAAATGTCTTATAGTTAAAAATATAGGTATTAAAGCAAAGCTTTTAGCATCTTCATCTTCTTGCCCCTTTATGCATTTCATCGGACTTTCATATTATATCGCTTCCGCATATAATCCATACTAATATTATAAATGGGAAAGTGTGTGTGTCTGTTTGTTTGTCCGTCTTTCACGGCAAAACGGAATGATGAAATGACGTGATTTTTTAAGTGGAGATAGTTGAAGGGATCGAGAGTGACATAGGCTACTTTTGGTCTCTTTCTAACGCGAGTGAAGCCGCGGGCAAAAGCTAGTACGAGTAATAAAAAAATGAATATGCAAAAATTATTGTGACAATTCACATTCGTTAAATGTCTTGAACAGTTAACCAGCCAGGCCCCGTAGCCGAATGGCATTTCTCCGACGCCAAACGAAAGCGATACGCCGCTGGCTCTGTCGCGCCAATACGCAAGCGCGATAGAGATAGATATCTACTAGCGCTTCGTTTCGTGAGCGTTTCGTGAGCGATTGTGCCATGATAAAACATCTGGCCGTCGCTATCGCACTTACAAATAGTGCGATAGGGACGGCCTGATGTTTTATCATTTATCGCGCGACCATACTTGCCTGCCTGTTGACGACCGCTAACTAGACACCTTCCTACACATAAAGACGTCGTTCGTGCCCACAGTGAATATAAACTCTTAGTGCGTTTTCATATTATCCGATCCGATATCGGAAGTATTAAGGATTTCAAAGGCAAAAATCAAAGATGGCGACTTAAATATATGGAATATCGGTCATACATCCGATACCAGATCGGATAATATGAAAACGCACGCGACTTTCAAGTAAAGTTTACATAAAATCTGCCGGGCAGCATTGATCGTGTACATACCAGTCAACCAATTGCTGAAGTGCTGCACTGACCAATACTGAAAAGTAGCGTAACATATTTAGCCCTTACGAAAGTATTTTATTCCATAGATGGTGAAAGACCTCGTTCGCCGCGAGTGCAAGTGCCACGGCGTTTCTGGATCTTGCGCCATGAGGACTTGTTGGAGAGCCCTGCCTCAGTACAAGGCCGTAGCTACGGCCCTTCGGGAGAAGTACAAGAAGGCTAAACTGGTCGCGCCTCAGCCACCGCAGTCTCATCTGGTCATACGCAGGTATGAATCCTTCTACAATATTACAGGGGTCTGCAGGTCCTCATGTCTAGGTGATATAAGAAACTGTTGGAGAACCCTGCCACAGTACAAGGCTGTAGCCACAACTCTTCGGGAGAAGTACAAGAAGACCAAACTGGTTGCACCTCAGCCTCCAGTCTCATCTGGTCATACGCAGGTATGAATCCTTCTACAATATTACAGGGGTCTGCAGGTCCTCATGGTGATATAAGAAACTGTTAGAGAACCCTGCCACAGTACAAGGCTGTAGCTACAACTCTTCGGGAGACGTACAAGAGGGCCAAACTGGTTGCACCTCAGCCTCCACTCTCATCTGGTCATACGCAGATGAACACATTTACCACTCCACAGACGTGGAAACAAAGCCCCCATTATAGATTTCATCCTGTAGATAGACATCATCATTCTCCTTGCGTTATCCCGGCATTTGCCACGGCTCATGGGAGCCTGGGGTCCGCTTTGACAACTAATCCCAAGATTTGGCGTAGGCACTAGTTTTACGAAAGCGACTGCCATCTGACCTTCCAACCCAAAGGGTAACTAGGCCTTATTGGAATTAGGTAGTCCGGTTTCCTCACGATGTTTTCCTTCACCGAAAAGCGACTGGCAAATATCTAATGATATTTCCCAAATAAGTTCCGAAAAACTCATTGGTAAGAGCCGGCGGGGTTCGAACCCGGGACCTCCGGATTGAAAGTCGCACGCTCTTGCCGCTAGGCCACCAGCGCTTGTAGATAGACATGATCATGATAATATGAAATACTTAGGTTTGCCATATCTGCGCTTACGCAAACATATGTAACTACTGACCATTGCTATTATTTTACTTTCCATGTCTAGATCAAAGCAAACGTTGGCGGTGGGCCGACAGCCTCGGAAGTCAGAGCTGGTGTACTTGGAGCCTTCCCGTCTTACTGCGAGCCTGATCCAGTATCAGGATCACTGGGCACGCATGGAAGAGAATGCAACAGGACTTCGAGAGGTAATGTCAGTCTATCATTAACGTAACTTGTAGAGATGGTTGAAAATAAAATGGTGCTCATGTCCAGATCTAAGCAAACTAGCAGCCTCTGAAGTTCTTATTTAGACCCACCTCCGTCATACACCGTGTTTTTTTTGTTTTCCGTTAAATTCGAGACGCAGTTAGGTTCATCATCAGGAACCACCCTGTATATCACTTTTCGTTAATTTTTTTTTTCCTTTTCCATACATAATAAATTAATTAGTGTGAGAGGACCTTAATCTTAACATTAAAGTCAGTTTCAAGTGTCTGATGGCAAATGTCAAAACATAAGGAAGTGATAAGGGATACCACACACGTGTTAAGTTTTTTTTTTTTTTTTTTTCAAAAAATTCAAATTCAAAAATTTTATTTCAGGTAAAACCCATAGTAAAAGAATACATTAAATACAATAAAAGCAACAGAATTTTTAATAATTCGATAACCGTAAGAGTTAGACGCTAGTTTCTTAGAGAAATTATTAAAAACAAATTTTGTTTTTGACCTAAAGAACCTTCCTTCCCTTAAATTTAACGGAATTCAATAAAAACAACCATGAAAGGGCATGCACTATAGGTACAATAGAACTTGCAGATATAAAATGATTGGTCTATTGCTTAAAAAGACAACTTATGCGGGTCCAGATCCAAGCAAACAAGAAATAAGAACCATCTTCATCTTCTGTACCATTGCGGCGACATACTGAGAACTGGTATTCTTAGAACCATCTTCATTGTACCATTGTACTGAGAACCTGACATAGAACTATTTAACCTATTCTTTTTCCGACAGGCGAAGACGGCTGTGAGACGCTCTGCTGTGGCCGGGGCTACAACACCGTGCGCGCAGTCAAAGCCACCCAGTGCCGCTGTCGCTTCCATTGGTGTTGTCGCGTCAGTTGCGAGACCTGCGTCGTCCGCACTGAGACGCATGTGTGTAAATAGCCAGTGAATCTTATCAGCTGTGACATCGTCCAATGCAAACCTGGCCCCGTAGCTGAATAGCATTTCTCCGATGCGAAACGCCACCGAAACGCCGCAGAAATGTAGTCTGGCTCTGTCGGGCCAATACGTAAGAGCGATAGAGATAGATAGCTACGAAAGAGATATTATCGTGAGATTCGTGAACGTTTCGTGAGCGTTTGTGCATTGGACTACGCACGCTGTCAATCAATTGCTGAAGTTGAGCAGTGGAAACCAGGAGTCTGTGCCAGCGTCAAGTGTAAACCTATGAATCAATTGCTATGGCTTCCAATGTAACTGCAAGTGGTAAGACCAGCGTCGTCACGACCGAGACGCGTGTGTACGAGTATAGCCAGTGAATCGATCCATTGTCAGCTGTACATCGTCCAGTACAAACCTGTCAATCAAATGAAAATGTGTGTCCTACTGACGTGTGAAGTTCTACAGTGGAATCTAGAAGTACCTGGCATTTGTACTTGTGTTAGGTGCACTGTGAATAACTGTAAACCTTCTGAGTCAACCTCACCAACCTCCAGTGCCGCTTGGTGTTGTATCAGTTCGCGCATCTTGTTATCCGTCGAATTACTCTTGGAAAAGCAATCGTTCAATAACATGACAATGTTGTGATGGGACTACAACCAGTCAGAGGGGACAAAAACCGACAAAGTGGTTCAGTACTTACTCTATACACGTTAATAGATAAATGAAAATGAAAAATAACTGTAACTGTACTTGTGAAACCTTCTAATATTTATAGGTATGCTATTTATAAAATGCTTTTTGACTTGTCTCCTGTAAACTTCACCCCACCGAAGAACGCCGCAAGCGCAACACAACTTTACAAAAGCTGCAAGAATACAACAACCTCTGTAGCAAATCTTGTTTACCTAGACTTTTTACATAAATATTATCATAACTATTCTATCGATATCATTATTAACCATCTGTAAATAAAATGTCTGCTACAATTAATATGTCTGCGGTCTGAAATGTTCTATAATATCTTTTTCACCAAACCAACTTCTAAAGGGTCTCTTTGCTATTCGAAAATGGACAGCAAAATTGCATTTTATCCACAAGAGACCGAAGTAATTTTATACAAATTTTAACTTGATGTCCAAAGCTGGGTGTTGGAATTCACGTATAAATAATGATTTTGAATCATAAATGTTAAATAAATTGAGGATTTTATTTATCTTGATGTTTTACAGTTAATAATTTCATAGTGTTGATGTGGTGAAAACTTTGTATTTCACTCGGCGGCAAACTTTGTTTAACCTTCGTGCCTTGAAACCCTCGCAACGCTCAAGATTCCACTTTTTGAACCACTCGCTACGCTCGCGGTTCAATATTGGAATCTTTCGCTTGCTCGGGTATCAATATTGGCACGTGCGGTTATACAACAACTTTGCCCCCTTGTAAAACAAATAACTATTACCTATAATATCTTTTCTTCCTTTTTATATTTTCTTACAAAGAACCGTCCAAATTGACTAACGGTAATCTTCATTCTTATTCGTTTGTAGATCTTTTGATAATAGGCTACTAGACTCTTATCGAATTTGGCACAAGAAATGATTGTTTCCTGTCTGTAGTATTTGACATAAGAAACCAATTTTATAGATTTTGGGTATTAAAAGTGTATGGTGGCTAAATACGTATTTTCGATTAAAAATGTGTGTAATATTTTTTTAACTTTGGCCACCGGAAACGCTGTCAGACGTGTATAGTGACGTCATAGAACCTAACTTCATGTCGAGTCAATCACTGACATGATGAACTTTATGCCTCATAATTTAAATGTCAGAAAATTTTGAGTTCAATTCGATTTACGTCATGCGCAGACAATCTATAGATTAACATGGCTAATGATGTTTTTGCCTAACTAAGTTAAAGTAAACTTTATAAATGTTTTTTGTGGTTTTCAAGTCGTAATAAAATATGGTAGTATTTTTTTCGATAACTAGACTTTAAAAAAGGGTCAAGTAGCCTACTAAGTACATTACCGACAAATATACTTCTGATACTGAATGTAATAAGAATTAAGATGTAAATATACTTCTCAAACACATTTTCATCCTCACAACCATTTTTCGTACATTTAAAATAAGACTCAACGGCTTTAAAATAGTATTTTTAAGTGTTTCTTAAATAAGTACTTAACGTCTTAAACATTCCACGTAGATTAAGCTAACTTATTCACTTAACATTGAGATTTTTGAATAAAAGTTTGACACATTTAAAATGTATTTTTATTTTTAGTTAATCCAATACATCCCATTTGACCAACAATTGGGTAATAATAATAATATTACCTTTAATATAAAGATACCTACTAAGGGACTTAATCCTTCAAACGCCTTGTTCCAGATCTGTCCCAGAAAATGTAAACTGAAATTGACAAATTGAACGTTAGAAAATATCTGACATCGGCATTCTAGGGGTTAATAAACTTAAAAGACTATTTATTCTCTACAACTACCGAGCCTTAAGTCCTATTCCACTATAACCAGGCTAGGCCTGGCTCGACAATTCAGAAAAAGGCTCCTAATTGCACAAATATTAAATACATTCTAGTACTTACTCACGTATTAAATGTCGCCAAAGGTATTAATAGGTAACGGACCCAATCATGGACAGTTTAAAAAAAAATCGCCTGTTTTTGATATTTCACTAATAAATGTAAAAATTCTACCGCTAAGCGTGTTAAATCTTGAATGTCCTATCCTTCTTTAACATTTCAAGCGTATTACACAATAGATACTCCTATTGGTTTCTTCATAGTTAACACTTTCGCTACCAAGAACCCGACTGTCGGGCACACCGCTCGTAGAAGCGTAGCCGATTACATGGGGAAACCCGTATGTAGCGAAAATGTCGTAGCGCCGCGTAGAGCCCGGTTTCGAAAGTGTTAACAAATTAAAACTAGGTGTTTTTTCTCCTGTAAATAAAATTAGTTTGGGTTATTTTAACATAGGATTATTTCTTGTAAATTTTGGTTTTGTAAATTGTTCCTTGTCCAACATAGGAGTTCCGGTTCCAGTAATGGACACTCGCAAAATAACGCTACTTCTTTATATCTTTGGAGCAACAAACTAGTATGTTTTATGGGTCTCTATTGGTTCCCATAATTTTTTTAGTCCGATTTTTACAATCCATAACGTTGTTAGTCATAATTTTTAATAGTCATATTATCATTAGTCATAAAGTTGAATGTCAGAAATTGGAGGTCAGATTTTTGCAAGTCATCATTATTGTTAGTCATAAACATTGTTTGGCATAATAATCAAATTGCATTTTGTATTATGGACATAATGTTGAAAGCAATAAACATGTTTGTCATAATTGTCGTAAAGTATATTTTCGCAAGTAATAATGATTACTGTCCACATTAACTTTAATCATAACATTCAATGGGATCTATATTATTTTTCATTATAAGGAACACAAGGTAACTAACGAACCTACCCGAGAAATGAAAATTTTCTCGTTGGGCTCACTGATTTTCCCGCCATTTCGTCTTTTACATGTTATGTTTTTAATTTTTTCATGTCGCTTTTAAGAATATTAGGCCCCGCCATCGATTCGACGGAGCCCCGCTATGCGGGACTCCTATTTATGCTCTGAATGACACAAGGTAACTAGCGAACCTAGCTGAGAAATGAGGATTAAAATACTCAATGAGCTCACTGATTTTCCCGCCATTTCTTCCTTTGCATGCTGATTTTTGTAGTATTCGGCTTCGTCAACGAGTACTCTGAATGACTGCTCTGAATGACACAAGGTAACTAACGAACCTACCCGAGAAATGAAAATTTTCTCGTTGGGCTCACTGATTTTCCCGCCATTTCGTCTTTTACATGTTATGTGTTTTATTTTTTCATGTTGCTTTTAAAAGTATTAGGCCCCGCCAGCGATTCGACGGAGCCTCGCTATGCGGGACTCCTATTTTTGCTCTGAATGACACAAGGTAACTAGCGAACCTAGCTGAGAAATGAGGATTAAAATACTCAATGAGCTCACTGATTTTCCCGCCATTTCTTCCTTTGCATGCTGATTTTTGTAGTATTCGGCTTCGTCAACGAGTAGAAGGGGGGCAGGGGTCCTATTTCCGTTCTAATGGACGCGAGGTAAATGCGGACTACCAATAAAGTCATAAGGTGTAATGTATCGATTGTCCACATTTTCGTTAGTCATAATTTGGTTTTTCTCAAAAACGCGTAACTTTTCAGGATTGCCATAAAACAAACCTAACCTAACCTATCTATAGGTGACCCTAATGAAACCGTTTCAGAATTATGACTAATGATAATCTGGCTAACAAAGGGATCCGTTTTAAATGTTATATTCATCAACTTTCTTGATTCTAAGATTATAGTATTCTATAATATGGGTTGTTAACGTTAGAACTATTAAACGTTATTCGTAACAAAGATTATGACTTATGAGGTTTATGCCTTAAAACTGTATGCAGAACAATCAGCTCGGAGCACTGGAGGCTTTGGTCACTTTTTCTTTGTATATGACATTTATTTAATGTTTAATCAGTAGGGCTTCAAAAAATATGCCTAGTAATATTTCTGGATAATTATTGTTATGCCTTTCAATTTTATACTCATCAACTTAATGACTTTTAAGGTTATGGCATCCAATATTATGGGTTGTTAATGTTAGTACCATTAAGCATTATTCGTAACAAAAATTATGACTAGTGATGTTTATGACCACAAAATATATGAATAACAACTTATGACTAACGAAATTCTGACCAAAAAGTTTATGGGAAAGAAAGGGGTCCCATGTTTTATACCTTATCTCATGCTTAATGCAGTTAGTAAAATTCATTCAAACACCGAGTATTATTTTTTTATTATTTTATACATGAACTCAACTCTCTTAGCAACATTACTAAGAATTCGTCTTGATATTTTTTTCAGTAAACTGGTGAATTTTACCTTGCCGCCAAATCCTTCAGAAATAACCGAATTAATTGAAACTTCAAAATTAAACAGCTCTACAACTCTAGTTTATGGTACATTGCCGTCAGTTTTTAGAAACTAATTTTAGATACTTATTTTTAAGGATTTGTGATTTTTTGTCCATAATGGCATCCACCGTCCATTATAGGGTATTTTACACTACGTAACAAAAAGGTCCAGATTTTTTTTTTCCAACAATCATAGTGAACACAAACAATTCACCCAACGGCTAGGTCTAGGACTCTATACACCGTGTTTTTATTGAATTCTGTTAACTTTAAGGACTTTAAGGTTCTTTAGGTCAAATACAATTAATTTATCTAAGAAACTAGCATCCTAACTCTAACGGTTATTACTAAACATGTGTGTGGCATCCCTTACCACTTTCTTATGTTGTTTTGACATTTGCCGTCAGACACTTGACACTGACTTTAATGTCACACTAATTAATTCATTTATTAGGTACTAGCTTTTTCCCGCGGCTTCGCTCGCGTTAGAAAGAGGCAAAAAGTAGCCTATGTCACTCTCCATCCCTTCAACTATCTCTACTTAAAAATTCACGTCAATTCATCTCTCCGTTTTTCCGTGAAAGACGGACAAACAAACAGACACACACACACATTCCCATTTATAATATTAATAGTATGGATGTATGGAAAAGGAAAAAAATATATTTTTTCGTATTTAAGAAAAATCGATATACAGGGTGGTTCCTGATGATGAACTGCGTGTCGAATTTAACGGAAAACAAAAAAAAACACGGTGTATAATTGGGCATCAAAAATTCCAAAAACATCTCATTGATATACTATCTAACATCTTAAATATAGGAAAAATCGAAATAAGTAAATATTAAAAGCACGGCAACGACGCTGAAAAATACGTAAGTAGCTTACAGAAACTTTTCCCACTAAAGTTACTAAATGTCGAAGAAATGAAATCCTTTCCACTGAAGCTCTCAGCGGATTTCACTCGTTAAAAGTTCTCGTCAAAGCGTTTCGATCTTTACAAATGACATTTGTATGGATTTTTAAAGTTTTAATTGGCTTAGTTCGAGTTTCCTTAATATCTGGATAACGATGCGAAAACCTGAAACTCGTTAGCAACTGTAAAAAAATCCACTAGACCGGGAATCCCACAGTGTTTTGTTTGAGGAATGGCAGAGGAGGAATGGAGAGGAGATATAATTTATTTGTGTATGCTGCGTTTGTGTATTGCATACATATCCCAAAAGAGATTGGCAAAGCATATGAAAAGTTTCAGTGCTCCGGGCCGATTTTTGAGTCTCACGCGTTCGAATTCAGAAAATTGTCACTGAAAATGATTAGCAAGTCACCGTTTTCAACCGGTATTTTAGTGACAAAATCCTGTATGCGAGATTCAAAAATCGCCCTCCTACTCTTAGTAGTTAGCAGTTGAAAGTAAACGAAATTATGACATTGCAGTGACAAGTTGATAGCCCATTGTCCATAGGTACCAATCCAAATACCACAGTAGACTTCTACACCTTCCGGAGAAAAGCGGGTGGTGAAATTCTTTGTACGTCACCACACCTAACAAACAGAACGACAAACACTGCCAAGTTTTGGGTTTTACTCGGGTATTTATGCGTCTCAAGAATAACGCTTTTATTAGTCTAGCTATAGCAAAATAATTTATTGCTAGCCTGTAAGCTTACAAAATGAATAGATGTTGACAATTTGGCAGCAATAAAGCCTGTTTCAACCAAACATGCCGTTTGATAGCGCCCAACGAGCGTTTCATGCAAATTCACACGCCCTAAATTACCAACGTTTACAGCAATTTGTTGCTGCTTGATTTATAGATCAGCCGCGTTTTGGTTACATACGATTAATATTAACTAAAGGAGAGCACGCATGATAAAATATGATTATAATTTGAAACAGGTGTAATGCAGAAAACAGTATTCTTGTTTATCTTTAATGAGATAATCAACACAAGATCACAAGTATAGTATTAATATTTAGAAATGCGTGACTAACCGCTTTGAAAAGTTTGAAATTTGAAATATAAATAAATAATTCATCAGTAACGACATCTATACGTAATGTTGCGAATGTGTAGACTACTTATTTCCTCAAAAGATGTCGCTATAAATTTAGTTTTGCTACTCGGCAACAGGGGGCAGTATTAGACGCGCAGCTAATCTGACAGTTAAAACATGATTCGTTTCACGGTAGAATAAAATCAACTTAGAAAATTGAACATATTTATGACGTACTTTAATTTACTCAATTAAAATTTTTACTTTATATTTTAAAAAACTGATTTTAAATCTCTTTACTTGCAGTTTCAGGTTTAATGTAAAATGGATGCGTTAAGTTTATTTAAACATGACACATGACATCGGAATCAAGCTGCGTGGATCGGAAAACTACTGTTGTGGCGTCTTGTTTCGCTTACCGTATCGCACTATGATTAAATATTATTTATCCATCCTATAAGCAATTTATTAGAGTAAACTTAACAAAAATGCCGAAACCAACTTGTGTTCAGTGCGGCGCAAATGATTCTCTTCTCTGGCGGAGTGCCGAAAACGGTCAAATCTGCAATGAATGTCACCTCTCGAACACTGCTACAAAAGAAGGAAGCCCACCTTTTACATTCAAAACTGAAGTGGAAGTTAAACGCGAGGATAATAACGAACCAGAAACTAAAAATGAAAAGACTGAGGGTGAGACTACACCCGCAAAAGCGACTGGGAAAGGCACTAGGAAGAGTACCAGAGCGACTCGTTATAAGCCGAAGACTCCCGCGTCAGTGGCTCCTAAAACCGCGGCGCCTCGCGGAAGGGGCCGCAGAAGCATCTTTAAGAGACAGCCTTTAAAGGCGCCTACAGCCACAGCGACTGTTGTGACCAGTGATTCAGTATTTTATAAGGTAATGTCAAATGTGGTTATAGACTGTTTTTATTCTTAGTTGCTTTTAGTTAGAGTTTACATAACCTTGGATGTGAGTTATCACATGAAATATGCCAGAAAAGCACTACTTAATCTATACTGGAGATTGATAACTGAACAAAATTGTAATTAAATATTTAGAATATTACATTTATGAATATGACATTATTTGCACTACATACATTAATATATTATACATTCGTCTCTAATTCTTGACAGGGTAACTACATGCAAGTAGGTGATATAGTCTCAATGATTGACATTGATGGAGACACCTACTACGCCCAGATCAGAGGCTTCATGACTGACCAGTACTGTGAGAAGAGTGCTGTTGTCACATGGCTGTTACCGACTAAGGCTAGTCCTCCTCCGGAGAGTGGGTTTGACCCTGCTACTTATATTATTGGTGAGACTTTGATTTATTGCATAAAGATTTTTTTTTTAATTTTGTGGAATGTATCAAAAAAAAAAGTTTGAAAACAAAACAGCAATATTTTAATCAATACTTTATCTTTTTTAGGTCCCGAAGAAGAACTGGCCAGAAAGCTAGATGTAATGGAATTTGTGATGCATGCTCCCTCAGACTACTACAAGGCTAGTAACAGCCCGTATCCGCTCACCGACAATGAGGTCAACAACTACTCTGGATACATTTGGACATCGCTCGAGTCTAGAGAGAGGACTTAGATTAGAATTAAATTTTTTTTCATACAAATGTTTGTTTTATTACATCCTAGCTATTGATTTTGTTGTACGCGGCACGTGGCATACACTCCAAGAAAACGGTGAACAGAAATGGTAGTGTTAGTAGTTACACACCCATAGCGGCTTTAGCCCAAAATGTGTCCATCCGAACAGGCTTTATAAACGTTGGGGTCCACTAGGCCAGTAGCTGAATGGAGTCGAATTTGCCTCCCATACATTAACTGTGAACGGTGAATTCGATTCGACGTGTCGCTAATCGACGCAGTTTCATATTAGTGTATTAAATACAGAGGTCGATGAGATTCGACGCAGCGAACCTAAAAACAATAAGCCTGTATAGGTTCTGGCTTGCTATTTAAAGGTGTTAAAATACGACCGCGACCTTGGATTTTTTCTTTACATTTTTAAACTTCACTGATTTTTCTACTGAAAAAGTGGGTGTACCAGAGTACACTGTAAAACAAGAAGAAGAGATGAGACAATTTTGATGGTGTATAAATGAACAAAACGCAAATCACCCAACTGTCAATTTTATTTGATCTGTCACTGTCAGTAACTCAGTACTGTGAAGTACTGTCATTGTGTACTCCATAGAAACATTCGCGGCATCATACTGCAGAATTGTATAAAAATCGAAAGATCAAACAATACAGCGCTAATATAAATTAATTATATCAATTCAATATGAGTCGCAAAGAAGCACTATCGTCCTTCATTCAACAAATTCACGGGCGACCCGTGGTTGTTAAACTGAACAGTGGCGTCGATTACCGAGGTGAGACATTGTTATTCATTTATTCTTAATAATATCGTAATTTATAATAAGATTAATAAACACTTACGGTCCATCAACATTATCATTATAAAGTAATGTTTTTATTTAAAATTTTAATACACTTTGTACAGTTTGAAAACCGGTCATTCGTAACAACGTTTAACATTCAGAAAATCTTCATACTCGTGTTAATAACCGTTATAAACCGATTTATAATATAAAATTGATATTATACCAACAAATTTAGCGCCAATTACTGATCTAAACAAAGTGATCGGAATAATATGATTACACATATTTTAGGTTATGTTTGTTTATTGGATTACTATTTTTTATCGATTTTCACCGTTATTTCGGATCATAGCATACATAGTTATTATTCAATAGTTATTAGAATAGGAAAATAGTTCAGCAAACTATACTACTGTCAATAACCATATTTTAGAATGACCGCCATTTATTTCCGGTAAATGTTTTGGGTAAAAGTAACACAGTAGAATTTAATTAGTGTTTTTATAATTTCAGGTGTCCTAGCCTGCCTAGATGGCTACATGAACATAGCCCTAGAACAAACGGAAGAGTATGTCAACGGTCAGCTAAAGAACAAGTATGGTGATGCCTTCATCCGCGGTAACAATGTTCTGTATATCAGCACTCAGAAACGAAGGATATAGTCGTAGTTTGTTTAAATTAGGGCATAAGGACACAATAAAATATTTCTTATAAAATATTTTTTATTAATTTTATTGTGGCTTTCCTTTACAAAAGGATATTTATGCTTCAAATACAATAATAATATTTTCATTTGAAATTCCAATAAAAAATTGTCTTTATTGAAGATGTAGCATAAGGACCATTTGGGCATGGAATGCCACAATGAGTAAATTAGTCTAGAGTAAGTATCTACAATCAGTCTTCTGTAACCTAATCCATACTAATATTATAAATGGGAAAGTGTGTGTGTCTGTTTGTTTGTCCGTCTTTCACGGCAAAACGGAGCGACGAATTACCGTGATTTTTTTAAGTGGAGATAGTTGAAGGGATGGAGAGTGACATAGACTTCTTTTTGTCTCTTTCTAACGCGAGCGAAGCCGCGGGCGAAAGCTAGTAACTATGTAAAATTAAAATGTAGCCTGACTTTCAAGTCCCTATTGTTTCAAATATGAAACAATGCTATGTCTAAAATATTTTTTTCCATTGATTCTGAAGTAATATTACTGTAGGGGTTTAAATATAAATAATAAAAAACATTGATTCTATTATTTTGCCCAGTTTAATAGTCTACATCATTTCTTCCATAAGTGTAGTAGAATTTTACGTCATCATATACCTGAAACAACAAAAAAATGGATAAACTCTTCATCATATAATAATACTTAGTAATGAAAGGTATTCAAGCCAGCATCATCACCACCAGTGTTTAAAGGTGTATCATTCATGACACCCTGTTAGGGCACACAATATTTACTACTATATCTAACAGAACTAATGAATATTAAAAATAAAACTCATTTTGTTTTACATACAGAAAAATATACAAACAGTGCTGGTGGCCCAGTGGAAAGAGTGCAACTTTCAATCCAGAGGTCGCGGGATCGAACCCGACTAATTCGTGAGGAAACAGGGCTAATTCCAGTGAGGCCTAGTTACTCTTTGGGTTGGAAGGTCAGATGGCAGTCGCTTTCGTATAACTAGTGCCTATGCCAAATATTGGGATTAGTTGTCAAAGCGGACCCCAGGCTCCCAAGAGCCGCGGCGAATGCCGTGATAACGCAAGGAAGATGATGATGACAGAAAAATATTGAAGCAAGCATTTTACAGAGTATGTTTGCAATAAAAAATCCAAACAATGCAACAATTAAACAATAGAGATTTTTCCCATGAATGGATTTATTATAGGCTTAGAGATATATAAGGGGCCCTGGTAATTCTAAAAAAATTTGGAATAAAAAAATCTCAATAGTTTACAGTTGTGATGCAATACCACGGTGCCGATTTTTCAATTTCAGCACTTTTATAAAGGTTCGTATGGTATGTGCTATGCGCCATGAATCACTTACTCTCATTTACTTACCCCATGACCCCCGCTATTAGGGCCTCTACCATTCCCCAAATCCGCTATAAGCTTCTCACCGGGTGGTTGGTGTGGGTACACACCAAATTCTTCACATACTCATCCCTATCTCTCCTCCCCGCATTAGGATCAAAACTCGCATCCACCCTGTAGTTCAAAATCCTACGGTCAAACAGAGGCGCCCAAAAGCTTGAGAACTGACTCTCACACACAACCAGGGCTCCCAAAATAATCAAAAATCTTATCATTTTGTGACTGATCCCCATCGATGTTAGATTACGAGTGAGATATTCCGCAAGTCAGTAAATAGACTTATCTAAACGTTAACATATGCCAAGGCTACTGATGTGTGCGTACAGTCCGCTTAGTTTATTCTGAACGATTTTTTAAGTCCATATTGTATTCTGTGGACCTTAACTCTTCGTTCTTAATAGGTTGATTATACATGTAGTAGTATTTGCATAAAGGCAATCTAGTTTTTGTTTCCTGAATTTTTAATGCGACAAGTTTAATTTTGCTAGATTTTAGCAATGATAGTGTTTTAACCAGATTGGCAATTTTGGTAATTTCTTGTCTATTTTGCGTAAAGGGCTTTGCACTCTGCATAACATTAAGTACTTAAATACTACACTGGTGGTAAACGAAGGTACAAAAGACGAAATCTATGGCCGTGAGGCGTCAAGCAGCGCAAGATGGACTGTCTTTATTATTTAAGTAGATGTGGTCTATTAGGCATCTATTTAAAATGTCTGAGCGAGTTATATGCATCTACTCGTATCTTCGAAGTCAAAATTATTTCGGATGCATAATATCGTATATTAGAGAAAGAGTTACTTTTTCTCGTTCTCACTTGCGCGAAAAAAATCGAAGATCGCAGTGTTGCGGTCTTCTGTTAACTATTAATATGTGGTAAATTTGTTTAGAGTATTCATGGATTGATGAAAATTACTGGCACGTTGCTCGTATGAAAAATACAGGCACTTCAAATTACAATTACATGCTGGAGACGGGCGAACTTTTTACTATAGATGACAGATGTAGTGCGAAAAGGGTTTCCTTCGTTTTTTTCCGGAAACGTTCGTATTTGTCATGCTAGTTTAGTCAATATTAGTACATTACATCTTGTACTGAGACTCACTGAAATAGCATGACACGTTCGTACGTTTCCGTAACTATACGAAAGCAAATCTGTTCGCACTACATCTGTAATCGCCTGTAAAGGGATAAGTAGATAGATAAGATAGATAGATAAATCATTTATTTGGCAAACTGCAAACACACACAATATACAGATTAAAGGAGACACACAAATTAATCGCAACATAATAAAAAGAGACAGCAATAAAATGAATAAAAGACAGAAAAAAAAACAAACAAACAATAGTAAAAAAATAAAAGTACAGAATACAACTGTGTGCGTTGCAGCAGGACAAAAGGGTCCAGTAACGTAAAGAAGGCCACAAAATATCTGTCGTGTGCCTAACGAACTGTACCAATAATTTCAATTTATGTGAAGGTCGGTCTAAAATGGATTACCTACCTATAGGACCTAACCACAAGCTAAAAACTCCATAAGTTGGAATTCCATTGTTTTAGGTCTAACAATACAGCCAGGGGCACTTAGGCATGTCATGTTGTGTTAAAAGACTAAAACTCACATATATTATGTGCTCCTAATGACACTCACTTTAAACAATAAGTACGAAGCATAAAAACTTTTCTATTACCGCCTACCTATACCGCCTAAGACCGCCTGTTGTCTGCCTCTATTTATAATCATTTGTTTTGTCTCCACTGTATCTTTTGCTGAGGTGTGCCAATAAAGAGTATTCTATCTATCTAACTAACTTACTTCTTATGTATTATTTACTTAGTACTTTTATCTAAAGTCTAGATTAGCAATATCTTGTAAATAAATTTATTATCATCGTCATCAGGTAGGTATTATGTAGGTGTACAATTTGTACAAACTGGGCACTGGGTACAAAGAGGTGTCTATTCTATATACTGGAGAGTAGAGAAACATTTGAGTTATTTTTGGTTCAGCAGAGGGAAAGGGGGAGGTCATGAGGTGGTGTTGACCACGTGTGACCCCCCTCCGCACCTCTGAGTGCGATACTAGACCCGCCCTTGACTCCAGCCTGCGGCTGTCGCGAATTATAACACTCGTTATCAATATCCCTTCAACCTCCCTTGTTGCACAATGTACCTACTCTAATAACCTGAGTGCCTGAGTAGTGAGTACAAGCATATAGTATATATGCAGCGTTGACTCAGGACAGTTGTATGGGCTACCATTGACATGCACGCCGCACGCCCCGCCCCGCTGCACGCTGAATATGAGCGCACACTCACGGCACAGCCACGACATTGGTCTAAGCGCGACAGCGGTGAGCGGCAGCCATACGTGCGAATGAAAAGTCCCATCGCTGTGTCTCGCTCCAATGTATGGCCGCCGCTCACCGCTGTCGCGCTTAGACCAATGTCGTGGCCGGACCGTTAGGCCTTATACTGAGTCATACACCACGTACCAAAAACCAAAATAAAGCATTTGTATTGTGCCAACTGTACCTTAGCACCTTTATTGAGTCCAAGATAACACGTAGATCCATACGACAGCAGGTTACGGTCAAGGAGTGCTAACAATGAAGTAATAAACACACCATGTTTCCTTATATCCTTATATTTATAGTTTATAGACATTTATATATGTTTACGTGATCATTCATTAAGTAGGTACCAACAAGAGATTTACTGGTAGATAGATTTATTAATAATACTTATACCTATTATTTATATGACGTAGGTATTAATTACGTGCATGTTGTGAAGAACTTGATAATAAGGCCGAAAGTCCACTATCATATATGTTTTCCCCTCACTAGCTCGGAAACACGTGTTTTGTCCTTTAATACCAGCGGGTAAAAACGCATTTTATCCACTAGTGAGTAAAGTAATTTGACCTTGAATAAAGTCAAATTAATTACTTTAAAATTGATAAATTAAGTAGGTGAATCTAGTAATAATGATGATTTACCACCTGTGGAACTACTGGAAGCAGTGATAAACGCATTTTTTGCGTTGTAGTTTCCTCGCTATAGTGAGGGGAAAAGTTTTGTGTTATACTCGGGTTCAAATGTATTTTACTTCTCGTGTGTTAAAAAACTCACAAGTTCAGGATTCTATTCTCGAACCACTCGCTTCGCTCGTGGTTCAACTATAGAATCCTTTCACTTGCTCGTTTTTCAATTCCACACTCGGCGGTAAAATGCAACTTTGCCCAAAACTTTAACAAATAACTATTATCATAGGCAACATGCCGTCCTTTTTCTTCGCGTTGGAGAAATAGGGAGTCATACAGAACTATGATAGTGTACTATCGGCCGTAAAGACGGAACCATAAGACGTAAAAAATATCCATCCACAAAATTGTAACGGTTCAATGCCTTTAGTGTCCGTCCGCGCTAAGTTTGCACTGACTTTGCAGTCGCAAACATCGCTGTAGGTTATACCACAACCTAAAATGTATGCGAGTATTGTGGTTGGCGTGAAAACTTAGTGTGGTATTAGGCCGGCAACAGACAGTCTTAAAATTCATAATCTGAAAAAATCATAACCTCATGAAATCAGATCGAGTGCACAGTGCACGCATTTCCATACTATTTCCCAACTGTCCACACAGTCTTAGGCACGCCACAGACAGTCTTAAAAATTCATAATCTTAGAAAAGATTTGTATGCAAACTGACACTGTCAGTTTGAACTGACAGGTTGCATACAAATCCAAATTCAGATTATGAATTTTAAGACTGTCTGTTGCCGGCCTTATTTTTTAAGATTATGATTTTTTCAGATTGATCTGACAGATTACGAATAATCTGAATTTTAAGAATGTGTGGCGGGCACTCGATCTGATTTCATAAGATTATGATTTTTTAAGATTATGAAATTTAAGACTGTCTGTTGCCGGCCTTAGTGTTTAGGTTTTTGTTTGACATCATAGATATACATAAAAAAGTATAATCTCCTTTGAAATCTGAAGCAAAATACTTTAATTAACTATTTACAAAGATTTTTGGTGTCAATGGATCCCTTCCAAAGGCGAATAGGACTTGTACTGGTACAGCTCAGGGCCTCCGTAGCCGTATAGGAGCTTTCCTCGCCCGTTTTCGTCGTAGTACGGATACCGGTATTTTGGCCTGCAACAAAATATCCAGGGGTTAGAAAGAGCCTAAGTACTACGAACGTAAGTTTTGTCTCTGTCGCAACATAAATTAAATATAACAAGATCATACTCATACCATCCCATACATTAAAATGCGACCGCCTAAGACCGCGCTTACACTCCACCACATATAGATGGCGCCACAAAAAAAATGTCTTGTAGCTTTCGATTATACTTGTAGATGGCGTTAAGTGTCACTTTTGACATAGATTTACGGCTCTGAATTGACACTTAATGCCAAACTACAAATAATCGGTGGCAACAAGGCATTTTCTGTGGCGCCATCTATGTGTGGTGGAGTGTAAGCGCGTTCGTAGGCGGTCGCATTTTAATGTATGGGATGGTATGATCTTGTTATATTTAATTTATGGTCGCACTGAAATACGTAGAGCACAGATTAGTAATATGTAGCTTGACGTAGAGTCAGATACAAAAGTTTCCCGTCCATCCTTGTTTTTTTTTCAGTGTCAAATTATTTGTTAGGTTCCGTATTACAAAGGTACAAAATACAAAAGGGGTTCCTTATGGCGCAACGTTGTCAGTCTGTCTGTCACATTATTTACTAAATATCTCGAGACCTACTTAAGGTATCGATTGAAATTCGGAATAGCTAATAGTCATTTGTTCCAGCTAGGCGCCACTAAAACAGGAACGGAGGAAACAAATTTGCAAGAGTCATGTAAGTATAAAAAAATACTAACTATTTTGTTTAAATGTTATGTCAGAAACATGACGCGAATACTTCGCAGTGGACTGTCTATGCATATGCAGTCTATGCTATGATATAGGAGTCCTAGAACTAATTGCATACCTTACCTCTCAAAATACTGGAAATTCGGTGCCCTTGGCTGAGGAACTGTTGAATCTGCCGAGATGAGCAGACTGAGGACTAAGACGAGCTACAAAAATAAGATAATATCAAAATTGCAGTTGGAAATAGTGTACTTAACACAGCAAAAGGGAGTGTACAAGTTTCTAATGGGTTGGCAACGCGCACGTAACATTCCTTGAGTTACAGGCGTCCATAGGTTACGGTGACCGCTTTCCATCAGGTGGACCGGAGATATGCTTGTTCGCCACCGACGTAGTATTAAAAAAAATAGTCGATTGTACTGCCATCTTCTGTCGAGTAGCAGAACTAGTCATTTTGAGTATAAAACATAGATGGCACTTTCAATAAATGCACCGAAAAGAGAAAGTTTATGATAAGATAATCAAGAACAGTTTCAACACTGTTGTTATTATGATTTTAGGACACAACACACTTTAATTACATATATATAGTTAATAGTGTCTTGTGGTTGTAGGTTTTGTATAAAAGCATAATTACTAAAATCACTGACTACATTTGTGAGAGATTAGAAATCTATCAGTAACCTTCAAGGATCCACTCTGACCCAAAAAATAACTTCATAACACACTTATGCCGATTGCATAATGAATACTAATAAAATAAAAGATTCGGTTAAAAACTTACCGTAAACAATACAATCCTTAGGCACTCCATAACTTTTTAATTTTACACTCGCGCCAAAAAGTTTTTTTTTTCGAAAATTATTGCGTCCACGGAACTACACATACAGCCGCGTACGTGCGTTCCTCTGCGTAGCGGTTACAAAACTGAGGAGAGGTGGAAAGGCGATTCTAGAATTTTAATGATGGTACAGTCACCTACTTAGTAAACCTGTCACGATAGTTTGAATGGGTAATCTAGTATTACGACATGAATGTGACATGAAAAATTGTTAGTAAAATAAAATAAAAACAAATCAAACAAAAAAATAATGAATATGTATTTATTTTCTTTTTAAAGCAGGACTAACTTCTGTTTAATTTAATCAAACTTTGTTTCTTCGAAATTATTATTAAATTTACTATAGGATTATTAAGAAATAATGTAAAAACCTAAATCAACTAATGTTGCACATAGACAATCTTATGAATGCTCGTTCGTGGCCAAAATTGGAACTAAATATAGCTCCGTACTAACTGTACTAGAACTATCGACAGCAGCGCCATTCGGAAGCGCAAAGTAAACCTTGTAGATCACCGAATAAAGTGAAAGTATGCGGTACCGTAATGTTTGTTGTTCTGCTCTCACACATGAAATATTGTCGGTTCTCTCTGTCGCTCTTAATTGTAAGGTTTGTACTGCACCGTGCACCGCAGCGTTAAGTAATTATGATATTATAACTTATAATGTTATTTGTTTTCCAAGGTTTTACTATAGGCCTGTACATGTAATACAACATAAACAAATATAAATATTGGTAAGTTCAGAAAAGAGGGAATTTGTAACTACTGCCGATTTAAAACACTCGCTTCGGTCGTGTTTAAATTGATCGCCACCCGTTTCGAATTATCTCTTTTCTGCACGTGTGTAATGTACTAAAATGATATTCTTTTTAAAACCCGAAGCAAAAACGACGGCGTTTTATAAGTTTGACGTGTCTGTCTGTCTGTTTGTGCGTGTCTGTGGCATCGTAGCTCCCGAACTGTTGAACCGATTCAGATTTAGTTTTTTTTGTTTGAACGCTGAATTAGCCGGGAGTGTTCTTAGCCATGAATATTAAAAACGATCCAATATGGCGGGGTTTTTTTCTAAATTGTATTTTTATGGTTAGGTTATTTATGTTTTGATGATGTTGTATATAGGTACTACTGTGAAATAATTAACAAATATTCATACTAATGAATATTTCTCCATTTTAGGACGTCAAAAGTAAAAAAAAAAACTTTCGGTATAATTTTTATTTATTTATCACATTTTGGAAATCTAACAAATATGTAAAATCTATTGCTATCGTTACAATTTTACACTGAGGTGTATCTAAAATACTACATAAAAAACTACACTACTATGGTAGTACATAACTGACTAGATTATTCTTATTTACAACAAAATATACATCTACATACACGATTTAAGAGAATTATTCTATATAAAACAAATGTAACAAACAAGTATCGGAGAAACTAAGCTAATATTGCAAATGTATGTGATATATTATTAAATAATTAAACTGTTTAGTACTTACAATTAATTAACTATATTGATAAAAATGCAATTTAATTAATACTACTAAAACTAAAAACAATATTGAATATATCTCCAAAACAAATTGAACAATGATTTGAATGATTAACAACTAATATATATTTTTTCTGGACATCAATAGATACGTGTATGTTTTTATTTATTTTTCGTAGATTTTTTTTTATAAATTTATAGAGTGAGCATTATAATAGTTTCAGTGTAACTGGTATTTTCCTAACTTAGATTTTTAACATTAATTAATAGTTATATTCGAATGTTTGCAGTATGAATGTTATTCAACCTTCTTAACCAATGTTGAGACATGACATGAACAATTTGAAACTCACAGCTGTGGACAACTCAAACATGGTCATTTTTCAAAACTTTCTCCCTGTTCATTACCAGCCTTTATTTAAGTCAAAGACATATCGTCACTACTTTTAAAAAATCTCGTATCTCACGCTGTTTCGCAAAGTTAAAACGCAGTAAGTCTATAGGCATTCCATACATACTTACTACAATTTTCTTTTCATTGACAGACGAAGATACAAGTAGTGACGATATGTAACTCCGTATAGACGGATAAGATCTAAGAAAAAAACGTACCTCAAAGCCATAGAGAAAAAGGTACGGTGGCCTAGATGGCGTTACACCTTTAGGGAACGCTCGGGTAGATGGCGCTAATATGAATATTTGACATTTTAACACATATCAACAAGAATTTTATATATATCTCTGGATAGTGCGTGCCGGCCAATGAGTTGAAGCCAGGTTCATTCACCTTTACTCCTATGTTCTATCTCATTCCAACACTGTGATGTATTGCCAGATAAGTTATTAAAAAAAAACGTATAAAACATTCTTCAATCAAATTGACTTACTTTTCTTTGTATTATACGAAAAAAAAAACTCAATCAAAAACCTTATTTCTCCGGTATTTACCTCCTGCGTACTATGGGAACACTAATAATAAAAAATATGCCCGATATGTCAGAATTGTCAAAATTCATACACCGATTCAGAGATTTATTTTGCGAAATAAACGTTTTTCGACGATTTACTTAAGTTCTGCGCTATGTATTGCATAGTGAACCATTGTGGAAGTAAATGGAAACCGAAATCCGACGTAAAATTTCACAAGTAAGCACTTATTTTACCAAAATGTTCATAAACCTCACTGGCAATAAATTTTCTGCTATTTTGCTTGTAATCTTGGTTAGTTCTTATCATTATATTGTTTTCATTGTCTCAAAATATATCAAAATTCCCACGAATAGGTTTAGAACGATAAATATGACCTTAAAAGAAAAATAATGCTATGTGTGGTTTTACGACTAGGGTGACCAATCTTTTTTCTTGCATGGTATTTACTCTTATTGAATGGAGCTAAATCTATCAACTTGGTACGGTTTCTATGTTCATAGTTCATATCACAGTATAATAATACCAACTTTATTGTTTATGTCTTTACAATTAACATGAATAATATCAAACTTTTCAGTGTTCCAAAAGATGAAGGAAGGAGGCAGCGTTGGCTGTCGATTGTACCGATAAAAGGAAATGTTTCAGAGCGTTCGACAATTTGCAGATTTGCACTTTAAGCCTGAAGATTATGACACAGAAAGAAATTTTAAAAATCGGTCCAGTAACGACGGAGATATAAATAAATAAATAAATAAATATTGGGGACACCTTACACAGATCAACTTAGCCCCAAACTAAGCAAAGCTTGTACTATGGGTGCTAAGCGACGATATACATACTTAAATAGATAAATACATACTTATATACATAGAAAACATCCATGACTCAGGAACGAATATCAGTGCTCATCACACAAATAAATGCCCTTACCGGGATTCAAACCCAGGACCGCGGCTTAGCAGGCAGGGTCACTACCGACTGAGCCAGACCGGTCGTCGTGGCATAAACATTAAATTGAGATACATATATACATGCGAAGAGAATTGAAATACGTACGAATTGAGAACCACCTCCCTTGAGATTTGGGGCGGCGCTTAAAAATAAAGATACTGTTTTAAAACGTCCTAGTATTTCATTATTTCCCCATTGACAAATACTTCCCTTATATTTTTGTGGCTATTCCCACTAGTTACCACCAAGTTTTTACCTATCCTAACTACTGGGATTTTCCCCACATTGTTAATTACCACACCGGGGGTTGATAGCTACTGGGATTAGTTTAGGTTCAAAGGTTTTAAGCCTGTGTCGAGAGATGTCGGCAGTCTATGCACTGTGATTACACATTTTACTTTGACAGTAATTTTCTATAATACTCGATCCTCTTTGGTAAACGATAAGTTGTATAAGCCTCATGTTGCAACACTCGCCACGCTCAGGATTCTATTCTTGAACGGTTCAACCCTAGAATCCATTCGCTAGCTCGTATTTCCATTCCACACTCGCCGTTAAAATACAACTTTGCCCCCTTGTATAACATAACTATTTCCCAGTGGTTACCAGTGTTACCACCCCTAGGTTTGGAGGTGAGGAAAAAACCAGTACCTAGTTTACCACTGGTAAAAACTGTATCGTATTTGTAGTGTTCTTAGGAAAAGGTAACCTTTTGCCGGACATCAGTAAGGTCGAGTAACTGCAGAGTGGCATAGAAATGGACCTTATTGACGACTGACAAATTATGGACAAATTAGTAATTTTTTACCTTTTACTTGAGTTTGTGAGGATGGATGTTCACGTTCGTGATAAAACGGTTGATCGGATTTGAATTTAATAAATTACAAAATCAATCAGTCGTATAAACGTAATACGTCAAATTCCGCGGGATATCCCTAATGTATGCTTAATCATGGACACCCTAAAGAAAGAGATGCAAGACCGGCGTGACGTAATTCAAGGTCAAATTTTCTGGCTTCAAAGTAATGTTCGGCGTGCAACATCCAGTATGTATATAAGATTCTTGCATATCAAGCTAACAATATGGGCCAAATTGTCAAAACTGAGGTTCAAAAGTTTTAAGCTTCTGTCGAGAGATGGCAGTCTATGCACTGTGATTACACATTTTACTTTGACAGTAACTCTCTATAATACTCGATCCTCTTTGTTTAAGTATATTATTTGGTGACAACCAAAGTTCACAAAGCATAAAATTGAATACCTACTTACTTTTATTTCAGTAAAAGTCACAAGATTCGTTCCATGCTTTATAGTAGGTACTTAGGTAGGTAGATGGTTTTTTTATAATTCAAAACATTTTTAAGTCCACAACTCGTTTTATCATAATATTAGCAAAATGTATATAATGCCAGTAACGATTTTAAAATAGTTATTTGTTTTACGAGGGGGCGAAGTTGTTGTTTAACTGCTCGCCTCGTGCTAATATTGATACCCGAGCAAGATAAAGATTCCAAAATTGTGGTTTCAGGATTCCAAATTATAAAGGAAGGGTTTCAAGGCACGAAGGTTAACATTTATGATTCAAGAGTGAGAGAGATTCAATAATAAGACATCAAGTTAAAATTTGTATGAAATTACTTTGCACTCTTGAGGATCTGTTTTCGAATAAGAAAGAAAGCCTTTACCAGTTGGTGTGGTGAAAAATCATTTTCACCACACCAACTGGTAAAGGCTTTCTTTGCTATTCGAAAACTGATAGCAAAATTGCATTTTATCCACAAGAGTGCAAAGTCATTTCATACAAGTTTTAACTTGATGTCTAAAGCTGGGTGTTAGAATTCACGTATAAATGATGATTTTTAATGGTAAATGTTAAATAAATTGAAGTACTTTATTTATTTTGATGTTTTACAGTTCATATTTTCATAGTGTTGGTGTGGTGAAAATTTTTGTGTTTCACTCGGTGGCAAAGTTTGTTTAACCATCGTGCCTTGATAACCTCGCAACGCTCAAGATTCCACTTTTTGAACCACTCGCTACGCTCGCGGTTCAATATTGGAATCTTTCGCTTGCTCGGGTATCAATATTGGCACATGCGGTTAAACAACAACTTTGCTCCCTTGTAAAACAAATAACTATTTCCTCGTCCGCTCCTTACAGTTTTAAAAATTCTACCTGAGAAAAATTACAAAAAGGTGGTGTACTAATACTACCCTCATTTTAACCAAACCAAATGTGTGCCGCATAAGTTTAGTCTAGACTTTAGCGTATAAAAGTGCCTATTGTGACATGCCTCATCTAATAATAAATTGTTGACACTCTAAGTGCCAAGTTCACCACCAAATAATTACATACACACTTATTCGCCTTATGCCATTGCAATAAGATTAAAATATACCTGTTTATTTCCGTGTTTACACCCGTATTGGCACACAGATATATTGATTCAATATACAAACACAACAAATAAACATGTCAATCAAAGTCCAAGACATAACAAAATGCTTCGGGAAGTTGCTTCCCAATTGTTCCAATATTAGGCCAAATTGTGAAGCTAAAACGCCAAATATACTTGACTTATTACTCTTATTAGACCTGTTTTTGAACACACATAGCTTGGTATAGTTAATGTGATCTGCATTTTTTTTCATTTTCGGTTTAGTAATTTTCATCCAGACATATATATTTATACATATACACCTCTACTGTTTCGCAGAATAAGAATTAAATCCGTTATTGTACGATCAAAATCATACGAAATCCTACTTTCCGGTCAACTCTTGGAACAGATTTCATCAATTTGGATAAATCGGTTTAATTTAATAGAACCAGAGAGCACAATTTCAAACTGTTTCTAATACGTTAGACTAGACAACCATTCACTCAATCGTTCATCATTCATCAGTTATATGATGAGGATGACTCAACAGTCATTTGGCCCCAACGCCCGACAAAGTAAAAAAAAAATATATCCATGATAATCAGTCACAAAACTCCTCCCTACATGTCTATCCGCTCATTCACTTAGACTAGACGATCATTCACTCATTCGTTCATCATTCATCAGCAAGCTGACGATGATGAGTTAACTGTCACTTGGCGACGACGCCCATAATCTGGCTTTGGTAGTCGACAAAGTCCATTACCTTCTGCGCGATGGTCCGCTTTCGTACCAGCATGGCTGCCGCCTGAAAAAAAGATATAATTATTTATTTGATTAAAATATTGAGTAGCAATACTTAACCCATTTGCACGAGTCTTTTATCCCTTTCTTACAAGTACATAAGTCAAAATGACAGATAAAGATAGATGAGTCCTAGCCCTCGTTTATAAAAATAAACAAGTCGTAGCTAATTCAGGCTATCAATAATATGCACTTTAATTCAATATTCGCAAATCACTAGCAAAAATATACAAATACCTAATTTATACCTAAAGCACGTTCTAACTTTTTACCATATTTTACGAATATGCTTGTAAATATACCTTATTTCATATAAACATAACTTTTCCAACTTTAGAATTGTCAAAACTTATAGGGGCAAAAATCCGGCCCCACTATCCGCCTATAAAGCAATGAAATATTGTCTTCGGTTACCGCGATAGTTACTCATGAAATAAAACTATGGAAACGGATTAAATCGCGTATAATGAATTTAAAATCGAAACGCCGGGATGAATTTTAAATTCATTATACGCGATTTAATCCGTTTCCATAGTTTTATTTCAAAAGCAATGAAAGTTTAACCGATTTATAACCAATACAGAATTCTACAGACAGTACAGATCAGTAAGAAATACAAATTAAACACAGAAAACCTTATTATTTTTATCATGTTTTTCTAAATCCGGGACACATAAATGACTGATAGAAGCCGGAATCTATGTACGTGTCCTAATTAGGCAAGATAACAGACGTCAATACACATACAATACAAAAATATTTTAAGCGGGTTACTCACGTATTAAGTCGATATCACGCTCGACATGTTTCGCTCCATTTCCGAGGAGCTTTTTCAAGAGTTTTTAAATATGTCTTGGTCTCACGGGAGTTTTATAATTAAAATTTTAGGATCACAAATACTGAGGGTTCAAAAGTATCCATCAACTCGTATCTCGTATGAAGCCGCAGTGAGCCGTTGCGCTTTTTACACGGAAATCATGAAGTTTAGGATTTGGAATAGTCTACTCGATGATCGTGAAAAAATACAACATGGGTATTTTAGGCTGGTTTTAGTGTCACGCCACAGTATAATAAAGAGTACTAACGTACAGTATGACCACTCCCGCTCTCCGCTGAAAGTGCCGCCCACCCCCTCTCGGTTACCTCACAGTTACCGCCTGTCAAAAACGCGAACAGTCGACCTGTCATATCTCACTCATACGAGCATGGTACGCGTTCACCTACACGAGCTTAGAATGTGTGCTAGGAAAGCGCCTCTTTCATATCGCCAGTGTCCGAGATGTGGTCACGCGGACCGTCCGCGCGGAGCGATCCGCGAGACTAATTTGTATGAAGTTGATGTTGTCGTCCGCGCCTCTCTAAAACGCTTCCCGAACTTTATACATATCAGTCCGCTGCGAATCGCCCCGCGCGGACGGTCCGCGTGACACTAAAACCAGCCTTAAAGATAAGTTATTTGTTATACAAGCAAAGTTGCAGTGTAAGTTGTATTTTAACGCAGAGTGTGGAATTAACACACGAGATGTAAAATACATTTGCACCCGAGTGTAACACAAAACTTTTCCCCTCACTATAGCGAGGAAACTACAACTCGTACAGCTAGAAGATGTTGATACAACTCCCAGCCAGTCTACCCGTGACCACGGACATAATGTCATGTCCGAAACGTCGGGTTAAATATAAACGTAAGTTTTACGCGATTAAGTCCCGTTTTAATTTAATTTAATAATATGAGGAAACTACAACGCAAAAAATGCGTTTATCACAGCTTCCAGTAGTTCCACATGTGGTAAATCATCTTTATTACTAGATTCACCTACTTTTATCAATTTAAAAGCAGTTAATTTGACTTTATTGAAGGTCAAATTACTTTACCCACTAGTGGATAAAATGCGTTTGTACCCGCTGGTATTAAAGGACAAAACACGTGTTTCCGAGATAGTGAGGGGAAAAATATATGGTAGTGCTAGTACCTGTTGGAACTTGTGTTGATTCCGGCGTATGTAGGCCTGTGTGTCCGTAACCAGGTTGTTCAGCTTCTCTGGGTTGATTTCGTCCATGGCGCACTCTTCCATGAGGGGCGGGTTGAAACGGTAGTAGCTGCCCGGCGGGAGGAGGTCGTTCAACACTAGGTGGGTACCTGTTTCAACAAATAATATTGGTGAGACAACATCGTTATTATTTGAGAAGTTAATAATAGTATATTGCGATTTATGTAAGATGTTTTATTAAATAAATAAAAAAATACAAGTGCGGAAAAGAGGAACGGAGGAGAGGCACGACTGCAGGAAGTGTTTTAAATCGACACTAGTTCAGTATTTCCTTTTAAGCACGTGTATTATAATGTACTATCAGCTGCAAAAGTGCATGGAGAAATTATGAATGAATTCATTGATAAATTCGCTATCCACTTTTGCAGCTGATAATACAGTTCAGGTGTTTGTGTAACGCTATTCCTGTCGTTACTACTTGACCATTCTGCAAGAAGTGTAAAAAAGGTGCATTAACCTTCAGTGTCCGTAGCAGAGTCCAAAATCTTGTTAAACTTGTCCTTCCAGCTGATTCCAGGTGCTTCCTGCTGTAGCCCCTTGCTTAAGCTCTGGTAATCCAGGTGTTTGTGTAACGCCTTGCCGGTTCCTATAACTCACTATTCTGCTAGAAATGTAGAGAAAATTGTGCAATAAAAGCGAACCTTCAGTGTCCGTAGCAGAGTCCAAAGTCTTAGTTAAACTTGTCCTACCAACTAGTCCCAGGTGCTTCCTTCTGTAGTCCCTTGCTTAAGCTCTGGTAGTCCAGGTGTTTGTCGTACGGTTTACCAGTACCAACGAAGATTACTAGTCTACAAGGACAGAAAAATGGTGCAAAAAGAACCAACCTTCAGTGTTGGTAGCAGAGTCCAAAATCTTGTTAAACTTGTCCTTCCAGCTGATTCCAGGTGCTTCCTTCTGTGGTCCCTTGCTTAGGCTCTGGTAGTCTAGGTGTTTGTGTATCGCTTTGCCTGTTCCTAATATTATACTATTCTGTAAAAAAAATACAAAATGGTGCAAAGAAAATCTACCTTCGGTGTCCGTAGCAGAGTCCAAAATCTTGTTAAACTTGTCCTTCCAGCTGGTCCCAGGTGCTTCCTTCTGTAGTCCCTTGCTCAAGCTCTGGTAGTCCAGGTGTTTGTCGTACGGTTAACCTGTACCAACGAAGATTACTAGTCTACAAGGACAGAAAAATGATGCAAAAAGAACCAACCTTCAGTGTCGGTAGCAGAGTCCAAAATCTTGTTAAACTTGTCCTTCCAGCTGGTCCCATATGCTTCCTTCTGTAGTCCCTTGCTTAGGCTCTGGTAGTCCAGGTGTTTGTGTAACACCTTGCCTATTCCTACTATTTGACTATTCTGCTAGAGGTGTAAAAAGGTGCACGAACCTTCAGTGTCCGTAGCAGAGTCCAAAATCTTGTTAAACTTGTCCTTCCAACTGGTCCCAGGTGCTTCCTTCTGTAGTCCCTTGCTTAGGCTCTGGTAGTCCAGGTGTTTGTGTAACACCTTGCCTATTCCTACTATTTGACTATTCTGCTAGAGGTGTAAAAAGGTGCACGAACCTTCAGTGTCCGTAGCAGAGTCCAAAATCTTGTTAAACTTGTCCTTCCAGCTGGTCCCAGGTGCTTCCTTCTGTAGTCCCTTGCTTAGGCTCTGGTAGTCCAGGTGATTGTGCAACGCTTTGCCGGTGCCTACGGAAATGACCGTCCCGTTCTGGAGCGCTTTGGCGCCGAAGAGGAGCTTGGCTTCGTGGAGGCCGACGCCGGTTGGGTTGTTCACCATTATGCCACCGTCCTGGGAAGAATGGAGTTGGTAAGTGTTTGTGAAGTATGTAATGCAATGACCTGGAACAGGTGTTTGGTATATTCTAGTACAATACGATACAATACAAATACTCTTTATTGCACACCTTAATACACGAAACAACATAGCAAGTATAAACAACAACTTAAGAGGCTAGTATTGTAAATGTTAAAACTGGTACGCAAAACAAGCATAAATATTTGTGGGAAAACGTAGGTAAGGTGTATTATTCGTGCCGAGCTACCGTGTGACAGCCTTTTTAGCTTGGCTCTCGCGTCAGTGACGCTAGCGCCACCTATAAGATGTAGTAACGATTCTTACCTGGTGCAAAAGGTTATTCAGTCTAAAAATACGTAGGTACGGCGGCTGATGCCCTAACCGCGTGCCACAGTCGTGCTGGGGCGGTTCCGGGGAATACTGAACGTACTCGGAACGAACAAGGACACGAGCGAAACAGATATATAATTTCTCTCTTTCTTACCTGGTGTAATAGATTGTTCAGTCTAAACTCATTGAAGTATGTAGGTGCGGCGGCTGATGCCCTAACCGCGTGCCACAGTTGTGCTCGGGCGGTTCCGGGGAACACTGAACGTACTCTAAAGGGACACGGATAAGAGCAAAACAGATATATAATTTCTCTCTTTCTTACCTGGTGCAATAGATTGTTCAGTCTAAACTCATTGAAGTATGTAGGTGCGGCGGCTGATGCCCTAACCGCGTGCCACAGTTGTGCTCGGGCGGTTCCGGAGAATACTGAACGTACTCGGAACGAACACGGACACGAGCGAAACAGATATATAATTTCTCTCTTTCTTACCTGGTGTAATAGATTGTTCAGTCTAAATTCGTTGAAATACGTAGGTGCGGCGGCTGATGCCCTAACCGCGTGCCACAGTTGTGCTCGGGCGGTTCCGGGGAACACTGAACGGACCCGGAACGGACATTCGTAGGAGCGGAAGAGGAATGGTGAGAGTTTTGAGCCGGCGTTTACTACGCACGACACTAGCGCCATCTGAGGAAAAACAGTTTATGAGAACCATTCAATATAATTACTTCTATAAGGAGGTACTGTTACAAAAATAAAAAAAAGAATATCTCAAACAGTTTTCGTGATTTACTATGAAGACGACAATTTATTATGTACCCTATATATGAAGAATGTCATAAATAAATAAATATTATAGGACATTCTTACACAGATTGACAGAGTCCCACGGTAAGCTCAAGAAAGTTTGTGTTGCAGGTACTCAGACAACGATATAAATAATATACAAATACTTATATACATAGAATAACATCCATGACAGGAACAAATATCTGCGTTCATCAGCAAATAAATGCCCTTACCGGGATTCGAACCCGGGACCGCGGTGTAGCAGGCAGGGTCACTACGCGCCACCAGTTTGCGCCGAAAGAGCAGTCAAATATTACATTTTCCACAGATAATTCATGTTTTTTCCGTACCATATCATAGGTAGTACTGGTACTTAGAAATTTCTGAACTAAGAACTATATTATTAGTTTCATATATCTAAAGATTATTGACACTTACTTTAGGCGTATCGTTCCTATTGCACTCCGTAAGAGTACAATCTCCGAGATTTCTTTTGAGTAGTGCCTCCCACGCATCCGTGTCATAGTAGGAATGTGTCCAAACTAACCTAGATGTACCTGTAAAAAATACGCTTGCTTTTATTGAGAAGTAAAATCAAATAAAATAAAAATTATTGAGATCTATTTTTTTTTATTAAAAAAACATGTTTACATGACCTTGCAGTATAACCAATGCGTCACGAAACTTAGATAACAAAAACAAAGAGAGAAAAAGACAAAAAAAAGAGAACAAAAAAAAATACAATTAATTAATTCATTTGGGCGATGACGTCACAGCGTGGCTCCGTTGCGTCGTTTGCCCCGGTAAATAAATAATATGAAAAGCTCATGAAATAAAACTATGGAAACGGATTAAATCGCGTATAATGAATTTAAAATACATCCCGACGTTTCGAACTCTGTTGGATTAATATTTTTTCAACTACCTCCGCGAACAAGTTTTTTGATATTTGCTCATTGTACAAGATGTTAAAAAGTCTAATAGGTTGTTGTATAAGGCTGAGATACGCGCCATACTCGTGAACGGGTTCTGTTTGTGAAGACCGGTCTGTTCCAGCTAATAGGGGCTATACTATTATATTGTAACATTCGTTTTGAGTAAGATTACATTGAGGCACTTTGTTCGGTCCTTGTTTGTATATTTTCTTTCTGACTCTTGGAGACCATATACATTTCCAAGGAAAAAAAAGTAGGTAGATTAAGTATATTTATTTTCTCTAGTGTATTTTTTTCATCATGTTTTTTTTTAGATGTACTTTGACATTTAGAGACTTTATACATCTCTAACATCTCTTATCAATCATAGTAACTTTGTACTTTACTTGAATTCATACTATTTATTGTAATTGTTGACATGTAAAAGTGCCCCTGTGGCTTACTTGCTGAAGAAATGTTTTTGATTTGTTTTTTTTTTTGATAATATAGACGAGAAAAACTGTATTTTTTTTACATTAAAATGAATATTACTGGAGTATCAGTCAGCTTTCAAATCGACATCTTTATACTTTATGTCTGTTTTCTATATCTTTCTATACTTTCTAACTGTAAAAATGTTGTGTTTATGAGATTTTACCTCCAATGAGTGAGGTGTTCCCGAACATTTCCTTAGATAGCGTCATGTACATTTGATTGGCCGTGTCTAGAGTACCCACGCCTCCGCCTGAAACAAGAACACAATTATAAATATAATTCTGCGACATTATTATTATTATTTTAAATGATAACTATAATTAATTTTATTCAGTAAAGAGTGTCTTTATTATTCAAAATTAAAGGTGTATTTCACAGATTTCCTAGATTGAAGTTATATTAAGCTTAAGAGTTATTGATTAAAAGCTTTTGAAGAGCCGAGCGCACAGACCAACCCCTATAGACATCCATTACAAGAGATTAGTATTTGCACTAATATAAGGTCGGCCACACGATGCGCGCGCGTTTTGATAGCGTAGGCCGAGCGGTAGTGGAGCGCAACGATAGCGGTGCGCCGGACGAACGCTGGCGTTGCGCCCAACCGACGCCGGCGAGAACTAACGAGCGCGGATTGCGAGCGGAATGCGCGCGGATTACGAGCGGAACGCCGGCGCACCGCTATCATTGCACTCCGCTGACGCTACGCTATCAAAACGCTTTATGTGTGGCGGAGGCTTAAGAGGTCCGCGGACGATTACTTATCTGTATAGGAGCGTAAGAAATGTGGCACTTTGACAGCAAGGAGGCCTCAGTTGAGTAAGATATTACAACCTTTTATAACCTTTTGTGGGATCAACATAAACCACTATTAGAGTCTACCTATAATTTTGAATCAGAAGTCTTACCAATGACAGCAGCTATGATAGCCCCCGTACTGACTCCAATGATATAGTCAAACATGTCCTGCACTCTCCTGCCTGTGAGTCTCTCCAAATGTCTTAGCACTTCAATGGCGATGAGGCCTCGGATGCCGCCGCCGTCGATGGATAAGATGTTGGGGCCGGGGCCTTTTGTGGGGCCAGTGTAGCCCATTAGGGCTAGGGCCTGAAAAAATAGAATGATTAGTATCAATGTAAGTTTTAACCCCCTTTCCCCCTTCCACATCTCTCTCTCCCTTTCCTTCCCATTGAAAACTACACCTATCGTTAGCGGAGCATCATTGTGATTTGCTTTCGAATGCGAAAATATTGATTGAATTCTTTGGCGTTCAAAATTTTGAATTCTCATTTTTTATTAATTCTTTTTTCAAATGTTATTTTCTTGTTATGTCACAGAACTCACAGAATGTTCGCTTCATAATGGTTCTCTTAATAGTAGCTTACCTTGAAGCCTCGCGTGTAGACTTTATTAAGTTTAATTATAATTAACAACTTTATCACGTTAAGAATTTCACCACCCCCTTTCTTCCCGTGGGTGTCGTAGAAGGCGACTATGGGATACGGGTTAAATTGTGGCGTAGGCGAGAGGCTGGCAACCTGTCACTGCAATGTCACAGTTTCGTTTTCTTAACCCCTTATTTTATTTGCCAAGAGTGGCACTGAAGCTTTAGTGGTTTCATGTGTTCTGCCTACCCCTTCATGGGATACAGGCGTGATTGTATGTATGTATGTAACTTTATCACGTGAACTTAAAAAATAACCCCCTTATTCATAAGTTTACACTAAAGTTATCAAGCCGATAAAGTTCGTTTGTCCCTTTCCGACGTATTGGTGTGATAGAAAGGGACAAACGAACTTTAACAGCTTGATAACTTTACTGAACGTTTATGACTAAGGGGTAGTATTTAGCAGCATTTTATGTCAAAAACTTAATATTAATAATAATTACCTCTTTCACGATGCCCGCAGTCTCTTTGGTGACAGGTTTATCATCGCTCAGTCTTCGTTGTACCCTCAAAAGTGCACGCACGGCACCTTCCTATGAAATACAATAGTCCATTTAGAATATACCCCTAAGAGAAGTAATAGGTACCATACAAAAAAAATTTTCTTCGCCTAGGGTAGGTACCTTTTATCGCCTGGTTATATAAAATTTGAAATTACCGCGTACTTTCTTAGTACAGGTTGCTCAAAAAGGATTAATTAAACGATTTAGTTTTAATTCTGTGTCGAAAGATTGCCTATAATTACACATTATATAATACTTCGACAGTAATTCTCTACACAGTGTTTTTATTGAATTCCGTTAACTTAGGCATATAGTTAGGTCCATTATAGGAAACAGAATGGCATAGTTACTCGATCCACTTTGATAATTCGTAGCTCAGAGCAAATACTAAAGACTAGCTGTTGCCCGCGGCTTCGCTCGCGTTAGAAAGAGACAAAAAATAGCATATGTCACTCTCCATCCCTTCAACTATCTCCACTTAAAAAGTCACGTCAATTCATCACTCCGTTTTGAGGTGAAAGACAGACAAACAAACAGACACACACACTTTCCCATTTATAATATTAAGTATGGATTAAATACTTCTTAAATCTGTGTTTATTAAATCTTTGTGTGGGTTTAAGACCTTGCGACATTCAATACAAATCCCCGGCATGTCTCAACTCCCCATTTCTTAAATCTATGATTCGTAGAAATCTACGAGAAAACTTCATCCTTATGGTAAGTGACAATGTGGTAACTTTTACTTGTGAATGTAGATAATGTAGGTAGGTAGATTAAGGTAGAGAATGTTATGTACTCCGTAATTGTCATGTATATCAGTACTTAATATCTGTTTGAACGTTTGTTATGTAATTCACAATATATATGATGTGGATGTACTTTTATAATAAAAAATATCTGGGTGACCGAGCTTCGCTCGGTTCTATTTTATTATATCACGTCTTTATATAAAAAAAACTGTTGTAAAAAAAATAAAAACAAAAACTTAATTTCTGGCCGAAATTCGAAACCCTGACACATGCGATCTGTCTGTGAACATTATTAGATCGACCTCATCGCTGAGCTAAGCGCAGCTATATGGTCGTTAATTTCGCCGCCCGAGAATTCTCTCTTAACAATACAACTACTCCACACGAGATGGCGATAAGGCTTCGCTAGATCGATTTTTCACCCCAAAAACCCCCACATAACAAATTTCAGCGAAATCGTTAGAGCGGTTTCCGCGAACGTCTATATAAATAAATAAAGGAATATACAAGAATTGCTCGTTTTTACTTGTTCATAGTTCTAAAATAACAGTACTTGCTAGTACGGATTACAATTAACAGATGGCGGTATGTGCCTATTATTTCCGGATAATTCTAGAATGCACTTCTGTTTGAAGTATTTAATTTTAAAAATACTACTGAGATAACGGAAGAAGCTTAAAATTCGTAATAATAATTAAAGCACTTAATGAATACGCAAGTTTTGTCATCCGCGAATCATAAGTTAGTCAATGTTTGTTGTTTCGTATCCTTGACCTGTGTCGCCATCTAGTTTGATAATAAATAGTACCTACATCGATCGAAAGAATTCTCAGTCTTAACAATACAACTACTCCACACGAGATGGCGCGCTTCCGCCACAAAAAATGTCATTCAAAAAAATTGTGTAATTTTCTATTCGTGGTAAGTATTTTTTTCAGTAATATGAAATGACTTGAAAAAATTATTACACCTCGCCCGCGATTCATAAGTTACTCAATGTTTGTTGCTTCGTATACGGGGCCTTGACCTGTGTCGCCATCTAGTTTTTGCAATAAATAGTACCTACATCGAGCGAAAGAATTCTGTCTTAATAATGCAACTACTCCACACGAGATGGCGCGCGAAGAAAAACTCATGAAAACTCGAAAATTCGCGTTTTCCGGGACCTAAGGACAAGTTAGATCGACTTTTCACCCCCGAAAACCCCCACATAACAAATTTCAGCGAAATCGTTAGAGCGGTTTCCGAGATCGTCGGTGTATATAAATAAATAAATAAATAAATAAATAAATAAATATACAAGAATTGCTCGTTTAAAAGTATAAGATAATAATAAAATTATGTACAAATGTAGTGCGAAGAGTTTCCTTTGTATTTTGAAGGAAAAGTACGAACATGTCATGCTATTTCAGTCTCAGTTAACAGTTTCCTGATACTGTTTGAACTAACATGACAAATACAAACGTTTCCGGAAAAATACGAAGGGAAAGCTTTTCACTAGAGATGGGCCGAATATTCGGTAAATATTCGGTATTCGGCATATTCGGCAAGTTTTTAATTATTCGTATTCGGCCAAATTATTCGGTTGCTTTGCCGAATATTTACCGAATAAACAAAGTAAATAATTAATGAAGATCTTACGTATTCAATTGGATAATAAGCTCCTATTTTAGTAGTTTTTTAAGGAACTGCTAAAAAAGAGAAACCTATGCATCAAAATATAAATACAATTGTTTTTAAAAAAGTAAAAAAAAAAACTGTAGCTTAAGAGTTAAGAAGAATTCAGAGTTGTTGTCAGAGTTTTAGTTATCCACTAAATCATAAAAACATAGTTGTAGTGACATATGTAACGATTATCAATCATTTAATAGTTTTAATTAATCCCCTTAAAAATATGGCGTAACCGAATATTCGGCCGAATGTTCGGTTCGGTAAGAGCTGAACCGAATTTCGGCCGAATATTCGTATTCGGCAAAGTCCATATTCGGCCCATCTCTACTTTTCACACTACATCTGTAGTGCGAAACCGACCCGTCTGGCCTAGCGCGTAGTGATAGTGACCCTGCCTGCTAAGCCGCGGTCCCGGGTTCGAATCCCGGTAAGGGCATTTATTTGTGTGATGAGCACAGATATTTGTTCCTGAGTCATGGATGTTTTATATGACTGTATAGAAGTATGTATTTATCTATACAGGATGATTCATGAGTCGTGAGCAGGAGTGAACAGGGTACTGGGGAGGGTCACGCTGAGCAACTTTCATAATGGGGCAACACTGAATTTTGATTATTTTTCTTAACTATGACTTAATTGATAAGTACTAATTGATAGCTAATTATCAATTACGTTCTAATTATGACTTAATTGATGATTAACTATCAATTAAGTCATAGTTAAGAAAAAAAGTGGTATATCACAATGAGTGAAACTTTAATGGTGAATGGTTTATCTGTTGGTATTGGTAACTACGTTTTGTTTTGTATATATTACGCAAATATGTTTGGGAATGAAAGTTTACCGACATTATATATACATATTTACTCACAAAATTTTAATGCGCCACGTAAATATTCAGTTTTTAATTAGTTACGATAAATACAAACTTATCAATTACAAACGAAGTTACTTTACCTTTCATGCTTATTTAATTCAATTCACTGTTTACGCAGCTCGATTATTTTGTTGTTATTTTATTATTGCGTTGAATATATACTAAAATGGCTTTAAATAATGATGGGGGAGGGAGTTATCCTACTATTTATTACCAAAACGTAAGGGGACTTCGGTCGAAAACTTCAATTTTTTATCGAAACTTATTAGTTGCATCTTATGACATAATCCTATTAACAGAGACGTGGTTACTAGATGGAGTTCTAGACACGGAGTTATTTGATGATCGGTATGTCGTTTGGAGACGTGATCGAGATTCGCTTTTAACCGGTCAAAATCGTGGAGGTGGCGTAATTATAGCAATTCGTAAGGAACTGGCAGCCATTCCGCAGCCTACCTACCAATCATCGGCTGAGGATCTATGGGTAACTTTGACTATTAAGGGCCGGCATAACTCATCAATTAAACTGCACCTGTGTGTTTTATATTTATGTAAGCAAAATAAGGGTAATACATTCTCACAGCAGTTATCTAATTTCCTTGATAGCCTGAGTGAAGCTGTGTTGCGTGGATGTGATGATAAATACTTAATAATAGGAGACTTTAACATGAGCAATATAATATGGACACGTCAGCATTCTATTTTGGTGCCCTCGAACTATAAAACTAATGATGAGTGTTGTTTGATTGATGAATTAAACACCTTAAACTTAAGTCAGTATAATGATATTCTAAACCAATACGGAAAGTTATTAGACCTTGTCCTGTCAAATGATGTAGTACATGTTAGTGAGTGTTTGGACCCTTTAGTACCGATTGACCCGTACCATAAAGCAATATTAGTCTCGATTCAGTTCGCACAAATAAGCAGTTTAAAACCCGCTTCTCGTATTAAATATTTTTACAATAAAGGCGATTATCCCTCCATCAACAATGAACTGACCTTGATTAACTGGGAGGAAGAATTCTCGCGACGCTCTTTAGATGAGTCGGTTAACTTCTTTTATTCCATATTTAAAAAACTGCGACTTAAATATATTCCTAGTAAAATAATTCATGACGATAGTTTTCCTAAGTGGTATTCGCCCGCACTAAAAAAAGCGATCAAAGAGAAAGCTAAATATTTTAAAAAATTTCGTATATATGGCAATATATCAGATCAAATCTCTTTTAATTTTCAACGGGACAGGGTCAAAAAACTTGAACAGTCATGCTTTACTTCCTATGTTCGCAAGCTCGAAAGCAACATCGTTAAAAACCCCAAGCAGTTCTGGTCCTACATTAAGTCACGTTCTAGCTCACATGGTATACCAAATTGTTTAAAGTACGAAGATAGATTAGTTAACACAGCCCAAGATATATGTGAAACTTTCTCTAACTATTTCTATACAACATTTTCAGCACCTAGTACCGACCAAGTGGTCACATCCGTGGTTAGTCCATATTCACACATATGTAATGTAGAGGTTAATTCGGATGCTATTGTTAAGTTACTATTAAAATTGGATCCGTCCAAATCGGCTGGACCTGATGACATGCCAGCTCAATTTTTGATTAACTGTGCGGATGCTATTGTAAAACCCATATCTCTCCTGTTTAAGCGCTCGTTCACTGATTGCCACGTCCCCTCGATTTGGAAATCAGCCTATATTACACCCGTTCATAAGAAGGGTTCAAAAACTGAAGTAACTAATTATAGGCCAATTTCTAAACTTTGTATACTTGCTAAAGTACTTGAAAAGCTAGTTTATTCACAAGTATATGAGGCAATTAAGAATTATTTTAGTCCTTTTCAACATGGTTTTTTGAGATGTAAGTCTACCGTTTCAAATTTGATACTCCTTAATGATTATGTAACTACGGCCATGTCTGAGGGTAGTCAAGTCGATGTAGTGTACACCGACTACAGCAAAGCATTTGATAGGATTGACCATAAATTACTAATTTTTAAATTAAATAATATGGGTATTCATGGGGATCTATTGCGATGGTTCACATCTTATATTGATAATAGGTCGCAAGCTGTTGTCATTAACAACTACATGTCAGGCTGGGTAAGTGTTCCCAGTGGCGTTCCTCAAGGATCGTTGTTGGGCCCTTTGCTTTTTAATATATTTGTTAATGACATCAGTGACTGCTTCCAGTCTGCCAAGTTGCTATGCTTTGCTGACGATATGAAGATTTTTACCAAAGTTAGCTCAGTACATGATTCTACCCTTTTACAAAATGATCTTACACGACTTGTCGCATATTGTCAAATTAATAAACTAGAATTAAATGTTTCCAAATGCTTTGCTTTAACTTTCACTAGACAACGCAATATAATCCCGACTACATATAAGCTTAATAACCATGAGCTTGAAACTCTATCATGTATGAGGGACTTGGGAGTCATCCATGATTCTAAGCTTCTATTTGATAGTCACATAGACAATATAGTAACTAGTGCTACTAAGACATTAGGGTTTATTATGCGTAGTTGCCAACATTTTACTCAAATTAAAACTATGAAAGTCCTTTATTGTACATATGTCAGAAGCAAACTGGAATATGCGTCTCAAATTTGGAACCCTTCTTATAATATATACATTAACAGAGTAGAACGTATACAGAAAAAGTTTGTTAAATATCTCTGCTTTAAACTAAACACCGTTTATAATTCATCAAATTATGAAAATATTTGCAAAAAACATCACCTTATTCCATTATATAAACGTCGTCATATTGCTGATATTTCCTTTTTACTTAGCATTTCAAATGGCAATATTGATTGTCCCGAATTGCTCGCTAAGCTTTCCTTCAATACACCATCTAGATCGAAAAGATACTTCCCTCCCTTATCAATCCCACTTACTTCACGTAACTATAGGAAAAATAGCTTTCTATTACGAGCTGGTAAAAGCTTAAATGAATTATCGAGGAAGCGTGATATTGACGTTTTTAATAGCAACATAACTACCATAAGACGGATCTTGACAGACGAGTTACTTAAGTGAGCAAGCCACGAGCGACAACATGTTATATAGATTGTTAATGTTGAATACTATATCGGTATAACTTGTTAATGTACTTATATATTAGTTTAGTTCTAAGTTTTGCTTTTCCAAGACATGTAATAATCATTACGTGTTAGTG
Source organism: Leguminivora glycinivorella (assembly GCF_023078275.1). Lineage (NCBI taxonomy): Eukaryota > Metazoa > Arthropoda > Insecta > Lepidoptera > Tortricidae > Leguminivora > Leguminivora glycinivorella. The sequence continues at coordinate 27,432,865 of NC_062972.1, forward strand.
AGATACACGTACATAGTTAGTAATTTAGTACTAGCCACCATTTGTTTGATAACCTGTTACTACTGGTGGGAACCTATAATTGGCTGTTTGTTACTAGGGTTATATTATCTATCCTGAATTGTAAGCTGTTGGTTCTCCAAATAATAAATAATAATAATAAAAAAAAATAATAATAAATAAATAAGATCTGATGAAATATTTTTTTTGTGTTTTGGAGAGATTTATACAATACAAAGTCAGCATTATGGTATTAAAAAGTAATAACTGATACAATACATTCATAATTTATACCCAAAATATCATAAAAGTCGAAAATTAATCAGGATGCATTTATAGGTTAAACAATAAAAATGGTGGATTCATAATAAAGACGAGGAGGTTACAAGTTACCATAAAATAACATTTATTCAGCTTATTCCTAGTTAATAATCTACAAGTGTACCACTATAAAGCAATAGCCGTTATTACGGTACACAAAGTGCCCCACAAAATAGCTACCAGGCGTCTTGTGGGTGTTTTAAACACCCGCTATGCAGATAATAATAAAGGCGATATAAAGGCTGATTTGTGGTATAAATGTTCAACTGTAAGCAGTATTATACGCCACATTTTCTCCATTATACCTCTTTGGCTTTTTAATGGTCCACATGTCCTATCTTAAAAAGTCAGCGTTTTTAGTGTTGCCCTATTATGAAAGTTGCTCCCAGTGTGACCCTCCTCAGTGTGACCCCTGTTCCCCAGTACCCTGTTCACTCCTTCTCACGACTCATGAATCACCCTGTATAAGTAAGTATATCGTCGCCTAGCACCCATAGTACAAGCTTTGCTTAGTTTGGGGCTAGGTTGATTTGTGTAAGGTGTCCCCCAATATTTATTTATTTATTAGTGTTATTCAATGTCAATGTTACCTTAATAGCATAGTCCCTAGACTCAGGATACTGTTTCAAATGGTCGATGAAGTGCACCGTCCTTCTCATGAGGCATTCCGTCGTCTCCGCCGTCACGAGCGCGGATATCACGTATGCGGTCCGGGAATGGATGGAACTCTGAAAGAGACATTTCAATTTAAGTTTTTACTTGTTATTTTTCTTTTTTTCTTTACAACTGGAGTGACACAGGTCAAAAAGTTATCTGTTTACTGTTTGGCTTAACGCTTCTATAGACATTCAAACTTTTTGTTTTTTTTTTTACTTCGTTTTTAACCTCCGACGCAAAAACGACGGGGTATCTGTCTGTGGCATCGTAGCTCCCGAACGGATGAACCGATTTAGATTTCGTTTTTTTGTCTGAAAGCTGAGTTAGTCGGGAGTGTTCTTAGCCATGTTTCATGAAAATCGGTCCACTATGACGCGGTCGAAGGTTTTTTCAAAATTTTAATTTGTTACATACTTGTAGTTATTTCATTTTGTAATAGCTAAAAAGGTGAACTGTTTTCGGTCAATTAAGTACCTTTATTCAAAGTGAAAGTGTAGGTACTGTAATAGTTCTGCACCAGAGGTACTTCGTCCGACCAATTAGATTATTATTATTATTATTTTTTTATTTAAAAGAAAGTAAAGAAAAAAAAGTTTAAATATCATGATGATGGAAAAGTTTACTATTAATTTTACATAATTGTTTCATTACGCCGTGTCTTGCGTGGGCGACGGTCGCGCAACCGTCGCTGTCGCGTCTCATCGCATCATCTACTTCCATATCGATAAGGTTTGATTTCGTATGCGTCGCATCGCCGTCGCGCGACCGTCGCCCACGCAAGCCACGGCGTTAGCCTGTTTGAAATTGTGTGTCATCTTTAGCCAAATACATTTTCAGCAATTCGGTATCATGTTGGTAACTCACAGAGGATATCATATATTATACTAGTTTTTGCCCGCGGCTTCGCACGCGCTAAATTCGAAAATTGCGGAGTGCTCCATACAAACTTCCACCCCTATTTTAGGGAAGCGGGGGGTTATAAAGAAACAGAAAGTAGCCTATGTCACTCTCCATCCCTGCAACTATCTCCACTTAAAAGAAAACCGGCCAAGAGCGTGTCGGGCCACGCTCAGTGTAGGGTTCCGTAGTTTTCCGTATTTTTCTCAAAAACTACTGAACCTACCAAGTTCAAAACAATTTTCCTAGAAATTCTTTATAAAGTTCTACTTTTGTGATTTTTTTCATATTTTTTAAACATAGGGTTCAAAAGTTAGAGGGGGGACGCACTTTTTTTTCCTTTAGGAGCGATTATTTCCGAAAATATTAATATTATCAAAAAACGATCTTTGTAAACCCTTATTCATTTTTAAATACCTATCCAACAATATATCACACGTTGGGGTTGAAATTAAAAAAAAAAAGTTTCAGCCCCCACTTTACATGTAGGGGCCAACAAAGTGCAAAAATAAAAAATGTACCCCCCCTACATGTAAAGTGGGGGCTGAAATTGCAACCCCAACGTTTATATTGTTGGATAGGTATTAAAAAATGAATAAGGGTTTACTAAGATCGCTTTTTGATAATATTAATATTTTCGTGAATAGTCGCTTAAAGGAAAAAAATGTGCGTCCCCCCTCTAACTTTTGAACCATATGTTTAAAAAATATGAAAAAAATGACAAAAGTAGAACTTTATAAATACTTTCTAGGAAAATTGTTTTGAAACATTTTTTTACCATTTTTCTTGGCCGGTTTTTGCACTTTGTTGGCGTGATTGATATACATATTGGTACCAAATTTCAGCTTTCTAGTGTTAACGGTTACTGAGATTATCCGCGGACGGACGGACGGACGGACGGACAGACAGACATAGCGAAACTATAAGGGTTCCTAGTTGACTAAAGAACCCTAAAAATCACGTCACTTCGTCGCTCAGTTTTGCCGTGAAAAACGGAAAAACAAACAGACACACACACTTTCCCATTTATTATTAGTATGGATTCACAAGTATTTGCATGTATCTCAGTCATGACGTACTTGAAGAACGTGATATTACATTGAAGACCGCGTGATGAGATAACAATTTTATTTGTTATGTTATAGATAACTTAATACTTTCCTTTTTATCTAGAACTTGTGTGACATATGCTCAAAATATACGCGTTGCGTCTCTTTTCTGCACATCGCAATTGAAGATGACAAAACCATATTTTCGCAAGATAACTTAAGTCTTAACTGTTGCTAAGTGCGTTTGTTGCGATAATTATTGTAGATTTCGTGATATTATCGATCACTACCTATTTTTTCAGGTTACTTCTATGAGGCTTTGTGGTTCAAATTTGAGATAAATTTATTGAGTTGTTATTGAAAGTTTACAAACCTATAAAAACAAAATCCTACTTAATCTATTTGTGTCCTTTTATCTTTTCCGCAAAATATTGAGGCCGCAAGCTTATCTGAATTAGATAGGTATTGACCCCCTGGCAAAAGTGAGTGGATCATGTTATCATAATCAGCTGATATCTGTGTTTATTACTTTCTTTGTTTTATATGTGCTAGTTACAAATTTAGATCAATTTAAAATAGATATTGTTTACTTATACAATGTTTTGTTTAAATCAGTTGTTACAAATTTTAGACAAAATATGGAAATGTGTAAATAGTTGACAAATGTCCTACTTTATTGCTTGCAATAAAGACACCTTGACAGGTAATATGTATGAAGACACAAGCAACTTTTGTCGTTATGGTATGAGACAAATTGGAACCATTGACTAGACTTTGACACAATTGTCATGCCACTTTTGCCGATTCACTGAAACATGTACTAAAGCTATTTTTGATGTATATACCAAATACTTAGTCACAGTTTCGTTTTCTTTCAATCCCTTATTTGCCAAGAGTGGCAATGAAGCTTTAGTAGTTTCATGTGTTCTGCCTACCCCTTTATGGGATACAGGCGTGATTGTATGTATTGTATGTATGTATGTATGTACTTAGTCATACTTGCTTTAATTAGTTACTTTAATTCTTCTAATTTAAACAAAAAAAAACCGGCCAAGAGCGTGTCGGGCCACGTTCAGTGTAGGGTTCCGTAGTTTTCCGTATTTTTCTCAAAAACTACTGAACCTATAAAGTTCAAAACAATTTTCCTAGAAAGTCTTTATAAAGTTCTACTTTTGTGATTTTTTTCATATTTTTTAAACATATGGTTCAAAAGTTAGAGGGGGGGGGACGCACTTTTTTTCCTTTAGGAGCGATTATTTCCGAAAATATTAATATTATCAAAAAACGATCTTAGTAAACCCTTATTCATTTTTAAATACCTATCCAACAATATATCACACGTTGGGGTTGGAATGAAAAAAAATATCAGCCTCCACTTTACATGTAGGGAGGGGAACCCTAATAAAACATTTTTTTCAATTTTTTATTTTTGCACTTTGTTGGCGTGATTGATATACATATTGGTACCAAATTTCAGCTTTCTAGTGCTTACGGTTACTGAGATTATCCGCGGACGGACGGACGGACGGACGGACGGACGGACGGACGGACGGACGGACGGACGGACGGACGGACGGACGGACGGACGGACAGACAGACATGGCGAAACTATAAGGGTTCCTAGTTGACTACGGAACCCTAAAAACTGGCAATTTTTTTTTATCTGAGTGAATACTATCAAAGCAATGAAAACATAACCAATATAACCAATAATCAGATACATTTAAATTACAAATTAAGCCTTATAAAACGGCAATAAGGTTTTGATTTAATTAAATAAATTTAATCTTTAAATAAATTATTTTTGACGGCCAGATCATTGTCATACTGCAGAATGACTTGTTATTGTTTATTATCTTAATCAATTACTATAATTATAACACATGGTACAAACATGAGCTGGAATAATGCCAAAAGTTTGATCCGATCTGTGGTCTTATCTTATACTTTTAAACGAGCAATTCTTGTATATTTATTTATTTATTTATTTATTTATATATATATTTATTTACACTGACGATCTCGGAAACCGCTCTAACGATTTCGCAGAAATTTGTTATGTGGGGGTTTTTGGGGGTGAAAAATCGGTCTAACTTATCCTTAGGTCCCGGAAAACGCGAATTTTCGAGTTTTCATGCGTTTTTCTTCGCGCGCCATCTCGTGTGCAGTAGTTGTACTGTTAAGACAGAATTCTTTCGGTCGATGTAAGTACTATTTATTGCAAACACTAGATGGCGACACAGGTCAAGGCTAAAATGAATAGAAAATACACTATTTGAGTTTTTGTGGCGAAATGCGCGCCATCTCGTGTGGAGTAGTTGTGTTGTTAAGGCTGAGAATTCTTTCGCTCGATTTAGGTACTATTCATTTTTGAACTAGATGGCGACACATGTCAAGGATACGAAACAGAACCGAGCGAAGCTCGGTTGCCCAGATATTAGGTGAAAAACTTAAGAAAGTCACCTGTTGTATGTGTGAGTGACGTGTTCAAATGCAATGAAATTCTTTATTCTTCAATTTAGGCATTAACATAATGCTCTTATGAAAGTCAAGAATAGGCGTTAGTTTTGTTTGTGTTACTAATTTTAAATATGTGTTCTCTATTCACTATGTATTCTCTAGTCACTCACACATACAACAGGTGACTTTCTTAACTTTTTCACCTATAACTACCTATGCCTTGCGTGTGGGACTCTAAAGTTCAATGATGCTTTAATTAATGAGATCAGCTGGAGTCCGACCCGCACCACAAACTGTCTGAAAAAATAGTTTTTTTTAGAATATGAAAAGGGGCCAGAAAAAACCCCGTATGAGATGGGAGGATGAACTGAAGCTTACATTGGGCTCGAAGTGGAGAAGAGTGGCCCAGGATAGACGTCAGTGGAAAGAGCTAGAGGAGGCCTTTGCCAAGCGGCACACTGAACTAAGAGACATTCTCTAATTCAGAAAAAAGGGGCTTAATAGATAGATAGATAGAATATGAAAAAGACTCACCTTTGTAACTATAGGCTTATTTGATTTCCAGCTGTTCTCCGATATTTTCCCAAAATGAATATCCTTCTTCAACTTCAACCCTTGCCATAGACCTTCCATGGTGATCTCCTTGGCCTCCGAACCCACCGACAGCCCCTCCTGTGGAAACTTCTCATCTTGATTAGGTATTTTAAAGGGTTTCTCATCTGTGGCCCTTGCGGTAGTTTCTTTAGTAACAGTCTTCTTTTCAATGGTTGGTTCAATTTCTTTAGTTGTTGTTGATAATCTAGCTGTGACTGCTTTTTCAAATTTCCTAATTAAATCTGTAAAAAAGGGTAAAAAATCTTTTAAAACAAGATAACAATTGTAAACAAAACAGTGTTTATTTCAATGAAATGTTAATGAAGTCATTGAAACCCTGAAACTTGTTTATAGTTTATTTATGAAGTCATCGTCCGGAACAGAGGTTGAAGGCCCAAACAATCAAAAGGACGTCTGGTGCCCTGATAACAAAATTTAATATTAATTGAGGCCCTGAGAATAAAAATAGCCTATGAACTCAATTACTGAACTCTTAGCAAAACAAAATGGACAATTTATGTATGAGATCAATGCTACTTACTGTCCCACTGCTCTGGAGAGGCTGGTTTCATTCTCTGCACGAGTTTTTCAACTTCAGCATTCAAGTTGGTCATCGACAGATAGTGCCGAATAATCCGCCACTGACTGCCCAACGACGACATATTTAAAGCTTTATTCGATCTCAGTGCACGTAAAACACAGTCTATTTATTTATTTACACACCAGTCACTTAGATTTGTATCTAATTTCTAGATACAAAGCAAATTCTTAGGCGAAACGTACGCTAGCGACCGTCACTTCACATTTAGTTTATCGTAATGTCACAGTCAGTACAAATAACTCTCTCGACGATTGGATATCACGCTATCACAGCAGCAGTCTCGATTCACAGCTGCAGCAAATCTAATATTTACGTAAAGCCTTGACGAAAAATATAAATAAATCAATGACAGATACGAGTGACGTAAAATCGCACGATAACAGTTCTGCCAATCGCAGCCGAGCAAACCAAAACAAACTTTTTACATTCACTTCACTCTCGTTCACTTTCTTAGCACGTCACTTTCAAAAATATGAAGTTCTCGTAAAATTGAATGTCTTTTTATATTATTGCTTTTAAAACTGTGAGTACCTTCTCCTTTGAATGTTGAGTTAGTACTGAAAAATTTGTAAACAATAAACTAGTTTTATACGATTATCAAAACATGTTTGCTAACAGCGCGCTACGTGACGCCGTTGGCCACACCTCCCGCACGACTCAATGAAAAGGCGCCACTTCACAAACAAAATATCGTATGATCTAATTTTGTAAGCGTTCCAAGATTTTATTTCCGCATCATCACACCATCGATGACTAGACTGGGTTGACGGTTATTTGTTTATAGTTATTTTACTATTATTAATCATTTAATTTAATGTATTGTATTACACCTTTGACTGGACTTCAATTTCAGTCTTAGAAACACAGCCAATTTTAGTGTGACCCAGTTTTATTTCCAGTATCATCTGACCGACGTGTATTTTTAATTCACGAAACAAGGACATCTTGTTGCTACTCGCTAACGATAGGCTGTTTCCTCTTTTTCCGGTTTTATTTAAAATTATGGAATGTGTGTTATATCGTTTGAAACTCGAGGTACAAATAGGGATTTTTAAAAAGAGTTCACTTATAGCGTTTTAATAAAGTATCAATAACGACGATGAATGATTCACTCTTGGCCTGGAGTTATAGGTGTCCATAGGCTCCATATCCATAACCTCTTACCATCAGTTAGGCATATTGAAAAATATGGATTTTATTGGAATCAGTAACAACTGGGCGTTATGTAGGGAAAGGGATTCAACCCATAAAAGTCTGACTGTAATTTTAAGTTAAGCATGTGATTTAGGCTGGTATACCCGGGATAGCCACCAGATGACCAAACCGATAACGGGAATTCCCCGGAAATTCAATTCATAAAAATTCTAAAACTGACCAATTATATACGCACTACAGTTTCTGTTTGTCAATAGATTGTTTTTGAGTTTCAAGAGACCGTCAAAACATGGTCCTATGGTTCAGCACATAAACTAGGCAGATACTCTTAGGGCGGAATGTTTGCGTGCAACAATAACAACAACATTATTATTATTTCTCAAAACAAACTAACGCTCACGTGAAGATACCTGTTTGTTATTGTTGTTGTAGCAAACTTGTGCGTTTCTCCGTGGTATCAAATTTAGAAACTAGAGATATCTGCATTTTTCCCGGTGATGTGTGATGTAATTATGATAAAAGCGCGTTAATTGAGGATGCTGCATGAAAGAGAACGCAGCCATCTTCTGTACTTTGCATAGCTCGAGAACCTTCTCAAATAGAGATTAGTAGGTTCATTTATAGACGAGCATGACATAATAATGGTCATACGAAAGAAATTAGGAACATTTCAATTGCCAAAAACCGGTTGCTTGAGTTTCATGACACGAGTCTGAGATCTATTTTTAGTCTAGACTAATGTACTACCGAGGTTACTTGAGATCAAATGCATGTAGTGTCGGCATTCTTTATTCCGTAAATTTATACGGCATTTATATTCCTATGATGAAAATACATAAGAAATATTTATACGTCAATAGGATATCAGGAAGACCGTAAAAGTGTATAGCAGGATGATCTAGACACAAAACATGTAAAGTTGGGCGTTTGCTAGGATGACATTTTCTGCCACATTAAGGAACGCACCTATACTCTAACTCTACTCGTAACTTATACAAAGGTACTTACCAAATTTTTGGATATCCTGTAGTTTGTTATCCGCGCATTGTTACTTATTAAAGGAAATTAACTTTTCATTTCTGACCCATTCAGTCTTGGACATTTTTTTATGTTAGAGAAAATATATGTTTGTATTATTAATTGCATTTTCGCCACTGACGCGAGTACCTATCCCACAGATCAATACAACAAGATGGCCCTTACAGGGCGACTAGCGGTCACCAAGCATACGACAAATCAGGTTTATAAAAGTTTGAACGCGACCTATCCATATGACGCATCACGCAGTTACAGTTGATAGTAATTAATATTAATACCATGCATCAATATACAGTGTAAACTCCATGTAACGTCACTCGATTTAACGGCACACTCTCTAAAGCGTCGAAACCAATTGACTTTGGTTGGTTTAGCTTGTCTACCATACAATGATACACTCTACATAGCATCACACCCACTCTCAATAACGGCAACAATTAAGTAATAAAACCGGCCAAGTGCGAGTCGGGCTCGCGCACAAAGGGTTCCGTAGCAGCAAATATAATAAACTTATTATGTCAATTTATACACCTGCCAAAATTACAGTTAAATCAACCTATCTCAAAAACTATAAGAGATACTTTGATCAAACCAAAAATCGTTGTAAGAGTTAATTAGCATGCATCACCTCTATTTTTTTTAGAATTTTATACCCCGTAGTTATAAAAATAGAGGGGGGGGACATACTTTTTACGACTTTGAGAGCTGATATCTCAAAAACCGTTCACTTTAAGAAAAATGTTTTTAGAAAACTTTATATCATTTTAAAAGACCTTTCCATTGATACCCCACACGGGTATGTACATCGAAAAAAAAAAATTTCATCCCTCAGTTACATGTATGGGGGGCCCCACCCCCAATTCTTTTTTTTTTTTTTACTATTTAGTGTCATAATTTTGTAGCGGTTCATACAACACATATTCCCATCAAATTTCATCACTGTAGTACTTATAGTTTCCGAGTAAATCGGCTGTGACAGACGGACAGACGGACAGACGGACAGACGGACAGACGGACATGACGAAACTATAAGGGTTCCGTTTTTGCCATTTTGGCTACGGAACCCTAAAAAGCGCAGCTGTGTGCGTTTTTTTGTCGCTTTGTTATCCTAGCCGGCAATAAACTCGACGTCGGCATCAAGCGTCCCGAACTTCCTAAAAAATTGGTTCTTTTGTTTACAAATTGGGATTGCTTCCATGTGTAGGCCGTTTTTGACCATGACTAACGTATATTACTACTAACACTATTCTGAAATAAACTTTTTCTTTTCCTAATTCCGATTTTTCTTCTCTCCACTTAACGGCAACTCTCTATAACGCCATAATATGCACAGTCCCTTCAGTGCCGTTATATAGAGTTTACACTGTATCTCTTAAAGACTGTATCGTTAAGTAGGAAGACAACTTTGAGTAGCCGTATTTATTTGCTATTATTTTTTTTTTCTTATAACAAGACATGGGCTTAATAAGGCACATAATAAGGTACACATTTTGTCCTAGAAACTCGACGTAAAGCATATGGTTTAGACAGTATTGACTTAATCCTCCCGAGTACCAATTACGATTCCGGACAAATGCTACTAGAAAATTCACTAAGTGCGTAAAAGACGATACGATTGTGAAAAAAAATTGTACGGTGCGAACCTCAACGACACATGATCCACAAAGCAGAATATCTGGACATAGTCTAGCCACTGTTATTTTAAAAATATAAAGTTCAGGATCTGTGTATGGCGGTCATTTAGAGAATGTAGCATGGTGCTTACTCTAACTCCGACTTTGATGTCGAATTTGACTATCATACACTGTTTATATCGATCTGGTTTAGGCACTGTTCAAACACCACGAATATCAATTAGACTTTGGCCTATGGCTAATTTTTTTATCTGTTTCTCTTATCCTGCTCTCATCAAAAATTTACGGCAATCCGGAACGTTGCTCAAAAATGCGTTTTTTTTTAATTATATAAATTCACCGCATTCATTCTGCAAGTACCCAATTGAAAAACCACGAAGAGGACTCTTAAAGAATATATTTTTCCCCTCACTAGCTCGGAAACACGTGTTTTGTCCTTTAATACCAGCGGGTAAAAACGCATTTTATCCACTAGTGGGTAAAGTAATTTGACCTTGAATAAAGTCAAATTAACTGCTTTAAAATTGATAAAAGTAGGTGAATCTAGTAATTAAGATGATTTACCACCTGTGGAACTACTGGAAGCAGTGATAAACGCATTTTTTTGCGTTGTAGTTTCCTCGCTGTAGTGAGGGGAAAAAATTTGTATTACACTCGGGTGCAAATGTATTTTACTTCTCGTGTGTTAAAAAACTCGCAAGTTCAGGATTCTATTCTCGAACCACTCGCTTCGCTCGTGGTTCAACTATAGAATCCTTTCACTTGCTCGTTTTTCAATTCCACACTCGGCGTTAAAATACAACTTTGCCCCCTTGTATAACAAATAACTATTAGCAGCATATTAACCTTTGTTTGTTGAAATCGTACAAAGAGTCATTGAAATATTCTCAAATTAAGCCAGATAGGGGTTGTCCGAAATTTATTTGCTAGACCTTAATGAAAGTACCATAAAGTCCCTAAAATAAAAAAAATATCAGACCTTCTTATATTAAATAGTGCTTACCAATACCTTCAGATCATACTCTCGGAACATAATAATACAAAATTATGCACATGTCAACATTTAGACGAGGTTTGTTTTGTCCTTATACTTAACGATACAGTCCTTAATCTCAACCAGTGACGTGTGTGAGCTGTAGTTGTTATGATAGTCATAAAATATTTTATATGCAGCGATTATTTCGAAAGAAAGTACTAATATCAACTATACTATGAGCACCAAATAATATTTTTTGGAACTTATATTTTGATGTTTGCCAGTCGCTTTTTAGTTAAAGAAGATATACATACATTAAATCAGTAATCAGTATGTTTATTGCTTTCGTAGGTTATACAGGTGGTACATTATATTTGATCTGCTACGAAACCCTGTAGGGCACAATTTTAACTTTTTTTTTTTAGAGCAATTTTAACTTATATCTAACTTATGCTATGACTTAAGATGTTAATAAATTTCTATGACTAATATACAAGACATTCATATATATACAAAATTTTAAAACCGTAACAAATATTATTAAAATTACAGTATCACAACTATACTAAACACTTAAATATACTATTATTACTACATCAACTATCAAAGAATTCTTTCAGGGTATAAAAACAGTTATCTATTAAATATTTTTTAATTTTTTTATTAAAGTGTATTGGCCTCTTCGTCTCTTATAGACTTTGGGAGTTTGTTGTACACCTTTATACACATTAAGTGTGGACTAGAGGCATGCATTTTTAACTTAGATGGCGGTAATGGAATTTTATCTCTAGGACGTAAGTTAATATTTGAAGGATTTTTTGCTGCTGGGAAAAACTGGTTATACTTTCTTAAAAATTTACATAGTTCAAATATGTACAAGGATGTTAGTGTCATGATGTTGAGCTTAGGGAAATGTGGTCTGCAGCTATCCATTTGGTCTATATTTACTAATATCCGTATACATTTTTTGTGCAACAAAAATAGATCGTCGACATTTGTACTGTTGCCCCATATAATAATACCGTACCGCAGCCTAGAGTGGGTAAATGCGTGGTAGGCGCATAAAGCTGTTTTGAGATCAGTATGTTTTTTTATTTCCATTAAGGCATAAGTAAAGCTTGATAGTTTTGAAGCTATTTTTTGTATATGTAATTTCCAGTTCATATTTGTATCAATTTCAAGTCCAAGAAGGTTTGATGACTCTATAAATTCTAATACCTCGCCTGTATCCCATATATTGGGTATCCCAAATAGGGGTAGACAGAGCACATGAACTACTCAAGTTTCAGTGCCACTCTTGGCAAAAAGGACAAGGAAAGGAAAGAAGACATAGCTAGGAAACTGCACTAATCCCGATAAAGCCTTGTTTACCCTCTGGGTTGGAAGGTCAGATGGCAGATTCGCGAAAACTAGTGCCTAGCCTAGCCAATTATTGGGATTATTTGCCAAAGTTACGGCTCTCATCGTATTTAAAAGTCCGGTAGGTATAAAGCAAGGAAAATGAAGATGATGGTTGGCATTTGCCTAATAGAATGGCTAGAAAAACTAAAAATTTGTAGAAATAGAGGGTGAGTGAGACCTACGGCTACTTAGTAACGACCACAGAATATATAAAAGTACAAGTACAGAAGGCTCACTCTCAACAACCTGTCAACGGACTGCATGCGACATTGAGTTATATTGCGCAGCGTGAAGGTTGTCAAACTTTACGGGCCGCGAACTCGCGGCCGTGGAAATGTACGACTACATATTTTATATAATAAAATAATGCCTTTTACATAACAAAACATAAAACATTTCAAATTCTTTCTTAGTAATACTTAAAGCATGCCAAATTATGACCTAAGAAACAATGATCTACTTTAAATTTGGAAACCTGTGTTAAGTATCTATGAAACTTGTCATAAATCCTCCTAATTGGAAAACCCATTTAATACAATATTTTTAAATTTTAACTAAATAAAGCTGATGATAAGACAAAACTTATGCGCAGTTCATCAGCATAGTCAAGTACTATTACATAACACTCTCAAGGCCAAATGAATGTAAATATAGCGTGTTTTACGCAAGTTGTTTGCACTCGAATAAACAACATAAACATATCAATGATAGTTCTTATTTATTTTGAAATGCATTGCAGTGTGCCTAGAATGGTATCTATATTTTTGATAGGAAACGATAACAAATAATAAACAATTTTGCGGAGTGCATTATTCATTTATTTAAGCTTAATTGCACAAATACAAAATAAAATGTACAAATGGCGGACTTAATGCCTAATGCATTACATAAAATTTATTTTTCTCGCCTTAAATTTGTGCCAAAATTTGGTTGACCGTCTATAGATCAATTTTATTAGGTAAAGCATCATCATATCATTCATCATACCATCAAACCGCATCATTTGCAAACCGGATGTTGATGATATCGTTCACGTAATTTTTTTCGCGCGCTTTGTAATGTTGGCCATATTGTATGTAATATGTGTAAATCATTCATTCAGTCGTTTCACTTTTTTATGAAGAGATGGCAGTGTTACAGGTGAGATGATTTTAAACTGAGCGGAAAATAATTTGTTTTGTCATAATTTTTAGGATTCCGAGTTTAAATATTATTTTCACTTCTAATACTAATAGGGCGATTAAAAACTTATTGCGCTTATTTCTTATAATTTTTAGTCACTGTTCTTATTGCTGATTGCGCTCCGACCGTCCAACAAGAGTTGCTAAATTCGTCATCCAATCCAGTTCTTGCATACTTGAAACAGAGATTCCATGGTAGTTTCAGGGTACGTAGCCAAATACCTACACAAACGCTTACGATAACATCTTTATCGTGGCTATCTCTTCTCTATCGCTATTCATTCAGTATTGGCGACAGCCATCAGACTGCATTTTGATAGGCGTCTAGTGATTGTCATTTCGGACAGTTCGGCAGGCGTGTGTTTGGGAAAGTCTGCTATCTAAATTTGCATTCAACGTCGTGATTTGAGCTCCAATCTAATTGATCTACTTTAATTAACTATAGCAATGGCCCACTCATACGCCATATGGCCACTCGTGGTAGCAAATTTCAATAGGTTCTTGAAGAAAATAAAACGTCAAAATTAATACAAAACGGTTGAATATATTTCTTACCCAATAAACATAACAATATCATATCAAGGACATTACTATAATATAGGAAAGTTACTTTCAATTACATGCTACATTGTTCATAAATTTCATTACATTAAATTTGTGTCATAATTGCCATAAATTAGTCACTCATACATACACACATCCAAACTAAGGCTCTTTAATTTGACATGTTGCTAGGCAGAGTGATGGCAGATGGACTAAAATGTTAACAGAATGGTGGCCGCTCACAGATGTAAGAAGCGCTTGGCATCCGTTGGCTCGTTGGGTGGACGACATCCGGAAAATTGCGGGTCACAACTGGATGAGACTAGCTCAGGACCGGGACAAGTGGCGTACTAGAAGAGAGGCCTATGCTCAGCAGTAGGCCTAGCACATGATGGCCGCGGGAGTATGTCGCCGCGAGATAGATCACACGTCTTCTTCTAACTGTATTAATGACATAAGGACGGGTAGTCTATCTCGCGGCGACATACTCTCGCGGCAATCATGTGCTAGGCCTACAGTGGGCGATAAAGGGCTGTAAAGTAATACTGTAAAGTAAGGACTCTAAGCATGAATAATTTCGTACATTGACCCGCCTAACACCTATTGACGTTTGCAGATTGTCGATACCATTGTGCGAGCGAGACGGGAATATCGCGCGTTCTATATAGGAAATCGGGGGTCAATGTACGCAATTCTTCGAGTTTTTTCATGCTAAGAGTCCTGACTTTAACATTCACTGCTAGTGTCACCGCGATCACCGTGCCAAGTCAAATGTCAAAAAGCCTTAAGAGTCGCTCCAATTTTTTGTTTTGCAAATTCTAGCATCCATAACTACAAACATACACATCACACCAGACAAGATAATTTCATATCGTTTTAAAACAAGAGCGTTACTTTGATTGTATAGCGACGGAAAAATTCATGTGACTTTAAAATAAAATGTTATACGTTATAAACCTGCTACATGTTATAAACTTAACAAACAATAATACATCATTAAAATCTCTATTCACAGTCGGCAATGTACAGATTAATTCACGACAGCTGGCACTAATGGTGAGAGGTCAGTGTGAGAGTGACAGATGTCTTATGCACGTGGATAAGTGATAAAATTGGAAGCATAATACGTCGGCTGTATAGGTATGCAGTAAGGGCTGCCATTTTACAGGTAAATATGATATATCGTCACTGCTTTGAAAAAATCTCGTATCTCATGCTTCTCCTCAAAATTAAAACGCAGTAAGTCTATATGCATTCCATACATACTTACTACAATTTTCTTTTCATTGACAGACGAAGATACAAGTTTTTTTCAAAGTAGTGACGATATTGATCTTTTCATTCATCATTCCATTCGTTTCAGCTGTTGTAAATCGACCTATAGGTATGTATGTATATTTAGATATTCAGTTTTCTATATAATAAGCCAGATAAACAACCTACTAATACGAATATTAATTACATTCAATATACAATGTGTATAATATAAATACTAAATATATATTATAGTATACATGTACAGGAACGATTTTACAACCTCGAATGCCAATTTAACTGGTCTGATAAGGGTAAGTATAGTTTTACAATTGAGCACGATAGATGGCTCTGGCAATAAACCAACTGGTGCAAAAGTGCATTAACGAATAAGGAAAACTAATAAAAATGCTATATGTATAGTTTCACATTCGCATTTACAATTATAATTCAGTAATTCTAATAGCCTTGACTAAAACCATAGAGCTGAGAAGATTGTAAAACCGCCCATTAACAATTACATAATAAACATAGGACAGGCACAATTCTACCAGTCTAGTATTGTCGATTTCATAAAGCATAAGATATAAGTAGTAACCGTCTTCAATTGAATTTTTTAATACATTGTAACATATAGAGAGAAATAATATCAAGTGAAATTAAGTTATTCAACTTGAGAAAATGCTTGGTTAAAATAAGGCGATTGGTTTGAACGAAACTTTTTTTTTTGTTAAAACCTGTACAGGTCAATTCACAAGAGCTGGCACGAATAGAACGAATGAGTGAATGGAAATATCGTCACTACTTTAAAAAAATCTCGTATCTCACGCTGCTCCTCAAAGTTAAAACGCAGTAAGTCTATATGCATTCCATACATACTTACTACAATTTTCTTTTCATTGACAGACGAAGTTACAAGTTTTTTTTAAAGTAGTGACGATATGCATGTGTGTGACAGAGCACTTGAACTAGTTACGACCGTATATCGATACAGGTGTCACTCACACTAACAAAGTTTTGTTCGTTCGATTCGTGGCAGCTTACGTGAATCGCCAATACAGCGATATGGTCAAGTCAGCATATTTTTTTTTATTTTCGGAAGGTGCTCACTCAATCCACACACACACTAAAACCTGTACAGGTCAATTCACAAGAGCTGGCCACTACTTTAAAAAAATCTCGTATCTCACGCTTTCTATATGCATTGGTGAACTAGTGACCGTATATCGATGTGTCAATCCAAAGTTTTGTTCGTTCGATATTTTCGCCATTCATTCCATTCGTGCCAGTTCTTATAAATCTACAGGTCTAGCACATGATTGCCGGGAGAGTATGTCGCCGCGAGAAAGATGGCACGTCTTCTTCTAACTGTATTAATGACATACGGACGGGTAGTATATCTCGCGGCGACATACTCTCGCGGCAATCATGTGCTAGGCCTGCTGTACGAAGTGATGAAATAAAACACACCCATACAAAAAAACATTAAAAGAACTAAAAACAGTCCATCACAAACTAGATACAATTTACAACTATTCTTTAGTACTTATATATTTGAAACATCTATACCACATATCTATCTTATACCACAAAAAGTTTCCACATCAGCCAATTCCTTCAATTTATTACAAAGTATAGTTTTCCAATAGTTCCTAAAATAAGCATAAACAAATTTCCCTTGTTCAATTCACAATACAAAATAAGGACACAACACATACATAGTTACAGTTTAGAATACAGTTACTAGTAATACTACAGCTAAGCAACGTACATACAAATTTTATTTACATTTTATAATACAAGCATTATACGATAGTAGCCAATTAATTTTTCACGTCATTAGGCGTGTCCACACAGAGCGAGCAGTGTCACGAGGCAAACGGCCAAAGTAGACATGCCTCGGCCGAGGCAACTAGCCCGACCTAGTTTGGCCAAGGCACGTCTACATTGGCCGTTGCCGCTTGAAGAAATTGCCTCGCGATGTTGCTGGCTCTGTGTGGACAGGACCCGACTATATTTAGGTTTTTTTTTAACCTCAAAAATCTTAATTCAACATACTTTCATTGAAAACTTATGTTACCTTTGAGACAAATTTTCAACCTCTGTGTTGTTTGTCTGTCAGAATTTTCACAGCCATATACAAATACACATATTTATTAAAATATAATTATTACAATTTTAGTGTACCAAAAAGTGTGGAAGAGTAAAATTGTAGGCAAGATTTAATATCCTAAAGCAATTGTTACAGCTGTGGCAATATTAAGGTGTATTTAGTGCTATCGAATCATCACTAACTTTTTTAATGATATTTGTATGACAAAAAATGTTCTGACAATTAACATTATAAAGGTGTCGGTATATTAAAAAAAATTGTGATAACTATATGAATGACGAATTGGTACTACAGTTCGATTTTATAAAACTAACAAAACTTTTAGGAAGAATCGACATGAAATTAGAAAACACGAACTAAAGAAATGCACAAAACATTGAAAGTCAAAAGTATTTGTTAATAACATGTAAACAATACGAAAAACAAATGAAATGCATCGGATATCTTTAATTGTTTTGATGTAGTAATATAATTAATGTCGCTTATTACCGGCGCTATTCTTCTTTGGGCATGCTGAGATAAGCAAGTATCAAGAGGAGCGTTCTTAAAGCGAGACTGCTCAAATTTTCATTTATAGAATTAAAATTGTTAAACATTTTTAACACCAAAGTTTCATCTGCCGAATGTACAAAATCAAAATCTGGGTCCACACGACGCCGCAAATTATCAATGTAGACCTGCCTCGGTCGAGGCAGGTAGCTCGGCAAGTGCGTTATGCCTCGACCGAGGCGCATCTACACTAAACGTTTGCCTCGCGAGCACATTGTCTCGCGACGTGCCTCGTTCTGTGTGGACCCGATTATTAAAATAGAACAGTTCACAAAATAACAACTAAGGTTATGTCAGGTGTGAGTAACATTTATTTTGAACAGGACAAGATTAGAGGCAGACGTATTCTCTACAAGGTTTCCTCTAACCATATATATTATAATTGACCTCTAATGTGCCAGCGCGTCGCAGTATTCAGCCAGCGGCGTGACGCCCGCCCTGCAGGCGACGCGGGCAGCGCGCGCAGACACGCGCGGGTTGACGTGCGCGTTGTGCAGCTCCGACACTTGCGTGGAGCACGCGGCTGCCGGATCGCCTGACCCCGACAGGCTGCCGATCCTGTTTGTGCACCGAAGCGTTAGCTACTTGGGCCGAATGATTTAGTATGATATTCCCTCTATAGGACGCAATTCTCATAAAAAAAAGTGACCAAAATACATGATCGAATAGATTTCTTCATCGATAAAGGTTTTGGATTTTTGCCATGGAATTTTGTGATCGAATTTCATGATTAAATAAAATTTTTGTCTATCCTGATTTTTGTTTTCTAAATGCGGAAATGGGTAATAAAGGTTTTAAGAAACTATATCGCACACGGAGCGAAAACTATAGTCACTGTGATAATGACTCAACGAAAGTATTCTTCTTCCTTGCGCATTTTGCAACGGCTCACAGAGTCTGGGGACCGTTTTGGCGATTTTCACTTCTATATAATACATACGAAGCGTATCGCGAGGCATCAGCTTACAGAGCCAATAGTTCATCTGTCTAAACTCGCTATATTAACAAGTATTCAGCCAGCGGCGTGACGCCCGCCCTGCAGGCGACGCGGGCAGCGCGTGCAGAGACGCGCGGGTTGACGTGCGCGTTATGCAGCTCCGACACTTGGGTGGAGCACGCGGCCGCCGGGTCGCCTGATGTCCATAGACTGCCCAACCTATTTGTTGAGTAATTTATCGTAGCTGAGTCTTTACGAGTTGTTTCTGTTTATATATAGTTTATTTGAGTGATATTTATATTGTTAGTATATCATGTAGCTTATAAGCGTTTTGGTATGCTAGCTGGAAGCTTGTATGTTTATATAATAAACACTATTAATTCAAGATTTTTTTTTTGCATGTTTAAGTCGCGTATATGTAGTTTGACTCAACGCAACGCAAGTAGGTAAGCTAAGCAGTCTGATTAAATATCGTTAAACTTATGTTGTTGTTCCTTGGCGATTCCACAGACAGCGAACAGGTTCGCGAGGCAATTTTCTAGCGCGGCAAATGGTCAATGTCATTGCCTCGGCCATTTGCTCCGTAAGGAAATTGCCTCGAATTGCTGCTGTATTATAATTTTAATTGAACTTTTTAGTTTTTCTACCTAGGATAAAGAGTGTTAACTAACGAATTTGTTTTTGCACAAGCACATATCTAACAGAGCGGTTAGTTATTATACTTATAAAGCGATTTTACGCCATTACTGCTGTTTTTTTCCAAAATTTGGATTTGTTTGCCATCCCCTGGTCAATATAAAAAAAAAACTTGAAAATACCAAAAATGTAAATCTTACCAAAATTCGTTGCCTGGGTGCGCGTTCCCGTCCCACGGATACGTCATGACTAGTAGCTTGCCCGCGTGTTCGCCTGTTAGCTTCGCTGACGGCTCTCGGTTTTCTAGCTGAACGTTTATGCCACCTGGAATGTATAACAAGAAACAGTTAATTGTATGACGTGACAAAGAATATTTAAGAACTGTCATGGATGAATTTATTAGGCATATGGCAACAAATTAGGTTTTACGTCTGATATAAGATACCTAACACAAGGCAATGCAACGTAACGAAGCTAGAATAACCTAACCGAAAAATTAAAATTTTGAAAAAAGCCCCGATATAGTGGACCGATTTTCATGAAACATGGCTAAGAACACTCCTGACTAATTCAGCTTTCAAACATCCCGAATAACAATTTTAACTTTAAAACTCCCGTGAGACTCAGACATATTTAAAATGGAGTGAAACATGTCGAGCGTTATATCGACTTAATACGTTAACACTCCGTCGTTTTTACGTGGGGGTTCAAAATAGAAATAACGTTCAGTTATGTTTATATATAATAGTATTTAAGTAGGTGATCTCAAACTTAACAGTTAATATGTACCTTTAGGATGCCTTTTGCTCTCAAAGAATATTCTTTTTTCTGTGCTCCCCTCCCCCTCTGCTCCATTTGTAAATAATGCTGAAACAAATAATACATCTTAGGTTAGTTAAAAACATATTCTTAACTAATAAGTCTAATAACAGTGGTCGTACACGTAGTGCGTAGTAATTACTAGGCTTGTCACAGCTTGAACCTGAAAATATTTACCCTGAACCGCTCTCAAATTTCGGTTTTATTGGAAGTGATCTTCCTACTTTATATTACTATTTTATATTATGCTATTTTCTACTTGAACAAGATTTTGGTATCAAACCTACCTAAAATACTGGCACTGGGTTGTATGTAGGCAAAATTGACATCTGTGACGTGATTCAACAGGTCCTTCTTCAGGAAAGATCGTATCCTCTCCAAGAATGTCAGGATGTAAACATCAGGCTGGTGGGCAGACACTTTCCATACTCCTAGACCTGAAAATAAAAAGGAATATTTGAAGTTTTGCGTAATTTGTGGGCTGTCCTAAGACAGCAGTCACAATATGACAATGTTCGGTCGGATATAATAAGGCGAATTCACACAAAGCAAGACACGTTGTGAGGCATGCATCCAATCTAGACGTGCCTCGGACGAGGCACAGTCGGACGGGGCGGGGCAGTAACGCCGATCCTTTTGATATACTTACGTGCACTTTGACGTAGCGGTCTAGATAGCTGTCTTTAGGTTTTTACATACAATTTAACCGTCACGTTACAATTAGCCGGGTCCACACAGACAGAGGCACGTCGCGAGGCAATTTACTAGCGCGGCAAACGTGCTATGTAGACATGCCTCCGCCGAGGCAATGCATGTATTCTGCCTCGGGCGAGGCACGTCTACATTAGGCGTTGCCGCGTGAGTACATTGCCTCGATCTGTGTGGACACGGCTATTAAAGTGTGTTTTACTTGGATCTTACTCACCAGCTCCTATTGACGAACGCTTCTCTCGCGCGGTAACGTCCTATGTAGACGTGCCTCGGCCGAGGCAATGAGTGCGTTATGCTCGGCGAAGCAACCTGCCTCGGCCGAGGCGCGTCTACATTAGGCCGCATAACACATTGCGCCGCTCTGTGTGGACCCGGCTATTAAAGTGTATTTTACTTGGTTCCTACTCACCAGCTCCTATAATATTAACGAACGCCTCTCTCCCCGCGCCCCTCGCGCGGTCCTCCGCCTCATACAGCACACACTCGGCAGTGACGCTGATCCGCTTGTAGTACACCTCGTTGTCGAATATACTGTCGTGCACTTTGACGTAGCGGTCTATGTAGCGACGGTCTTCGGGTTTATCTTCGATGTTCACGTAGGAGGTTAGCTCTTCGTGAGTATAACTGTGTACCTGGTAATAAGAAGGTATATTTTGTGATATTTGTATGTAAATATTTATTTCACTTCTCATGAAATGGATTTCAAGTTTTTTATTATGATACAGTACAGAGCAGTAAAATCGGTTCTTACGACCCATATTGACTTGCAGTAAAGTCCAAAATCTGGATCTTGTATTTTATATCACGTATTATTGTATAAACGGTTTTACGAGCTAAAACGATGAAAAAATGTATCAGGCAAAAAAAAAAATACGCCTCTGCGTTAGCCAGAGAAATTAAATACGAGGCTTACCTGATAAAACTCGGAAAACATTTGTCTCCACATATGCCTGGCAGACTGGTTGTTGCGTACGTACGTCGTTTCAAAACGTTGAGGCACGTCGTCGGCGTCACTTCTTCTCCGTACCTAAGAACCAAACAACACAAGAACATTTATCAAATCCGAACCACTCTAACAAGTTTAGTTCTAACGGGTAGGCTAACAAATGGGTCCACAAAGAAAGAGTTGCCTCACAGCGACGTTGCCTCGCGAAATCATGTCAGTCTGCGACTTGCCTCGTCCGAGGCAAACGCATAAAACATGTTGTCAAAATGGTTTTTACATGAGGATTGAAATCAGCTTGTAATGAGCTTACGATTAATATCAAAATTAATATTTTTTGAATGAGAAATAATATTTACCCATTTTCTAAGCAGTTCTGCTGCTCAGTAATGAGAATATCTTCATAGTCCATCCGGCCTCGACGTTCGAAACGGGGGCCGACAATACCTGTTAACAAATAATACAATAATAGTTATTTGTTATACAAGGGGGCAAAGTTGTATTTTAACGCAGAGTGTGGAATTGAAAAACGAGCAAGTGAAAGGATTCTATAGTTGAACCACGAGCGAAGCGAGTGGTTCGAGAATAGAATCCTGAACTTGCGAGTTTTTTAACACACGAGAAGTAAAATACATTTGCACCCGAGTGTAACACAAAACTTTTCCCCTCACTATAGGAGGAAACTACAACGCAAAAAATGCGTTTATCACTGCTTCCAGTAGTTCCACAGGTGGTAAATCATCTTTATTACTAAATTCACCTACTTTTATCAATTTTAAAGCAGTTAATTTGACTTTATTCAAGGTCAAATTTCTTTACCCACTAGTGGATAAAATGCGTTTTTACCCGCTGGTATTAAAGGACAAAACACGTGTTTCCGAGCTAGTGAGGGGAAAAATAATTTGTTCGATATGTTAATGTTTCGATCATACCCAAATTATAAAGAGTTAATTCTCAGACAAACTCGCGTTCTAATATATATAAAAGCCTTAGGTATTAATAATAATTATAACATCATCAAGCATTAAACTTATTCTAATTTTGAACGTATTATAAAATGCTAAGATTTCACATTTGAGTGACTGCATTCTACCGCGCCACTTCGGACGTCCGCGATTGCTCATAAGTCTTATAAAATTTAACACTTAATTTTAAAGTGGATTCTTATCCGACACAAGGTTCGGCACATAAAGTTCAGTTTATACACACCTATAATAACTGCATCACTCTCTGCATCTTCTTCACTTATAACCCCACCATTCTTCCTACTCCCATTATTGATGCACTCCGTATACCCGCTGACGTACACAAACGCAGCTATCTTCATTTCGTCGTAGCTCAGACAGTTCTCTAGGACTAGCGGCGGCTTCTGTTGTAACGTGCCCACTGCCTCCCAGCCTTCGTGACTGTAAAGTTAAACTGCGGTAAAGTGGTTGTACAGAGTAGTGAAATTTAAGATAAGATTTAGGGCCAGTTGCATCAACCACATTTGACAGACACATCATCGTCACGCAGCAGGCGTCTATGGAAGTTCCCATGCAATAAAATTTAACGAACGCTTTAACGGTGACAGACGGTTTGATGCAACCGGCCCTTAAAGTGTCAGGTTAAATTTTCACGATTTATACCGAATAGTCGAGAGAGAGCCGAGTTCACACAGAGCACGGCACGGCAAAACGTAATTTCCTCGCGCGGCAAACGTACGAACGTACGATAGACGTGCCTCTGCCTCGGATAAGGAAGTTTGTGCGTATTGCTCGGCCGAGCAGCCTACCTCGGTCGCCGGCCGCGGCACGTTTACATTGGACACTTGCCACGAGAGCACAATGCTCCGCGACGTGACTCGCTCTGTGTGGACCCGGCTAACGAAAATATTTATGTGACATACCACCCTAAACAGGGGCCGTTACAGTATTTTTGACACTTTGCCATCTTGACTACTACTGCAGACTCAAAGGAACTTTTCATTGAAATAACTGTATATTTCTTAGTCAGAAATCATGAAATTTAGGAAGAACAGGCTAATACTTTTTTTTAATTCTTGTAAAATACTTAATCCAGCGAACTCACCCCTCCTCGCCAGAGATTAGTTTATACGTGTCGTGCGGCCCCATGAACGTGATAGCCCTCTTCTTCAGTATTCTGTCGATCAGGTCTGGAACCGTCATGTCGTTGTACAGCGCTTTCTCGATACTGGACCCGAATTCTCTGCAACAGATTATACCGAATCATAACTTCAGAGATGGCTAGCAAAAATGTGTTGGTAAAATATTTACCTTGAAAGTTGAAATAAAAAAAAATGCGAAATGAAAGATGCCCGATTTCAGTCAGGAACAGAGCAAGCGATTCTGGAGGCGATTGCCGCGTGAAGTAGCTTAACGGGTGAAAAGTCGCCTCGTCCGAGGCATGTTTTGGCGAGGCATAATTGTAACGACAGATGGCCGATTTTAGACAGTTTCATAGAGAGAAAGCGATTCTGGAGGCGATTCCAAACCAGTCTTAACTTGTGAAAACTCGCCTCGCCCGAGGCATGGTTTGGCGAGGCAATTCCTTAGTGAGGCGAATCACTTTGTGTACCTATAGGCTAATTAATAGTGAATGATTTTTTTGTTTTGCTGTCTTTTACGAACACTTCTTTCTTGTTAGATCTGGATTCGTTTTCACGTTTTTAATAAAAAGTACAGTTTTTTTTTTGTAATAATACTAGTATTAACTTTAAGTATCAAAAATGGACATATTAAATTTTTAATCCTTAATTACTAAGATTTATCATAGACGGTAAACAATGGGCTTAAGACTTGTTTTAATAATAACACTTATTCAAATGGTAATAAATTTTACTACAGGAAAACATCTCAAGAACATCATAATCAACAAAAAAACAAGATTTATGGTTAAGTAATTACAATAAGATTTTCCTTATAGGAATTGCCAACACCTGTGTTGTGTTTTGCTGTATTTCATCATTGTCAGCCCACATTCCATGAGTCAGTGGCTTAAATGTGAATCATTATTGCAACATTTTTGTTCATTGTTTATGCTGATACATCGTATGTACTAGATAATTGGTATTTTTGTGTCTGATGGTTTTGCTATTGGTAGTCTTTGACAAAAAATAAAGTTATGGCCCAACTTTTGCTTTCTGCAGTTTTCCGCATACATATGAACTATTTCTTAGATTTCACTGGAAACTAAACAATACCCAAACATCCAGTTACTGACTAGGCAGAAAATTTGGTTTAGATGAGATGTCATTACACTATCTATGAATGTTACCCTGTTTAGTAATTGATCTCTCAAGAGCTATTTTATAATAAAAAAAAACATTATATAACAAAAAGTTACTCACCTCTTGTAAATAAGAAAATGAGTCATTAACAGCAGCACCCTCTCGTGAATGAGAGGATATGTGGACGCTATGTTGCTCTTCAGTTTCTCTATCGGACGACGCACTTTCAACTTCTCTAACCTGGAATAAAATATCATCATTGTTAGTGACCAACCCTATGAGCTAAATTTAAACCACAGTCAAATTTACAAGAGGAAGAATTCTGCCTTGGGTGACTAGATGACTTGAACTCACAGTGGATCATTATTTTGCACTTTGCCGAAAGAACCAGCCTAGTGGCATTAATTACAGATGTTTCTGCTTACTGAAAAAGGTGATCAAAGTTTTGGGTAGAAGTTGACCGTTGTTCACAGATAGAGCAGATACTTCAGAATCCTTCTCTAATAATCTGGCAATATAATCTATAAGGTCCGATCGAGATTCTCGGCCGCAAATAAATTGTATGAAGTCTCAGCTGTTTGACATTTTCCCCCGAGACTTCATACAATTAATTTGCGGCCGACAATCTCGGTCGGACCTTAATAATCTACTTACTTAATGTCCTATGTCCCCTAGATGGGGCAGAGAGCATCCACAGTGCGTCGCCATCCCGAGCGGTTTTGAGCTTCGCGCTTAACTTCGCTCCAAGTCATCCCTATCGCCTTTAATAATCTAAGTCAATACAATTTAACAAACCTGACAGTTTCAATCGGAAATGGTATGGGGAAGGCTTTACTCCTCTTGATGGTTTCGTCCACATCATCTGAGTACTCAAGTTTGGGCATGTCTGTGCATTGCCGAAGCAGCTCATTTGTCTCCTTGCTCATGCTGGGAAAACACCAGTCTGGCTTACACCTAGAATGTGGAAGGAAAACAAAACAGGATACTTGAAATTCCTAAGTAAATTACTGTAACTACTATTGATATGATAGAAGACTTAATTTTTACTGTGTGAAAATCAAGGTACTGAAATTAAAACAGAATCGCTTTCTCGTATAGGTATCGTACATAAAATAAAAATTAGCTAAACTGAATATTGATTGTTTTTTAATGTAAACAATTTAAAAATATATTGACCAGGGTGTCCACTACTAAACCCAAAAAAAAATCCCTGACTTTTCCCTGACTTTCCATGACCATTTAAGAAAATTTCCCTGACCAAATTTTCATTCTATGATGACATTTTTACCACTTTTGCTCAGGGTTGTGAAAAAACGGTTTTTTTCTATCTTGAAAAAAAAAACCTGAAAAAAGGCAGTTTTTTTTTGAAAAAACGGAGCCGTTATAGGATCACTCGTGCGTCTGTCTGTCTGTCACAGCAAATTTTTTTCTGGAATATGTTTGTTTTCTCACGTACGTAAAGTACGAAATATTAAAATTTTTAAGGCAGTTCATACTTTCATACCTACGGTTCTTTTTACCTTTATGTTAATTATTAAACTTTAATTTAATAATAATAATAATAAAGATGTTTATTCAAAAGTTTGAACACAGGTACATTATAAAAGTACACAGGCATGCTTACAAACTAATTGAAAAGGTAGGTGGCTCAGCTAATGTCTGTGCCAGAGGGCCTCGAGGCGCAGCGGCCACAAGGACTGCCAGCAACGGACGCTGTTATTCTGCCACCACACCAGATTTATAGCTAGCTAACTAATAACTAACAGTAAAAACATTAACGCCATTTCGGACAGGATAGCATAAACTGAACAAATGCAAAATTTCTGGTTTTATAAAACTAACATTAAGGAAATCTGTAGTTGGTAGTTATAGCCATTTACTTTTGGCTATACCAGTGCCAGCCCGTGCACTCTATCAGGGTAGAGCGAGTTTCAATTTTGGCACCCATGAATATGGTATGGGATGGCAGAAAAAAATATCGCGAGCGCAGCGAGCGCGAAAATTTTTCCCGTTTTATACGTCCCTGGCGCTGATAGTAGTTATTACGTACAGTGAACTGCAAAATTGCATGGAGAAAGCATAAATGAACTCATTGATAAATTCGCCATGTACTTTTGCAGCTGATAGGCGATAGCATAGCAAACAAAATGCAGTACCAGAGCGAGCAGGAAAACAGGCTTGAAATGAAAACGAGATTTCGAGCGTAGTGAGCGCGAAGTATTGACCAAGAACCGAAATATGACCTATGTAAAAGTAGTAACCGCGAGCGAAGCGAGCGCGAAATTTTTTGTCTGTTGTCAGAGTCGAGATGCCCATTTAGGTGTTTTGCCACGACATGCCTTTAGGTTTCAAAGTGATTCTTATCGTCAGGCTTACTATCCTCCTATGCTCCTTTGACTCATACAAAATTGCGCCTCTATGTGTTCTGCGCCATTGGCTTTATGAGGAACTCCGCTTTGGATAGATACTTAGAATTTGGACAGCGACGTAACTTTATCGTTTTCACGCCGCCCATTATGAATGTTGTACAAATATATGTAAATAAATTAAGTCAGCTAGAGCATGAAGATATACCTCCTTAGTAATCACTGCGATGGAGGCCAGGCACTATACTTGTCATAAAAAGTCTAAAGAGACGATTCTAAGTTGCCTTAAGATCCATCTTTGCTGTCATGGATGTGGCCAACCCAAGAAATCATATAATTTTTTCAATACTTTTCGGTTTTTTTTTCTTGGTGCCAAATTTTTCCCTGACCTCCAAATCATTTCCCTGACTTTCCATGACCACTATGAGCTTCCCTGACTTTTCCCTGACTTTCCCTGACTTTCCAGAAAGTGGACACCCTGATTGACCCTTATAATGTTGTAATCTGGAGTCTTAAGTTGTTGTGGAAGGATTTAAAACACCAGTGGACAAGGAAAAATAGTATGTACCTACATCTTATCAGTCTCTTGAAGAAGCAACGTCATAATTCCGATGGGTCCCATTTAGAATATTTAAGTTAATATAAATAAGAAAAAACGTACCAAGAAATATTCTGAAACTGTCGTAGGATATCCATATTTGGTGGCTTTCCCTGAAACATTTGCAGTAACTGTATAATCTTCATAAAAGTACAGTAATAACGCAATAAAATAAAAATTATGCAAATGAATAAATAACTGTGTAATCGTATACTTACAGACGCTTGTCGTGTAAAAAACAGAGAAAGAGGGATTAGTTTTAACCAAAACATAAACACACACAGCTTATAATCATCTATTTAGCATATACTATATTATGTTATGACTAAAATATTTTGCGTTTTGCGGAAAAATCTCTAAAGGCAGAATAGAATGAATGAAATCAGAACGAAACGAATGATTTTGTTAGCTTCTTTGACATTGACAGTTGACAGTTCAGGTTCTTAAGGCATTTCGCTTACGGGTTTCACAGCTTGAATCTTATAATGTATGCCTTCTACACGCGTTTTATTCTGTACCTTAAATAAACACGCTGAAACTAGAAATGTTGCCAGTCTAATAAGAATCGATCTAAATTGGGGGTAATTATGGAGGCTGCGAATACTTGAAAAAACATGAAATATTGTTTTTCAAATGGCTTACCACTGTGTTCTTAACTTCTTAGTGAATTCTGTAATGCTAAATTCTCAAGTCAAAGTATTTTGATCCAGAAACAGGATAGAAGTTTAATTTTAACTTTCATTTAGAAAAAATATTAGCATTATGATACAGCAGATTATGCAATTTGCGAAAGTAAGTAAGTAAAAAAAAGTCAACTCATTTTGCGGAGCCTCGTCTCAAAAGTATTTTTATGGGATTTACATAATCAGATATGGCTACACTAAATATCTGTCAAAGTAAGTTGTCAATGTCAAGCTGCGTTTAGCGAAAGTATTTTGGCGCGTATGCTGTGCGGCGAATTTAACATGTTTTATAAATAAACCTAAAATAAACGTGTGATAGCGTGAATATTAAGCATACAACCATGGGTGACTTGCAAAAGGTCAGATCGGAAGTCAACAATGCATTTAAACTTAGCGGCTTCACAATACGTCGCGAAGCCAGCACCTTCGTTGCGGAACAAGTTTCTTCTCTCACACCGCGGGAAAGAACGAAAATGATCGACAAGTTAACCGCCCATCTAATGCACCAGTGTATATCCCAGCCTATTTTAGAAAAGGAACATCTAGAAACTGCTTATAGGGAGTGTTCTACAGCCGGACTTGAAGAGACTGAATCAGTACTAAGTGTGATCGATGCCTTTAGTATTCCTAAACTGGTGTATGATAGTGAAAGGAAGAAGTTTAGTAAAAGCGTGAGTACGGAACGCCACTTGTACCCAGAACCTAAATGGAAAGCTCAGTACTTGATTGACAGATATACTATTATTTGGCAGAGGACTGTTAGAAACAAGTTGTTTGCTCAAGAAGTACTGCCGTCTATGGAGGGTGAGAAACGATTTCAGTTGCGAAAAATCGAGGTACTACTTAGTTCTTCAAGTAGAGTTGATGAGGTTATAGTCTTAGGTTTGTTAACTCAGTTAACTGAGGGGAAATTCTACTTGGAAGATCCAACTGGGAGTGTAGAGTTGGATATGAAGGAAACTAGATACCATTCAGGATTGTTTACGGAAAGCAGCTTTGTTCTAGCTGAAGGATTCTTTGAAGACAAGGTTTTTTATGTCATGGGTCTAGTTCTACCTCCTTCGGAGAGCAGAGCCACATCTTTGAACTATTTTGGCAACTTGAACACTTTTGGTGGAAAATCAAAGAATTTACTGAAGAATTCGCAAAATTTGTTGAAAATAGAACAGGAGAATGAAGACGGATGATTATTTTCTTGTCTGATGTTTGGTTTGATAATCTCAAAGTGATGGCGAAATTAAAAATACTATTTACTGGTTTCAATGAGTTTCCACCTATTGCCATTGTGTTTATGGGAGAGTTTTTGTCATGTCCTTATGGATATGAACATAGTATGCAGTTAAAAGCTGCCTTAATCAATTTGGCGGACATGCTCTTACCATTCACTAAACTAAGAGAAGTCTGCAAATTTATATTTATCCCTGGTCGAGGAGATCCCGCTGCTCCCAACATTTTGCCGAGACCACCAATCCCAAACTCAATTACTAAAGAAATCAGAGAAAATTAGGTGACTCCGTAATATTCACATCAAATCCCTGCAGAATACAGTACTGTACACAAGAAATTATCCTAATACGTCAGGATTTGGTAACAAAAATGTGTAGAAACTCAATACATTTTCCGGAGACCGGTGATATACCCGATCACTTGACAAAAACATTGCTAAGTCAGTGTACTTTGTCTCCGCTATCGTTAGGAGTTCAACCAGTGTACTGGAGACACGTGGACGCCTTGAGCTTGTACCCGATGCCGGACCTAGTGGTGGTTGCAGACCATTTCCAGCCTTATACAAGAGCTTATCAAGATTGCCAGATTATTAATCCAGGATCATTCCCTAGGACAGAGTTTTCATTCAAAGTTTACGTTCCTGCTTCGAAGACAGTTGAAGATTCACAGATACCTAAAGAAGATAGTTGATAATTCATGATTTCATTTAACTACAAATTACAGGAAAAATAGGAATTTCTGAATTTTATTGACATTATTATGCTTTGAAACAATTGAACCTATTCTATTTTGTAACTCTTTTGTTTTGTGGAAATTAAGTGTTTATTAAAATGTGTGACCTACAGGACCAAAATGAAATTCTACATAAGTGTGATATGGGGGAAAATTAAATAAAACAAATTATGCATTTCATCTGTTGTTTAATTTTGTATTAACAAATATTTACAATGTATAATCTATTTTATAGTTTTCAAGCATAAAATTTCCATGAAAATGACTAATAAAACATGGGCCACTTATAAAAAATGGCAGTGTCTGTATCTGTATAATTGTTTAAAAAATTAGGTACCTTGAACATTTTGTGAAAACTATAGTCTAATCAGAACAAGACAAGTAAGGTAATACATAATATATAAGGGATTTTAGTGCTAGTTCAGACACAGCGGAAACCGCGCGGATCTTCTTTTAATAGCATAGTACTAGAACGTTCACACTACAACCGCGCGGTGTAGTGTGAACGGTGTCTGTGGATTAGAAAGAAAAAAGATTTTAATAAGAAAAGAAAGAAATAAAGAGTAAATACATGTTTTTAAAATAATTGCAATTTTTTATTTATAGATAGCGGTACAGATATAGTGCATAATGGTTAACCGTCGTATTTTCTCGGACACGGTCGTATTGTACTGAGCCTGACTGAAATAGCATGACAAGTTCGTGAGTTTCCGAGAAAACACGAAAGAAAAACAATTTGCACTACATCTGTATACTATACAACTGTATAACTGAATCGTGGCAGTTTCTTTACGAAAGTGACCATTACTATAATTATTTACTTATTTCCTACAAGAGATTCAAATATTAATAAATATATTGATTTAAAATTGCTATAAAATCTGTTCAAAATTGATCGTTTTACAACACTAGGGTGGAATACTGTTTCTTTGCTTTTTTTCGTGAAATACGTAAAAACTAGTATATCATTCAAAGAAATATCCATAGACTAAATCATACTAAGGTACATAATTATTATAAAACTCCCGTGAGACTCATACATATTTAAAAATATTTATACCGACGCGAACGCCATGAGTAACCCGCTTAAAATATTTTTAAATACATAATTATTGTTATAAACTAGTGAAAAATTCACTCAAATGGGGGCCCTCCCGTCGAAGTATTAAATAGATGGCGCCACCATAGCATGCCCTCCCAATCTCTAGGTTTTTTTTGCGAAATTTGGTCCAAATCTCATGTGAACTTTGGGGAACAAGCTATGGCGCCATCTATGCGGACCTAAGCCAGTCGCACGCTTCGACGCACAAACACAACCATAAAATGCATCGTTGAACATGAACAACTTGAAAATTTTTCTAACCACTATAAATATGTATATCAAAATTTGATTTTATGGACGGATTCATAACTGAGCAAAAGTATCATAAAATCACGAACCACATTTTTTAAACTGCGATATTAGTACCTACATTGTATAGTTCGATATGATATATTATCAGATGTAAAACTTTAAAAATTAATCAGATCTCACTTTGACAAAGTTCCAAGTCATTATAACCTAAACTTTGCATCTAAGCTTTCTATACTCGTCGCAAAACTAACTGGCGACCGAAGTCGTATTGCTATCTCTTTCATGCTAATGGAGACCCAGTGTGATAGAAAGGGATAGTACTATAACATCAGTTCAGTCACCATTTAGTTTTACGCCAAGTATAGCTTCCAAGAAGTTTCTGGAACATTTCAACATTGAATGTGTACTTGTGAAAAGACCTAAGTGCGCCTATCATTTTCAGCCTAAAACTAGTCTTATATCTAACGTGTTAAGCTT
Organism: Leguminivora glycinivorella; assembly: GCF_023078275.1. Classification (NCBI taxonomy): domain Eukaryota; kingdom Metazoa; phylum Arthropoda; class Insecta; order Lepidoptera; family Tortricidae; genus Leguminivora; species Leguminivora glycinivorella. Next base: position 27,465,997 of record NC_062972.1, read on the forward strand.
CAAGCTCCCATGATGTTATTGTAGGTGTCGCCAATGGGCGCCAGTGCGACTAGGCAGATCATGGCTACGACGAATATGAGGATAATTGGCGCGTAGATTCCGAGGAGTAGGCGACGGAAGCTCGAGAACTGAAATAAAAATTAATTAATTAGCAAAGAGTTGAAGTGTCAGTCTAGATTTACTTTATAACACTGTGTGAGCTGTGTCAGTAGTACCCAACCCCTGGCTACAGTGTAGTGCTTGCTTACCGATGCATCGATGTTTATTTAAATTTGCAAGGATAGCTGAGGTACGCAACCCTCGGACTCATTTATAACAGTCCCAGGGATAAACTACCGCTTTATTAATGCTTATTTAAAGATAGCAACCAACCCTCGGTCTCATTTCTAACATAACAGTCACAGGGATACACAACAACACAACCCAACACTGGATGTATAGATTTACTCTTACCGGCACGTTGATAGTACTGCACGACCTTTGGAAATGTAGCTGAGGTGCGCAACCTTCGGCCTTAGTTCCAGGGATACAATATCCTACCTCTGCCACCTGCATTGTATGGGGTATTTCTTACCGTTAGGTACGTAGGCACTGCGCTTCATTTGCAAGGATAGGTCATGAGGTGTGCAACCTTCGGTCTTACTTATAAAACCTATAACGCTGCCTGAGGGATATACAACCTACTGCTGGACGTATATTTTCTTACCGATTCGTCGCTTCCTAGTGGAAAGATAACTGAGGTTCGCAACCTTATATTTATAAAGCTGTTTCAGGGATACACAACCCACTGAACCGCTTCATTTGGAAGATAGCCGGGGTGTGCAACCTTCGGTCTTACTTAAAACCTGTTTCAGGGATACCCAACCCACAACCATGGTTTCCTAAGGCAGCGTTCCCACTTAAGCATCGCGTGTCTCGGGGCGCGCAACGGACGTCTCCACCACGCCGCCTGAATGTACAAAATGTCGGTGCGTCGATACTCCTGTCGACCTGCGACGCCTGCCGCTGCTGTCCCATCATGTCCTTCATAGGGAACACGTTCACGGGACTGCGGCTGATCTTGCCCTCCGACACGCACACAGTTAGCTGCAATAACACCACCGTTTATACCACACAACTATTAGTACAAGTAGCGTCACGTAAGTTTAGCGCTGAGTGAAATGTGGAGGGGATAGCTGAGCATGGGGACGCATAACCTTCGCCCCTGTAATGTAACTCCCTGAGAGACTGTGTTTGACTTCTGCGCAATAACGGTCAGCGCTAGAATTTCCTACCGCTACTTGTACCAAACTAAGCTACTTCTACTACAAAAACATGATCCGTCACCAACTGAACATATATCTACGGAACTATCAGCTTAAGCTTCAAGCATCTATCTACGGATGTTAACAATTTGTAACTACGAGTAACTTACGTAAGTTTTAAAAGAGCATCGCTCGACATATTTCGATCCGATAGGGCGTTAAGTCCGCCAATTGGGCTGGATGTATTGTAAATTTGGAGTTGCACGGGAGATCTGACTATCTGTCTATAGGTAAGTGCTTTTTAACGGTTGTCTATTGTTTGCTCGACAGTCATTTAACATAATATTCATTTGCCCGAATCTAACTTGCCTGAATTTCATTTGCCCGAATGATTTGTTTACCATAAAAATCATATGACATACTCGTTGTTTATCCGAATATTACCTTCCATAATCATACAATGCCATACTATTTGTTAGCCATATTATTAAGTGCAATAATATGGTTTCATAGAATATTCAAACGCCATAAGCAATTATTGCCATATTAATTGTTGCCCATATTATTACCTAACCTAACCTACTTTCTGATAGCATTTTCATTTTCCAGGGGTCACAGTTCTAATCTAACCTAACCTACTTTTCCCGCAGTTTCATTCTCCAGGGGGTCACAGTACTCACAGTTCTAACCTAACCTACTTTCTGATAGCAGTTTAATTTTCCAGGGGGTCGCAGTTCTAACCTAACCTAACCTACTGTCTGATAGTATTTTCATTTTCCGGGGGGTCACAGTTCTAACCTAACCTAACCTACTTTTCAAGCAGTTTCCTTTTCCAGAGGTTCACAGTTCTAACCTAACCTAACCTACTTTCTGATAGCAGTTTCATTTTCCAGGGGGTCACAGTTCTAACCTAACCTAACCTACTTTCTGATAGCAGTTTCATTCTCTAGTCCTTCTAGTACCTATTATAGTAGTTTTCGATTCTGCCAAAGCACATTATGGAAATTGACTTTTCTGGACGCTAATTTGTATGACAAATGATGGTATGGAATGTGGTAATTACGGATTTCGATTATTCTGACAAATGACATTATGGAAACTGACTTTATGGGAAACAAAGTTTCTGGCACTAGATTAATATAGTAAACAATGATTATGGCATAAGTTGTTATGAGAAACAATATTATGATTGTTGAATAGGATGGCAAATAAAATTATGGCAAATGAAATTCTGGCAAATGGGGGTATCCCCTTTTTAACCTGTTTCGCATCACAACGTAATTTTTTTACTTAGGCATTTTGAGCCATTATCGCCCAACGTTGCGATGCGAACCGAAGGTTGAAGATCACTTATAAATTTCTGTTCTCTATCAAGCGCTACACAGAGCCTTTGCAACAAACCGTATGCGATTTTCATACATTGCCGACTAAGAACGAATTCAATCGATCCAACAAAAGCTGCAATGTAATGTATCAATCACATGCGATTTGTAGCAAAGCGAATCCCTCTAGTCTAGTGCCTATCAAGTATATCACTAGAAAAAGGCGCGATAACCACCTATTTCAATCTTGCTTTTGGTAGCTCTAGTTACCAGCTGTCACCTTTATTTTACTTGATAATAGAGCCCAATGAAACTTTTATAGCAATTGAGTGGGGGACGATAAAAATTCGAGAATATTTTTGCCGATTTTTACTAGTGAAGGACTTGACAGACTATTATTAATTAAGTATACACCAATGTTTATGTTTAGTAATTTTGAACTCACGGAAAGAACAATGCATGATGACGTGGAAGGCACGAAGGCCGCCAGCACGAACACGCTCCACGGAGGCAGCTCTGCCTTCTGAAGGTACACCGCCAGGAAGATTGTTGCGACTGAAACAGGAGCAAAGTTTAGCACACCTCGGACAATGGCGATCAAATATATGACACAAACGCGTTCCTACGCACACAGTCTTAGCTTTGTGTAGGTGAACGCGTACCATGCTTGTGTGAGTGAGATAAATGCTAATAGGCTCTTTAGCGGGAGGCAAAGAGTGGCCATACTGTTCGATACTGCTCTTTATTATACTGTGGTTTAGAGTAAAATCTTAGACATTAACTCACTTGGAAAAATACCAATACTTAGACCATATAAAGTTGGAGAGAAACTGTAGGAACTGTAGAAATTAATGGTAGCACATACAACCGAGCATTCGAACCAAAATATCTTCCCCTTAGTGCGTTTTCACATTATCCGATCCGATATCGGAAGTAGGAAGGTTTTCAAAGGAAATAAATCAAAGATGGCGCCGTAATATATGGAATATCGGTCCGATATCGCGTCGGATAATGTGAAAACGCAGTCAGGCTTTGCAAAGGCAGAAAAGTAAGTTTATTTAGAGATGTAGTAAAAGAAACTTACTGCCTAAAATGTGCGCGGCGTTGCCAAATAGCCAATGCACCCAGTTGAAGATAGGCCTCTTCTTAGTTCCAGGGTGTGGCCTGAAATAAGCACCTGCAAAAAGAACAATATGATTCAGCAACTCCAGGTTCTGTATGTAGTGTATACTGTGTATAGTGACAATTTGTAAACGAAACATTAGACACATTTGACAGTAAAAATTCGAAAAAAAAAACTTGTATGCAATCTGACAGTTCAGATCTGTCAGTGTCTTGTCAGTGTCAGTTTGAACTGTCAGATTGCATACAAGTTTTTTTTAAGATTATGAATTTTTAAGACTGTCAGTGGGGAGCCATACTCATTAGTTGCTGAGAGTCCCCCAACATTATCTTCCCACGTTGCCATAGGTACTAACTGAATACGTAGAAAAGTGGATAGGTACTTGATACTTATATCAGAGATCGATTGCACTGCTTATTGGACATTTGCTTGTATTGACCTGTTGTCAGGTGTTTAGAATAACGCAGGAAACTAACCAATAGGTTGTATGAAGCACAGTACTACTGTGACGATGCCGGTGATAGCATGAGGGTTGTCTCCCGTCGTGGACCAGCCGCCGACCTCCACAAGGATCAGGATGAAGCCAGTCACGGTCAGCAGCCACGTCAGCACCATCAGCATTCGGTGGTACTGTTGACAAAAGACGGTTAAATTTAGGTGGATAGTTATGGTGACTTAAATCGGTGTTATTATTCTGGTCAACTTTTGGCTTAATGAATAGGTAGATACTATAGGAGGAATAACTTACAGCGAACCAAATGTCCTTTCCACCTAACTGCTTTCCAACCCACGTCTGTCTGAAATACCTGTAAAATAATTGAACAACATTTTTAATGGTCCTTCAACCCGGATGTTTGGATCATGTGTTGTCAAACTTGAATTTTTTTTTCATCGCCGGGCAATCGCGATCCTTTTGAGGTAAAAGGTATTTGTCCCTGGGATGCAGCTGTGATTGCAAGCCTGTACATTAAAAATATTCTTACCGTGCCAGCAAAATGCCCAACGAAGCGCTTCCTAACCAGGCGGCGATCATGAAGCTTCCATGCAGTTTCAGCAGCAGTTTGGAGGCGCCCGCGGCTGCACCCACACTGGACAGGGCGAGCGGTTCGCCTGTCGACTCGTACGCAAGGCTGTGGAATCCTACACGCTCGGCATCTGTGGAAAGAACAATTACGTGTTGATTGATAGGCCAAAACGATAGGACGAAAAATTGATAGGACGAAAACTTTAAGAAGAATTTAGAAAACATTTATGTCAAGGGAGAATTTGAAATCAATATAGTACATTACGATACAATTGCGTAAAAAAGGAAGTTCGAAACGAGTGGCGATAAATTAAAATACGACCGAAGGGAGTGTTTTAAATCGACACGACGTTTTTTAGTACAGATGAGCCTCCGAAGTTTCAACCTCGCATATAATGAACCACACTATAGTGCGTAAAAAAAACACCATCTGTACCTACTGAAAATTAAGTTGCATTGCTGAACATTTTACCTAGGTTTCTTAATACCCCAATGAGGTTATGATAATGATAGCTACTGTAAATAAGTAAGATTCCAAATTACCTTTCATACTATCTCCAGAAACCACCATCAAGTTGTACTTTGTCGTAGCCAAGTTGAAAGTCTGTCCCATAACCTTAGATTCCACATCCCTCGTGAACTTGCAATACAGCTTCCCATCGATCACAGAAGACTCCAACAGCTGAACGATATCCTGAGGTGAGTCAGATCTTCGTACGTAGGGTTCCGCTTTGGGGTAAGTCCAGGAGGTGAAGAGACTGACTCTTCCGTTGTCGTTCCTGACGCATTCCATGGCACTGTCATCTCCCATCTTATTGTCCATGCTGAGACCAGCGGCGACATATTTAGGGTTGTCAGTTCCCTGGACCTCGAAGGTGTATTTGTCGCCAGCGACGAAGATGGCCACGACGGCCTTGCAGTTGCCGGCGTTCAGGCAGTTCTGGGGCACGCCGTAGCAGAGCTTGGTGTCGGCGCAACCTTGGTAGATAGTGTCCATTTGAGTAGGAACTGCTCTTGGCTAAAAAATATAAATTAAGTTTAGTCTCTAAAAATATCCTGACTGTAAGAAATAACTTCTCTGAGCTTTCTTTAGTGCGTTTTCACATTATCCGATCCGATATCGGATGTAGGACCGATATCCCATACATTATAGGCACCATTTGGATTTTTTCTATTGTAATCCTTCCGACATCCGATATCGGATCGAATTATGTGAAAACGGACAATTTCATCTGGCATGTAATTCATTTACCTACCTTAGATTCCATGACGACAGGAGGAGCAACAGTAGTTCTCTGAGTGGTGGTGGGCGCAGCCGTGGAGGTGATCACGGTGTCTGGGGTCACCACTTCCACTACTGCCGACTCCACGTTCTTCCAGAAGGTCGCGTAGCTTTGCGCTACTGTTGCTCTGAAATATAGTTATACATCTAAAACTTATTGGGAAGGTGTAGAGAATTGGAGAACAGGCATTGGCCAAGTGACCATATTTTACACATTACAGAACCACCAATCGAAACCACCAAACTTAATAATGGTAAATGTGATCTCTGATCTTTTATTCATAATTATCTACATCCTAAAATCCTAAAACATTTCTAGGTACTTCTCGTCTTACGTGTGTTGTCTTATAATCTTGGCCAAAGTTCCAGCATGCAAGAATCTTATTCTTGTTGCGTGAGATTACTGGATTAGACACCGATTCTAATCGCTACCGAAACACCTCACCGACTTTTTTCACTGCTGAGTCATTACAAGTAACAGGCGTGACCATTGTAGTTCACGGTTATATCACCTGCCAAGGTCGGGTCTTTCAACCTTGATTCTCGAGCGGTTCGCCAATTTTGTGCAGAATTGTCCGGTTCCGCGAATGGGTGTCAATCGTATGGAATGTGGTCGAAGTAAAAGTACCTGTGGCCTTGTCGTTTCTGCTATTTTGAGGTATGCTCTCAACCATGATAGAGAAGTTGGCCATGCTCAAAATCTAGTATGATAAATAAGGTTATGGTTTTGTCGAAGTTTTTTACCCTCGATTGGGTAAGACAGTCCATCCACTCCATCGCCGACAGACCGTAGAAATAACCACAAATGGCATGTTGCGGTTGGCGCCCTGTCCTATTAAATATAAAACAAAAGATTCAGCCGACAATCATCTAATGTCTGCATAGTAAAATCTCTCAGGTTCCGGACGGGGACTGACAAAAACTTCTTGAGTGTGTCAACAGTTTTCGAGGTGTTATTTTAGTTACCTGAACTCGATTCCTCCAAGGAAGTCTGTTGGCGCTTGCCACAGGAAAGTCTGTGCCGGCTTGTCCTTAGGGTTGGAGTGCGTGACTGTGTCGTTTTCTCCGCGGCAGCTGATGATCTGCGTGTCTTCGGGGTCGGGAACTGTCAGGAACTTGCCCACAATTTTATCTGGGTTCTGGGGAAAGAAAATGTATAATTAGGTAATAGAAATTTATTTTTGCTAGCAGCTAATATTAACCTGACAGTGCGATTCTGATTAATAAGAAGGGAAGAAGCACTGGAAATGCATGCTGTCGTATTTTGGATTCACTTTATTTTTGTCTTGTCCTCAAGAGGAAGCCGCCGATAGACACGGGAGGGGAGCACCAGACTGGCTAAATTACGCTGAGGATATCCCCATGCGGCATGCTTAGTTGAGACGATGACGTCACTACCACAAAGGGTGGCACGGAGGTCAGCGGGTCCATGTTTGGGTGCCAAGAGAGTTGGTCTATGCAGTAAGATCTGAGAGGGAGATAGTCTACTCATGGAGTATACCTGCACTTGTCTAGCCTGCAGAATGAATCCACCAATAGGCACGGGCGCACCCGGCTGGCTGCCAATCATGACGCTGAGCTTATCCCCCTGTCGGACTTGCGATGATGACGTCACTACCACATAGGGTGGCACTGAGGTCTGTGGCTCGATGTCGGGATGCCGAGGGAGTTGGTTCAGGCATGACTGAAATAGAAACAATTTGTTAATTAGAAGTTAAAAAAAATACACGTGTATTTTTGATATTACCACATACTTAAAGGGTCATTTGTAAAAGCCCTACGGAACACATTTTCATATGAATTAATTAAAAAATACTATTTTTAATTTTTCATACAAAATAATTCAATTGATTGCTACTTTATTTTTGTTCAACGACGTGGCTTGACGTAAGAACGCCTAAGAACTGTCAATTACCTAATAGTTCCGCGTCTTCCAGATGTCAAATAGGTGCACGCAACACATTGCTGCTCAATATGTTTTCAAAAAATAATTACGCTCTAGTAGTTAGGGCCAAACTTATACCTAGGTACTTGTTTGTATGGGTTCTTAAAACTAAAACCTTAAAAGTCTGGTTAAAGTTTGATGTAATATCAAACACACGCTGTATAAGTGCGGAGACAATGAGACAATCTTCAAGTAATACCTACTTATACTTACTTATACATACACGTACGTACCTTCATTGATATAGAGGGAGCCTTTGATAAGACCAACTTCAGCAGCATTAAACAAGCACTACAAAGACACGGAACAAATCCACTCATAATTGAATGGATAATGAATATGTTAAGACAAAGAAGAATAAAACTATCCGAAAATCAAAACCACCAGGCACTAGTCATGAGGGGATGCCCCCAAGGAGGGGTGCTGTCGCCACTACTCTGGAACTTGGTGGTAAATGATTTGATAACAAAACTGAATGAAAAGCACTTCACTACCATAGGATATGCAGATGATTTAGTCATACTAATCAGCGGCCTGGTAATCAGTACACTGTGCAATCTCACACAGACAGCACTGAAAATAGTAGAGAAATGGTGCACGGAGAATGACCTATCGGTAAACCCTAAAAAGACCGACACAATTCTCTTTACACATAAACGGAAATTGGGTACATACGAAATGCCGACACTATTTGGCACACGACTGACACTTTCAAAAGAGGTGAAATATCTAGGCATAATCCTCGACGACAAACTCAACTGGAGCAAACACCTAGAACAAAAACTAAGCAAAGCAACAGTAGCTTTCTGGCAATGCCGAAGGATGGTGGGCAAGAAATGGGGTCTTGCTCCCCACATCATACTGTGGCTATACAAAATGGTAATAAAGCCGATGATCAGCTATGGAGCTATTGTATGGTGGCCCCGCACCCAGCAAACCACAGCAATAGACAAGCTGAATAAAACACAACGACTAGCATGTGTAGCAACAACGGGATGTATGAGAACTACTCCGACCGCAGCGCTAGAAATAATGCTAGGACTCCTACCCCTACACATATATATACAAAAAGAAGCTGCAGCCACAGCCCTCCGACTGAAAGACCTAACCCTATGGACAAAACTCAACTCAACGCACAAAAGAATATATGGCGACATGATCTCAAAACTGCCGATGCTAGAAGCGCCAGTGGACAAACTACCCAAAACCACGATCTTCTGCAAAAATTATACAACATTGCTAACAGAAGATCCAAAGGAAGGACTACACCAAACAAACCTAAGAATTTTCACAGACGGATCAAAAACAAAGGAGGGAACAGGGTGTGGAGTCTTCTCAGAGGACTTAAACATACACATATCCAAGCCCTTAGGTGAACACAGCACGGTATTCCAAGCTGAATGTGTGGGAATAATAGAAGCTTGCAATGCCATAAAGAGACGACAGGTAAAACATGAAAACATACTGATACTATCAGACAGCAAATCAGTGCTTCAGGCACTAGACAGCCCAAAACTTACTTCGAAACTAATACTAGAATGTCACCAAAGACTCACGGAAGTGTGCGAAGAGGACAACAAAGTAACAATACAATGGATAAAGGGGCACAGTGGATCAAGAGGGAATGATGCAGCGGATGAACTGGCCCGAGAAGGATCAGCCACACCGGCATATGGACCCGAACCCATCATACCCCTACCAGTGTCATACAGGAAAAACCAACTTAGTCAACACTACAAACAGTTACACAACAAATACTGGGTTGAATTAGACACATGTAGACAAACCAAAGAAATTCTTGCTGAACCTAATACAAAGCTCACAAAAATCTTACTCAGAACTCCCAGAAAGCAACTGCGAAAACTAGTAGGATTAATGACAGGACACAACACACTGAACAAACACCTCAATAACATAGGTATAACCGATAGCCCCATGTGCAGAGCGTGCATGGAAGCAGAAGAAACCACCAAACACTTTCTTCTAGAGTGTAAACAGGTAGAAGTATATAGGAACAAGTATCTAGGTACGCCGAACACATTGAAAGAGGTATTTAGCAACCTGAAAACACTGCTAGGATTCGTAGAGGAGCTGGGGTGGCTAGAGTAGTGCTACCTCGTTAATTTCACGCAAAATAGGCACGACGGATGTCGACTTGCGGAAAATGCCCAATAAAACTAACTAACTAACTAACGTACGTACCTACTTTAAAGTGGTGCAAAGTCACCTTTATAGGTGTTAATTAACTTAGCAACACTGCGTACTGGTTGTCAATTTGACTGACATGTAAAACGTAAATAAATTTATCATTATTTTATTTTTGTGTTGATTTCAAGCGAGTGAAGCAAGGGTTATTCGACCAGTTATTCGTTTGTAATAGTTCGGGTCAAACAAATCAAATTCTCACCACTAACTTTTTCCCTTTACCAGTATTTTAAAATATAACTGCAATTTTGAAGTTGAAGTTGCTAGGTACGCAAAAAATCCACAAATTTTGCAAATAAAGAGGTTTGTGTCAAAAACAAATCAACTTGCTTGATTGAATGCCATGTTAAATTGAATTCTTTTTATAATATAGGTGCATTATTTTTATTTTCCAGCCTTAATAATCGACACCAGTTTATACTCTGATATAGAAGTTGACAAGCCTTACCCCAGGAGGTGCTCCAGAGCCGTGTTGGTGAGAAGACTGCACCAGCAGCATCAGCGCCAGCGCCAGCAGACCCCTATTCCTTTTCCGAGGTAACATCTTTCACTTTCTGCAAAGAAAAAAGAAAATAACATTGATAAAATAAACACAAACAGGTAAAGTTAGGGCATTCAATATGAGCTGAATACAACTTATAGATTAGGTTTTGAACGCCAGACGGTGTAGGAAAATGCCGCGTTCCCGACCTCAGACGACTTTTATAAACGAAATCGAGCTTGAAGTCAGGGTAGCCAAATGCACACATGCTTACGATAATATCGTTATCGTAGACTAATCTAACCCCCTAACTCTTTCATGTTGGCACGACAGTGGCAGACTGTTTCAATGGGCTTCAAACAGGTGTACCTAAGTCTCGAACTGCATTAGCGAAACTTTGTATCATGTTGCCAGGCTTATTACTTTACTTCTTTATGTCACTCAAATTGTTTTTGGTTTACATGTCATTCTAGCATTTTCACTTTCACATTTCAAGTGCATATACCACGAGTATAGGTTTTCGGGTGTGCTGATTTAAAAATTAATGACCGATTTGGAATCTGTCATTGCTGACTGTCACTTTGACACAAAAGTCGTCATGGGTGTCGTAAAATAGGTTTTAGGGGTGCTGATTCCAAAATTAATGACCAATGTGAAATCTGACATTGCTGACTGTCACTTTGACACAAAAGTCGTCATGGATGTCGTCAAATAGGTTTGCGGGGGTGCTGATTCCAAAATTAATGAACAATGTGGAATCTGACATTGCTGACTGTCACTTTGACACAAAAGTCGTCATGGGTGTCGTAAAATTGGTTTTAGGGGGTGCTGATTCCAAAATTAATGACCAATATGGAATCTAACATTGCCGACTACCAGGTGGATAGCGTCGATCTCAGACGAAGGATACTATAGACTTGACGCAAGCGTACACCCGTAAGGGACGGATATAGAATAATGGAGCGAATTTAAGAATCACTTCAAAAATGGCTGACAGTTTACCATACACAACCTACGTAATTTGGGCGGATAATAAGCTTGACAAGTCACGTCCTTATTGTTTGCCACAAACTCGTTTGTGGTAGCGGCGGAAAAGTGAAACTATGACAAAGACAAAAAATAACATTTTGCTCTCTGTCACTCTTATTATAATTTGTATGTGACCATCTCGTTCGGTAGTGGTATTATTATTTGGCTGTCTAGTCTATAGTATCCTTTGTTTAAGGCGTCGATGGACTTGAGTTCGAAGGTTAAAAAACAATGAGGATATGTGCCGGTAGTTTTGGACACCACGTTCGCGAATTATCCTATGGATTAGACACCTACACTCCTGCTGTAGGAATTCTACTCTCATCTGGACAAGTACTATATATTATGAACATAGTTCAAATTTATCCTCCCAGTCATCCAACTAGCCGTTAAAAAAACGATTCAAAACATAAATATTATTACCGGTTTCGATATGAACTCGTTTACATAACAATAGACAATCGTGAGTACTCGATACCGTGACTGACGAACCATGACCACTGATGGTTCCCATTTCAAAAGTGAAGGTAGTAGTTTTTAAATACACAGAAACAGTTAGCACATATCAACATACGTCGGTATATGATATGAATCATTAAGAGGTTTAAATACTTCACAATATTGGTGTTATGTTTTCCTTATTTACACGGAAGAATTTAATAAGGCTAATTAAGTGTGCGTTCTTATTGTCCTTTGAGGAGTAAAAATGAAAGAGGTACCTAACTAAGTAAGTATCTACTTAGTCAACATGCTCACCATTTATTATGCGTAGAGTATGATCACTTCTCCCTATCACTCTTTCAAATTACGTTCATATTATTGAAACATTGGTGTATGTGTTTGGGAGCTACATTAGCGTACCTACCTACATATGTGGTCAATATGTCGGCTATACATATACGTTGGTAATCAAATGGCGTGACTTTCGGAATGAAAATTGCGAGTTAAAATTTCGCCTCCTACCACATTTACTTCTGATCGAATTAAATAATTAGATTTTTACCATAAGTTTTATACGGAAAATCGCATAAAAATGTGCAATGTAAATAAAGTACTTTTTAAGGCTTTTACCCCGCAGGAATGAGGGCAGCCCATAAAGACAGCAATCGCACTTCAATCGCAGTCGTGTTTGCAATTACTTAATCGCTATCGCAATAATGGTCCAACACGAAAGGTCCACGAACCTTCGTAGACTTGGTTATAGACGGTATTAACAGTTTGCCTTTTGGAATTTAACAATAGCTATAGAGGTAACCTTTACCCTTTCTATACAATTTGAGAATTGGTATGTTCAATTAATTTTGTGCCAAGGAAATAAAAATAGATGGTTGAGTATTCGATTTTGGGCTCGGAACAATGTATTTATAAACTTGCAATTGCGGCATTACGTTTGATTGCAAATAATTTCGCTGTCCATTTTCCAAATTTTTGATCGAAAATTATGTTGTCAGAGTATTCTAACTGTTTCTTGTATATGTAGAACATATTTTGAATTGGTGTCGAAAGAAAACTTTCATTTTTACTATTCCAAAACATTTGATGTTTTTGGAATAGTAAGAATTTGCTTCATGCAATTCATGAAGACACTTTGAAATGATGAATTGGACAGGTAAAGTTCCGACTTCCGAGAAATACTTCGTTAGAAGCCCTTTCTGAATAAGTAATGTGTGGCGGCGCTACCTTAACTATAGTTCTTGTTCAGTGCTTTGAACAGGTGACAGGATATGACTCAGTAGAACCATCGATAAGGGGGTAGTCATGGTTGCTACAAACACTGTTTGAATGAGGGTTATAAATAGGAATGATAGGCGTCATAAGGCGGCAGCGAGCAATATTAGTTAAACGAACGTCTTTTGGCTTTTAGACGTACGTAGCTCATTTTATAAAGCTACGAGTTACCTACTTAGCTGAAATTGGCAAATTTACCTTTGACTTTGACTTTCTTTTTGAATTTTTTTAGGATTGTCACTTGTAGCTTCTTGGAATGAGCCACCGTCGATCTTCTTGATTTTGTACTGTTTTATAGAAAGGGCTATAACATTTCGATTAAGATTTGTTACTCAGTTCGTTTTCTGTGTATTCCGATGGGATGGAACATCCTCTATAGACTTCCGTCGAGCGAGGTAAACACACGTTTCCGAATAAGAGGCATGTAAAAGACTGTGGTATCGAACGTCCTTTGTTTCTTTTGCTAAAATGACTACAATTTTGTGACATCTAGAGGACATGTTGGGCGGCACACATCTAACTACTCCATGATAAGAGCTACATATATTTAGCGGAGGTCACGGTTCAGAGTGAAGGGACAACTTCCGTCTTAACCGGATGGCGACTTTTAAGGTCGCATACGATCCAATGACAACGTTTGGTCGTTTTACAATACATACACACATGAACTCACCTCTGTATTCTCAAAAGAGGTAGGCAAGGCACATGAAATAAATAACTGCTCCACTACCTCTCTTACCTTTCACGTATGGGGTTATCCCCTGGTGGGAAGTTGGCTCATTGACGCGAATTAGATATTGTCCGGGCCACTAGACGACTCAATAACGTTCAATGCGAGTTTGCTGATGTTGTATTCAGTCGTGAAATAAATTTTAGATTCGAATTTTGAAAATTATTGCATTGAATTCGTGTTTTTGTGGATTTGCGTATTAAATTAATGATATTCTTACTATTCTTAGTGCATGAGACTAAAATAATACCTTTAAGACCTTTAAATTTATTGAATAAATAACTCATAATGGCTAATCGTGGCACGTAGCGCCATCTATGATTTTGGTTTGACATTAATTCTACGATGTTCCAGATGAGAGGGCATGCCCTCCGGGCACACAGACTTCGATCCGACCGGACACATTCCATTGAATAAGTTTGCACATCTACTTAATTAGGAACACCGAATCGCCGAACTGCGAAGATTGTGGAACTGTTGAGGATGTGCATCACTTCCTTATGGAGTGTGTCCGGACTCGAGCGAAGAGAATGCAGCTCTTTGAGGTCCACGGATTTACGATGACCGACATAGGGGCGTTCCAATCAATTCTCGCGGAACCCATGTCAAAAAATGTACCTATGGGGTTCCTTCTTGAGCTTGCCGAAGGTCTTAGGCAATTTGTGTAAGAGTTTTCCAGTACATTAGGTTCAATGTTTACTTAGGTATTTGCCTTGTTTTTGCCAGCGGCTTCGCTCGCGTTAGAAAGAGACAAAAGTAGCCTATGTCACTCCATACCTTCAACTATCTCCACTTAAAAATCACGTCAATTTGTCGCTCCGTTTTGCCGTGAAAGACGGACAAACAAACAGACACACACACTTTCCCATTTATAATATTAGTAGGTATGGATTTATCTTTTAAGTATGAGTTTTTCTTGACTTTAATCTGCTATCTCTTTTCCGATGAAAATACCTAATAGGATTTTCTTATATTAATTCCGACATTAAATTTGTTCTCCCAAGCTTATAGCTAAAAAATCCTTAAGAATTTAAGCAGCCTTTGTCTATCGTGGCCTCAAAATAAGGTGTTTTATAAGACAAAATGGTTCATTGCGTGCTACCAGCCCACGGTTTGACATTGCTACAGTCGTCTAAAAAGAACCTTTTTTATTATAAGATTTAGTAGGACGATACGACTCTTCGTAAATAAAGTTGTAAGGCAAGGTCAGTAATATGACCTCATGCTTCAATGGATGCATATTATGATAAGCTCATCGACTTAAAAATCGATTAAGTTTATTACAAAAATGTGTTTGGCTTTTGTTTTTTTTTTTTATTATAAATTATAAACATTTGATTTTCATAGGGTCAAAATGTTGCTTTAGGTTTATAGTTCGTCTTTGTTTTACTTTATTGTTTGTTTTCGAATAAAATTCTTTAAGGCGTCCCAAATGATACCATTTTAGCTGTTGTTCCGTGGACTAACCCTTTTCCTATTTATCAGCTCATTTACGATTCCACCTCACTACGATTAAATTTGGGGAGACTAAGGGCCAGTTGCATCAACCACATTTGACAGACACATCATCGTCACGCAGCGGACGTCTATCTTCTTGCTACAATAACGCAAGCTTTAAGATGACAGACGGTTTGGTGCAACCGACCCTAAGTCTTCTTCCTTATCTTCTTGCGTTATCCCGGCATTCGCCACGGCTCATGGGAGTCTTGGCTCCGTTTGGGGTGAATCCACGTAAAAGTAACGTGAGTCACGACTTCATTGAGTGTTTATTTGAACTACAGCGGCAAATGAAAGGATCTATGCATATATTGGGAAAGAAAATCTTATACAGTACACTTATACCTATAGTAGTGTGACTACTTAAAAAAACACAAATCAAAATATTTTTTAAAAATAATTTGATTTGTTCCCATAGTTGCGTATAGATGGCAGCACCAGTCTCTCTAGCCATATCGTAAACCTGTAAAGGTTTCGTATAGGAGGTGCAAGCACCTACTGCTTGCCCTTAGAGTTGGTCAAAGACGCCTAGTCTTACAAAGATGAGATGTAGAAGAGAAATTTCGACGGCTTCCGCTGTGGCGAGGTGGCCTAGGGGTTCATGGCGTTAGCCTGGATTGCTAAAGACGCCGGTTTGAATCCGGCCTTCACCACTGGTGGTGCTCGTCATTTTTTCTTTTATATTATATGACATCTTATTTCGATTTTTAAAGTAAAACTTATTTCGAGATAGATTATCACTTGAACTTGCATCGTGCATTTTATACCTACTTACCTAAATTTATAAAATGTAAATAAATAAGATTTTTGAATATTAGAATGATATAATAAAATTGTTAATTAAGAAATATTCTGACGTGTAAAAAATTTTAATTTTTATCAATAAAAGATACATTTATTGATAAAAATTAAAATTCTCTAATCTTATCTTATCTTATCGTGAATAAATGGAACATGCCATAAAATCGTGACTCGTGTTACTCTTGCCGCGGATTGACCCTTTCGGGAAACTGAAGTACAACTCGATAGTGAGAAACTGCATGTGCACCAAACTCAAAAGAAACCTCAAAATACGCGAAGTTACTTACAAATTAATTGACTTTTTATTCCGCAACATGGAGCAGTTGGGTGTTTTTATCGTTATCGACTGTTTTCCTCAATTGATCACGAGACGGAACCGGAACAGCTGTCAATTTGTCAAGTCACTGGGCAAGCCTTGACGGGGAATAACGTTAACCATTGACGTTACTTACAAGAGCATAATACATAATACGAATAAGCCTTCTATAACATATGCGCTGTATTTAGGTTCAATGGACCTAAGTTCAAAAATTGCCTAATATTTTCAAGTTTTTAGTTAGGTATTTTGTCAGCTGAACCAGAAGTGTATGAACGGGACATAATTTTGCTGTCGCAAATAGGACTTACTTCCGGTCGTCTCAATCGATCGATAATTCGATACCATCGATCGACATCGAAAGATTGGTAAATTCAAATTCAAATTCAAAATATCTTTATTCATGTAGGCCTAGTTACAAGCTCTTATGAATAGTTCATTACATATATATTATGATCTTATTTGTAATGAGGTAGGTGGGATTTCCATTAATTAAGTTTATACTTAATTAATGGAAAATATAAACTGTTGAAACACACAATTATAAGTACATGCCTAATCAATAATTATGGAAAAGGTCAAGCAGGCGTGGGAGTTCGTAAGTATTTTATTTTTAGCAATTACGCATGTTACCCTCTAAGTACTTACTTGTTTGAAGCTCTAAAACGTTGAGTTTTGTAATAAAAGTTTATTTTTAAAGCAACTTTGAGTCGAGCGAGCGACAAAACTAATGAGTCATTCAAAGTAATTCATTATACTTACACATATTCGTTAAAGTATTAAGAATGTGGGTTTAACGAGCGGGTATAACACAAGTGGAGATGCCAGAATAATATTTTTTAATAAGACGTTTCACTACATAAATTAGATATGTATTTCTGTAAAAAAAGTAACTCCTAAAGAAAAGATACCAATTTGTTTTTAATTAAATTAACTATAAAGAATTAAAAACAAATTTATTACCCGTATGCACCTGCTACGTGCGTGCATAGTTGCATTGCATACTTGTAGTGATCAATAGCGGTTCATTGGCGGCCAATAAGAGTTCAACGGCATTCCCTTTGGTCTAAGGCCTTTTGAAATAAGTACCAATACCATTCCCTCGGTTTAGGTTCTACGGCTCAAGACATTTTTGGGATCCTCTTTTGTGACAAAAGAATTGACTTATGATCTTGGCAGAAGTATTTTATTTATAAACAAATGTTTGTTTAATCATCTAATCATTCTTACGCACGTGTTTAGGTAGGTAAACAAAACCCAGTTTTATTCAGTTTCCGTTTGTAATTTAATTATAATTGGGTACCTATAATGCGTCTGTTTTTTGCGGAATGTGTACCTACTGTTTTCCTCCTCTTTTGGCAAATAGCACTTGAGGCATTCAGGTTCTACTCCTCAATAGTCAATGCTCCATGGTTAATAGTGATTGTAATCTAGGGCACGCCAAGACGTGGCAAGCGGGTCACGATGGTCGATTGCCTTAACTAGTTCACGCCAAGATTATTAATTCAAGGGATTCCAATTAACTTGGTTTAATTTTGTTGGTACACTGGTACAAGGATAGTAGAAATTCCTGAATGGACACATCGAGGTAATAACCTAACCAAAAAATTATTATTTTTTTCAAAATTCAAAAAAACCGGACATAGTAGACCGATTTTCATCAAACATGGCTAAGAACACTCTCGACTAATTCAGCTTTCAAAAAAAAATTAGATCTAAATCGGTTCATCGCTCGAAAGCTACGATGCCACAGACAGACATACACGTCAAACTTATAATGCCGCGTCGTTTTTGCGTCAGGGGTTAAAAACCAATAAAATTGGTACAGGCTTTTGAATTTAATATTGATAAGCAGAAAAGTCTGTCCAGAGACTGTAAGTCAAAGTCTCATCCAAGGCAAACATTTTCCACGAAAAATTTATTCTAGGCCCTTTTTGAATGTTCAAAATCGGATTAAAATATTTCAAAACAACGGCAAAATTTCAGTTGCTGTGGTAGAAAAATCTGGATGGGGGAAAATACCTACTGTCATTTTTCGAACCCCTCGGTATGCTTGTGGTTCATTTTAGGGATCTTTTGCTTGCACTGGTTTTAATATTAACATGAGCTGTTAAATAACTTTGCCACCTTGTAAAACAAAATAGTTTTAAAATATTATCTTGATCAAACACTTCGTAAGCATGTTAACTACAAGCCGTTAATGTTAACGTGACAACACAAAGGTGATAGTACTGATAGTAAAGTTAACTGTCAATTAGCCTTAATGATAATGACCAACCGATCGCTACCAGCTTATCGCGTAATGGTTAACCCTTGGTTAACCGTTAGGATGGCGAAGTAATAAACAGAATTAAATGATCAGCCGTTTTTAAAAGCGATCTGCAAACAAATCTGCCATTTAATAATTTGGACAAGATAAAAAAATGCCAGCAACAAATAAAAATCGAGCTACAAGTCACTCAGCAAATAATTCACAAACGGTCAATGTGAATAACCAATATTGATCTGCATTTTGGATAAGTTATCTACTTAATAAATAGTTGAGCGGCAAAATATTATTTCATCAGCAACATTTAAGAATTGGTTGGTAGAACAAAAAATACATGCTACTAATAAGATGAATGCTATTTGGAATTTGATTGCAGGTACGTTTTGTGACAATAATTTATGAGATTCCTAATGGTTTTCATATTGATTGTTCCCGTGACTTAGACACAAATTTGTAGAAAAATCAATTTTCTTGACCGTCTGCAGACCTTTATCATAATATCGGCGCTCATAATTGTATGAAACGAAGGACGCATATTCCAAAATTTATATTGTGTCGGTTTTCTTTGTATGTAAGGTGAGGTTCCAAGTATTCAAACTTCCACTTTAGAACTCATGGAAATGCGTTGCGTCGTCTACTTAGGAAAATGTTCGCGCTTGCTTCGCTCGCTTGTTCATTTTCAATGTGTAACCGAACCCCCCCCTTTGACTTTTATATCTACGTGCTTGGGGATAGACGTAGACGTAAATCGTTGTAGCCAAACATGGATATCAAACGTAGGTCCTTTGTAAACGTTGAATAGGTATGCAGCTTTGCAACGACATTATATTTATTACCTTTATTAGTTCTATCGATTTAACCACAAGTAGAATAGCGTTATTTCCAGAAGGAATATGTAATAAGCAATTAGGAGTTCTTATCAATGACGTCATCATGACAAAGCGTTTCTTGGAGTCGTTACAACGGTTTACCCTTGAATCGCCGACAGACACTTGTTCGAATATTATTTCAAAGACAACGTTTCAAATAACTTCATTTCATCGACAGTTCATACCGTAGAACAATCAATACAAGTAAAATCAAACCGTAGACTTTTATTTCGTAGATTAGTTATTCCGAGTATACTTTATATCGTGGTATTTCGTTTCGTGTTTTTTCATTTCATTTTGTTTTACATTAAATACAATTCATTACGCATAATATCATTTCAATTATGATTTTTTATAAAATTCTACATATTGTAAACTGTTTGTTTGGTCACAGTTCTAACATAACCTAAACCTACTTTTGAAAAAAGGTTCGTTGTTGTGTAGGGTCGCAGTTTCAAACCTAACCTAAACCTACTCTGTAAGCCGTTTGTTTCTGTGTGATCACACACAGTACTAACGTAACCTAAACCTACTCTGTAAATTGTTTGTTTTTGTGTTTGGTCACAGTTCTAACCTAACCTTAACCTATATGTATGATAGAATAGACCGTTCTTTGATGTGTAGGGTCGCAGTTCTAACCTAACCTAAACCTACTCTGTAAACTATTTGTTTTTGTGTGTGGTCACAGTCATAACCTAACCTAAACCTAATTTAAAAGCCATTCGTTTTTGTGTAGGTCGCAGTTCTAACCTAACCTAAACCTACTCGGTAAGCCGTTTGTTTCTGTGTGATTAAAGTTCTAACCTAACCTAAACCTACTCTGTAAGCTGGTCATTTTTGTGTGTGGTCACAGTTCTAACCTAACCTAAACCTACATTAGAAGCCGTCATCGTTTTGTATATATAGCATCGCAGTTCAACCTAACCTTCTATGAAAGCCAATGTTTGTTATGGTAGGGTCATGAAGAAAAAGTCAGGTTCAATTATGAAGATTGTATTTCAAAACACACAAAGACAGAAAATGTCACGAGAGCGTACGTTAACAGGCTCGCGGCCGGCAGCGGACTGCCCGACGGCGCATAGCAACGAATTGCATGGCTTATGCTACAAACAATATTCGACCTTAAGTCTAAGGAATTAAAATCTAATTTCACATGGCAGTGTTTTATTTAAGTAAAACTACTAAACTATAACTAGCCACAGGTATAAGAGTACGCATCGCCAACACTCCCCACCCTAGTGCTGTGTCAGCACTATTTATCCAAAGAGATGGGCGCGATGCGTGCCGCAGAGCGGCGCCAGGTCCCTGTCTTTGTCTTCACCTCGACCAACCGTACTCGTCCGTCCTTACCTGGAAACACCTGTGTGACCAAACCCTTTGGCCACATGTTGCGAGGAGAGTTTGGGTCCACAACAAGGACGAGGTCGCCGACTTGTAGCGGCTTACTTTCCGCATGCCACTTCCTCCTTGGTATGAGGTCCGGTAGGATCTCCTTCATCCACCTCTGCCAAAACATATCGGTAAGCCTTTGAGCTGTACGCCACTGTTTCCGCAGGTACAGATCAGAGCCGTCAAAGGTACCGATAGTAGGCAGGTTTGACGACGTACCAAGGAGGAAATGGTTTGGAGTGAGAGATTCTACATCTCCATTTTCCACGGAGACGTGCATCAAGGGACGACTGTTCACTATATTTTCGACTTCCGCCATGAGCGTGCTTAAAACTTCGTCCCGTGGTGCACGCTCATTTAAAATGACTTTGAGAGAGGACTTGAGACTACGTATTAAACGCTCCCACGCCCCACCCCAATGGGGACTAGCGGGAGGTATGAAAGTCCACTCCATACCTTTGTTGACACCATAACTTTTCAGTTCTTCAGTGTTCAGTTCCTGCATCGATCGCTGAAGCTCAGTACAGGCGCCGCGCAGGTTTGTCCCGTTATCTGAGTACAGGTGTGATGGCCAGCCACGCCTGGCCGCCATCCGGCGCAGCGACATTATCAGCGAGTCCGACGTCAGAGAGGAGACCAGCTCAATGTGGACCGCGCGCACCGTCAGGCAAGTAAATAAAACTCCATACCTTTTTTCGCGGCGTCGTCCCACGACGACCTCCATCGGTCCGAACAAGTCTAAACCGCAGTAGGAGAATGCACGCTGATGGTGTGCCATCCGAGCCCTCGGTAGGTCCCCCATTCGTGGAATCCTCGGTTGACACTTACGGATTCTACACAGCATACAGGAAGATGCTATAAATTTAACGGTAGGTCTTAAACGTAAGATCCAGAACCGTTGTTTTACCTCATTAACGATGGTTTCTTGGTTACCGTGCGCCAGAGTCACGTGATAATCTCGAACGATTAACTTACTCACCTGGTGGCGACCATCCAGTATCAACGGCCTCTTAACGTCGATAGGTACGTCCATTACGGCATCTATTCGGCCGCTTACTCGCAGCAGACCATGTTCGTCAAGCACCGGTGACAGAGAGACCAATCTACTTGAGCGGTGCAGTGGTTTACCATTTTTAATTCTGACGAGGTCTTCGCCGAACGACTCCGCCTGTGCGTGCCGCAGAAGCAATCTTTCGGCACGCTCCATAGTACCACAATCGACATGAGACTGTATACCTTTACATCTTCTGTCAATAAAAGCTAGTACCGTAGCCGTGGTCCTCTTCAAGCGTAGCCAAGAAGAAAACCGCAGGGGGTCCGGTACAGCCAGTCCAATTGAAACCTCTTCCTGTACGACAGCAACACATTCAGGCGGCGCGATGTCTGGCTGCGGCAAAATAATATCTTTGGGCCACATAGACACGTCTTCATATAAAAAATTCGGACCCGCGAACCATTTATCTAATTGAGCGTGATCGAAAGTCTCCCGTGTAGCTAAATCTGCTACATTCAGTTTTGTAGGTATATAATTCCACTCGTCCACACGGGATAACTCATCAATCTCGCCTAACCGGTTCGCTTCGAATGTTTTATATGTGCGCGTGTTATTACGCACCCAGTGTAGCACAGTCGAACTATCGCACCAGAAGAAACGCCGCTCTGGAACTAACTTGTGCTCCTTACCTATAGTATTAGCCAGCCTGGCGGCTAATAGTGCGGCTTGTAACTCGGCCTTAGGTACTGTTAGCTGCTTTACTGGCATAACTTTACATTTACTGGCAATAAATGCAACTTTAATACAATTATTTATCTCCCAACGCCAGTAAGCAACAGTACACATAGCTCGAGTACTACTATCACAAAATATGTGCAGTTGTAAGTTGTTATAACCTACCTGTTTCGTGCGCGTAGTGCTCGTAGCTTCCGCTACGCATTCGTAGGCTTTCGTAGCGCATGACGTAGATGCATCGTTGCCGGGCGCGAGCGTCGATTGCGGCAACGTCGCACTTGAGGTACTTACCGATGCTTCGACCGCCTGATCTTGCGTCTCACTCCCTCCCACGGGCGAAGACTCCTTATCTTCGTGGCCGCGGTTGCGAACAGCTGACTGATAGCATCTTGGTATACGTATGTCGCTAATTACCTTAAGTAGGTCAATCCATTTTCGCCATTTATCATAAATAGCGTCTGGAATATAATCATTCCAGTCTACATTTAATCGCCAAGTGTCCTGCAGCATTATACGACCCTGAATGGTGAAAGGAGATAAAAATCCTAATATGTCGAAAATAGACATTATTACCCTAAGCATAAGACGCTTTGTAGGACGCTCATCGCCGTTTACGATACTTTCGGGAATCCGTTTTAATGATAAGTCGAATGCTAACTTATCATCGGCTGGATACCATATGAGCCCGAGAGTACGCTCACCTTCCTGCTGCCGATCGACTTTAAACCTTACGGCCGCTGTGCCTAAGGTTTGATTTGGCAGACTGTTTAAAACCGAGACGCTGTTGCTAGTCCAGTTTCTCATTTCGAACCCGCCGGCGCTGTGAATAGAATTTATTTCTCTTACCATTTTGATGGCCGAGGCTTCGTCGGTGAAACTGTCTAT
Source organism: Leguminivora glycinivorella (assembly GCF_023078275.1). Lineage (NCBI taxonomy): Eukaryota > Metazoa > Arthropoda > Insecta > Lepidoptera > Tortricidae > Leguminivora > Leguminivora glycinivorella. Next base: position 27,489,865 of record NC_062972.1, read on the forward strand.
GTAGTCATCCACATAATGCGAATTACAAATCGCGTCGACAGCGTCTGGCAAAGTAGACTCGAATCGTCGCGCGTTCAAGTTCTTAAGAGCGCTTTCAAAAAATCTGCTTGCTCGCATTTCGACGCCGGCGGCGCTGGCGTGCGGCTGTGTGCAGACGCACACTATAACCAGAAGCATAACGATTGTAGCCTGCGGTACAGACATAGCGTGCGATCCTCTTCGAACAAACCTTACGTGCGGCTAGAGCGAAAGGGATAGCATTCATGGTCGGTACCGCCACGCCGTCAGTGGCGTTGCGGACTAACCATTATTGATACTTGCGTAAAAACACCACCATATATATTACATATTTGCATACATGATTTCGTGCATAAATACTTGACCTTTTAGTTTAATTATTAAACTTATCACAGTTTTTTTATTAAAACGTGTGTAGCCTTGGAAGAAATAAATTAAAAAACTTTTATAATATAATAAATTGTGTATATAATATTGTCTTCTGTCACCGCGATAGTTACTCATGAAATAAATTTATGGAATCAGATTATATCGCGTATAATGAATATAATCCGTTTTCTTAGTTTTATTTTATTTTGTATATGATATGTTTTCTAGGTTCTTTTCGGTGAAGGAAAACATCGTGAGGAAACCGGACTTATTCCAATAAGGTCTAGTTTACCCTTTGGGTTGAAAGGTCAGATGGCAGTCGCTTTCGTAAAAACTAGTGCCTACGCCAAATCTTGGGATTAGTTGTCAAAGTGGACCGCAGGCTCCCATGAGCCGTGGCAAATGCCGGGATAACGCAAGGAAGATGATGATGTTTTCTAGGTACATATACAGAGTGGGGCCTGTAACAAAGGCGAAGAATTGAACTCTAGGCTATTCTCCTTAAGCCGTTTTCACACTATCCGATCCGATATCGGATGTCGGAAGCATTTCAATAGAAAAAATCCAAGATGGCGCCTGTAATGTATGGGATATCGGTCCGACATCCGATATCGGATCGGATAATGTGAAAACGCACTTATACTGATCAACATTTGTTCGGCGACTTTTAAAAATAACTTGTATTTTGATTTTTATCACCCTTGAAAGTTTTTTCTAAGAGGTAATGTATTGCGAATTCTGTTAAGTCTAAAGTGTGACAGACAACGTCAATGACAACAATAATGGCGTACATTGAAGCTAATATTTATTTTGTATGAAAAATTAAAAATTTAAAGACTTCATAATTTTTAAAAGTCACTGAATAAATGTTGATCAGTATAAGGAGAATAGCCTACAGTTCAATTCTTCGCCTTTGTTACAGGCCCCACTCTGTATATAATGGAACTAAGATCGGTTTTCTTTAATTTTAAGTAGTTTTTTTTATATTTTAAAATGTAAGAGTTTTGAATGATTCACGGTTATTTTCATTAGACTTATATTCACGGTCTATATCCCGGTCAATATAAGTTTAATATTTAAAATGTGTTTTTAGGGTTTCGTAGTCAACTAGGAACCCTTATAGTTTCGCCATGTCTGTCTGTCTGTCCCTCCGTCCGTCCGTCCGTCCGCGGATAATCTCAGTGACCGTTAGAACTAGAGAGCTGAAATTTGGTACCAATATGTATATCAGTCACGCCGACAAAGTGCAAAAATAAAAAGTGGAAAAAATGTTTTATTAGGGTACCCCCCTACACGTACCTAAAGTAGGGAGTGATTTTTTTTCATTTCAACCCTAACGTATGATTTATTGTTGGATAGGTATTTAAAAATGAATTACTGAAATCGTTTTTTGATAATATTAATATTTTCGGGAATAATCGCTCCTAAAGAAAAAAAGTGTGTCCCCCCCACTCTAACTTTTTAACCATATATTTAAAAAATATTTAAAAATCACAAAAGTAGAACTTTATAAACTTTCCAGGAAAACTGTTTTGAACTTGATAGGTTCTGTAGTTTTTGAAAAATATGGAAAACTACGGAAGAGCCGAGCGGCTATTTACCAACGCGGCTTTAAAAACCGGCCGAGAGCGTGTCGGGACGCTCAGTGCCTACACTGAGCGTGACCCGATACGCTCTCGGCCGGTTTTTAAATATTATGTTGTTTTAATTGCATGGAGCACAGGAAGGTCCACATCTATGTATTGGTTTTTTGTAAGGAAATACAACTCTACGCTACGCCTACCTGCTTTAGTTGACTGTTGACACACTGAGACAGTGGATGCGCCAGAGTATAAAAGAGTGATTACCATCTCTTGGCAAAGATCTTGTTGAGACGAATCAAACGAACCCAAACACGAAGTGGTTTCAAGACCTGGTCGTGGAATACTCTTGACTACCTTCCAGCTTCATCATCAGATCCTGGGTACCATCTCTTGTCAAAGATCTTGTTGAGACGAATCAAACGAGCCCAAACACAGAAGAGTTTCAAGACCTGGTTGTTGAATACTCTTGACTACCTTCCGGCTTCACCATCAGATCCTGGGTACCATCTCTTGTCAAAGATTTTGTTGAGACGAACCAAACGAGCCCAAACACGGAGTGGTTTCAAGACCTGGTTGATGAATTCTCTTGACTACCTTCCAGCGTCATCATCAGATCCTGGGTACCATCTCTTGTCAAAGATCTTGTTGAGACGAACCAAACGAGCCCAAACACGAAATGGTTTCAAGACCTGGTTGATGAGAACTCATGACTACCTTCCGGCTTCATCATCAGATCCTGGGTACCATCACCTCTTGTCAAAGATCTTGTTGAGGCAAATCAAACGAGCCCAAACACGAAATGGTTTCAAGACCTGGTTGATGAGAACTCATGACTACCTTCCGGCTTCATCATCAGATCCTGGGTACCATCACCTCTTGTCAAAGATCTTGTTGAGGCGAATCAAACGAGCCCAAACACGAAATGGTTTCAAGACCTGGTTGATGAGAACTCATGACTACCATCTGACTTCATCATCAGATCCTGAGTACCATCTATTGTCAAAGATTTTGTTGAGACGAGTCAGTAACCTCAAATGATATTCAATAATAAATAATACTTACTAAAAATATTAGTCAAGTTAATTAGTTAGTTACCAAAGTCGTCAACCCAAGGATCAAAGTTTTCGGTCGCAGTATACATGCAACAGTACAGCCAAACACGCACACAAGTGCGGTTTTGGACACGGCGGGTGCCGCACACAATGACAAAATAACTTCGCGATCGTCGAGCCGCGTGCGGAGCGGACTAACATACGTCCTGCCTCTACAAGCTCTGCCGCGGTACTGACATCGCAAGCGCGCGTAACCGGTAATAAGGAGGCATTTTTAAAAAATCGTCAAAAATATTAAATTGCAATTAATAGAATACTTTTGCATAAAATCTGTTTGAGTAAGCGTTGCAGATTATTTTTATATTAAAACTACTTCAAAAACACGTAAGTTTTCGAAGAAATTGACACTTATTCTGAGGTGATTTCTGAAACAAATTGGATTCATCATATCCTCATTTACTCTATTCTAAAGCCTTATAACAAAGAAGTAGTCTCAGATGATTGTAGTACAGGATATACATAATACAAATTTACCACTTGAAGCATTCAAAACTATCCAAATTTTACAAATTAGACGGACTAAGTCAGCACTTTTCGCGGGTTTTCCTAAACATGCACCAGAAAAAAAATCATAATTAATTAAGTGAGTTAGTTTTTAAAAATCCAGTCTCACATCATGTAAGTTAAGAAGATGTCCTAATCGAATCCTGAACTTAATAAGTCTTTTAGATGACGGAAAGTGTAGCATTTTGCCGACTAAAACTATCAATTTTACATTATTACGACGTTTTCGTTGAATGCCCTCTTAACGAACTGACTGATAAATGGACTACAATTAGCCCCAAAGGGAAGTGACGTCATTACATACGTTTTTAGCTCCTCAGTGGGTCTGTCTCTCCACAGGAACCTTAAAGCGTGTTGGTCTTCGGCTCGAATTTTGATTCTTAAAAACATATCTTTGATGTCACCTGTTACTCCAATTTTATTTTCCCTAAAGCGTAACATAATACCAAATAGTGATGACAACATATCGGGACCTGTTAATAAGAAATTATTTAAACATAAACCATTTACCTTATTTGCCGAGTCGAAGACCAAGCGCAGGCGCTTTTTATTGACATTATCTACGCCAAAATGAGCGAGATACCATGTTTTAGGTCTCACCTGAGTATCTGACAGTTCAGATGCGTAATCATTTTCCAGTAAATGATTCACGCGCTCCCGATACCTATCAGCAAAACCGGCGTCCTTGGTCATCTTTCTTTCGATACCTTTCATCCTCTTGAGAGCGCTAGGATACGAGTCAGGCATGGCGGGGTGGTCCTCCTTCCACGGCAGGCCGACGTGCCAGCGGCCGGCGCGCAGCTCCGCGGAGCGCTGCAGCAGCGCCACCGCGCGCGCCTCCTCCGCGTTCTGCCGCGGCGAGCACGACACGCCCGTCGCGTCCACCTTGAACGACAGCCGGACCTCCTCGTGGATCTGCCTCAGCAGCCCGAGGCCCTCCTGCTCATCCGTCATGTCCTCTGACTCTGAAATAAAAAGGTTAGACTCGACCTGCTTGGGCGGGCGGCCGCCCTGCGGCACGTACATCTTCCCATGAGCGCACCAACCCAGGGGAGTGAGGCTAGCGTAACCCTCGTTCTTTTTACCCTCCCTAACTATACGAGGCAATATTAAATGATAGTTATCTTGACCAATTAACATCTCAGGTTTTGAATCGGAAGTACATAATTTATCCTTAATATCTTGCAAGTGAGAATAGTTAACAGAATTTAAAATCGATAAAGTTTGCACAGGTACACTTAAATCATCGACACTACGAACCCTTAAATTATGCACCTTATTGTCTATAGCCGTAATGTTCACATTCACAATGGCCGATCTACGCACTAATTCACTGCCTACAAATGCACCGTGTGTGCTAAACATGCTAGTACGTCCACTTAAACCCGCGCGTCGCGCTAATTTCGAACTTATTAAACTGATCGAAGAACCATCGTCCAACAAAGCCGTAGTAGAAAATACGCCGTTTGGTCCGTGAACACTAATAGGCACTACTTTCAGCAAGACCCTTTTATCACCCGTTTTAATATGGGCCAAAGTCTCAGAAACGGATTTAGATTCGTGGTCTTGCTGCGCTGACGCACTGGTGGTAGAACTCGAAGGGGGTGCCGATGATGATGATGACGCGAGCGGTACCTCGTTCTTGTTTACCGTGTAGTGCAGCAGTCGATGATGTGCTTCGCCACAATCGTCCTTATCGCAAGCGGGCGCACGGCACGATTCACGTTCATGTGTGGATATTAGGCATTTATAACATAGGCCGTTTTTTCTAACGAATTGCCATCTGGTCTTGCGCAGCGCTCGCTTAAACTGTTTACAATCGGTTATCATGTGAACAGATGTTCGGCAAAAAATGCATTTCTTATCAGTTCCTTCGCCATGCACTAATATTGTATGATTACGTGCGTTGTTTGTGTCTGAGGTTTTATGTTTGTAACTCTCACCTTTTGTGGCAATATAGGTACTTGCAGTAGTTGATATCTTGACCGCCTCTTCATTAAGGAAGTCAGACATAATGACCAATCTAGGTTTTTTACCATCTTTGATTAAATTGAAGCTGTAATCTGACCACTTCGATACTAGTACGGTCGGCAGCTTAGACAAAATAATAGAAACGATGTTTACTCCCTGCAAGTGCTCCTCTTGACCGACTGCTCGTACTGCTTCCACGTAGTTCTGCACTTTTAACGCGAACGTAATAATATCCCTGTGGTAGTCTTGGTGCAGCGGTGGGAGCTTTTTAATGTCATACAAAACGCGGGAAATGATGCACTCAGAGTTACCATAACGTAGTTCCAACGCCGACATGACTTTCTCAGGTGACGTGGCACTTATGAACAAAGCGTTGACTGCATCCTTAGCGGCTCCGCGCAGACATTTTCTGAGCCTCCAAAGGTTCTCCTTATCGGTGAATTTGCATATCTCAGTAGACTCGTAATACGCTTGCTTAAACTGCAACCACTCTAAATAATCGCCGGAGAACTCGGGGAGATCTTTCGGCGTGCTGAGTCGACTGAGCAGGCTGGTATTCGGTGTATTAGCAGTGGAGATGTTCTTCACAGCATCGGCCATAACTTGGATCGCACTCTGGAGCGCCATAACGGTACCGTCGAGCGGCGGCGGCGGCGGCAGCGGGGCGGCCGGGCCGAGCGCCGGGGCTGGTGCGGGCGCGGCGGCTCGGGACGCTGGGCCGAGCTCGGGCGGAGGACGTGGCGCATGCTGATGCAACTCACCCGTATTTAATCCATACTCGGGGGCTTGCTGCTGATCCTCTTGCGGTTCCAAGTTGCTCTGATTTTCCACCCAATCAGCGACGTGACTCCGAGAATAACTCCTTCGACTTATATGTGAACCGTACTCTTGATCCTCGTCGTCCAGCTCTGCTAATTGAGCGTCCAGAGTCTTATCGATGATCTCCATCTGTATGGCAGCTTTTTGTTTTGCGGCTTCTAATAAAAGTTGCTTCTTCTTAGCCGTTCTAGAAGCCGATGACATCCTTGAGCCCTTACTGCTAGAAGCTTTGCTCACGTACGAAGCAGAAGGAGGAAGCGTTTTCTTGAGGAATCCTGCGGCGGTTGGTTCAGATTTCACACTACCCTCAATTGGTTTTGTGTTAACCAAATCTCTCGGGATACTTAAAACTGGCTCAAATTCCTCCAACCTGGCTGTAGAACTCTGACCATGAGGTGCTTCACTCTTCTCGTCCTTTTGGGACATCTTCTGTTGATCTTCTAGAACCCTCTTTTCTAGTTCTAAACGGCGCGCTTTAGACCGACGTGTTTCGATCTTGATTGGAGTGCGTTGCATGGATCCGGCTCGAAGACCACTATGTTAGTGGTAGGGTTCATGAAGAAGAAGTCCGAGGTTCAATTATGAAGATTGTATTTCGGAAAACACACAAAGTTACAGAAAATGTCACGAGAGCGTACGTTAACAGGCTCGCGGCCGGCAGCGGACTGCCCGACGGCGCATAGCAACGAATTGCATGGCTTATGCTACAAACAATATTCGACCTTAAGTCTAAGGAATTAAAATCTAATTTCACATGGCAGTGTTTTATTTAAGTAAAACTACTAAACTATAACTAGCCACAGGTATAAGAGTACGCATCGCCAACAATGTTCATAGTATAATTATGGACGTATGTGATGTGTCACGATAAAATCGACAATTTGAAGTTTCCTAGAATAGAAACATCTATAAATGTGTGGTACGACAAATGAAAAAGTTTTGTAAAAATACGTCGAATAAATGAATTGCGATGTTTTGTAGTTCTGCTATTTGAAGTACTTTGAAATGAATCAGCGATGAAGAAATATTAGTTGAATAGTATTTATAACAACTAATAAAATTTCAAATAAATAGTAGTTGAAACAAAATTACTCGAAACAATTTTACTCGAACTAAACTTTCGATGATTTGTTGTCGATGAAATGATATTCGATGAAAAGTTTGTCGGCGAAACAAGGGTACACCCGTTACAACGAATCGGTGCCATTGTAGTTACCACAAACAAGAAGTTTTCGAATGTGTTTAACAAAATTGTAACTTTGGCTGCAATTTTCTTCTAAGGTATCTTCATTACCGCTTCAGTTTTAAGAAGTAAATAAATAAATAAATATTGGGGACATCTTACACAGTCAACTTAGCCCCAAACTAAGCAAAGCTTGTACTATGGGTGCTAAACGACGATATGCATGCATACTTAAATAGATAAATATACTTATATACTTAGAAAACATCCATGACTCAGGAATCTGTGCTCATCACACAAATCACCGGCATTCGAACCCAGGACCGAGGCTTAGCAGGCAGGGTGGTCACTACCGACTGAGCCAGACCGGTCGTCAAAGTAGGCATAGCTGGATGAAATAGTCCCAGTTAGACCACTGCGCTTCAATCTTCCCTATATTTATTCAAATTCATAAACAAATGAAGAACTAATAATAAAAACAAAGAAAAAACAATTAATTAATTACCGTAATAGTAAAATTACTGTTGCGATAGACGAAGAATAGTCGATAATACAATTGAGCACGCACTTGTTCGTCATCGCGTTTTTATTGCTGTCATTTGTCGTCGTTTGCTATTGTGTGGGGTTGTGTAATAGTCATGGCGTATTGTAGTAGGTCAGGGTATTATAGCAGCGGTTGAAGATAAGTTTGTAAGATGCAAGCAAGATGTTTAGACGAGACTTCCTAAGAAGAAAAAAAGATATCATGTCATAAAACAGCACAACCGAAAAACTAACATTCTTAAAATCTTATAACTCATATCAGCCGAAGAGACTTCGAGCTGAAAATCCTGCGAACCTTTATAGATATAAAAAATGTTTTGGAAACCAGCTAAAAAAAATACTGTGCTTTGTTCGGAGCGCGCAGATTTGCACAAACTCGGTAAGACAAAAAAATTGTCACACTGTATTCGAACAATGCCTTTAATGTAGTAGTAAATGACACTGGCAGCATACTCGTATCTAGTAGCGTACCTCGATGTAAAATTACACTTATATTAAAGTTTGAATCGGGCCGGTACTCAACTATAACTACAGGCCCCGTAGCCGAATGGCATTTCTCCGACGCCAAACGAAAGCGATACGCCGCTGGCTCTGTCGCGCCAATACGCAAGCGCGATAGAGATAGACATCTACTAGCGCTTCGTTTCGTGAGCGTTTCGTGAGCGATTGTGCCATTCGGCTAGCCACCCAGGCCCCGTAGCCGAATGGCATTTCTCCGACGCCAAACGAAAGCGATACGCCGCTGGCTCTGTCGCGCCAATACGCAAGCGCGATAGAGATAGATACTACTAGCGCTTCGTTTCGTGAGCGTTTCGTGAGCGATTGTGCCATTCGGCTAGCCACCCTGTTCAGCGAATGTGACTTTTTGAACGTCGGAATTAGGTACACTTTCATGGCAAAGCTCTATTAAATCGGTCATAAAGTTGTATATATCCATACTTAGTAACTTATTATAGTTATTATTAATCTGTGTCCATACTATTAATTCCAGTCAGGTATCTAATTAGAATTCACCCAAGACAAGTTTACTATACTTAACGGGGAAATCCCCAAGATTTTCCTGCATCATATATTTTAGAGTATAAGACTCACCCACTTGTTCAACCCACTTGCTACACAATACCCGAGCCCGATAAGTTTTATAAAGTGTCATTAATTTTTATTTGGTCCTTTATATGACGTCATAATGGTTTAATTTGTATAATTTTAGCATCTGCCTGTGAATCGTTATGTGATCATTCGTAAAAATCATCCTATCCTTTCTCTGGACCCCAAAATGTCATCATATTCATCATGCAAAGTTTGATTTGATTTTTTTATTCGTTTAATAATGGCTTTCTGCTACCAGGCACTTTGCCAATGTCAAGTAAATTACAGAGATATATAAAACAGTATAAGCAGTTTTTCTTCGAACGATGCCTTCGCGATGCACTGGAGGATAGCTGAAGCAGCAGCTTGATTTGAATTGGTTCATCGGTTTAGCCGAGAAGAGGTTACAGACAATACAGATTGAAATACAAAGATAAAAATAGGAGGGATAAAATTTTGAGTTTTCTGTCGATCGTATATATGAGTCTATGGCGACGCCTAAGTGGGGACGCTGCCTATGACGTGTAAAATCATATAATATAACTACTTCAGATTCAGAGGAGAAGAACTGTGTCGTCAACTCGTCACTTAAGTTCTTATTTTGAAACGTGGTTGGATTTCCCAACCGCAATATAATTGAATATAATAAAAGTCATATTTACTAGTACTTCCTATTATCACCGGGTGAACGCACGAGACAGGTGATTCATTGTAGTCTCGCGGTAGACCGACCGTGACTGTTTTACGCACATTAGTAAAAATGATTCAGTCGTCTCGTACAAATGAGTGTACAGAGGAAAATACGCAGGTTCTATGTCTGGTTCCTGTGTTTACTGACTACCTACGTATCATGACAAACCTGCATGTTGAAGTCGCCGCGCGCTCTGGCCGCCGAGAAAAAAAAATGGGCACGTCGGCGTCGCGTCGCGCGCCTTTTGTTTTTGCCACGTATTTAACCGGGCGACTAAATAACCATAGAAATGGGTATCAAAAATAATAGTTTGGCGACTAAAATGGGGCCTCAAAATATTTAAATATGAGGTAGCATTTTAATGTCATTATGGCTACTGTTTATTCAGACGCGAGTACCAACTATTTATCTGGCAACTGAATTATTATATTGGAAACAATTTAAGAGATACAGTTTAATAGGAAAACGGCTGTCTATTAATATAAAATATACAGTTCTTTTAAAATATTTACATACATACATACATACAATCACGCCTGTATCCCATAAAGGGGTAGGCAGAACACATGAAACTACTAAAGCTTCAGTGCCACTCTTGGCAAATAAGAATAAATAAAAATAAAAAAATATTAAAAAAAAAATATTTATATAGCAAATTAATATAAAAACTACATTTAAAATTTATACATCGGCACTCATCACCTGAGCTGTCAATTTAATAAAAAAAAAGGATTCTTATAAAATATAACGGTCGACAAAATATTATATGGGTAAGAAATTAGGTGTTTGGGAGTGCAGGCAACTTCGTCCATACAATTAATTTAACTTTTCATGACGTTTACTCTATCGAATCTAAGGCTGGTCTTACGCAGTCTTAACATCACTCTGAAAGATTATTTTTTTTTGGCAGGAAAACCTTAATCATAATATGCTTTGGCATAAATCGTTCCGCAGATTTTATAATATCGAATCTTATGCTGGCATAATGTTAAAGAGCAAAATAATCTTCTAGATTAAGAGTACTTCCGTAGATTTTTGATTGCATAATATTTAGGCGGTAAAAAGTTGTCCATTTTCTTACTATTTCTGTTTGGATAGCGAGTCATGTGTGTTGGGGATGCAAGATACCTAACACTCCTCCTCGCTTCGCTCGTCGTCGTACCTAACGGTGCCTCTGGGACTGTATTTCATTTCCTTTTGCTATCGTTGTTTTGTTCATACAAAGTACCTGAGAATATGACATAGCAAATTTGGTAGGACTTATATTCTACAAAAAAAATAACCTAACCCTAACCCACTTTTCTGCTAGCAGAAAATAATTCTGCTCTATACGATTGTCATGGTAATTTTTTTGAATACCACGTCGGTGGCAAACAAGCATACGATCCGCCTGATGGAAAACGGTCAACGTAACCTATGGACGACTGCAACTCAAGGGGTGTCACATGCGCGTTACCGACCCATTAGAAGCTTATACACTTCTTTTTGCTGTGTACTTATTATAAAATGATTTGGTACGCGTTCCCTCGCTTGCAACTCGCTCGAAAATAAGATGTGAAATATTTAAATACTACCCGTGGTTTACGGGTCTCAAATACAATGAATAGAATAAACATTTATTCGTGAACACAGGCAAGACAAATTACACGTATTAACAACACGACAGAAAGGAATGAAGTGCCACGAAATGGTATCACCTCAGCGTGTTGCGTTGCTGGTGACTTCCAGCGCTGATCTTCCGATGAGACCAACGTTTCCATGAAGAAACGATTTTATATGTATTTTTAAATTAAAGGAAAAATGGAAAAATTCACACCTCCGGCAGGACTCGAACCTGCGACCTTTGGCCTTGCCGGGGCCATCGCGCTTACCAACTGCGCAATATGTAATATCGCTCGCAGATGTTTCTGCGTGATAAAAAAACAGATTTTATATGTGTTTAAAAAAAACCTACTTCCCAATATTTTTTTTTAGTGGCCTCCGCCATTTAAATACTACTTTAAACGATGAGCTAAGTATAATTATTTAGGTGCTAACATCTATATGACTACAAATATTAAAAATCTTACGCTTTACAATACTAGGTGCCAATTATTATTTTAGTCGCCAAAGTATTATTTAATGTTCCTCAGCAATATTTTTGTCGCTTGAAATTTGCTGCCGTTTTTTCAATAATAATGGTGCTTAGTATTTGAGGCTCATGTATTTTTTTTGTCGCCACAATATTAAAACACAGCCAAATTATATTATTGTATGCCCGACATAACTTCCCGTTTAATATTTTAGTTGCCCGGTTAATTATATGCCTTTGTTTTTCACTGTCATGTACATTTTAATGGTCATGTACCTCTGAAATTACATTTATTTAATTATATTTTAAGCTTATGGTTTATTACTGTTGTAAAAACAGTGTGTTCGGGCTGCCTCTAATTTAGGTATTTATAATTGTATAATTTCGTATGTCAATAGTTTTAAGTTTGTCTGCTTATGTTGAAATCTAATCCAAGTTTTTTATCGCTCTGTCGATAGCGATTAGCGACAGAAATACAAATGCATTATTCGCGATACAAACTGTTTTATTTCGTGTTAAGATCCAATTAACATTAGTCAGATTATCTTTAAAAATATTGTTTGTGTTTGTGTGTAGGGTAGATACAGTGAGCTGAAAAATTGTATGAATTGCAGAAATTTTTAAATTTCTAAATTTTATAATATTAATAAACATTTATAAATTTTCCATGCACTTTTGTAGCTCAATGTACGTGTACCTGTACCTACACACGATAAATTCGTCACCGGAGCGACTCCATGGATGGCGGTGAAAGTTTGGTCATTCATTAAACAATTACAGAGACTCCATAATTTATGTTATGGTCACTTTCAATAGTTTCCATGTAGTGTTAACACTAGTACGCTTTCTTGTCGACGTTGCGTCTTTGAACCACAGAAACAGAATATACAATAGTACCTACGTTAAACACAACTTATTGTAGACTTGTACAGTAAACGAATGAGAATTTAAAGTAAAAACATAAAGTCCTTTGGTGTACCAGGAAAATAATATTAGGTATTCTTATAACAAGTATTACTGTATTGATGTATACGAGTACATCAGACGCACGCGGAAAAACAACAGTTTCATCTGGTTTCGAAAATCAAAAATATCTAATTTCTGATTCAATAGTACGTGGACCAAAACCCGATCCAGTGCCTAGTTTTATAGTGAAAAAAAAAAACATTCAGTCGAATTGAGAACCTCCTCCTTTTTTGAAGTCGGTTAAAAATAAATAAATATTGGGGGACACCTTACACATATCAACCTAGCCCCAAACTAAGCAAAGCTTGTACTATGGGTGCTAGGCGACGATATACTTACTTATATAGATAAATACATACTTATATACATAGAAAACATCCATGACTCAGGAACAAGTATCTGTGCTCATCACACAGATAAATGCCCTTACCGGGATTCGATCGAACCCAGGACCCCGGCTTAGTAGGCACGGTCACTACCGACTGAGCCAGACCGGTCGTCAAACCTACAAAATTATGGGTATTTGTCCACTATTCTTGCCTTTCACAGATAAAAACGACGAATGAAAATAGATGGGCACAATTTCTCGGCAGTTGAAACCTCGCTTGATATTTTGACTCTGGGCCGTAAACTGCAAATTTCTCTCTAAGGCTCTACTGCTCTTATATATTTAAGTGAATATTTAGGTACAAGAAATTTCGATTTTCGATGAGTTGATCGAAAATCGACTACAGACGAAGAATTGTATTCTTTGCTAAAGACTGACTGTAATGTTTGGCACTTGTTAGCGACACGGTTAGAATACAGAACTATGCGTTGGATAACCGTAGAAAGTCGATGTTTTCAAGCGCAACGGGAAATGAGCCTTATTGATTATGTGATAAGAATAACTCATGCAAATGCGAATATTCAATGATCTGAGGAGTTACGTATTGTTATTTTGAAGAGTGTAAAGATAATTGTTTGTCTAGTGAATTTAACTTAATGCTCACTTTTACTAGTGAAATCGCTACAAAATCATAGCATGGATTTACAATAAATGATCGACGTGATATCGAAATCTTTGCAAAAATTCAGAGGCATTAGGAGCAGACACATTTTGAACCAGTTGGACCACATCATTTTTAAGGTATTATTTTGGTAGCACATTAACACACACCTGCACAGGTAACTTCATCCAAAACAATATCACCGTCTATCAAAACAATAATAAAACTCCAATTGAAGTTTTCAAAAAGAAGGAAAACAAGATAAAATCGTAAACAAATCCTATTTCATTCCAAAAGGCCGGATCTCTGCACATGACTGATGTACGCGCGACTTTTTTCGACTTATTAATAGTCACGGATGGGTAAAACCCAGCATGTGGCCTGCTTGCACTGGGTAAACCAGGCGAAAGATAGAAAGAGAGGTGATTATCGACTTGCCATGTGGAACTTTTTCGACTTATTAAAAGTCACGCATGGGTAAAACCCAGCAAGCGGTCTGCTTGCACTGGGAAAATCAGGTGTAAGCTAGAAAGAGAGGCGTTTATCGAGTTATCGACTCTTCACTGGGAACTGGTCCGTAACCATGCGATTTCATCGTTTGACTATACTTATATCTTATTGGAAGGGCATAAGATTCCATGTAAGGTTAGTCAAGCGTGTTACTGTCAATACTTTCGTGGTTATTGCGAACTGATCATACGTGAATCTTATTGCAGAAAGATAAGAACGATTATCGGGATTAAATAAAGGTGATTCAGTACATCGACTGGACTGGTTTTAATGTAATTATAAAAAGGGGGAAACACACGATACGAAATCGCGAGAGCACGTAGCATTTCAGAAAGTCCAGGAGGAAAGTACTTACTTATCTTTTCTTAGTTTACTTTTTAGGTAGGTAGGTAGCTATTTCTACAACCTGTTTTTATTGAATTCCGTTAACTGTAAGGGAAGATTCTTTAGATCTAAAAATATTTCTTTTCTTAACTCTTAGTTATTAAAAAAATAAAGATAATTACTGAACTTTTTTACCAATTCCTAATGTTAGGATGAAAAATTTTTTTTTGCGTATTTAACTAAAAGTGATATATTTCGAATTTAACGGAAAACAAAAAAAACACGGTGTATATATTTTTTTGGCTTTAAATGTTTTCAATTGGGTTTGTTAAGTTGCGTGGAATGCACGACCAAATGGCTATGTTCAAAATTGTAGTAATGCAAATTAATTTATACTGGTTTCTTGAGAAATTTGAATTATTATTTCATGCAATGTAAAAATACTGTTACATTTCTGCAAATGAAACCCCGTTATCTACATAAGAATTTAAATAAGATGCTAAGTGGAAGTTCTTACGGAACCAAATCTCGGATTACGAGATTTTTGAGTGTAATATTTAAATAGGAACTTTGAATAAACAGGCTACCAGAACCAGCCGGTCTAGCCGAAGTTACTATCGTTGACGCTACGACGTGGCTATCTAAACCGATAACGCACACTTACACACACATACACACACACACGCACACACACACACACACACACACACACACACACACACACACACACACACACACACACAGCGTGCGAAGATACGCACACTTGTATATGGTATCTTACACCTTTAACTGTAATCTGACATCTTCTGTATTCTCCTATTCTGTAGGTAAGGGTTCTAAATATATACGTGTACCTTAGATATATATTAAATACATGCTGTACTACTTTCGTAATCAGGCGTTGGATGAGCGGGTCGTCTCAACACAGGCGCTGTAAGCCTAAAGAGAAGTCCCAGCAAATTGTATTATTAAGCATATGTTATTATCTAAATAAAGATTTTTTTCATTTTCAAACGCAGTCTGGCTCTGGAGCGCCACTACAGAATAGCGATAGAGAGCTAATAGCTACGAATACTACGATATGCATACGTTGCCTAGCTAGGGTTTGCTGAGTTGTTATACGACGAAGCTAAAAGTTACAAGTTTGGAGTTTGCCTTTTCTTCTAACAACCGTATTTAGAAAGAGGTAAATAGTGAGACTGTAATCATTTGCGTTACCTAGAGCATACGTGATAAGAAACCATAAATTGAGCTAAGCAAACACCCATGTTTCCCCATAGTAGGTGATCAGAATGTATCAATATTCTGTGGGAACTGAGCCGTTTTCATTGAAATCGAGTGTAGAATAAAGTTCCCATTAATAACAGGCAACTGGTGACCGCATGCAGCAGCAACCTTGCTTGCCTTGAACCGTCTTCATAGCGGACATTAGGGTTGTCACTCTATGCTTTAATGCACCAAAAAACTTTTCCAATGTTTCACATCCCAAACCATCATTCCCCAAAAACATTTTTGTCAAAATAACTTATCGCAATTTATCACTTAGCAAAACTTCTTTTTTTGTATTTTTTGGGTGATACTTTCCAGTAATATTTTTCGCATGTTAGAAGAGCAAACAAGAAATTTAAATATCTGTAGATTAGGTACCCAATTTTTATAACTTTTAATTATATTTTTATTCCTATTCAAAGCAAGAGCAATAAGAAGAATATGAACGTTACGATACAACGTTTGGTGGAAACAAGTACTTTTGATAAGTAGACGGTAGTAGTGGCAACCCTAGTGGTGACCTATCGCTCTACGCATTGTTGTACTATTAGAGTAAATTATTCATTGTTCTTTTTTACGTTACGATGTGGTTGCAATTAACAAGTCCTGCCATATTTGACAGTTAAATAACATGTTCTAATCTTAAATAAAAAAGTTGACGGCAACGTGAGTGATGTGATATTTTATTATTTATTTTCTGAGTGAGACACATTGAAACAACAGGCGTTTTAGCGACAGATGTTATCCATACTAATTATAACTGGGTAAGTATGTCTGTTTGTTTGTCCGACTTTCATGGCAAAACTTCACTTGATTTTTAAGTGGATAGTTGAAGGGATGGAGAGCGACAAAGGCTACTTTTTGTCTCTTTCTAACGCGAGCGAAGCCGCGGGCAAAAGGTAGTCTTTATATAATTTACAGCAATACAGGGTGTCTCAGTACCCCGCCACGGTGACACCGTAGGTAGGGCAGCTGAGCCCAAGAGGAACGTATAACAAGCCTAACATGACCTTAGTATATTGTTCACCGTTTTCGAGTAAGTACTGTGGCGTGGTACTTCTGGGACACCCTGTATAACGTCAGATTTCCCAAAATAGTATTGACAATTCAACTGTCAGTGTTGTATTGATGAAATAAAAACGCGTTGATGTCTTTTGTCTTGTTTTCTTGTCTTTTATTTGCGGCGATGTCTTTTGTTTTGTCGTATATCCTCTTGACCGTAGAGATTTGTTAATTTTTTTGTGAACCGCTGAATCGTTTCGTAATGAGGTCATTATAGTTGAGTTGGAACTCTTAGAGCCAATAGTGAAACTTATGCAATTTTTGTTTGATGTATGTCTTGATTATACTATCAAAGTCGAAGAGTGGCAAAAACAATATGCGTTACTTACGAATCGACAATTACACAATATAATAACAGAAGAATGATGGATTACTTAAACATTATCTAACATCTAATAGGACTGTCATGGCGGCACCATTGCTTTTTGCCGAAATGGAACGTGGGAGGCTTCCGGGGTACTAGTGGTTATTAGTCACTTCATAAACCATAAAGAATAAGGTATTATAATAACATAGTCAAAAGCTACAAAAACATATACTTAAGTATGTATAATCCCATTTGTGGATTTACAAGACCAGGATGTGGCTATGTGGAGTAAATACGGTTTTGTATTTTTATTGGTCTTTTCTATGGTAATCTAACTCGCCCTTTGATACAATCTTAACCAAAAACTTACGAAAATCCGGCCCTTATGGGTCCTAGTTCATTCATAGCACCGATTATACCATTTTGATGAAATCTTAATGTTTTGTTAAATATCTACAACCGGTGTTTAACCATCTATGATATTTCCTAAACATCATCAACAATTTAAACTAATCACTATAATTATAATTACAACAAAGGTCTTCTAGCCATACTCTAAACTGTTATGTCTCCAATGACCCTTACAATAATTACCATACATTCTTGCAACTTTATCTCTGCGTGCGAACTAATCTTGAACTAACAGGTTCTCATACAAATTTCTTAGACATCTCATGCACTAGCGCTAAGTGTAACTGCAAACTGTAAGTTGGTAATAGTACATTGTGCAACAAGGGAGGTAAGGGGGTCATTATTTACGAGTGTCAGGATAATTCACGACAGCCGTAGGCTGGAGTGAATTATAGACACGAGTAAATAATATCCTTACCTCCTGAGTTACACACAATGTTTTTCATCACATAAAAAACACACGAAAAAAAACCATGAGGAAAAAAATTATTTATTAAAATTCAATGTAATTGTACAATTACTGTTGTTTGAAAAATTAAAAGTCATGTTTTCTTCTGGGTATTTAAAAGTTTGAATTGAATTAGTTATATTTTGTGTTGCTTGATGTTCTATGTCTTGGTCCGGTGGTGGTACTTGATCCAGGTCTATTGTCTGTGATAGGAGCTGGTTTTGAGATAGAGCAGGTTCCAGTATAATATTTTGGTTGTCTGAGATTCTCTGATCTTGCTTTGCAGTTGCTGAAATTTTCTGTATGGGAGCAGATGAACAGGTTGCTATTGGTGTTACAGGCTTTGGTACTATGTTTTGACGGTTTGAAATTCTTGGATCTTGCTTAACTTGCGCTGGCATATTCTGTATAGGGGCAGATGAACAAGAAGCTATTGGTGCTACAGGCTCTGGTACTACTATATTTAGACGGTTTGAGATTTTCAGACCTTGCGCTGGCATATTCTGTATAGGTGCAGCTGAAGTAGATGCTATTGGTTTGACAGGCTCCGGCATTATATTATGACTTAACTGTATTGATTGTTTAATTTTGTTGCTAACATCTATTTTATTAGTGATGGAATCATCAATATAGCCCTCTGCAACAGTAGATGACTTCCACCCTCCATGTCGCTTGAGGGTTTCAATATTGACTCCAGAATCGGCTAGTAATGTCGCAGAAGTGCGGCGAAAAGAGTGACCTGTGTACAAGGATGCATCGGGTAGATTGAGGTAATGGGCAATTTCTTTTGGCATGCTCCCCAGTTTATTTTTGCCAATTACTTGGGCAATACATTTTCCATTTCTGAATTGTTGAAAAAAGCGGTTGCTGGTTGATTTCGGGATCGTAAAGATTGATATTTTTTTACCCTTGTACAGTAGTTTCCTGAAATTACAAAAGATCTTGGGACCCTATTTTTGGTGTTTCGAATATTCACTAGTATAATTTCTCCTTGGTTTTTAACGTCATCAACAGTGATATCACAAAGTTCTTGGCCCCTTAGTGCACCAGTAATTCCAAATATAAGTGCAACCTGTAACAAACCAAACATAGTTTAAAGATAGTGCTGTAAATTCAAACTATGTTATAGAATAAACTCAAGCTATAAATTAATTAGTAAAAAAAAATGAATTAGTGTAAAACATCCAGCAATCACAGAAAAATCTGTTCTGTCTGTCTGACCTTTAACATTTTTTGCACCTAACATAAATTTTATGATCTATTATACAAATTAAAATTACCTTTGTAGCTAAATAGATCTCGTCAGGAGCTTCATTTATAAAGTTTTCAATATTTACACTTGTTAGTACATATTTTCGACTTTTTCGGGACGTAGCCCTCGTTCTTTCTTTTCAAAAAAGCCTTTAGTTTTAAATACTGATCAATATTTACGTTATTTTTCACTTTCAAAGTGCTTTTTAACATGGAATATATGGCCCATAATGAACTGGCTTTGTACTTATCGGCAAGTTCGCCGAAATATGCCAATAGAATTGTTTCTGAAAGTGATGTGGCGTTTTTGTCGGCCCTCCATTTCATAAAGTTCTCATAACTCGCGATGTACTTTTCCTTAGATTTAGCTGGAAATAGATTTTCTTGAAGGATTTGGGCCGCGTTTAATAATTCCGGCGGCGTTGCAACTAGCGGATCTTCAGTAATATCGGATTCCTCCGATGAATCCATAGTTTTTGCTGGCAATCACTTTTTTAAACAAACACACAGTAAATTACTTATATGTATTCAATGCAATGTCTAAAAACATGTAATTAAACCAAACAAGAAAAGAATTTGTTTATGTCCGTGAAAAACGATTGTCAATTTTTTTTCCTAGTACCACAGACAATGCTAGGATCTGCGTTTCGTTCGTGTGACATTAGGTTCTGGCAGATTGTAAATTATAACGATTTATCGAATGAAATTTAATAAATAAATGCAAAATACACAGAAATAATTCTAAATCATAAATAAAATGCACTTTTTATACTTAGAGCATTTTTATAATAATAATAATAATAATAATAAAATTCTTTATTTCGAATATTACATTCATAGTTGTTGTAAAACAATAAAAAAATACAATAGAATATAAAATACTGTACAATTAAATTAAAAATATATATACTACTTACATGTTATTTGCCGTTTGCGTTCAGGTGCACGGTAGTCCACTGCCTTAGAATGTGATTGCTCGGGTTGACAGTAAACAGCGCCAGAATATCATTTTGCTGCGGGTTTTGCCAAACGTTTGCCCAGACCGAAGCTATGCGCGACCGCATGATTGCATAAAAATCAGGTACTCCCGCATCAGCAAACATGGTCTTTGCACTGCAGCAACGAGGTAATTTCATGAGTATTCTGAACGCATTGTTATACTGAACCCGAAGCGAGTTATAAGTACGTTTAGTGTAGTTGCACCACAGAGAGCATGTATAAAAACACTGGCAGAATGCCCTAAACAAGGTAATTTTTACGTCATTGGTACACTTGGAGAACCTTCGCGCCAGCATGTTACATCGGACCGCGAGGGCTCGCCTCTCCCGCTCCATGTCCATGTCGTCGCGACGGCTCTCCGTTAGATAGTGACCTAAGTACTTAAAAGATGCTACAACCCGAATAGGCGAACCATTCAAATAAACTGGCGGAACCATCTCCGGACCCTTACCATATCTGAAAACGAGCATTTCGGTTTTTAAAATATTATATTTCAGGTAATGCTGTTTTGAAAAAGATTCGCAAATCGATATCAGTTTTTGAATGCCCTGACTTTATAACTTAATTAGTCAAGTTATGGTGGGGCAACAAAAATCCTTGGCTGATTGAAGTATCCTTAGTCTGAAATAATGTACGGGTGGGTCCGAATTTTAAAACTATATCCATAACTCCCTTGGGAGTTATAATAATTCATAACTCCCTTGGGAATAAAATAGTACTTTGTCCATCAGTACACGTAGATGCAATAAGCCCTTTTAACAGCAAATGTGATGAAAACGTTTTTATGACACTGCTGCTAACTTACTCGCGGCCTGGGTATACCCAACGTCACAATCGTTTACGTTTCGCTAGCGTTTCGTAGCCAGCTCTCCCCGCTCTTCTAAATACATATATATATAGTAGCGTGACAGAGCCAAACTACGTTCCAATCGCCACGTAGCGTCAACGGTTGTCTTTTCGGCTAGGCTGACTGTGAGTGACCTTGCTTTTTTAACTGGTTGTATGTGTAAAGTACGTAAGTAGTTCAACTTATTGGGAAATTAGCGCTAGTGTGACCTTCTGTGTACGACATACGTGTGTGGAGATAATGACTAAATGAATGAATGTCACATGTACATATACAGTAACAAATTAATTGCTGACCCACTTAAATTATGAGATTATTAAAAGTGTTTTTTCGTGTAGGTGGATTTATCTATTACACAAGTGTTACAAATTTTTAACAGATTTAACATAAGTACCTATATACTGTTCTCGCTTTTATACATTCTTATAAATACCAGTGTAGTGAGATTATAAATTGTATGTAATGTACTGCAATTAGCCTACTTCAAGCTTCATATCAAATTTTACCAAGTATAATTTTATTATTAGGTAGGTACCGATAGCGATCCTATTAATTATATTATGATATTTCCGCGTCTATGGGATATACGACACGTCGCTAGGTTCATTATCAGGAACCATCCTGTATATCACTTTTGGTTAAATTCGCGAAAAATTTTTTCATCGTTTTCATACATAATAAATGAATTTATTAGTGTGAGAGACCCTTAAGAATTACATTCAAGTTAATGTCAAGGCACATGTCAAAACAAATAACATTAGGAATTGGTAAAGGCTGTCACACACATGTTCAGTAATTATCTAGATATTTGTAATAACTCGATAACCGTAAAAGTAAAGATGCTTGTTTCTTAGAGAAATTAATTGTATTTGATCTAAAAAACCTTCCCTTAAAGTTAACGGAATTCAATAAAAACAGGTTGTATATGGTAACTGACATGTCCGATACGTTACTGATGATACAAAAGTGCAAACTAAAAGTGGTCGTAGTGGGTCGAATCCTGAGGTACCTTACCTACTATTGTAGGTACAGTGAGCTGGGAAATTGCATGGAAAAATTATGAATGAATTCATTAACAAATTCGCCATCCACTTTTGCAGCTCTTTTTTTATTAATGGGCTTACTCTTGGACATAGACTAGCCAAAGGCAAAGATGTGGCCTACGATGGAGTGAGTTCGCCCAGAAGATGCCTGTTCACTCTTGATTTGAAGGTTGCCGGGTAGAGCTCGGGAATATAGCCGCCGGCAAGGAATTCCACTCTTTGGCAGTGCGCATAAGAAAAGAAGAAGCAAAGCGTTTCGTGCGAATTTGCGGAATATCTACCAAGTAAGGATGGAAACCGGCCGTGCGTTTAAGAGTCCGATGGTAGAATAGGAACGGTGGAATAAGCTCGTGTAGCTCTTGAGCGCACTCCCCGAAGTACATTATATTCGACATTATTCTCATCAAAGTTTACTCAGTCTCTAATGAATATCCCATTGTCATAAGCAGATGATTAGTACTAAATGAATACTCATTTCACAATCCCCATCCTACACGACACGTTCATACCACCCATCAGTCGGCTCACAATCATTTGCATTGTCTATCGCTTCCCATGAACATCACATACCTACGTACTGCGTAATGCACGCACCGAGGTTGTCTTCCAAGAAATGATAGCATGACAAGGTACCGTAGGGCCACACTGGCGATCAAATATATGAAAGAGGCGCGTTCCTAGCACACAGTCTAAGCTCGTGTAGGTGAACGCGTACTATGCCTGTATGAGTGAAATACGAAAGGTCGACTGTTCACGTATTTGACAGGCAGTAACTGTGAGGTAGCCGAGAGGGATGGGCGGCACTTTCAGCGGGGAGCGGGAGTGCCCACACTGTACGATAGTACGCTTTATTATAGTGTGGTAGGGCGTAGGCACATAGGGTGTAATGTAAGGGCTCATTTTCATTTGGCGAATTTCAGTACATTGCGGTATTTGATTGGTTTGCTGAATAATTGTAAGTACCATAAACCATAATAATGTAATCTAACTGTCCGTCAATGTAATAACCTACGATAAGTACGATGGTATTCTTTATTATACTGTGCCTAGGGGCTCCCAACATTTCGTGTGTTCGTGTGTTCCGTCTACCGTCATGGTCATCACACCTTGAAAATGACGCACTTACTACAGTATAGGAATATTTCAGAAGAAATGATTTCCACTCAAAGCTACAAAATGGACACTTATTTTCTATGGAAAACCTTCGTCATAAGGAATACGTATATTAAGCACTTAGATTTCCTATTTTGTTAAGTTGCATAATGATAAAATGGTTTACCAAATTAAATAATAAAATCGGTAACTAAGCTTAAAATTAATAACTTCAGTATCG
This sequence comes from Leguminivora glycinivorella, assembly GCF_023078275.1. Classification (NCBI taxonomy): domain Eukaryota; kingdom Metazoa; phylum Arthropoda; class Insecta; order Lepidoptera; family Tortricidae; genus Leguminivora; species Leguminivora glycinivorella. The sequence goes on from NC_062972.1 coordinate 27,513,577, forward strand.
CGTTAAATTAATTCAAACTTGAAGTTGAGAAATTTCACTTTTGATTAAGTATTTAGTTACGTAAGAAGACATTGCGTTGATATTAATTATTAATCGTAATCTTGTTTGTCCAGTTTAAATATGGGTCACAAAACTGGAACGACAGGTATTGCGTCTATCAAATATTATCATATTGTTACAAGCTTATAGGTATTCCATTGATTACCTAAGGTACCGGCGTCAAAGATGGCCCATCGTTTTTATTATTTCTCTATATTTATAGTATATACTTGCAGTGTTTATGGTGCTAACGAACATGGACACATCATTTAAGCTAATTCACACATAAAGATTTTGAACGTGGGAAGCATTTTTGGCGTCACCAGTAGGTATTTTATTCAATTGTATTAGCATAATTTATTTCGCTATACTTTGAACATGCTATTTACCTGGATACTTCATGATAAAATCGTTGTTGGATTCGTTATTCACATCAATTTTGTGTGAAGAATATTATTGTTGGCATGCAACATAAAAAAGTCAAACTTTTTATAAAAAGTTTATCAAGGGTGGACATTGTGGACAGGCACCTCGTGGGCGAGCTCGTTCCACGTTCATAGGCCACGTCTTCGCCTCGGCTAGTAGGTAGGTATGTGACCCTGAGTAAGCCCAGCCCATTCATCAGAAAATATGTCGCTCTTTCATAAATAGATAAATACGATATTGGCATAGCTATAATTATTACTTACACTATGACACAAGTAACATTTATTTCATATGTTTATTTTAGTTTTAAAGGTAACTAATGTTTTATACATAATAATATCTTTCTTGATATAAAAGTTAAGTTATACTAACAAAATATGGACCTTGTTTGTCTGAAATAAATGCATTTTTTTTTTATTTTTTTTTTATTTTTTTTTTTTATTTATTTTATAAAGTCATGTTATTTTATCTCCAGGTGATATATATGCAGGGATTTTCTGTAGCCACGGACAGGAATGCGCAGCACTGTCATTGCACTTGCAGCATTGTTCGCCAAAACTGTGTCATTGACATGTCGAATCGAACTAGGGTTGTCAGTCAATCATAAGTTGCGTCGGATAAAAAGTTGTAGGACTTGTATGATATTGATAACTAATTATGTGAAGATTATTTTGAAAAAACCGGCCAAGTGCGAGTCGGGCTCGCGCACAAAGGGTTCCGTAGCAGCAAACCAAAATTACAGTTAAATCAACCTATCTCAAAAACTATAAGAGATACTTTGATCAAACCAAAAATCGTTGAAAGAGTTAATTAGCATGCATCACCTCTATTTTTTTTAGAATTTTATACCCCGTAGTTATAAAAATAGAGGGGGGGGGGACATACTTTTTACGACTTTGAGAGCTGATATCTCAAAAACCGTTCACTTTAAGAAAAATGTTTTTTAGAAAACTTTATATCATTTTAAAAGACCTTTCCATTGATACCCCACACGGGTATGTACATCGAAAAAAAATTTTCATCCCTCAGTTACATGTATGGGGGCCCCACCCCCAATTCTTTTTTTTTACTATTTAGTGTCATAATTTTGTAGCGGTTCATACAACACATATTCCCATCAAATTTCATCACTGTAGTACTTATAGTTTCCGAGTAAATCGGCTGTGACAGACGGACAGACGGACAGACGGACAGACGGACAGACGGACATGACGAAACTATAAGGGTTCCGTTTTTGCCATTTTGGCTACGGAACCCTAAAAAGTCGTAAACGACGATAGGCAATACTGCATATCCTATAAACTCTAAGTATAAAGTAAGTAATACTAAAATAATAATAACACTTATATAAGTATAACAAGAATAGCCGGTTTGTCTTCACAAGTTTCTCACCAAAAAACTCAAATTTTATTTTTATTTCAAAACTAAGTCTATAAATTTAAAAAGAAAGTAGGTACTTCGTGTAAAATATGAGCAATATTATTGTGGAAAATATTATGAGCTAAAGCTACACGGGCTTAAGATTGCAGAACACCGACGTAAAAGTATTTATATCCATATTATCCATATACTTAGCAAGGAATAAGATAACCTGCTAAAACGTGATGTTTGCTAGCTAGTTACCACTCTCTCCGTTGTGATTGTTTTGAATTTATCTAGTTAGATTGTTTTCTAGAAAAAATGGCGTATGTTTTAAGTCGAACCAAGCCGATACCTATAGTCGACACAGATTTCATTTTCTTTATTAATAGGCAACCCTAGACTTGAGTTAGGCCGACCCGGCCTTCGCGCGCTCTAACCAAACATTTATCGCACGACCGCTCGCTTGTCGCTAGACTCGTTATTGTTTTGTTTTTGTCCTCCTATTGCGTGCCTATTCGAGCAGGTAATCAATTGGTTCATATCACTACTCACTACATAGTATAAAACAAAGTCGCTTTCTCTGTCCCTATGTCCCTATGTATGCTTAAATCTTTAAAACTACGCAACGGATTTTGATGCGGTTTTTTTTAATAGATAGAGTGATTCTAGAGGAAGGTTTACATGTAGGTATAGTACCCGTGCGAAGCCGGGGCGGGTCGCTAGTTTTATTTATAACAAAATCATGTTCATTTATTTCAGGTTTCGGAAACCGTGGATGAAACTGTACGATATTAAGAGCAGATTGTAAGTAAGTAATAAAATAAATATTTTCGTAGGTTAAAATATAAAGAAATGCTTGCCTAATCAGCATCTGCCCGCCCTTATAAATGTCTAGCAGTCTAGCCATAGTTAATAGGTTATAACACCACTACCTTGCGTGATTGGCTCATTTGACGTAGGTAGCTTATCTTTTATGCTTACCATGCAATTTTGTTTGATAATTTCATTAGATATATGTATATGTAAAATGCAACTTTATCGATTGAACTTAATAGAAATGAGTTAGTAAAATAGGTAAAACTAAAGTAGTTATAAGTTATCATTTTACACATATATCGGAGCATCATATTAGGTGCTTAAAAATTGCTTTTACAATAGCACTTTAACCGCTTCTTTATCTAAGTTTATTCATATAAATAAACATCACAGTGTTTGACTGTTTATGGTTTTATAGTTATGTAGCAAGGTTTTTTAACCTCATACCAAGTTAACAAGTAGCTAAGTGGGCGAGGAGGTCAAGAATTCTGAGCCTAATACCTACTTACAGTCACCGGCAAGAACTTTGCACATTAAAATTTTGAAAAAACCCCCGACAATGTGGACCGATTTTCATGAAACATGGCTAAGAACACTCCCGACTAAGTCGACTAACTCATCTTTCAAACAAAAAATAAAAAAAACTAAATCGGTTCATTCGTTCGGGAGCTACGATGCCACAGTCGGACACATCAGAAAAAAATCATATTTAATTACTTAAGTTCCCTAAATTATGCCGAGACAGAAGCTATTTTGAACCATGTATGTTAGTCCTAGTGTTTTTCTTGTGTATCTTTTCTAATGTCATGGCAATATTTCATGATTGTTATTGTTAGTTTTAAGTTTCTTAAACCAAAAACTGGATTTTATTTCTGTTATTTAATTGTAACTGGTACCCCGCGATACAGGCAAAGCCTAGTGCGGGGACCCCCGCTGCACTATGTAATTTACTTTTCTGGGAATAAAGTTTTTTTTAGGGTTCCGTAGTCAACTAGGAACCCTTATAGTTTCGCCATGTCTGTCTGTCCGTCCGTCCGTCCGTCCGTCCGTCCGTCCGTCCGTCACTATAATCTCAGTAACCGTTTGAAATTTGGCACAAATATGTATATCAATCACGCCAACAAAGAAAAATTGGAAAAAAATGTTTTATTTTACATGTAAAGTGGGGGCTGATATTTTTTTCATTCCAACGTGTGATATATTGTTGGATAGGTATTTAAAAATGAATAAGGGTTTACTAAGATCGTTTTTTGATAATATTAATATTTTCGGAAATAATCGCTCCTAAAGGGGTGCGTCCCCCAACTTTTGAACCATATGTTTAAAAATATGAAAAAAATCACAAAAGTAGAACTTTATAAAGACTTTCTAGGAAAATTGTTTTGAACTTGATAGGTTCAGGAATTTTTGAGTTGAAAAACTACGCCCTCCGCCACTGTTCTTGGCCGGTTTTTTTTTTTTTTTTTTACATACACAGACAGACAGACAGACAGACAGACAGACAGACAGACAGACACGACAAACTAATAACACCCCGTCGTTTTTGCGTCGGGGGTTAAAAAAGAAGACTGAATAAATATCTGGAAACCTCTAGGCTCTAGAACTAAGATTATGACAGATATTTTTGCGGCCTTCTTTTTGTGCGATGTTATTGTCAGTGACTGTACCTTTGCCTAAGTACCTAGGTAATATATTGCTTAGGAATAAGATAAGTGCAGATAGTTTTGACTATCTCAATTTCTCAGCCCCTGTTATTGTACTTATTATACAATCATCCGTTCACATAATAATACATATAGAGGTGTTTATAAATTGTACGCATACCTACATACCTTACGAATTAATATCGTAATGTGTAATAATATAAACGACGTCTTCTATAGCCGCAGAAGGTAGGTAGGTACTTATAAAATGCCTACCACTTAGGTACCTACTTCAAATATTTCGTAAAATTGTCATTGCAGGTAAAACATTATACCTACTCGTACCTACAGTAAAAGTTCATTTCAACGACATGTACAGTCAACCAATTGGAATTGGAACCCTAGGCCACCGCAGAACTATGTCATAGTAAGGTTATAAATCAGATTGTAAGAAATCTCTTACTGTTTGTCATTTTGACATGGTTGTAGAGTGGCCTAGGGTTCCAATTGGTTGACTTTACATGATATATACTTGTACATACTACATAAAGACATAAAGACTAATTTGAAACAACTCTAAAGAAACATTCACTACCTTCAAAGCAAATTTGAACCTATTATAACCGTTTGAAATGTTAGTCCAATCATTGTAACCAACTGGCCGTTTTCACATTATCCGATCCGATATCGGATGTAGGAAGGATGTAAAATGTAAGATTTATGCGCTTCCAGGTCTTCATTTATGTATTTAATAGATCATTATTACTAAAAAACGATATAAAACGCAAAAATTGCGGATTTAATGCCGATGGCACTCTCCTACAGCAGTTTTTGTCCGAGGTACCATGGAACTGCCGATATCGGCAGGACGCTTCCGACATTTTTTGGCATGCCGGACCCCCGCCAGTTGTCGGCCGATAATATATGTTTGTGTGCGTATATAATGTATGTATACGTTTGTAGTAGTGTGTGTAATGGATCCCGGTTAACGCTTCCAATATTTCCTGATTTACCTACATGGCTCAGGAACGCGTTTTACAGTTAGTAGAATAAAATATCTACTTATCTACTTATCTAATGTTAAGTGAGTTATTAGTTAAATAAGAACAAAGAAAACTATATGCATCCTTTTCTTTAGGGTGCTAGAGAAAAGGTTACCTATAGTTTTCTTAGTTCTTATTTACTGACAAACTTGTTTGACAGAATATAATACGTAGATTTACATTGACATTACTTTTTTTATAAATAAAAATATAACATTTAACTTTTTAAGCTGTAATTTAAAGTTAGACAATAGATTTTGAATCACCTTGTCCGCTAAAACAAAACCTTGAAACGCCAATAAAAATATGTAATTGACCTTAAATCACTTTCAAAATCATTCACTCACTACTTATCATTCATTCAAACGTTGAGCACTTAATTGCTGTGAAGGTTTAACCGCATATTAATTCTAATATAAAATGATAATTATTAATTAACTACGGTTTATTATATTATTGTATTTTTTAGCATATTTAAAAAGAGTTTACGCCCGTGACCAAATTGTATTTTTATTGAAATATCACCGCAAAATACTACGAGCTCACGCATTTTAGCGTGTGCACTCAAAACATTTCAAACTTTTACTTTCTGTTTGTAGATAGATACTTACGAAAAACCGGTCGGTCGGGCGAGGCTGCTTTTTAGTATTCAGGCCTAGTAAGCTACCAAATACTAAACAGTTAGTTTCACAACACTGTTCGTGGCCAAATAAATTATATAAATCACACAAAATGCCACAGATTTTCACACGGAACACTGGGTACCGCACCGCACTTTTTTACTACAACAAAAAAAACTTCACCTAATAAGATTCCAAGCAGAATAATTCCAAAATACTATATTACTTCACTTTAAACCTATTTAGTTTATAATAACTAAATTCTAAACACTACTTTGATATTGTTAAATAAACTTTAAATTCCTTATACATATATTTCGACTCGACCTACGTCCGACTTGATCCAATGGGTTAGCGTAACTGAGTGAATGGAATAGTGTGCGACATCCGTTGCGTTGTTGACCGGCGCGACAAATGAATGACGAATGAATCGAATGAGTGAACGAATAAACGTGAAGGCTTTGTTTTGAATGATACTCATGAATGGAATGTGGGTGTAAAATATGATTTCAAGGTTTGTGCGTATAATTAAATTGAATTATTTTGATTATCAGTTCATGTTTATCTTTAATTGCACTGAATTCAGCTATTTGTTTTTTCAAACAAATTTGTATCAAGAAGTATTCTCTTATGCAGTTGCTTTTTGCACCTGTTTTATTTGACTTGAGCCTGTGATTTTGATTGCATTATTAGACAAAAAAATACAAAAGTTTTTTATTATATTTTATTGATATAATTTTGTACAAATAACGGCGTATAATACATCGGACAGGTCTCACATACAAAACTAATGCTAAACAAGCTATATGTCACAAGTAGGACTACTTTATAGTTTTAGTTAAAATTAACGATACATTTCCATACAGGTACAAAACATTGGTAAAAGCAGTCATTATTTTGTAAGGTACAGTACGGTAAATTTTCTGTACAAGTAAGCTACGTACTAACTTCTGTTTTTTTTTTGCTATAAATGAATACATGGCTCTAACTAAATGCATGGGGGCGATGGTAAAAAAGTTTTAATTAACACAACTAAATGCAATCACGTTTTTCTTACATTAAAGATATGCTATTAAATTATTGTGCAGTCAAACACCAAATAAAACAAATATACATATAAAAGTCAAAGAAAATAAATATAAAGAGACCGTAATTAAAGATATGTATTTGTAAATAATTTTTCACACCCTGTGAAATATATAATTGACTGAACCTATTCGTGGAAAAATCCCGTCAAAGGGTATCGTAGGGTAAAAATAGATCGCTTTTTAAATATGTTTTGACGCAAGCCAAGATGATTATTTATGTAGGTATCTACTTGTAATTTTATAGGTTTATTAATACATAATTGTATAAATAATTGTATTTAAACACAATTTAATTACAAAAAAGCACCCTTGTGTAATAATTAAATTATATAGGTGTAAATTGAATAGTATTGGTGAATATAAATATTTCTTCCAATTTAAATAAAAAAAAAACATTATACAGCTAAATTCCATTTAATGGGCGTTTTAGTACTTACTTAAAGTATTTTTTTTGCAATTTTCTATGGCTAACAAGAATACTTTCTGCATATTCGCTACCATTTTGCTCGCGTCAAAACAATATTTAATCAAAGGTTTTGATGTTATAAAGCGCATTTAAATTTATACTACTCATATATTATTCTATACTAGGACTAGAGCGGTGCTACAGGGGCCAACGAAAGCAAAGCAAGTGTACCGCGAAACAAACCTAGCTTTCCAATCGGGAAAACAACAGGGAAATGTCACTTTTCACCGCCAGGTGCCGCTGGTAGGACTTTTGTAAAAAACCTATCGCGAATATCTGTAATTCGTTATTTGACTCTACTTTTGCATAGGCAAGGGATAGAGGGGCAGGCTCAGCTCAGTAGAGGGCCTACGGCCTACCGATAACCAAGTTCGACATGTTGTCTTCTGTCACACAGTAGGTCTGAATTTTAAACAGACACGACAAACAGAGGCAATCGCGACAGACAGGCAACGGTTCGCAATGAGCCCTCTGAGGCAATCATGGCTCCCAATAAGACATATATTTAAAGTACGTTTCCCTATTTTATGAAACGTCTTTCATATGTTATGGCTCCTTTGTCTACATACAATCTTCTAAACCCATGCCCATATGAAAATTTTCCGATATACAAACACTATTTATACTTATTTATCTATTTATAAAATACACTCACATCGTAACAAATTTTTGTGATTGGCTAGAACCGAACTTTATAAAATGTGTAAAATAAACTAAATGAATGCTTGCAAACCACTCGTACGACTAGAATTTTATTTAATTAACGTTACAAATAGTTTCTTTAAATATCTACTAGATAGTAAAGCACTTTGAAAAGTTACCCCATCTTCACGGGGAAATGATAATTGAAGAAAATAGAAAAATAATAGTATATTTCAAAAGTATACCGTGGAAGGACATTATTCCGTACATCAGTATTGAGTTACTTATTCTAAATTGACTATTTAGTATTCATAAATATCCACTCGTGTCAAAACTGACGTTCCACTATTATAATGGCAATTATAAAAATTGAAGATATTGTTCTTATTGCCTCCGAAATTTTATTTTTACATTGATATGTACGGAGTTTATTATTAAGTGAATTTGGTCATCCATTGAACGGTTTAGAAATTAAATTTAGGTACAATTTGGTATTCTGGTAAATGTATGCAAAATCTAAATACATCTATATCATATCGATTCATGAAGTGAAATAGTTCATTAAGTGCAATTTAAACTCGTGAATTCTAAACTGTATTTTATAAGCAACGTTTTTGCACGAACCATTTCACTTTACAATAAAACAAACCCATTTAACATTTGAATGAACATACACTCCAACAATAAATCTAATCACCACATTCAATTTTGTCGAATGAATGAATGGGTTGACTTGTGAATTAATATATTGATTTAGACTAACACGATTTGCACTCATAATTTTAGAACAAAACGGGACTTAATCGCGTAAACACTTTGACCTTTGATGCAATTCCTCGCCAGTCTACCCGTGACCACGAACATAATGTGATGTTCGAAACGTCGGGCCTAATATAAATGTAAGTGTTTACGCGATTAAGTCCCGTTTTGTTCTAAAATTGTGAATTAATGTCTGAAATAACCCATTCACTCACTGCGCTCACGACCGAATGGTTTGTGGTTGGGAATGTTATGGCGCGCACCGTCCGACGTTGTTGGTGATTGTGTGGGGCAGCTTGGACAGCGACAGCGGGATGTCGAAATCACCGCTCAGCGATATTTGGGAGACGCAGCCGACGAGGCCGGTCTTGTATTTGCCCATGGAATTCATTTCTATTGACGGCAGACCACCTGTATCAAATAACATGAATAAATGTAAACACAATCCAAGGATATCTCAAAAAAAAAATTGTATGTGAATTATACATATAAATCTTATCTTACCTATGTAGAGTCCGTTCTCCGTGTTAAGTTGTTTGAGCTTGCCAGGAGATATTTTCCCGACTGATCCCAAACCGTCCACTTCTAGTACACCCGCTTGTCTGTTTCTGAAAAACAAAGGAGGTAAGAGATGGGTTTTAACTAAGACAAAGGAGAAAGAAAACAGATGTCACTTTCGAAACGTTGATATAAAAGGCACGTAAAAAATCTTTCAGAAACTAGTTTCTTTATGAAACAAAACGACAATATTGTACATCTCGTACCTTGTAGCTCGTGCTCGATGCCACAGACCGTCGTCCACCTTCGTGTGATTGGCGATGATGACCACCTCCCCGCTGCCCAGGTCGTACCTGCAATAGCAAACAGAGTATTACGGTTTTGGAAATAGACCACATCAAGAGAAGCACATTCAACTAGCTTATGTTATGAGGCTTTTATTCTATTCTATTTATATTCTGAGCGCAAAAATGCTCAATGGAGTAAATTTACTAGGCCTACTACGTGGTCGAGATCCCATCAAAAACACCGATTGCTCCGGGCTTAGGTGAAGGCGGTGCACAACGAGTTATTAAGAAGAAGATTGGGGAAGAAAAATCTGGGGATTTTTTTGTATAACTCTTGATTTGGTCAGTCTGTGATGTAGTGACGTTCGCGGTTGGCTTAGTGTGTCTAGTTGCCTATGTTTTGGTTACGAGAAATCAAAATTACCGGCATCTATACGCGCCGTAGAGAAATCAAAATCAATCAAAATATTCTTTATTCAAATCTTACAATAAGCACTTTTAAATTGTCAACAGTGACAATATTCATCTTATTCTAAATGATATTGGTGCAATAAACAATATTGTTTTAAAACTACATTGATTTAATAAAATGATATCAATCTAAATTGTATAAAAAATACTAGTATAAAAACTTCGTGTCAAAAAAATGACATTAAATTATCAACAATTATCATCATTAATACGACGTGGATGACAGTTTTCGTACCTGAGCACGAGCACTGAGTTCTCGATGGCGAGAGACAGGAAGTCTCCCGGCGGGCGCGCCGCGCGCCCGGACCACACTAGCAGCCCGTCCGGTGCCTCCGACCGGAACCGGATGTTGATGTCTAGTGTGTAGCTCAGCAGTCTGAAACCAATCAACATTGAAATTCATAAATATCGTAAACTAATGACAACGATCTGATCCGTAGGTCTCTCACTTTTTTTTTGAATTGTGAATTATTTAACAATTCGTTTGCGTTTTTCCTTCCTTCCAAAAAATAATCCCAGCATCTCCACCATTTCTTATACAGATTAGAAATGGTGGAGATGATAGTGGGATTGCTAGAAATATAAGTAAAAAATACAGTTGTACTGGTTTAACTTTTTAGAAAAGTAACTGTTATATTATATTGAGACTGATAGGTAAGTTCTTATTAAGGTAAGTACCGAATCAAACAAAATGCGTAGAGAATTTCTAGACCCTAGTGTTCCAGAGGCATCTATTGGTGGTTTCTGATTGTTGTGACTAAGTAAATGTTTTTTTATGTTATTTATAAGTTTATCCGGCGTTAAGTGAGATAGTCTAGCTACTTTAGAGTTTTAGGTCACAAAAAATCGAACTCACCTCTTCATAGTTTCTTCATCATCAATATGAATGAAGCTATCCTTCCCGCTGAAACTTGGATAAGTATTTGTATCCCCCCAATTAATCTCATTTGCATCTAAGTACTTCACTTGCATGTATGTCTGTCCGTCATACGCAGGATCCCCAGTAACCACATCGTTACTTCTCTCATTATTTCTCTCCATTAAATAATCATGTTTCTTTATATATTTCTTCTTTTTCAAGTCTTTGTGTAGATGTGGTATATGTTTTTTGGGCTTGATTTTGTAGAACTTTGCTTTGGGGCCTTTTTTAGACACTATTGAATGGTGGATCTCGTTTTCTGACACGTTTTTCGGGTAGGGTACGTGCGCGATGGTCTCTTTACAAAGTTTTTCTCTGAAATATCAAAATAAACGATTATTGATTCATGTTAAGTAAGTAGATACACTGAATTGTGGCTACATGTATCTAACCTAAAGAATACTAGTAAAATCAAAACATTCTCCTATACAACAGTCTCCAAACATTCTCCTGTATCAACTGAGTAATAAAATGTAGATGCAGATTTTCGAGTTTGCTGCAAGCATTTCCAAGGCGTTAATACATGAAGGTCGGATATCAAATTTCACCGAACCAAAAAGTGTTTTATCATACGTAGTAGGCTTTAAATACTATTTCAAACAGGTTTTTCGCAATTTTCATTTAAAATTTGAACTAATAATGTAATAAACTATTTTAGTTCTTGTTTTTTTTTAAATTATGGACGTAATGCTTAACGTAACCGGTTATTTACTGTTGGTAAATACTTAAATAGTTAATACGGTGTCCTGCCGTTTCGCCAAAAAACGTTTCGTCAAATTTCATTTCCCAATAATCATATCGCAATAGTTTCATTTCCCAAAGTATTGTTTGGCAAAGGTATGTTTCGCAATGAATTTGTTTGGTCAAATTATCATTTGGCACAATTTTACTTAGTCAAATTTTATTTAGACAAAACTTTATTTCGCAAACGTTTTTAATGGCAAAACTTATATCCCAAAAACATGTTTGGTCAAAATTTCACATCGCAAATTTCGAAAATATTTAGGCATTTGCATTTTCATTTCTACGGGATTAATTTAATTTACCGAAGATGTTTTTGCTTGAATTTAACTTAAAATTGTCAAATGATAATTTCAGTTTTATTCCCAAGGCTTTAGTTGGACAAGAAAAGTTTGCTCAACTTTATTTTTGTCAAATTAATTACTGGACAAAATTATTTTGTCAACTATTTTTTTGTCAAAAAATGTTTCTACAAATTACACCACGCAAAACCACGTTTGACAATAAATATTATAAGGCATAAATGTAATGTAATAATTTTATTAGTATTGTAACAGAAAACTCGTGTGCGACAGGGTCAGTTTAGGTGCGACGACGAGCGAAGCGAGGAGGAGCGTGTTAGGTTGACAGTGAGCAAACCGGAAATGGCTTTTTAAAGTAATTAAAAATTAATAGAACATAATGGTTTTGAAAACATAACGTTTCTTTTTAATAAAATGTATCCGGACATGTAAGTGAAAATATCATCCTTGACATTTGCAGCAGGAGGAAAAAAAATACGACATACACATTATTTCACACAAATCTTGGACACAAAATATAAAATCAACAAACAAATTTCTAGTGCGCCATTTAATTAAAATATATTGGGAAATGGAAATTTTGCCTAACAATACCTTTGACTAAATAATATTTGGTAAAATGAAATTTGACCAAGTAAATATTTTGGGAAACAAATACTTGCCAAAAAAAGTTTTGCTAAATGTCAATTTGCGATAAGTTGTTTTGCCAAACGTTTATTTGGGAAATGATAATTTGGGAATAATAGTTTGGGATGTGAAACTTTGGGAAACGTTTTTTGGCGAATCGTCAGTAAACCAGTTAATACGTAAGTAAGTACTCGTATAAACAAACAGTACTTACGTGCATGTTGCATTGTTGTCATCACAGTTATCCACGTTGACACCGCCCAGCGCCGACGCCACAATCGACAGCTCCTCGTCGTTTATTACCAGCTGTCAAACAACGACCGGTCAAGTGAGTGAATGGAGAAATCATTCGTTCTGAATGATAGATTTTGAAGGAAGGTTATGTCAAGTTGACAACGACTTTGATAGCCCCTGTTGTGCAATGGTTAAATAAACGACATAATTCCGTAGAACTTTGGTATTTAAAATAAAACTTGCAACGTTGGAAATATCAAAAACGCTGACAACTTCGCTTGGTATGACTCTGTTTAAATTTGTAATAGGTATTATTATTTTTTATAGGTCCTACCTATTATTAAAATTGTACAAAATCAATGAATACCATAAATAAAATGCGACATGTTTCGCAATTGTTGCCATGTTTAAGTAATAATTTTAAATACGCCAAAAATTCGATAGTTACGTAGAAAGTGGCGTCCCTAATTTATTATTTACCAGTGTACAAGTAGTTATGTAAAATCGGGTAATTTATGAAATATTTAATACGAAAGAACAAAACTAAAACAAGAGCAAAAGTTACTTATTGAATGAATGAACGAACGAATGAGTGAATGACTCACCTGCCCAACGCAGCCACTGAAGCTGGCGTGCAGCGCGAGCCGCGGGGGCAATGGGTGCGGCGCGCCGCCCAGCAGCATCGGCTGCCGGAGCGAGAGGCGCCGCGCTGTGCCGTGTGACGTCACTGATCTGGAATACGCATTAAAACTGGTTAGTGGACAAAACAGTGGAAAGCTGAAGTCCTCAACACATCTAGGGGATGTAGTGAAGAACTGAAGGATTGTGGGTTTCTAAACGAAGTTGGTCTGGCAAGAAGTAGAATAGGCATAGACATTCTCGACGCTTGATATCGGAATTTCTGAACTTATCTTAAGAATTGGAGGAACTGAAGAATCGTATGTTTCTAAACGGAGTTAATCTGGAATTATAATTGGCAAAGACATTCTCGACGCTTGATATCCGAATTTTTAAACTTATCTCAAGGCTGGCACTGAAATCAGTGTGAATGGCGACCATTAGTAAGCGGAAGAGCTTCTTCTGTCGTTCGCGCGTCCTGTATGTTGCAGTAACAAGTACATTACAATAACGTTAAGTCAATACCTGGTGGCATCAGTGACGTCGCGTGGTGAGGTGGCGCGGACACGTAAGGACGCGCGGCGTCCAGATCGGCTCACTGATACTCGGTGCCAACTGTTCGGCGCCAGGGGGTACGCGGACCTGAAACATTAATATAACTCGTAAGAATCGTAAGATGAATACATGGACCAATTTTCCATTGCGTCACTTAATCAAGAATAGTAGCACAACTCAAAATGAAATGCCATTAGAATTTTAATCTTACCGGTAAGAGTTAGAATATAAAGTGCAGTAGCATTTCATTTTGAGTTGTGCCACTATTCTCGATAAGCGACGCATTGTTGAAGTCCGTTCATGTCTAGCAAAGAGGATCGAGTATTATAGAGAGTTACTGTCAAAGTAAAATGTGTAATCACAGTGCACAGACTGCCATCTCTCGACACAGGCTTAAAACTTTTGAACCTCAGTTTAGACAATTTGGCCCATATTTTTAGCTTGATATGCGTTAAAATGTCAAATATTGATATTAGCGCCATTTAGCCGAGCGTACCCCAAAGGTGTATCGCCATCTAGCTCACCGTACCTTTTTCGGTTTTGAGGTACGTTTTTTTCTTAGACTTTATCTGTCTATACGGAGTTACATATGTCTTTGTGTCTAGTTAGCACCGTGCCTAACTGCCTTAGGCTTCTAACTAGGGAGACAAACTTAATCTGAATTTAGATATATCTTAAGATGATGGTACAGGAGGATAAGATACCTACATACGCTGAATTGTTCGACATTAGAGTTCTTTAAATGCAACTAGCATGGGTTGTCTTTCAAAGATTGCATTAACTGGACACATTGGGAAGGATGGCTTCAGGATTTTTTTTAATACCTGCACGTCGGTGGCAAACAGGTATACGGCTCGCCTGATGGAAAGCGGTCACCGTAACCTATGGACGCCTGTAACTCAAGGGGTGTCACATGCGCGTTGCCGACCCATTATAAACATGTAAACTCCTTTTTTGAAGAACCCCATACTGTAGTTCATCGGGAATACCTTGACAGGGAGCTCATTCCACAGCCGGAGCGTTCGTGGGAGGTAATTCCTCTGAAACCACACGGTGCGCGACCATTTAGGTTGCAAAGTGTGTGGATGAGCGCCCTGTCGATGGCGAGTGGTGCGATGATGAAAAGTGGCCGTTGGCATCATGTCAAACAGTTCTTCAGAACACAACCCATTGTACAGGCGATAGAACACACATAAGGAGGCGAAGTCTCTACTTAGGGTTCAATACCGCCTGCTGTGAGTTTGGGATCGTCGACAATTCTGACCTTCCATCCATACCGTTCGCGACAAGATAGCCTAGAGCTCCAGGACATCAGACTTGGTAGGATCCTGTCGTCACCGCTGAATCTGAATGTCACTTTTTCTTTCGTGTCATATCTTTCTGATTCATGGCAAACATTCCTTACCTTACAAGAGCTATGCCAGAGCCAAGATCAAACGCGAACTCCACAAAATAGTCCCGCAGATGTAAGGAAAAGAAGTCGCCATCACCACTGGCGTGCTCCGAGTTGTAGAGAACCAGCCCATCGCCGCTCGACGGTTTCAGAGTTATCTGAAATTTAAAAAAAATAGGTTAGTATGGTTTGATCCATTTACGATGTCGTGCGGTAAAAACCTTTAGGGGCTACTAGCTTTTGCCCGCGGCTTCACTCGCGTTAAACTCGAAAATTGCGGAATGCGCCATACAAACTTCCACCCCCCATTTCAGGGATGTGGGGGGTTAGAAAGAAACAAAATGTAGCCTATATCACTCTCCATCTCTTCAACTATCTCCATTTAAATCACGTCAATTCGTCGCTCCGCTTTGCCGTGAAAGATGGACAAACAGAACAGACACACATACTTTCTCATTTATAAAATTAGTATGGATTTACGAGGCGAGAACGCACATACGATTTTTTTAAACTAAATCTTACTACTCGTTACAAACATTAACTAACGTAAAGGATAAGTTTTCAGATATTGGTTTGGCAATTAATTACGATAAGTGCGAGTTGTTCATTTCGGACGCCCGTAAGAGGGGTAACCCTGACATCAAGTCGTCTTTGATTGATGATATTAACTTCATAACACCAAATATTTCGGTCTTGTCGCGCGATACTCTTACACTTTTAGGAGCCCCTGTTTTAGACGAATCGATTCCGAGGGCCATCGACGGCAAGATCGAACAATTTTACAAGTATTCAGAGTTGTTGTATCTGATTAATCCACACATGGCCATCTTTATTTTACGTCTTTGCCTGTTTTCGCCGCGATTTCTGTACATTCTTCGCTGCTCCCCAGTCTGGAAATTCCCTTTGATCACATCAAACATTGATAGGATCCTGGGAGAGGCGGTTGGTAGGATCTTAAACATCAGTTTCACACCGTCGAGTTGGGCTCAGGCTACCCTCCCAATTAAATATGGCGGGCTCGGTATTCGTTTGGCGGGGGGTCTAGCTCTCCCGGCGTTTTTGTCGTCTGTCTACAGCACTTTCACCCTCGTTAGCGGTATACTTCGAATTCCTGAAACCGCTAACGTGGTGGTGTCATGCTTGGCGGTCGCGGAAGCAGCTTGGGGAGCAGACCATACCGTCGAGCAGGTGCCGAGTGACAAATCAAACCAAGCAGCATGGGATGTTTTCAATGTTGAGAGGAAGCACCAATCTCTCATATACAGAACTACCCAAACCAACTCGAACGAGCTAGGCTCTTGGCGGTGTCGGAAAAAGAGTCGGGATACTGGCTGCACGCTCTCCCATCTCGAAATTTAGGGTCCACTCTGGATCCATCGGCCCTACGAATTGCTGTTTGCCTTCGCCTGGGTCTGCGAATTTGCGAGGCTCACAGTTGCAGCCGTTGCGTCCAGCCTGTGGACATTCTGGGGCGACATGGCTTGCACTGCAGGATGAGTGCTGGCCGACTCTATAGGCATGCCACCCTGAATGATTTGATCCGCCGAGCCCTGAGCACTGCCTCGCTCCCCGCGACGTTGGAGCCGTCGGGTCTTTGCGCGGCTGACGGTAAGAGACCTGATGGTTGCACTCTTGTACCGTGGACTCTGGGTCGCCCTTTGGCGTGGGACGCTACTTGCGTAGATACGTTGGCACCGTCCCACGTGGAAGGGTCGGCTCGGAAGCCTGGGACTGCCGCGGATCAGGCTCAAATGTTCAAGCGCCGCAAATACGCGTTTCTGTCAAATGAATACGAGTTTGCGGCGCTTGCAATGGAGACTTTCGGTCCGTGGTCGAGCGACACCAAGAAGTTCGTTAAGGAGGTGTCGGTCAGGCTTGTAGGCGTCTCAGGGGACCAACGAGCGGGCGCTGCCTTTGCACAAAGGCTGAGTCTGGCCGTGCAGAGAGGAAACTCTGCGAGTGTCCTGGCGACCATGCCAGAGGGAGGTGAATTAGGGGAAGTATTTTATATTTAACTTTAATTTTAGGTTAAGTTTTAATTGTATTTATGATGTCTGAGGTTTTTTGTTGTATTTTTTGTATGTGTTTTTCTTAATAAATGATTGTATTGGTAGTGTTCACGACTTACGACATGTCGCAAGGACGCTCCTGAACCGACCTCATTATATCAGGAAAAACGCGATGTAGGAAATGAGCGTTCAACGTAAGACTAACATAACTAATTTCTCAAAAGCCAAATATTTCGTTTTATTCCATTTAAAAAAATGGTTTACATTTTTGTTAACCTATAATTTTACAAATTTAATCGTCATTTTTGGTTTCACAATAGTCTTATAATTTTGTCTGTAATTATTTCCTTAATTAGCTAATTAGCCGTCTTGAATCAAAACAGGATAACCGGCTCGTAAATTCATTAATACCTACCCGCTTCTCGCAACAAGCTCATAGATTTGTGCATTAGGGCACCTATCCAACGTCACATACGCTTACGCTTCGTAAGTATACTAATCTATATCTATTCTATCGCTCTTCAGGGTACGTAGCCAAATGCCATATTGGCACGACAGAGCCATACTGTTTCGATCGGCGTCTAGCGTCAACGATTGTCCTTTCGGCTAGCCGTTGGCTGTAGAGGCTTTGCTTTATTATACCTACTGACTATACTAAAGAGTACTATCGTACAATATGGCCACCCGCTCCCGGCTGAAAGTGCCGCCCATCCCCTCTCGTACGCGAAAAAACGCGAACAGTCGACCTGTCATATCTCACTCATACAAGCATAGTACGCGTTCATCACCTACACGAGCTTAGACTGTGTGCTAGGAACGCGCTTCTTTCATATATTTGATCGTCAGTGTCCGAGGTGTGCTACTGGTTAGAACGTGACCGTCATGGTGACAAAATAAATGATAGACAGCAGTCCATCTTAGCCCTTTTTTTTGACTGCGTGTCGATCGCAATGTAGCGTCAACGATAGCCTCGTCAGCTAGGCCCGAAACTCGTAAATACCTATTAGCACAGATCAAATAATACTAGTACAGATACCTAATCCCATACTAAAAATGGGCGCCGTCCTAAGTATTCTAGACCTGTAGGCTAAATTTAATCCACATTCAAAGAGCTAGATGGCGCTAGTAGCCACGCGTGGCCAACAAAACTCTTATCAGTATCCTACGTCGAAATAGTCATCAAACTGCAACATCTTGCGACATCTGTTTTAGCTATCACGCACTAAACCTATAACGTCACATGGACGTTTAAAGTCGAACATTACTAGATGGCGTTGCCGTGCGGCTTGTATGTGTGCTCGCCGCGTACGTATAATATACTCGCTCTGTCCGCAACACATGCAAGCGGAATTGAATGAACGAGATCCGCGGCGCCCCACCCCGCACCCCACGCCCCGCGCCCCGCGACCACGGCGCCGCGCGCCGGCGACCTTGAGTTGAGAGGCCCCAGCCCCCGACCAAAGGATGCATTGATTTGTTAAAATTTAAAGCACTCGAAAGCAGGCGCGTAGTTACTTAGAAATATAGAAATGAATATTATTACATTTCATCCTTAAGACGATACAGGAGGAGTTAATTCTCCATACAAACGCTCTTGACTATTTATAAGTACCTAGGTAGTACTTAGTTGCTGACGGCGTCGCGTCGAGGTCTTGGCCCACTCCGCCGCAGATCGGCGACCGAGCGCGCATTCGTGTGCGTTCGGAAATCCTAGCCAGTCGGCAATCGTCGCGTCTCATACTTCCATATCGATAAGGTTTGATTTCGCATGCATCGCATCGGTCGTGCATGTGGCAAATGTCGGAAGGATTTCAAAGGCAAAAATCAAAGATGGCGGCTTCAGTGTATGGGATATCGGTCCTACATCCGATATCGGATCGGATAATGTGAAAACGCACTAACGGTGAATGCTTAGGCCGTTTTCACATTATCCGATCCGATATCGGGTGTCAGATCGACATCCTACATCCGATAAACGCTTCCGATAGTGTCGGATGTAGGTCCGATAAAAAGCGTTGTTCCAAATCAATGAAGTATGATTTTGTATCAAAAAGTATTTAAAAAATGTTTTATATTTAATAATTATAAAGCACTATATTCCAAATATTATATTGTAAAATTAAAATAACGGCATAAAAAAATACTCAAGAGTGTCAGGCAAAATAAATAATTTTACATTCAATTATATCTACTAAAAGATGATAAAACTAGTATCCGCAATTCGGACCGATGCATTACAAACTTTTTTTTTCAATGGAAATTGTTCAACTAATTTGAATTTCGATCATTGGCAGCTGTTTAATAGACGACATTTTTGTCACGCACACTACTACAAACGTATACCTACATTATTAACGCACACAAACAAATATTATCGGCCGACACGACAGCTGAATATTCTACGAACACGCGAGCGGGAGCGAGGCTTCCGCGATTTTGGTGACGCAATCATAGACTAAAAAGTTAACCACGCAGATGTGCCATTTTCATTGTTCCTACTAATGTGTTTCACCTCTAATAGATTTGCGAAATATATTTATTTCAATTTGGAAAATTATTAGGTAACTACTTACTACTTTATGAATTATGTTACTATAATATAAAAAAAAGTTAATTTGTTTATTGATTGTTAATAGTTATTGAGTAAAATTGTATTTTTAGCACGCTCACTTTTTGCTGTTTTCTTTGGCCTGGTCATGAAAAAAGAGAACAATGGATACGCTTTGTCCAAAAAAACTGACCGCACTATATATATATTATTATATATATATATAAGTATATATTTGTATTTTAAAGAAGAAGATAAATCTTCAAGAAAAGAGCGTACACCCATCTTAAAGGCCGGCAACGCACCTCCAACACCCCTGGTGTTTCGGGTGTCCATGGGCGGCAGTGATCGCTTACTTTGTATTTTTTAAGTTGTAAATAAATAAATAAATAATTTTGACAGGCGGAATATAATAATGTCTCACATCTGATGGTGGACTTACTACTCTACGCGTAAATTACCGCTTCGCGCACTCCGCGCATCTGTCAGCTTGTGCAGAGTTTCCGTCTGGCAACGTCGCCTATAGTACGTAGTACATATAACTCAATGAACGGAACGCACACAATCGCACCGTTTCGTTGGCATTATACTGTAGAGTGTAGATAGTGGCAGCTCCATCTAGTGACAATATGCAATAAAATTTAGGTAGCTCGATACTGTCGCGCGCAGGTTGTTCACGTTGTTGCGTCATAGTCAGTAGCAATATATTACGTGATATTATTTCTTTGAAAATTTCTAAAATAATGCATTAAATTTGTGTTGTCATCGATGTTTGTATTTAATTTATAATGTACTTAATTTATGACGCTTCAAATACCTTTAAATCTCTATTAGGTTCGCGCACAAATTAAAATTGATGCTGATTCGGCGTAATTTATGGATAGCATGAGATTTATCGCTGATCTTTGAGATGCACCCCTCATTTTCATGCGTAGTCAAGATTTTCCACCTACGTTTTTTCTTATCTAACCGATTTATACCTTCGTATTTCGTGGGTGGTCAGTCGTAGACACAGACACCAACGCGATGCTCCCAAATATCTCCAAAAACTATACACTAACATAAAAACTCCTACTCTCACCATATATTATAGCTTTACTTAAAGTTGTCGTATAAGAAAACATTGTCCACAGGAAAATAAGATTTTAATTTCTAACAAGAAACAAAAATAAAACCAACTCCTTACAGTCCTTACCTGCCTAGATTTTGTCACGAAACTCAAACTTTCCTTTATAATAGCAGAGCGGGAACTTTAAAAGGATCAATAAACTATTCTCTTGTTACAGTATACTTTCAAAGGAAACTATATTTTACGTAGAAAACTTTTACTAGTCCAACTTCAAACTGAACAAGGAATAAATCGAAAATGGATAAAATTTAAAACGAATATTCCAAATAGGTACTTAGTTACCGATATTGTGATGAAAGCAAAGTTATTTTTGTGTAGAAGGTAATTCTATCTATTTATCTGTCTGTTACCTACCTCTTTACTCTTAGCCGTTTCAGATACAATTTCATTTACTTATAGCTGGTAAATTATAGTAGGTAGATATCAGTGGCGGCTGGTGAAAATTTCTGCTAGGCAACACGGAGCAAAAATAAACCTACCTTAACATTAGATACTTTACTAGTAATCAATTTTATGCTAGTATGGACGAGCCGCTGCTGGTAGATATAGTTGAACGCCGGGGATGAATATATTATTATGATCGTTAAATTACGTTTAAATAGTCATCCTCATCTTTTTTGCAAAAATATATTATATAATGTAATTACAACAAAGGTACATACTTACGGTCAACCAGTTGCCGAACCAAACCTCGGCCACTCTGGAACCCTATCTTATTAACATACATCGTCTATGCCATACATTGAAGTCACAAAGATTCCATTAGGTACCTACTGATGTTAAAGAGATAGCTTCAAAGATTAGTAATAAGGGAGGCAAATGTAACTGGTCCATTTTTCAATTTTTTACAATGGTTGCATTATTAAATAGACTAGAGTGTCCATCCGGTTATATATGGCAGGCGTGTTCAGTGGATACATGTAAAACTCAACAATATAATAATAATGGAGAAAATGGATTAGTTACAATTGACCCCTAGTCGAGATTTGCCCCGCTGTACCTTAATTTAATTGACCTTAGTTTGGTTTGTGAACGCGACGCACTGCATAAATAATGACTGAAATTACATGCAGACGCCACATTAATCGACATACTGATAGACAGCCTAATTGTTTACTACATAGTAGGTTTCTATTAATAAATTAAAACGTAAATTAAATCGTTAGACCCATAATGGGAAATAGAATATTTAGCATAGTTATTTTTTTTTTATTCGTAACTTTTTCTGAAAAATACCATACACCTGCGATAGATGTTAGTTCAATTGCTGTTAGTTTGATATGCGATTGACATTTCATAGTTTTGACACTTAATCGTAAAGCCCGTTTCACAACAGCAATTGAAGTTAACATCTATCGCAGGTGTATCGATTTTTTTTAGAAAAAAATACAAATTTTAGAAAACTAACTATGCCATTCTGTTTCCTATAATGGACCTAACTATATGCCGAAGTCAACGGAATTCAATAAAAACACGCTGTATTTAACCCAACGTTTCGTACGTGACATTACGTTCGTGGTCACAGGCAGACTAGCAGGGAGTTGTATTATATATGTATTCTGTGGTTGTATTGTATTAACATCTTAGAGCTGTACGAGTTTTTCGAACTTGGGCTATTCGGCAATAGACGAACGACCAGGGGGCAGATTTTTGAATCTCGGTCATTCGATTTCGTGAAATTCGTTCAATAATGTCTCCACTACCAGCTATTTAAATTCTACTAACAGATTCGAAAGTCGTCCTTTTTCAAAAATAGCATTACGTCGTTTTCCACATACTTTCGAACGGCGAATTCGTGCGTTCCTAATTCAAAAATCGATCCCCAGCAGCGGATCATCCCCAGCAGCATCACGCAACGGTCGTGTCAACTAAGCTGTATGCTCAATGAGCTAACAGCTGCGCCACGTCCGCTGGCGGCATGTCCGCTCTCTAGTATTATTATGCTCTGCAGGTAGTCCTCAAATAAAATGGTCAATATTTTATTCAGGAACTCGTTTTCAGTTTCAGAATTGCCTCTGAATTCAATGAGCGCCGCGGGCCTGATTGGGCTATTTGAAACTACGAAGTTTGCTAGTTCGTCCAACTGCCAATAATAGTTTGCAAACTCTGTTTTATCCATTTTCATAAAATAAGAGACATTCAACACTAAGACGGAAATTAGTGTTTCTGGCTTTGAGTTTTCTTCTAAAAGCGTATTCGTTTTGTCTGTTCTTATTTTTATCTAAAATTTCTACGAAATCTTGCTCATATGAAGTACTCGTAATAGTACCTACGGAAAGTAACGGTGTAGATACATCTCACATGTAGATGATGTGAGATGTATGGTGTAATATTCGTACTTTATGGATAAATATTAAATACTAGCTGTTGCCCGCGGCTTCGCTCGCGTTAGAAAAAGACAAAAAGTAGCGTATGTCACTCTTCATTCTTTCAACTATCTCCACCTAAACAATCACGTTAATTCGTCGCTCCGTTTTGGCGTGAAAGGCGGACAAAAAAACATACACACACACTTTCCCATTTATAATATTAGTATGGATAATTGGATACCTAACTCTAAACTATGTAAAAGGAGTTCATACAAGAACATTTATATAAATGTTTATCGGTGTAATAATACGTGAACGCTACTGTATTTCAGCAACCCACATAGAATTATCAACCTACACCCTAAACTAAGCTATATCTTATTTAATTAACAAAACTACTTGCAAATCATATAAACCTACATTCACATTCTCTACACCACAGACAACCCTTTAAATACCAATCTGCAATATTATTTCTAGTCCTAGTTTCCAAGTGTCTCAAATAAATGACTCGGACTAATTAAATATAGTTCTCCCACGACACACGTAAAGTTTTCCTAAATCCAAACTATTTTCAACTCTAAGGATATGAAAACTAATATTACACAAGTTACCTTAAACCCAATAAAACTATGCTCGCTTTAACTTAAACTTTGTTTACAGAGAGTTAGAAGTTAGAATGAAATGTGTTTGTCTGGTCTGAGTTGATAAGTGCGCGTATGAAGTTTTCATTTAGCAGAGTATATTGTGAGGGATAATTAAATGAAAACATGGCTTTTGAATTCATATTTTAAGTAGCTTTACTAAAATTGTTTTGGAAAATCCAACTCCATTTTACTATTTTCTTTTGAGATACACTAGTAAGAGAATAATAATATTAATTACCATCACTGGCTTTTCCCCACGACTTTGCCTACTTTCAGAGGGAGCTAATAAAGCAGAAGTTTTAAAATAAGTACCGCAATGTACTGAAACTCGCATGCGAGTTTTCGTATCATTTACACGCTAAGGTAAGTCATCCGGCCCTGACACATTTAAAGGAAGATCTCTCACATGCCACTCGAAATTTTTACGTGCCATTATTTGCTTCTCAGATTGGTCTAAATATCACACACATGAAATTCGCAATATCAATTGAAAAAAAAGTTTCCTAATTAATTTAGTTAACGATATAGGTAAGTAGTTAAGTACATACAAAAAACTGTTTAGATAAGCAGCGTTTCCAATCTGTCTACTTAGCACGCTGTGCAAAATTCCATACAAAATGAGTCCGAAAGTTTACGCGTTTAGTACACTCATGTTACGCCGTGGCTTGCGTGCGACGTATGCGAAATCAAACCTTATCGATATGGAAGTATGAGACGCGACGGCGACGGTCGCGCGACCGTCGCCCACGCAAGACACGGCGTTATACTTTTTAAAAGTTAAATAAAAATGCAGCTGAAAGCAAATCGGTGCTTTCCAATGCTTTGGTATGAACTTAAAGGAGTACTAAAAAAAGTGAATTCTGAAGTGAACTTAGTCGACTACTTTTCATGACTTTACTCATTTTCCGAAGTGTGCGGAAGAGCCGAAGTAGGTACACCGGTAGGAACTCGTCGGTAAGAATTTCCATTGGTGATTTTTCACAACTTTGATACCGGCAATTGATTAGGGTTGTCACTTTCGAGTTTAATTGATTAAAGACATGTAAAAATGAGGAGGAACACTGACATTTTATCCCGCCAGGCGGCGCCTGTGCAAGTGTCTAGGCATGTCACTGTCATTTATATGTGTGAGAGAGAAAAAATACCACCTTCTCGCTCTCACGTATGAAATTCTTTACCTGTGCAATGGACCAATAAGGTGGCGCCATCTGTCATAACCTTTGAGCGTGCCTCCTCATTAAATGTATAAGGTTCTCTCCTCTCCTAACGCTAGGGAGGTCCTAAACCAGGGAGCCTAGTCAAGATGTCAATAAATTACGTCACGAAAACGAATTTCAGGAAAGAAAGTTAGAAAAATATTTTCGTTGCAAACACACTTCAACAAAACAGTCAGGTACAGACAATGAAATAGCAGTTTTCTACTCTATTAGAAACTAATCCTTTTCTTGGATGTCACATTTCTAATCTAACCTAATAAACTTTTCCATCAAAAATTTTTTCGTGTGTATTTACGTAAAAAATATTGATTTTAATTTCATAATAGGTTAATGTTTCTTGATGCCACACCAATTGACAACATTTCATATTTTCGACTACTTCTTTTTATTGTTTGGTTTGAAAGAACTCAAAACTAAAAGATACACGTATTTTTTTATTTTTCCAAAAACTGCTATTTTAATGCGAAAATCCCTTTTTATTACTACTTCGAACAGAAAGAGCGTAAGTTACAAACGTCAAGACACAGCTTCGTGACGTCACATGTGTTGTTTCATACACCTAAGAAAACGACAAAATCATTCCTAAAAAAAAAGTTTTAACAGTCAGCTTAAACAGTCCGGTATGTCTGACTGTCAAGTGTCACTGTCAACCACTAGTGAATGACTACAAATCATAGACTAAGCCATGATTTTTTTAAATATCTTTGCTACGAACTGTGATAAGTTTCACTGTCAAACTCAAGTGACATCCCAACTGGAAGATTTTTTTGATATAGTGGCTGCTCTAAATCAGCTATTTGACGTCACTTCCCCTTTAAACTATTTTTAAGATTTTTTATACTAAAAATGCGGAAAAAAAATAAAAAAAATGATTTATGTGATCTACAAGCGTATATCTCGAAATGGTTTTCGATTTAGGGACATTGAAAATTTTGAAACGTTGTCAATTGGATGCCACAAATAGAGCGCGGACGCGACAGGCCCAGAAGGAGATGGAGGAATGACCTAGACACCTTCCTCATTAACTAGCCGGAAGGGGCACTAAACCGGTAGTCAATGGAGGTTAAGGGGAGAGGCCTTTGCCCAGCAGTGGGACCACAGATGTCAGTGGGACACTACTATAGACTACGTAAAAACATATATTTAATTAATGGGCGCAGTAATACAAAGAGTGGTCGCAGTTACTCCTACAAATTATTTTTAGAAAATCGACAACCGACAACCCTAAGTCTTTTTTAAACTTTTTTCTAAAGTCTGGAGGAGAGGAAAGTCCCGCTAATGAACAGATGCCTTCAGCGGGCGATTTAATGTAGACCTTTGTGCCGGTCTGCATTCGGCTCTATTGAATTTTCTTCCTTTTTGAAATTTCTCAGCTTATTCAACGTTAAGGATTAAGTGTGAATTATATTTATAAAGGGTACACTTTGAACGTATTGAAGAGTTATGAACGCGTATTGTACAAGTACTAATTTTAGACAATATCGTTGTAAAATCTACCTAAATCACATAAATAAATTGTGGGTTTTTACCTAACTACCTACCTCTACTGATCTGGATGCATTCGGCAGACATGTTCTGCCCAATCCCTCTCCCTCTTAAATATGACAAGTAATTTGACATTTTACCTGAATATCGAGCCACGACAGAGCAGAGTTGCCAAGCCCCGGCAGCCGCAAATACGAAGATCCGTTGAAACGTGGCACCTGTAAACAATAACAAATAAAATGGATTTCTTTTATTTCAATATTTATTTAAAAAAAACGTATTGGCACGTTTTGAAAAACCGCGACTACAGCATACGATACGAAATTTAAATTAAAAAAAAAATCCCGATATAGTTGACCAAATTTCTATCAAATGGCTAAGAACACTCCCGGCTAATTCAGCTTTCAAACCGAAAAAAAAAACTAAATCGGTTCATCCGTTCGGAAGCTACGATGCCCCATACAGACAGAGACACGCAGACAGACAGACCGACAGAAAGACACGTCAAACTTATAACACACACAAAGTATCGCAAAGTACGACAAGTTGGACACTCACACTACGGCAAGTTTGAAACACGTTTCGTACACTCCCACACAAATCAGTTTAATATTTTCGCGTCAAACTTCGCAGGCCCTTGCGGTGCATTACAAATTAGCGGCATTAATAATGGCGGGGCAGTTTTTAATTAGACCAGGGTACGTAGCGGAATGCACAAACGCTCACGAAACGAAACGCTCGTAGATATCTATCTCTATCGCTCTTTCGTATTGGCGTGACAGAGCCAGACTACCTTTCGCGGCGTTTCGTTTTCGTTTCGCATCGTAGAAATTCCATTCGGCTGCAGGGACAGGGTACGTAGCCAAAGGTACAAACGCTCACGATAATATCTGTTTCGTAGCTATCTATCTCTATCGCTCTTGCGTATTGGCGCGACAGTCAGACTGCATTTCTGTCGGAGTCTGACGTCAACGATTGTCATTTCGGCTAGGCTAGGCCGGCAGAACTGAGATATATCTTACCTTCGCAGTTTCACAGTTTTTTGAGTAATAAGTCTTACGGCCCGGCCACGACATTGGTCTAAGCGCGACAGCGGTGAGCGGCAGCCATACGTGCGAATGAAAAGTCCCATCGCTGTGTCTCCCTCCAATGTATGGCCGCCGCTCACCGCTGTCGCGCTTAGACCAATGTCGTGGCTGGGCCGTTAGGGACCCACTATCAGATTGCCGGACGTCGGCCTGTCGCAGTAAAAAGTGACAGCCTGAGCAACTGACTGGCCGTTATCGTTCGGTGGTCCAGTAAATTGATAGCCTAGTTGGGTTCCTTTATATATCTATTATCTACTTTAGTCTTAAAGCAACCACAGAGTCACACTGAGGTATTAAGTATAGGTGATTTTTGATCTCAAATTTAAAAAGTACATATGTTCAATTTGTTTTAATTATCAATGAACATCTATGCATGTCAACAATAAATAGAGACATAAATCATAACTCTGACTATATAAGAGCCAGGAAGCGTTACCAAATAGCTTTATTTGACGTTCATAAGCGCATTGTAATATGCCTACTTGGAAATAAATATTTCACAACCACAGAGTCACACTGAGGTATTAAGTATAGGTGATTTTTGATCTCAAATTTAAAAAGTACATATGTTCAATTTGTTATAATTATCAATGAACATCTATGCATGTCAACAATAAATAGAGACATAAATCATAACTCTGACTATATAAGAGCCAGGAAGCGTTACCAAATAGCTTTATTTGACGTTCATAAGCGCATTGTAATATGCCTACTTGGAAATAAATATTTCATTTCATTTCATTTCATATTTCATTTCATTTCATTTCATTTCAAAACTTCAATTTTATTATTACACCCTGTATAAATACTCAAGACACATTTAATTTTCGGAAAGTGTACTAGTGTAGGTTTCAAACTTCCAGAGCGGAATACCTGCTAGCTTAGAGAAATTCAACTTCGCAACCTCAGAATTTGCTCAACACGTCAAACAATGTTAAAATGTAACTAGGAGACCTATTCTGTATTAGAGTTTTCTTTAAATTAATTTTGGTTTAATATGAAACGAGTCGAGTGTCAAAGCTCATTATTTGACGCATCAGTAAGTTTGAGAGAGATGCATTGCTAAATAAAATAAAATAAATATATAAATAAATAATAAAATTACAATCATGGACAGAAAGCACCCATGGAAATTTATGTAGATCTCACCAGTGCAAATATTGATAGAAATCCCGTGTGACTTAAACAGCTGGATTTGAAGTAAATATATCAAAAATTAGCTCCAGATACGATGTATACTGGCCCGAGAAAATATCCAATGTACACCTATAGAGACTCTGCAATGAAACCCCGATCGACCAACAGATCAAGCGGCGGAAATGGAGTTGGATTGGGCGCGCACTCCGAAGGGGCCCTGACTTAAACCCTCACCTTTTAGACTGGAACCCCCAAGGAAAAATAAAAAGTTGCCGTCCGAAGCAAACTTGGCGACGGACTATTATTGCAGAGGCTAAGGCTACTCGATAGACTTGGAGCGAATTGAAGCACGAAGCTCAAGACCGATCGAGGTGGCGGCGCACTGTGGACGCCCTCTGCCCCACCTAGGGGATATAGGACATTAAGTCAAAGTAAGTCAAGATACGATATTTAACGGATATGCAGTGTTGCAAATCACTTATGATATTTCTTAAATAAAGCGACTTTGTACGATTTTGGCCGGTAGTATCATCTGCTATCGCGAAACATTTTTACGTTTCGTTTGGAGTATCACATTTGTCAAATTGGATGGGACCGGTTGCATTTCATCAGCCACAGTCAGCGTTAGCGGCCTACTCTAACTAACGAGTTACTGACATGGGTCAGTAACCCGTCGTATTTAGAATTGTTACTACTACTACTACTATTGCCAAAATTGTTTGTTACAAATAATAAATAAAATACATATTTTTGACCTTTTTTCTGTATTCACAGCTTGGTTGCTGACTGTACTATGGGTGCTAAGTGACGATATACATACTTAAATAGATAAATACATACATATATATACACAGAAAACATCCATGACTCAGAAACAGATATCTGTGCTCATCACACAAATAAAGACGACCGACGAAATAATGACGACCGGTCTGGCGCAGTCGGTAGTGACCCTGCCTGCTGCGCCGCGGTCCCGGGTTCGAATCCTGGTAAGGGCATTTATTTGTGTGATGAGCACAGATATTTGTTCCTGAGTCATGGATGTTTTCTACGTATATAAGTATTTGTATATTATATATATCGTTGTCGTTGTTGAGTAACTGCAACACAAGCCTTCTTGAGCTTACCGTGGGACTCAGTCAATCTGTGTAAGAATGTCCTAATTTTTTTTTTTTTTATAAATGCCCTTACCGGGATTCGAACCTAGGACCGCGGCTTAGCAGACAGGGTCACGACTGAGCCAGACCGATCATCTCACTGTTGCATAAAACACTCTTTATATGATGTAAGGTGTAATCCGCCCGGTAAGCGAAAATGTCTGTCTTGGGAGGTGCCGGTCTTCCTTTAAGTTACATCATAGATTAAATATAAGAAGATCATACCATCCCATACATTAAAATGCGACCGCCTAAGAACGCGCATACACTACACCACACATAGATGGCGTCACAAAAAATGCCTTGTCGATCGATTGTTGGCGCCATCTATGTGTGTAATATGCGCGTTCTTATTCGGTCGCATTTTAATGTATGGGATGGTATGATCTTCTTATATTTAATCTACGGTTACATCTAAGACCGAGATAGACGAGACGAGTCTATCTACGAGCGAGATAGTGGCCGTCGTCTGGAACTTGCCATAGTGGTATCAAAACACCCTAAACGACCCTAACCATACCAAAGTGTTTAAGCAGAACCGTTCTCAACAGTGCTACCGTAAAAGTTGGCAGCCAGCTCCCCGCGATGCGTTACATTATAAATGTGGCACATTTATAACAGGGCGTTTGTTTTTAATAAGCTGATGAAATGCGAGAACCGACCATTAATTTTTGGGGATGTTTTGTGCCTTGTGCTTTTTGACGTCGTCCAGAAACGAAATTTAAAATTAAAAAAATTAATTATGCAAAATTCTTTTGATTTTATGTTTGCGGCAGGATTTTTGTTTGAATTTACCGCTCCGATATCGGATGTCGGAAGGATTTCAATAGAAATCATAATCGAGCATAAATAACGCAGTGACTTCAGTCTCTGTCTAACATAACACTATCTTCCTTCTTCTACCTGATAATAATTCTTAAAAAAATCATCTAATCAAATTCCGAAACAGTAGAAAGTATGCACAGTCTCACCTTCAAGTCCTGCGTGATCTCGCACCGCGCGCCCTTGTACCCCAGCGGGCACAGGCACCCGCCCCCCACGCACCCGCCCCCGTGCTCGCACTCGCATTTCTTCACCAGCGAGTTGTCCAGCAGGTTGTGCTCCTTCGCCGAGTCTCGCATCACCAGGTCATTGTCCTCGAAGTGCACTATGTCGTTTATGTCGTAGATTGCGTGGTTGGTTTCGCTGGTGGTTTCTGGAGACCATGGTGCGAGGGTTGGCGCGCATTCGGCTGTGGACAAATGGGATTTTAATTAATAAAATACACAAAATCGGTTAAACATAAATAATAAAATCAAAACAATTGGACACATTTAACTAGAGTTATCATCTGAGAGTATTTTACCGAATCAAGTTTAGTTCTGAGAACGGTATTGAACGCTGTATTTCCCAGTAAATATTTTCAGAATAAAGTAAACCCCTGTGAAGATTAACAATTCGGCGAAAACATTAAACATCGTACCATTTACTCATCAACGTAACATTTATTAAATTTTATAGCAGGACCCAAAACGTATCGAAATTAATCCTTTTTTAACAGACGCCATTAAAAGATCTTGTAAAAATACATGAAAAATCCGCCTACTCTCTGCCTTGTCTTTTAAAAAGTACCATTATTAAGCTTTTCTTTCAATAATTTTCTAACCCCCGTGAGTCTTAACAACTCCAAAGCTTGAAAGCCCCATTGAAGCTTGCTTAGAGCCGGCAAACTGAAAAGCTTCTTCTGCTCGATTACAACCTTTTAAAGCTTCCGATTCTAATGCGATCGCTTTAAGCTCTGAGCAATCGAAGCGATTTGGAAAAAGTTTTCTTAAGAATTGTAATAGCTTAATATTGCAGTGATTTTTTAATTGAAAGGATTGTTCTGATGTAATGTATTCGTCGGCCTAGCCAGAGTGACAATAGTTGACGCTACGTGGCCATCGAAACGCAACTGGCTCCGTCGTATACATATAATAGAGAGCTAATTGTAGTAGTAGTAGATACTGGCTACGATACGCTACGAGGCTTAGGTACCTAAGCGTTTGTGACGTTGCCTAGATACCTACCCTGATCATAAGTGTTTAGTTTCCCACTTGCACCAACCACTTAACTCAGGGTCCACTAAGTGGCTGTCAACTGTCAAATTCCATATAAAATGGTGGGTTAACCCTCCATTTTCGTTGGTGCAAGTGGCCCTAAAGTAATTACTACTACTACTACCACAAAAACCTTCCTTAATGTCTAAATGCATTAAGTCCGCCATTTGTACATTTTTTTCAATTGTACAATAAAGTTTAAATAAATAAATACCAGACCAGTGAACTGTGCGTCAGCACCTCACAAAAACATAGCAAAATTGGCACTATTTGAATACAAAATTCGCTCTGAAACCACAGGAATAATGCCAGTGGATTTTAAAACCCGCCAATTCTCCTATACCTACTAGTAAGTTTCTAAAACGTAAGAGAAATAATACCATCTCATTACGTATACACATCTCATCGATAGTATCTGGTTTCCGTAATCCAATCTCGGAACTATTCTTGAAATCCGTATCGATGAGGAACAAAGGCTGACATAGCATTAGCGTGCTCGTGTGTATGACAAATCATTAGGTATTCGGATCCCGATCTTGGGGCGGAGGCGAAGTGTGGGCGGGTGTTGTCTAAATTTATAAGTAAACAGGTATGCTTTGAAACAATCAAAGTAGAAATATTCATAAAAAACATTGAACCTACTTACAAAATAAAACTTAAAGTAATAAATTAAACTACCTAAAAATAAAACTTCAAATAATAAACCTGGCCCCGTAGCCGGATGACATTTCTCCGAGGCGAAACGAAAACGAAACGCCGCGAAAGGTAGTCTGGTTCTGTCGAGCCAATACGCAAGAGCGATAGAGTTAGATATCTACTAGCGTTTCGTTTCGTGAGCGTTTGTGCCATTCGGCTACGTAACGTACCCTGTACCCATCACGCAGGCAGCATTCCCGCGCTGTATCGCGATTGCAATCATTTGCACGAGAAAACTGCCCGCGCGAGGGTCCCACGTTGTCGCCCCCAACTGGTATGTTTTGGTTAGATTACAGTGGTGTTAATGTATTTTGTAGGTGGTTTAAAACTATTTTTAACCTGATGTCCAAAGGTGCTTTCCGGCCTAGCCAAAATGACAATCGTTGACGCTAGATGCCGATCGAAACGCAGTCTTTGAGCTGTCGCGCCATTACGGAAGACCAATTGATACGAAAACGATATGTGGCGAACCTCTTTTGAATCCTCCTTAGATTGCCTCCGCCTACGAACGCAGGCTGCTAAGATAATTTATATACTCGTTGTCAAAAACTGACATATGTTATTCTAGATTTTAGATTTGTCCAATCGTTCAAGTTATTTTGCTAATTATTTACTCTAAATAGTAGTTCCACAGATGAGAGTTTGTGCATTTGGCTATTTGGATGGATTTATTTAGTTTAATGTTTTACAGTTAGGTGCTTAATATTTCCTCGTGTTGTGTGCAGTGGTATATTTTGTTTTACCTACATGCCTTGAAATTTCGCGTTTTGAACAATATTGGAAATTTACGCTTACGCGGATATTAATATCAATTGGCAAGTGCAGTTAAACAACAACTTTGCCCTTTATGACTATGTCGTATTGGTGCGAGATAGGTTTTACGCGAAACATGAGAAAATCTGGTAAACTCAAGAGTATACAAAAGTAAAATGACTACTGGAGTAAACTCACAGCAGTTTTTCCAAAATGACAGGTAAATCACTTAACTTCAGCCACTTTTTAGAAGTTTTTAGCAGTTAAGTGATTGAAAGAAAGCAGAATTGTTGTCGTGTTGATTCATGTGATTATTAAATTTATTACTTATAGTATTTGTAATATACATGTGGTAATTTTCCGCTTACAATGAAGCCCCACCCTCTTACGTAAACACTACATTTATTTTGTCATTACGTTGCTCTACGCGCGTCTGCTTGTCAGTCAATGTTAACATCGGAGCGATGTATTTCTGAATGAGGGAGCTGAAGGGATTTCTGTATTCGTTAGTTAGTATACGTTCAGTTCAGTTTGAAATTTGTAGTATCGGGTTTCTCTAAAAGGAGCAAATATTTTAACATACTTCTTAGACCAGCTTCATTTGTCTTTGAATGTTCTTTTCTAAATAAAATATATCTAAACTTTAAGGTTTTAATAATGATTTGTAATTATACTTTCGGGACAGTCGAAATGTTTTCTGTATAATTCGAATGAAAGAGGGAAAAAGAGTACCTAAAATAACCAAAACTTTGATTTTCGCTGCTGTTAATAGCCAAAAACAGCTCCATTTCAATGGCTAAAAAATGTAGGCAAAGAGCGCTATAGTATTTTATGCAACAGGCGTTTAAAGGAGGTCAAAAAAGACGAGTGGCGTGGGTAACAATTTGAGGCGAAGCCGAAAATTGTTATTAAGACGCCACGAGTATTTTTTGATTCAGTTAAACACCGTTGCATACAATACTTTTTCTACGATCATACACTTAGTTTTTAATAGTTTTCTTGAATAAATTTCGTGACTGTTTCACACTGTTTCCTGTATTTTGACGCAAAGGTTTGCACTGTCAACTCAGCTACCCAAAGTGCGCAGTATCGTTATAACAATGCGTTGCCATGGTTACAGAGCCAAACAATGCGTTTTCAGTTTTTTCGATACTGCGCGCATGCGCGGAAAGCCGGCGGACGCTGGCTTTGGGGAATAGACTGTTATGAAGGGTTTTAAAGATCTATGCACGACCCTGTAAATGACGAATAACAGTTCGGGAGTAGAAAAAAATGAAAAACAACCTAAACATCAATTCTATCAATAAAATTACACTATGTCGAATTACTAAAACAGCGACATCGGAAATTTCACACGAATAAAAGAATGTTTTTCCGCGAGTGGATTGAAAGAACGATAAATCTTCACTCCGTCGTTCGGAGTTCGTCGATCGAGAGACATTTATCACTGATCATATCTTTTAAGTCTGTTTCATGTCACATCTGGTCACTTGGTGGTTCAAATTAACAGTGATGGTTTGTCAGTACAGTCATCATTATTTATCAGGTAATTTTATTACATGTTTTTAAAATGACATGTATTTTATGTAAATGAGTAATACTTAACCAGAAAATTAAGAAACACACACAGACCAGCAGCAGACTTTATCAGTTTTTCTAACGTTTCGGTTCAAAAAGCGCCAAATCTCCGTAAGTAAGACGTCTATCTATGAAGACTAGTAGTTTGAAACTGATATGGTCATTGGTCACAATCGCTAACTCTTACAAGTAGTAAGTAAGTATTAACGTATACTTCGCTATCCAAAAACATGAAAAACGTCTAAACAAACAACTTTCATTGGGAAATTTCGATTCCCATTCAAAATATGAATAATTTCCATTGATTTTTTTGTGGTTAGGTACTTACCTAATTTAGCAATTTCCAAAGCTTTCCAATGGCAATCAGTATAAATATACATTACCAATAAGCAATCAATTTACCGAAGTACCTCCATGATTAAAGCGTCCAGGGTAAAATTATCGGATACAGCGAAAGTAATCAGGCTAAAAATCCCCAAAATCCCTATCGACTTCCAGACGACTTTAGAACGTTTCAGTCCCTAAGTAACTTTAATTTTCGTTAACAGCCCCTGTCCAAAAGCCCTAAAATTTACTTGATATTAGAGCATTTTCTAGAATAATTTAAGTGAGGATCGTGGCTAAAAAATCTTTCAATGTTTTGAAATCGTGATCATTTATAATTAATGGTATTTTATGCAACTGGAGTTTAAAGGAGGTCAAAAAAGACGAGTGGCGTGGGTAACAATTTGAGGCGAAGCCGAAAATTGTTAATAAAGACGCCACCAGTATTTTTTACTCGGTTAAACACCGTTGCACATACAATACTTTTTCTACCATGCACTTAGTTTTTCATAGTTTTCTAGAATAACTTTCGTGAAATTCACAGTTTCCTGTATTTTGACGCAAAGGTTTGCACTGCCAGCGCTCGAGCCAGCTGCCCAAAGCCACCCCGTCGCCGCCTTACCGCGCACGCGCGTCGTAACGTTATAACAATGCGTTGCCATGGTTACAGAGCCAAACAAATCTTTTTCAATTTTTCGTTACTGCGCTGACGGGGCTGGCTTTGGAGAATAGACTTTTATGTAGGGATTTAAAAATCTATGCACAACCCTGTAAATGACGAAAAACAGTTCGCTAATAAAATAATGATGTTTCTTAGGGATCTGTAGCCAAAATGGCAAAAACGGAACCGCAGCGGTTATCTGAATTTAAAGTCAGAGAGGGTTGTTTCAGAAATACTTTTGTTTTTGGAGACCAACATAGCAGGAAAATAGGTATTCTTGTACAGGCTGCATCTGACACGCTCTTATGCCTCTAGAAATATAATTATGTCAGATGTTTCTGTTGCTTTTTTGTGCGATGTTATTGCCGATAACTGTACCTATAGGTACGTAATGTACAGTGAGCTGCAAAAGTGCATAACGAATTTAAATAAATAAATAAATATACATATTATAGGATATTCTTACACAGATTGACTGAGGCCCACGGTAAGCTCAAGAAGGCTTGTGTTGTGGGTACTCAGACAACGATATATATAATATATAAATACTTAATATATAGAAAACATCCATGACTCAGGAACAAAATATCTGTGCTCATCACACAAATAAATGCCCTTACCGGGATTCGAACCCGGGACCGCGGCGTAGCAGGCAGGGTCACTACCGACTGCGCCAGACCGGTCGTCAAAATCAATGCATACAATAAAAATAAATTTATCAAATATCAATGCATACATTCATTCATAATTTCTCCTTCCATTTTTGCAGCTCACTGTACATAATCTACGGTATTGTTGTTTGATATCCCTAAAATACACTTGAAAATACCAAACTCTCGCAATCATTAATAGCAATTTAAACTGAAACTACTATCCATCAGAAACTCGACAAGTTCTCTTTAGTCTGTCTTTATTACCAGTCGGCTTAGCCAAAGTGACAATCGTGGACGCTACGGTGCAATCTAAACGCAGTCTGGCTCTGTCGCGCCACTACAGAAGAGCAATAGAGAGAGCTAGCTACGATATGCTCACGAAGCGTACGATTGTCATGTTGGCTAGGTATCTAGTTGAGAACTCGACGAGTTTCAAACTTGTGTGAATGCATAATATTGATTAAATGAATTTTAGCTGACTTGAAACAGTAACTTAAGACGTCTAAGAGAAGAAACTAAAATGTTTTAAAATATTGAGTTCAGAACATGCGTGTTCTGGGATTTTAATTTATTTGATGAAAGATTTATTAACCGTAGCACTGATTTAGTAGAAATTTTACAGAAAATTGAGCGTGACATATCACTTTAAATATGCAATTTTAAATATGCAAACTTCATCAGTGATATCTAAATTTTGAATAGCCACTAGGTACTCAATGCTATCAGGACATCACAGTCAGCCAAAGAGATGTCCCCAAAGTCAACCCCCCAGTTGAAAGTTACGCCGAAGATTCAGTGCAGATTACAAATTTGGAACTTTCGACGTTGCCTTGTTACTTATTAGTTCAAAGAGGAGAGGAGCATGTTAACGATCATGAATATTGTTTTGTGGTAGGTGCGTTTGCGGAGTCTGGGTTAATACAACATACAACATAATTAGTTACATATAATCACGCCCGTATCCCAAAAACTAATAAAGCTTCAGTGCCACTCTTGGCAAATAAGGGGTTAATATTAATAACATGGTAAGTTGGAAGCGCTGGTAGCCTAGCGGTAAGTACGTGCGACTTTAGTTCCGGAGGTCGCGGGTTCGAACCCGGCTCGCACCAATGAGTTTTTCGGAATCTATGTGCGAAATGTCATTTGATATTTGCCAGTCGCTTTTCGGTGAAGGAAAACATCGTGAGGAAACCGGATTAATTCCATAAGGTCTAGTTTACCCTTCGGGTTGGAAGGTCAGATGGCAGTCGCTTTCGTAAAACTAGTGCCTACGCCAAATCTTGGGATTAGTTGTCAAAGCGGACCCCAGGATCCCATGAGTCGTGGCAAAATGCCGGGATAACGCAAGGAGGATGAAAGTTGAAAGGAATTTCCATCCTTATTTTTTTGTTGACACCACCATATCTATAAATGGACCTTATTCGGTTAAAATGTACCGTAATAAATAATAATGATAATTTTCTAATGTAATCCTAATGTTATGTATTAGTAGCTTTTTTGTTTCTTTAATATTTGCACATCGTTTAACCACGATAGAATACTGTGACTGAATATTCTTACAAGAACAACCTGTAACTACAATTAAGTATTCTTGCAAATAAATGATTGATTGATTGATTGTTCAACTTTCGTATGAATATCGGTTTTTAAAGAAACAACACTATTTTGTCTTTAGCTTCCGGTGTGTTTAGCCCGGCACTAATCATTTCCGGTAGCCATTACCTCACATTCTTTTCGCTCTCGATCTAACTTGCGAACGCGTCGCTGCATTAAAATTGCCATTTATTGCTAATTAAATAGTTAAAGTCACATTTTCCCAACAATTATCGTTAAATTAAGTTTAAACTCAGTGCTAGTCACATTATCAAAGTGGACAGGAAGAAAGCTCTGCTCCAAGAACAGTTCTGGGCTCGAGGAGACGGTAAGCCGGGCCCGCACGTGCGCCTTGCATACCAAGGCTGATGGTAAGCGAGCTGAAACCAACCCACTGGAACCTCATGCTAAAAGGTATGTGACATATGCACTGTTTTTTTCCCCAGTAAGTGTTTTGTTTAAATCTCTAAAATTTCGAGTTATCTTTGTCAATTTCGTCTTAAAGATATTTTATTAAATTACAGTCCGCTCAATTAGTTCATCATTAAACATTTGTTCCTTCGGCCGGATCCGTTGAAAAGTTACCTATTTTTAGTAAAATATCAAATTTGTCGTGTCGTAATATTTTTCTAATAAATTGGTGGGTAAAACTTTTAATTCTCGATTCGGTTAATGGCTGACCGGAAGTGTGACTTTTATAGTAGAATTTAGTTAGGTTGGTAGCAGTGTGACAGTTCGTTCAATCCGCTCATCTCGTTCGGTCTTAGTCTATGCTTTGGTGTATGGCAACAATTCGGTTGTCATCTCATCTGTCATTGTCAAAGTCAACAAGTTAATTTAATTGAGTAACGTAAACTGTTTATTTATATTTTCGTTCTCGTTTTTCGATAAATCAACAGTGATTATTACGTGAAAAATGTCGGACATTGATGTGAGCAATAGAGACGTTGACATGGATAGGGTTGAACGCAATTACGCGGTTATGCGGTTAGAGTTAATCTTTGATTGTATAGATTTAGAGGGTTATGTCGCGGCCGACTTAAACCCAATAGTTGAAGACTTTCATCGTGCCCAAAAGGCTATAATGAAGAAAACAAAGGATGTAAATACGGAGTTCTCGGTTACTGTCGATTTTGAACAAAAAGTAAAGTCAATCTTGACAAGGTTAAGGAAAGCTGAGCCTGTCATTACAAGCAAACATGAAACTGTTGACAAACAAGATAGTAGTGATAATAATTCAGCGAAGTTACCTAAAATTGTTGTGAAACCATTTGATGGCTCCTTGCACAATTGGTTGTCATTTAAGGAACTCTTTGATTCTTTAATTCATAAAAGGAATATTTCGAACATTGAAAAGCTGCATTATCTTATGACATCGTGTCAAGGTAAGGCTTTAGATTTGATTAAGAATTACCCAATTTCGGACAACAGTTACATGGATGCTTACAATGCTTTAAACAATTTTTACAATAGAAAACGGCAAATTGCCTTTGGGTACTATGAAAAGATTTTACTTTGTGAACAGGTGAAGACCAAGTCTTCAACTGAATTAGAAAAAGTTCATCGTGTGTTTAGAGAAACATTACAAGTGTTAGAAAGGTTCGACTTACCCGATAAAAACTTTATGTTATTTCATCTGTTGTGGGGAAAATTGGACAAGGCGACTCGGGAGGCCTTCCTCCTCGAGTTCAATTCCAATGAAATTCCAAAGTTTGAATTGCTACAAGAGTTTGTTGAAAACAAGTCCGCGCTCTGGAAGTAACGGAGGTTAAGCCCGTAACAAGTGCCAATAAAGGTAAAGGCAAGGTAACACTAGTTGCCACACAACAAAATATATGTGTTTTCTGTACTGAACTGCATAACTTAGAAAATTGTAAAAAATTTAAAGTTTTAGACACTTCGGAGCGGTTCAAGGTGGTGAAAAACAAGGGCTTGTGTGTTTGTTGTTTCTCCAAAACTCATAAAGTTAAACAATGTCGATCGGATTGTCGGTGCAGTATATGCGGTTGTTCCCACAACACTTTATTACACTTTGGAAAAGGGAACCGGCTTCGCCAGAGGCTGAACCAGCACCTCAGCCAACGGTGAGCGGTTTAAATAGCAAAGTGACTTTGACGTCGGTCCAAAGTAATGGATTAGTTTTATTTGCTACTGCTCGGGTAGCTGTTCGGGATAGTTCAGGTAATTATCAAATAGCTCGTGCTCTTTTGGACGGTGCTAGTGGTGTCAATTTTATTTCCCATGACTGTGCTCGAAGATTAGGTTTACAGGTAGATGATACTAGCGAGCCAATTACTGGAATTGGACTATCTGAAGTTGCACCTAAGGGTATGTTATCATGCTCTGTTAAACCTATTGGATCAGAAATGGTTAATTTTGACTTCCAAGCGTCAGTGCTTCCAGTTATCTGTCCGGAGCAACCATACTATAGAGTCAATACATCGGAATGGCATCACATTCAAGGTCTACCTCTCGCTGACCCTGACTTTGCGAAGCCGGGCCCAATAGATTTACTCTTAAATGCAGAGATCTTTGCATCTTCCATTTTAAGTGGTAAGAAGGAGGGCCGGAAGGGGCAGTCAAAGGCTTTGGAGACTGTTTTCGGATGGGTTCTGATGGGTGACTGTTATGCCTCTCGTACACAATCTTTCACTAATTGTCGGAAAGATTGTTTTTTCGTGTCGAATGCTTCACAATCAAACTTGTCGCTGTCGTTGGATGATTCTCTTAAAAGGTTCTGGGAACTAGAAAATATTTGTGGTCCGAGTAAACCTATCTTGTCGAAAGAGGATCAACTATGTGAAGATAACTTCCGTGCAAATTATTGTCGCACGAGTGAAGGCCGGTTCGAGGTACCTCTACCTTTCGTCGATCCTTCGAACAAGCCTACCTTTTCGCACACTCGTGAAATTGCAATGCGGAGATTTTTTTCGTTGGAACGCAAGCTTACAAAGCATGCGGATTTTCGTAAAGCTTATGCCTCCTTTATGGAAGAGTATGAGGTCAGTGGTCATATGGAGCAGGTTGCGCCGCCTGTCTCTAGTGTCGGGAATTTTAATTACATCCCACATCATGGTATTTTGCGCCCCGAATCTGTCAGTACACCTCTGAGAGCCGTTTTTGACGCAAGTTGTCGTGACAGCAATGGGATTTCGCTTAATGATACACTACTAGCTGGACCTAAGTTACAAACTAATATTTTTGATGTCCTTACTAGGTTTCGATGGCATAAAATAGTCTTTACGGGTGACATAAAGGCCATGTATCGTCAAATCCTCGTGCCAAACGAGGACGCTGAGTATCAGCGGATATTGTGGCGACCTTCGACTGACGGCCCAGTTAAAGACTATCGTTTGCGGACGGTAACTTATGGTGTGAAATCGGCTCCGTATCAAGCTTTGCGCACAATAGCACAGATAGCGGAGGAGACTGCTGACTCCTATCCTGAAGGGTCACAAGTGCTTGGGAGAGACATTTATGTTGATGATGTCGTGACAGGCGCTGACTCTATTGAGCAAGCTTTAAAAATTAGATCAGATTTATCTGAAATTTTGTCGTCGGGTGGGTTCCATTTGAGAAAATGGACCTCCAACCATAAAGGTTTTATCGTTGACCTTCCATCTTCTGAGTTGTATTCGAGTGATTTTAAACATTTTGATGAACTTTCGGATTTGTCCCTTAAAATATTGGGATTGTTATGGCGTCCACAAACAGATTCGTTCCAATTTGAGGTTGCAACACCACGTGATCAGAAATGTACTAAACGTACTATTTTATCGAATATAGCGCGCATATATGACCCGCTAGGATTCTTATGTCCTGTCACGTTTCACGCTAAATATTTAATGCAGGTCTTGTGGTCATCTGGGGTGCAATGGGACGATGATGTTCCAGAAGCAATCACATCAGAATGGATGAAATTTACCGATCAACTTCCGTCGTTGAAATCTGTCGTTATTCCCCGTCGCATCATCCATTCGTTTGTTTCATTACAATTGCATGGATTTTGTGATGCGTCGGAGCGTGGTTACGCTGCTGTCGTCTTCTGTCGTGTCGATGACACACAAGGCTCTACTTTTGTAGAGCTTTGCTGTGCCAAAAGTAAGGTTGCGCCTCTGCGTAAATTATCAATTCCTCGATTGGAACTGCAGGCTGCCGTGTTGTTGGCAGACCTGATGCAGTCAACACAAGAGGCATTAAAACCTCTCTATGTTGTTCAGGAAATATTTGCATGGTCAGACTCGACCGTAACGTTAGCTTGGATCAAGTCGTGCCCTTCACGCTGGAAAACATTTGTTGCAAATCGTGTGAGCCATATCCAGGATCTTGTTGCTCCTGATCGCTGGCGTCACGTCAGTACACACCACAATCCTGC
The DNA here is from genome assembly GCF_023078275.1 of Leguminivora glycinivorella. Lineage (NCBI taxonomy): Eukaryota > Metazoa > Arthropoda > Insecta > Lepidoptera > Tortricidae > Leguminivora > Leguminivora glycinivorella. The sequence continues at coordinate 27,556,563 of NC_062972.1, forward strand.
TGATGCAGGATCCAGGGGGTTACTGCCTGAAGATTTGGTAGAGTGTGATATTTGGTGGAAGGGTCCGTCGTGGTTGGTAAAGGAAGAGAAGGATTGGCCTTGCTCACCTTTGCACGATCCAAGCAATGACTGTATTGTAGAGGAACAACGTATTTGTAGCTTACTCGTGACGGCCGATCCTAACTTAATTGATGAAGTCCTTAGCAGGTTCTCCTCGCTTTTCACATTAAAGCGTGTGTTAGCCTACTGTTTCCGTTTTTTACGGTCAGCTAAGGATGGAAAAGTTGTCGGATCTCTACAGTCAGCTGAAACCACTGCAGCTCTCATGTTTTTAGTAAAACATGTGCAGCTCACTTCGTTCAGTGTAGAGATCAATCAATTAAGGGAGGATCGTTTGAACGCATTGCCAAAGGGTTTGCGCAAGCTTTCATTATTCATTGACAGTCAGGGTATTGTCAGGGTGGGCGGTCGCTTGGCAAATTCTCCTATTAAATTTTCTGTCAAACATCCCATTTTATTGCCTCGCTCCCACCGACTCACTATTTTAATAATTGACGAATATCATAAAAGATTTTTACATCCAGGTGCCCAAACTTTACAAAATTTACTTGCGCAAACGTTTTGGATTTTGTCGCCAAAGCGAGCAATTCAGGCAGTGATTGGAGGCTGCGTGAAATGCTTTCGTGCCAATCCCTCTGCGGCATCTCCGCCGCTTATGGGAAATTTGCCTACTTTTCGCGTCTCGCAAATTAAACCTTTTTCGAGTGTCGCCATTGATTATGGAGGACCATTTGATATCGCTTTCGGTCGTGGCCGTGGTGCGAAAACGTACAAAGGTTACATCTGTGTTTTTGTATGTACTAGTACCAAAGCCATTCACATAGAGCTTGCTTCAGAGTTGTCGACAGAAGCTTTCCTCTGTGTTCTTAAACGGTTTGTCGCTCGTCGTGGTCGATGCAGTAACATTGTCTCTGACCAGGGTAGGAATTTTGTGGGCGCTAGTAACTATCTTGGTTCACTCATGAAAGGTGCTGCTGATGCCCAAGAAATTAAATTCTCGTTTAACCCTCCGGGTACGCCTCATTTTAACGGATTAGCTGAAGCCGGGATACGCTCGGTTAAGACTCACCTCGCACGGGTTGTAGGTAATCAAAGGTTAACCTTCGAGGAATTTTATACAATTCTGACTCAGATTGAATCTATGCTCAACTCTCGTCCATTGACACCTCTTAGCTCGGATCCTAGTGATCTCTCAGCCTTAACTCCAGGCCATTTTTTAACTCTGGAACCGTTGTCGATTGTCCCAGAGGAAAATCTTGTAGATAAAAAAGTAAGTGTCTGTAATCGTTGGAAAATGATACAGAAAATGCATCAAGACTTCTGGCGTAGATGGCACGCTGAGTACGTCCATACTCTACAACAGAGGACTAAATGGAATAAAGTAAATACAAACATTGTCGTGGGTTCCTTGGTCTTGTTGATTAACGAACAGACAAGCCCTTTAAAATGGCCTCTTGGGCGCATCGTTGCTCTACATCCCGGAGTTGACGGTGTCTGTAGAGTGGTCACAATTCAAACTGCTACTGGTCAGTACAGAAGACCAGTTGTGAAGCTGTGTCCTTTACCACTTTCAAATTAACTTTCGTCGTTCTAGTATTATCACTTAGTTTAACATTATAGTTTTTAAGTAGTTTGTCGAACTCTAGCACTATTTGTAGAGTAAATATTGCATATTTAGGTGAGCGGTATGTTCAACTTTCGTATGAATATCGGTTTTTTAAAGAAACAACACTATTTTGTCTTTAGCTTCCGGTGTGTTTAGCCCGGCACTAATCATTTCCGGTAGCCATTACCTCACATTCTTTTCGCTCTCGATCTAACTTGCGAACGCGTCGCTGCATTAAAATTGCCATTTATTGCTAATTAAATAGTTAAAGTCACATTTTCCCAACAATTATCGTTAAATTAAGTTTAAACTCAGTGCTAGTCACATTATCAAAGTGGACAGGAAGAAAGCTCTGCTCCAAGAACAGTTCTGGGCTCGAGGAGACGGTAAGCCGGGCCCGCACGTGCGCCTTGCATACCAAGGCTGATGGTAAGCGAGCTGAAACCAACCCACTGGAACCTCATGCTAAAAGGTATGTGACATATGCACTGTTTTTTTCCCAGTAAGTGTTTTGTTTAAATCTCTAAAATTTCGAGTTATCTTTGTCAATTTCGTCTTAAAGATATTTTATTAAATTACAGTCCGCTCAATTAGTTCATCATTAAACAAAGCAAGCACACATACTAAAAATGACTTTTTCTAACTAAACTAGTCACAATAAAATAAGGTATTAATACTATGATAATAATACCCTGTAAATAAACCTATTGATTGAAATGTTTTAGTAATAGAGATGTGGATATTATTTTTAATTAAAAGAAATGAAATTCGTTTTGTACGACATCCGGTTAGTACGACGTAATATCAGCTATCCCTTGAGCGTCGTTGTAACCAGAGTCTACCGTATATTTCAAACTATATTTTTTAAAAGAAAGGTAAAATGGAGATCTTGGTTTTCTTACATCAATTGCTTGTATTACTAGCTAGGGGCTCTGGGAGCTGTAGAACTTCGCCACATGCCTAGAAAATGCAAAACTGGCGTCACATTCAAACCACACAAGCCTTTTTTGCAATTTACTCATTTAACAAAATTTCCAAAAACTGGATAAAAATGATCTTCATCGTGCAAGTAATACCTGCTACGATATCATCAACATCAGAATTCTCAAAGGTAATAGTAATTATTGCGTAGTACGGCCATTTACTAAAAATCCTCAAAACCGGTTAATAACCGGTTAACCGGTTTTGAAGGAAAAGTCTCGGTTATTAACCGGTTTTTTTAGTTAACCGGTTTTTGCAAACCCTAGTATATACCCACACTTTTCCCGCTCCGATATATGTATTAAACAGTCCATGTACTTAGGTACAGTCACTGTTTAATAATATCGGAGCTGGAAAAGTGTTTAATATTCTTTGGTCATATTGTGTTTTCTTTTGAAGTGTCGTTTGGTCACACAAAGAGAGATTCAGAGTTTGAAGGACATTTTTTTAAATTCTGCTACACGCATGCCTTATTTAAACGCAATAACTCAATAAGACTTGTCCGTAGCATTTGGCACCTTTTTTACCTATTTTGTCCGGTCATACGAATGACACGTGTGAGTTGCAATAGTAATTATTTCCCGTGTCCCGTTCACCCTGTTAATAGCCGGGGGCATTCCGCACACGTACCCAACTAATAACGAGGAAAATGTGGGGCGTTCGATAGCCCGCGCGAGCCACAGGCGGAGGGCGGGTTAACATTTACTATCAGGAAAAGATCGTTTTTGTACAGTACTTGTTACAAATAAGCAGTCAAATTGGACCTCTTTTCTCGAATAAATACATAAAAGAAAGCCAAAGTGACGACCGGTCTGGCTCAGTCTGTAGTGACCCTGCCTGCTGAGCCGCGGTCCTGGGTTCGAATCCCGGTAAGGGCATTTATTTGTGTGATGATCACAGATATTTGTTCCTGAGTCATGGACGTTTTCTATGTATATAAGTATTTTTATATTATATATATTGTTGTCAGAGTATCCACAATACAAGCCTTCTTGAGCTTTCCGTGGGGCTCAGTCAATCTGTGTAAGAATGTCCTATAAAAAAAAGTCGGATAGCCCTGTTCAAGATGGGTTTATGTTTTCAAGCAGTTCGATGAACATGGTATTCTTTACAACTAGGGAACAAATCAAATTATGGCGGGCGGGTGGTCTAGTGGTGAAGACGTTAGCCGCGTAAGCTGAAGACCCGGGTTCAATTCCCGGCTCGGCCACAAGTGGACCTTGTCGTTTTTTCTTTCGTGTATGATATCTATTGCAATTTATGATATTCTTTTTCATATATATTTAAACCATGGAATAAAATGGCGTCCGGTAAATAGAAGATGGACATCTACATAACGATATAACTAGTTAATCTTCTTCATGAGGCAAAACACAAATTGAGCCTAAGAAGAATCAAAGCTTAGCTGTCGGCCGTACCGCGATTCCAAGGATACATTTCTTTTGATCTAAAAGTATGTACCTATATACAGATTCGCAATATGAGTCCAAGGAGTTTTAAATTTACTGTGTCCTAGCAGATGCTTATATTTACTCCGCTTTTTCCCTAAAATCAGACCATGGAAGAAACCCGAGAAAAATTGCAGACGGTAAATCAAAGCTGTCCTGTCGGCCGAGTTTTGGTGCTGAGGATAGATTTATCGATCCAAATGTTTCATACATTGTATACAAACATACAAAACAGAAGTGTAAATTTTTGACATGTCCCCCGCTCTTCCCGTTGAGTCAGACCACAGAACAGACCCAAGAAAGATGGTGGGCGGTAAATCAAAGCTATCCACTCGGTTGCTCTGCGGTGTTAAGGATAGATTTATACCGACCTCGATCCAGATGGAACATCTGGATCAAAGGTTCATTACACCTACAAACGTAGTTTTTAATAATACCAGTTTTTGACATGTCCCCCGCTCTTCCCGTTGAGTCAGACCACAGAACAGACCCAAGAAAGATGGCGGGCGGTAAATCAAAGCCGTGCTGTCGGCCTCGCCGCGGTGCCGCCGCATATTAAACCGAAGAGAGTTATACATACCACTACTAGCGTATCAGCCGGTGGAAAACTGTGGACTCAAGGACGCCGTCGTGTATCCTCAGACGTGTTAAGACATAGTGGTCCTTGGCAAAATAAGATTTTTGAAAACCTTATTCTCATTGGATACGTCTCTGTCCGAACTAACTTCACAATTCTCTGAGAAAAACTTTACGAAAATATCAGTAATTAATCCTCGTCCACCGGGCCATCATGTAATCACCCCTGTCCCATAGGGCACCACAATACTATAAATTTTCATTTTACTTGGTCGAAATTGTTTCCTTACTCTAACTAATATTTATGTGCCGCAGCTCCCTTTGCGTCAGTGTCATTTCACAACAACTTACTTCCGGGCTAAATTTTGCCCTGTAGCATTACTCCGGGGAATTACTACATAGCTCTAGGTCGCAAAAGACAACTTTATAAATAAATTTGGCCAATTGTAGAATCAATAATGAAGTAGCTAACATTAAATAGTAGATAGTAAGTATACTCCCCAGGCGGTCTAGCACAACTTTCGTCTCGTGAGGGAGTCCATTATAAATATAAATATAAATATAAATATTGGGGACACGTTACACAGATCAACTTAGCCCCAAACCACAGCTTGTACTATGGGTGCTAAGCGACGATATACATACTTAAATAGATAAATACATACTTATAGAAAACATCCATGACTCTGGAAGAAATATCGGCTTAGCACACAGAACTTGCTTAGCAGGAAGGGTCACTACCGACTGAGCCAGACCGGACGGTCGTCAAATTTTGCACTCTTGATGGATCAGATACGGACTATGTAGTTGCATTTATAGAGCTGAGAACTGGATATATCTGTGAGTATTTTATAGTACGACGTTGACTATGACAGAGTAGCCTTTGCAATCACTGGCATTCGTATCTCCCTATACCAAGAAACAGTTTTTCTCTATTAAAATGTGTGAGGTATAACAAATCTAAAACTAGATATCGTCAAACTTCTAACACGAGAAGACTACGCCGCTGCAAACGGAATACGTAAAAATTTGTCGTTCCATTCGGAAACAGAATACGAAAGATACTCGTAATTTTTACAAGCTCTTATATCGCTCGGTCACGGAATTGAAACCGTATGTCATGGATGAGGAGCTCAATTTCCAATAGCAGATAATCCGAGAGTATTTCTTCAAAATAGTACAGATTTATCGGTTATAATTTCAAACGGCGATAGAGGAAATTCTTTTCTAGGAAATGCGGAAGGAAAATCTGTGAAACTCGAACATGTTAAGGATCTTTTTTATTTTTTAGGGTTTTGTCACTTAGGACTTTTTAAATTACGGTCATTTCATACACAATAGCGTAGGTATGTATCAGTGGGAATCTGTCGGATTGTAGGGGAAATTTGGTTCGAATGATCGGGAAATAGTATTCTGGGTTATATTATTTTATGGGATGAATAATATTATTGAGACCTTCGGAACCCAAATTGATTCCCTGGTTTAGCCAGGGGCCATTTGTATTATGGTTGGTATTATTTTATTTAGTAAAATTTTGTGTCCTTTGTATGACTGGTATTAAGAGTTGCCTATCTATATGTAAATCACTCTCAAAGAATCGTTAAATAGGTACAATACCATGCTGTCTTTCATATTAAGTAGGTACGATTTTTTTTACTTGGCCACTTGGTGGCTAAAATATAGGTAATTTTAGCCACCTTACCTTGACTTGAGTAATAAGTTGCACGCAAAGCAATAAGGCAAGTTAATGTAGGAAGTTTCATGATCCATACGGAGAATTTGCTCCAAGTGAGTAAAAGTTATTCGGCTTTTGGCATCCACTAATGCAGTGGTGAGCAGGTGGACTTTAGTTTAATTCAAACGCATAGTTGGTAACTCTGGATTAAACTCTCTTTAGCTATACATATATACAGGATATTTTATTCTACAAACATGTGTGTTGTATTATAATAAACAACTAACTTTTTCCTGCGGCTTTGCTCGCGTTAAATTCGAAAATTGCAGAATGATCCATACAAACTTCAACTTTTTTAGGAAAGTGGGGGTCAGATAGAGACAAAAAGTAGACTATGACTTTCTTCATCCCTTCAACTATCTCGACATTCTCGACTTAAAAAATCACGTCAGTTCGTCGCTCCGTTTTGACGTTAAAGACGGACAAACAAACAGACATACACACTTTCCCATTTAATTTATAATATTGGCATGGATATTAGTTGGAACCTTCATGGTAATAAATTTATTAAAATTTTGAATTTCAGAACTATTACTAGGTACTCCAAACCTTTCATATTCAGTTGCAATTCGATTAAGATCTCGTCTGGTACAGGAATATGCATTTCCTGTGTACCGAGCTGATCTAGGTACATACACAGCTGTACCAGTCACTTCCAACCCCTTTGAAGTCAATTCGAAACGTTTAGCCGTTGACAATGTAACACAAATATGCTTCGATAGTGAGGTGACAGCATGTACGTAGCTAGCTCTAGTCTAGCGTAAGTAAGATTAAAATCTTCAAAGGAGAAAATGTTCATAATGTATTTAGAATTGTAACATTGAAGTATTCCATAATTATACCTACAGCTTAAGTGCAGGGGCAAATAGGAAAACGTTTTAAAAATAATCGAGTGTACCTTTTGGAATAGTAAAACGATTCTGAATATCTCTACCGGTTACCTCTACCCATCATATTACCTATACGCCTACTTGTATATAATATAACAATACAAACTTCTTCTTTGCCTAGCCTTTTCCCATTCAAACTGTTCTTGAAAACACAAACTGCCGATTCCGATTATTAATTTGACAAGGTTGCATCCCATTTTGATATAACCTTGATTGCGACTGCGAGAGTGCGAGCAACAATCAAATTACCTAATAGTGCTCATCCCCTCAAAACTAGACTAGTCTAATCTTAAGCGTTGGCTACCTATAAGTATATATAACTCGTTGTTTTATAAAGCCGTATCACAATTTTAAAATAGAATTGGCAACCCAAACATTTTACCGTGCTGAAAACCGGTTCCAGTAAATTCGAAAGCGGGGAACGTCCCTATTTATTTATTGTGTCAAATGGAACGCTTTGAATCGGGCGGCTTTGGATTTGTTTTAAATAGGCAAACAGTGTTCGAACAATCCAACTGATTTTCCGAACAGTTCGCAGTTTCCGATGATTTCAACTGAACAATTTATCAAATTGGATGCACATTATATCTAATAGACTATCGAGCAAGTTGATTTGCGATCCGTAATAGGTAGGAGAATAACATATTTTATAACCAGCGGGCGTTATGATTATTTTAATTGTTACTGAAGCTTTAGTAGATTAGGTTATTTGGTGATGAGCTGATGAGGTAAATTTTCTTTATTTGTTAGTTCCGTAGCAGCTAGATTATTTGGTGAATGAAGTACATATATTTTTGCGAATGTGTTTTTTACAACGAATAGTAAGAGCTGTGAATTTGATTTCGTCGCGTCCATTTCGCATCGTATTACATTTATGTAATTTTACCTATACTAGGAATTTTACTAAGAATATTTTGTAGATACGACAAATCTTCAGAACTAGATTAATAACACCGTATTAATTATTAAATCACTGTTAATCTCTTCAATCAATTTGAAACATTTTGTTGGTGACATGAATTCCAAAACTATTTAAATTTGAAACACAATCATAACCAATTTAAAAGCAAATTAACATTTTAGAAACAATTAAGGCACTAACTTTTTATAGCTTAATTCAATTACAAATATAATAACTTAAGAAACTTAGGCACAACTCGTACAAAATATCAATCCATTAATTTGACTAATAATTTAATTGATTGATCATAGTAGAAATTCTCGTTATTAAAAGTCCTCGCAGAAATATCTAATTTGAACCCAATATTTTTTATTTGACGACCGGTCTGGCGCAGTCGGTAGTGACCCTGCCTGCTGCGCCGCGGTCCTGGGTTCGAATCCCGGTAAGGGCATTTATTTGTGTGATGAGCACAGATATTTGTTCGTGAGTCATGGATGTTTTCTATGTATATAAGTATTTATATATTATATATATATATCGTTGTCTGAGTACCTGCAACACAAGCCTTCTTGAGCTTACCGTGGGACTCAGTCAATCTGTGTAACAATGTCCTATAATATTTATTTATTTAAAAAAAATAATTTTACAGCCTGGTTTATCACGCGTAATACTTGCGTGATAAACCAGGCTGTAAAATTATTTTTTTGTGCCCGTGTGGTGACGGGTTAAGAATGTCACTCCCCCCTTTCTTCCCGTCGGTGTCGTAGAAGGCGACTGTGGGATAGGGTTAAATTGTGGCGTAGGCGAGAGGCTGGCAACCTAGCTGTCACTGCAATATCAGTTTCGTTTTCTTTCAACCCCTTATTTGCCAAGAGTGGCACTGAAACTTGAGTAGTTTCATGTGCTCTGCCTATCCCTTCATGGGATACAGACGTGATTGTATGTATGAATGTATGTATTACTACCTACTCTCTTTTTAACCCGTAAATGGCGCGGTGGGAAATAATCCGTCGCCGTACATATTTAATCCGACTAACTTCCGCGGTTACTCCGGGTTAGCGTTAATTAAGCAGCTTCGTATTTAAATTTTGCTTTTCTGTTTCCTGCATGTTGAAGTAAAGAAATCTTATTAAATTTATGAGTTAATTTTAGTTTGAAATCTCTTGTCAAGATTGTTATAGTTTTTATCGTCTCGAGGAAAATGTGGATGGAACGAAAGCAAGTTAATGATAAGATGACGGGTGACAGAGATGTATGCTGCGCCGACCCCAAGTGACTGGGCTAAAGGCAAGCGAATGATGATTTTGATCGAGATTCGAAGTACATTTCATTTCATTTTATTATTATTATTTATAGGACATCCTTACACATATTGACTGAGCCCCAAACAGAAAACATCCATGACTCAGGAACAAATGTCTGTGCTCATCACGCAAACAAAATCCCTTACCAGGATTCGAACCCAGGACCGCGGCGTAGGCAGGGTCACTACCGACTAGGTCAAACCGGTGGTCATTTGCGTCTTTCAATATATTTGTCAGCTTTTAACATGAAATTTGGGCTATTTGTAATACGATAATCGATACCGTAAATGTTACATAATAGTACATTACATCAGAGGCCTGGAAAATGAGGATTTCCGGCCAAGTGGGTATATACCCGGATAGGGATACGAGGCCGGGAATCCGTTTTCACGCCGAGGCATGTATAGTGCTTTTCTCAAACATACAATGAAATAAAATAAAAATGCTCTAAAGGACAATATTTTATAAAAAAAAGTTACTTTGCAGGCCTAGGCCTAAAAAATAATATGAAATCCCTTTACAGTCCTCTCGAGTTGTTGCGCCCAAAAAGCGATACTTCCCAGCCCATTTTAAGGAACGTAAAGACACTATTTCATTGCATGTTTGAGAAAAATAAATGTGATATTTTTGCCGTTTGGTTTCTCCATGATTTTCCGTGTCACTTATCGACCAAAGAATTTTATTTAAATGCCAAAAACTCTTAGTAAGTAGATATAAAGGTTCTTGTCAGATCGTTTAATTAGTAATATTAATGTAGTTCTTTAAGATCTCGGCCAAAGGTCTTATTAGTATGTGACCGTTAACCTTGAGCATCAAGTTCATACTTCCTATCTCATCGAGAAACCTCCTCACGTACTTCCTTATCTGACTCCCTGATTTCAAATTTCAAACAAATATTTTTTCTACCATGAGTTTGTTTCGTTCTAGAATACGTTAATCGATAGCGTAAAGGTCAAACGGTTACCGTTTGGGGTCACTGTTCAGCACGTTCACCACGCAAAATGTCATTTTTAACTGATTTCAAAAAAGGAGGAGGTTCTCAATTCCACTGTTTTTTTTCTGTAATGTTTTCGCTGTTGAGTAGAAATATAGGAGGGAACAGTGATTCGGTGGGAACAGTGACTCGAATGTGCTACATATTCTAACGTAAATGTGACTATTAAAAGAATATTAAATTTTATATAAGTTCGGGAAAGCAAATAAAATCATACTATTACTGTCTACCTTCGTTGTAAGTGATTAGAAATGCACAAGAACTAACCGGGTCTACAACCGGATCAACCCATCAAAGAGAAATATTAGACTATTAATGAGTAGGGCCTCTGTTATTGGCAGACTTTGATTGGCAGTTTAAATGTGGACGAATTAAAATAAGGAACCAACTTCGTAGAAATCCGCCGAGATTTGAACACGAGGCAAATGTATTTAGGTATAAATGTTTGAGTGCGGAGCGGACTCAATGGGATTATTTTATTACGTAAAAGGTAAACTTTATCGATTACTCATTTAATTTAATTTGTATACAATACAAACATATGCGTTAAAAGCACGCCTGTTTCTCTAAAGGGGTAAGTAGAGCACAAGAAAATTTTCAGTGTTTCAGTTGTGATATTGCAGTGGCAGGTTGCAAGTCCGTCGTTCACACCATAATTGAACCCATATCCCACAGTCGACTATTACGACACATTCGGGAGGAAAGTTGGTGAAATTCGTAACTCGTCGCATTACGTGTGGTTTTAAATTGCGTTTTCATGTTACCCGTTGTAACATGAGGAAAACTAATAGCATCATACTCCTGATCACATTTTAACACTAAAATTGTTAATTTTATAAATAACATTTAATTTTGAATTTAGGTATAAATTCGTCCAAAATAGCAAAAAATAAATAAGATTTTTTTTGCTAATGTTATCTCAAAATATAACATATTTTTTGTTTTGTTATCTGAAATACGTGTTTTAAATTAATCGGTTTCCTCACGTTACCAATTGTAGGTACCAATTGTAATGCATGACAGTGAATGTGGCAAAACATCAATAACAATAATCAATGCGCGGAATAATTAATCATTCGGTCAACATGATGAAATCACCGGGCCGTTAAACGGTTATGTTTGACCGGCAAACACGGACTGATTAGGGTCAACCCGAGCATTTGGGGGGTTATGCTATTGTGTACTCTTAATATATTAATAATGATTTGAAGCTTGCTGAAATTATTGAAATTAAATTGTGGATTGTTTCTGAAATACTAGTAATTTATATGTAGGTTGTTAATGAATTAGGCATTATTGATCATTGATAAATGGCGGGAACTATTAATAAATATTAATTTAACAAATCTAACAAGCCGTTCGACATTTCGATTTCTGTTTGTGAAGGACACAATTTACGGATTTGTAAGAGGTAAAATTGGGCCTTAAATAAAAATATGTTGATCACTGAATTATTTATTAGTCTAGTCGAAATAGGGTGGTACTTTTTGCGTGAGAACGACACTAATGCACGTTGAAGAATAAGCCAAGGTCTGCAGTATCGTTCGAATCAAGCGCAATACAAATGCAATTGGATGCAACTGGCCTTACTTTCAAACAATATCATACCGCTCCGGAATACCAAATTGCGTTATCATACAATATGGATCGGTATTTGAAGTATTTGAACCGACAAACTATAAATGGAATCGGGGCAATAGATCGCATATATCTGGTCCAAATGTATCAACCAAATGGTTGATGTTATCGGGATGAGTTAGACCGGTCAATATTTGTATGTGAAGCTGCATATGGAGATTGGTTAAGTTAGAATAGAATCAAGCTTGAGTTAACAATTGTAGCAGTAGATGCCAAACCATGCAGATAAGTTGGTCTAAATGCCACGGTAGTGAATTCTGACTATTACTGGTAGGTGCTGGTAGGTATTTTTTTCGAACCCTAAAATGCATAAAATTCACGTCGGTATTCTTATGTTGTTATGGGTAGGAAGATCACATGAAATTGCTCAAGTTTGAGGGCCACTCGTGCACTCTTGACAATTAAATGGTTGAAAGAAAATGAAATTGAGATATTGCGGTAATGGAACTTATAACCCAAAGTCGACTTCTACGACATTCAAGGGAGTAAAGGGGGTGGTAAAATTCTTAACCCGTCACCACACAGGACACAAATAGGGGCCCAAGGTTTGAGTAGGTAATTTATGTTATAAAAAATAATGAGGTGAATTTCAAACTTACGTCAAGTAGGTACATCATTCACACAGTAGCAGGTATATAATTGTACAGTCAACCAATTGGAACCCTAGGCCACTGTAGAACTATGTCATAGTGACGTTATAAATCAGATTGTAAGAAATCTCTTACTGCTTGTCATTTTGACATGGTTGTAGAGGTTCTAATTGGATTACTGCAGCCTTACCACGATCTTTTTAAAAACGATTCAAACGCAGAGCAGTTCAGTTTAGGTGCCTAAACTGAGCGTCTCAATTTGCTACCATGACCTCCAATGTTCAGAGTCGAAACTGAACCGCGTACAAGTGAATGAAAGACCGATATTGTCTCTGGTTCGCAACTGAATCGTGTTGACAAGAAAAGGATGACGCTATAGGAATCGTATAAATCTATCTCGTTTTCCCCTTGTGACGTTTGATCGTTCGAAAACCAGGAACGATTACTAATTTTTAATTTTATTTTATTCTTAAAACTGGAAAAAGAAACATTTAAAATATTTAAATGTAAAATTCACAATAATTACAATGATTTTGTGTAAAATATCGTGTCTTTTTGAACAAAACTATAAATAAATGATAAAAATATATATAATGACATTAATGACAGTTCGTTAAAGCTTATGTTTAGAACATCGCGCCCTTGACTAGTAGGTAATTAATAATAAAGTTTTTATTTATGTATTTGAAGTGCTGTGCTCGGCTATAGAACTCGCAGTGTTTGGATGATATTTTAACAAATACGTAAGTCATTAGTATTTATAGGTAGCTCACTCGTGTCTAAATTTAATGTATATCGCTAAGTTATGCTAGACCTAGTTGATTCCTTAGCCATCCTAGTTCTAGGCATAGTTTGTCGCAAGTGTTAACATGACTCCCTGCATATCGACTAAAAGGATCAGACTTTTTCTCGCTCTTTTTGATTTGCGTTTTTGCGAAAGTTGCGATATCATAGGGCACTCTAAAAATGTAAAAACGTGTAGTTAGTTGGAATAGTTGGTCCGTAAATAATACTAAACAAAATCATAAAACTTTATATTTTATTATCGAATCGGTAAGGATCGAAAAACCAAAATAATAAATTAATCAGGTGATGAAACTAGCTTTAGTTTTATTTTCCATCTCCTACTCCTACAATATTTAGTGTCGCTAGTGTTACAACAAAGCGATTCAGAATAATGCGGTATGTGAGTAACTTTTTATGAATCGCTAAATTTGACATTCCTGCGATTCAGTTTAGGCTCAAGTGGCATGTCATGGTACGAAATACACTTGAGATGAGTGAATGAAACGGCTGGGACGCTTATCGCTCGCTCGGTCGAAATTTGATCGCAATAACAATGTCGTGGTAGGAAATAGCGACGCAGTTCAGTTTAGGTCCTAAACTGAATCGCGTTAAGAGATCATGGTAAGGCCCCTGTACACTAAAAATAACATATATATTAGTTATTTACTTTATTATCTGAGACATCATTCTAAGAAAGTTAATGTCAAGCTTCTTTTAATTATTAGCAAGGTTTCTGCGTGAAGTAACGTGAAATCCAACGGCATAATCTCTCATCAAACTAATTCAGCCGAAGCTTATGGCTACGAAAGAGATTCCAAATCAAAGGGCGGTCTCAAAGGCTTCTAAATTAAGGAAAATCCTATTTAAATAGCGTACAGAATATCCATTCTTAATTGAAAGGGTGTAAGGGCCAAGTTAGGGTACTGGTAAATGAAGATCAGGCGTGGATAAGATTGGGAACTTTTATAAAACGTCATAGTGGATTTGGCGTTGACGGCCTATTTTCCGAGTGTGCCTTATTTGTGTTGCTAAGGCCTTATTTAGTTGGCGTACTTAGGAAACTAAATGAATGCTCGTAATATTGTAAGAAATGACTCAACTTGATCGGTATAAGCTTTATTGCGTTCGATTTACATTGATGTTTAAAAACCACGTTCTGAAAGGTAATTCGAAAATAGGTAGTATAAATTTATTAAGTAGGTACCTACAACTCTGATAACTGCTGCTTACCAAAACGATTACTTTACATTACCTACGTTAAGTTTTCGAATGAAATGTACACTAGAGGTGTAGATATTAGATACCTTTGTGGTCAAGTAATTAGTATAATTTATGACTTGATTGCATCTTGTGCGCGTTCAATGCCAATGGCGGTAACCCGATAACCTCAACGCTCAAGCCTGATTACAATTATGCCAATATGAAATTAGATTCCCTATATCAATATTTATTCTGTTTGATAGGCTTGATCAGTATAACTATATCCATGTTGTGGTTGTTCTGTAATTGTGTTTTTCATTCGACGTTTATTTGGTTATTATGTGTTTATACAAACATTTTAACCTACAGAATCTTGAGAGGTACTTACTGTAAAAAAAGAATTAAGGCTTCGACCTTAAAACGGCAATTAATGCCATTTAATTATGTCTGCCTACTTGTTGATGCGTTCGAGTTTTTTCGATGTTCACGGACCTTTCCTTTGTGATCGAGTTTCACAAAAGGTTGACTGGAAGAGATCCCATTAAGGGATAAGTCCGCCTACATTGTATATTACTGACTCTGTAACTGTGTCTCTTTTGTTTCCTTTATGTACAATAAAGCTTATACAAACAAACAAACAAAGATTTTGATATTTTAACTAAAAACAGCGATGGTTTTGAAATTTGAAATTGAATACCTACACATTCATTACTTATCTGGTATCTCATATGTAACTATCTCAAGCTTATCTTGAAAGCCTGCGGTGTGCCACTTACGAATATCTAGCGTAGGTAGTGACAGCATCTATGACCAGTCGGTAAGTAAATATCTCCGGTAATATAAGGCAGACTTCGTTGCCTAGTAAACCATCAAGCTTGCAATGAGGAAGTAGTTATGCCACTCACCGATATCCAGCGTAGCTACAGCATCTTTCACAAGTCTATAAGTGTCTCCGTTGATCCTCAAGAAGTCAACACAGCCAAGCAGCCCATCAGACAGGCCGAGCTTGTCTTGCAGCCCTGTGGTGTTGCCAGCGCCGCCGAGCCATACTGGCTCGCGGAACGTCATGCGGGAGAAGAGACCCTGTGGACAGAAGGGAGAGGTTAGATTGGATAAAAGGTTAGGTTAAGATTTAACCCATGGAGCGACTTCCCGCCTAAGTTATATATTAGTTAATAGGACGCTCCAAAGTAAATTACGGAATATAAATATCCACGGAGCCACCTCTATGGAAATCGATCTGCGTCATTTCCTTCATCTCAACGTAAGAAAAAAGAAGCTTTGAGAAATATGCTTCAAAGGCTTGAATATTTCAGGATAAGTAAGTACTTAGATTTTATTTTACTAATTTAGTAGGTTAGGTTAAAAACTAATATACAGATTCACAGATATATAGGGTCGCATTTTATAACTTTAACATGGATCATTTTAAGTATTTACATAGATGGGTATTCTCATAAAAAAAGCGTGTTACAAAACACGGAGAAACTAAAAAGCCCTAAATAATAAATCTTCGAATTCAGATTTCTTATCGGATTGCAATAATCTAAACATCCAAATTATAAACAAATCAATTATTTTTGTAGTCGGTACCAGACCTGTTCGTCGCCTTGCTATTACCTGTTTGCCCCACCCAACCATACGCAGGCTGGCCCCGACTCCAAAAATAATTGATTTGTTTATAATTTGGATGTTTAGATTATTGCAATCCGATAAGAAATCTGAATTCGAAGGTTTATTATTTTTGGCTTTTTAGTTTCTCCGTGTTTTGTAACACGCTTTTTTTGAAGGCGGTTTTATTTTTTGTTAAAAAGTTAATTTATTTGTTGATTTTTAGTGGTTCCTAGTGATATTATATGTATCAGTCCGAATATATGTACAGTAGTGAAAGAATTATCCTTTAACTCCTAACCATTGAGGAGTTGACCTTCCATCATCAGCTCAGCCACATAAAATTATTACCATCAGGCGTAAATACTGGTGTACCTTTGAAAAATACACTAAAAACATTACATGTGCCTATAACATTTGAAGAGTTCCCTCGATTTCTCCAAGATCCCATCATCAGACCCCGACTTGGTGCCAATGGGACCATCTCGGGGTTATACCCGTTCGATCAAAAAAAAAATTTTGAAAATCGGTCCACGATTCTCGGAGATATCGAGTAACATACATACAAAAAAAAAAAATCAGTCGAATTGAGAACCTCCTCCTTTTTTGAAGTCGGTTAAAAAGTAAAACGCGGCTATATTTCTCTGAACTAATCTAATGACCAATGACATTTATCCTAATCTAAATGCGCTATATTGGCTTCTAAATTTGTAACTTCAAGAGAAAGGCGTGAAATAAAAAGATCAAACTAAAGCAATCTAAATGAACATTCCAGGAGGGGTATTATCGGCAAAGTTGGCGTAATTGCCCCGCGTTAGGATGGCTTCTTCGAGTGTTGCCTTCAGCTGGAGCCATTATGCAAAAATTGATGCCTGAAGCCTAGCTCGGCTGAAGGCAGGAGATGTACGCGAGTTGAAAGCTTAGAATTTTTAAGTCGCTCCATGTAGATTTTTTTTTGCAGTATGACTATGTAATGTATTGATTCAATACCTAATTAGGTAATTCATGTTCATATGTTCTCTGAGGAATAGGTATTTTATCTAGGATTACAAATAACTTTGGCCTGTTTGAATGTGGCATCAGTATATTAATTATCAGGAAGTAATTTTTCTAACCTAAGGATCGGTTGCGATCGGTATGCCATCGTAATTACTATTTTATTTATATTCTGTGGTAATATGTCCAAAACCTTGCCTCCGTCACACGCACCGCAAATGTCAATTAAAAGTCTTATAATATTTCTCAACGCAACGACCTCCCATATTATAAAGTAAAAAAACGGAGGCTTATACAGTGGTAAATACCACACCAGCATGCATAATGAGAACTACTTTTCTACTAATTCTGTCTGTATCGAATGTGAGGTAGTTCATTCGGCATTGGAGCACGGGGGGTCTTAAACTACCGTCGCTATTCCACTAGCACACACAACTAATACAAACCAGTATAAGGACGAACTTCGAAAACACATTAGTATGTACACATTACTATGCTAAGAGGACTAAATTCTGCCGCATGATATCCGAGCAAACGGCGATTACAAGTTTGATTAATCTTAATTGGGCTGTTACCTACAATAGGGCTTGCACAAGATTGTCGCGAGAATATCTCTCCGCGAGATAGATGACACGTTACGTCTTTGTCTAGTTGTATTAAATTAATGACAAGGACAAGTATGTGCTAGCCCTACAGGCCGAGGTCAACATGACAATCTTTTATCGACAGAAAGTCAATAAAAAAAAATAAGGGTTAGGCCGGGCCCTAGCAGGAAAATGCTTCATTCATATCAAATATCCCGATAATAGTTAAAAGGTCAAATTGACCAAGGATTCTGATTTTGAGCACACGAACTGACAATTATTTGAATTTAATTTTTGAATAGCTAAATGAAATCGCCGGACGATATCGACTGTCAGTTATTCGGCACTGTTACTTGGAACTGGTAGTCTGTGTTTGTCTCTCTGGATAAATTTATTTTGCTTTAGCTGAGGCCACGAATTACGTTGAATATGGGAACATAAGTCTGGTGAAGATAAAATAAACTGCGATAGACGTGATAGATGTGGCGGCGGCACGCCATGTTCCTAATTTGCTGTAACTTCGTAGGCTTTTCCTGCCACGAAAAGCCATGTTACAGCTTTGTACACGTTTGTAGTAAATAATAGTGTTCATTAAAATACCCCGCTGCGTTGTACAAAAACAATTTGTAACAAAATGTGTACGGATTTCCCTCGCCTGCGCTATGACGAAATTAAATCAATTCAATATACACAAATACGTATTTCAATATAATAACACGTATAACAGTAATACAGTTACTAGTTAAATCTTAATCAAAAAGCTGGAGCTTTTTGATGTTGCTGGCAAAAATGGAAAAAAACTGGTGTTTTTCATTTATATTTGAATTTTATTTACAAGTTCTTTCATTTCAGTCAGTTCAATACCAATAATTCCAGTAAATATTGATTTACATTCGTCCACACCAACCACATTTTAAAAGATAGAGTAAATATTTTTTTTTTTGAAGTCGAGTGAACTCCAAAAGGACAAAGTAGACAGGCAGTATTTGTATAAATAAAGCCAGCCAGTCTAGCCGAAATGACAATCGTTGATGCTACGTGGCGATTGAAACGCAGTCTGGTTCTGTCGCGCCCCTAGAAAAGAGCGATAGAGAGAGCTGGCTACGATACGATTACGAAGCATAAGCGATTGTGTCGTTGGCTAGGTATTCAGGCCCCGTAGCCGAATGGCATTTCTCCGACGCCAAACGAAAGCGATACGCCGCTGGCTCTGTCGCGCCAATACGCAAGCGCGATAGAGATAGATATCTACTAGCGCTTCGTTTCGTGAGCGATTGTGCCATTCGGCTAGCCACCCAGGTACGCTCAATACAGACATCTGTCCTAAAACAAATCGCGGCGCAGGAACGAGCTTTGTCACTGAATCCGTTCTTGTGGAAGAAAAATCCAATGTCTATGTCTACGGCACAACGTTTGCGGATTCGCTGATGCGCCTCGTCGGCTGCTGAAGGTACTAGTAGAAATTTATCTAAATGTCCGACGACCGGTCTGGCTCAGTCGGTAGTGACCCTGCCTGCTGAGCCGCGGTCCTGGGTTCGAATCCCGGTAAGGGCATTTATTTGTGTGATGAGCACAGATACTTGTTCCTGAGTCATGGATGTTTTCTATGTATATAAGTATATATTTATCTATATAAGTATGTATATCGTCGCTTAGCACCCATAGTACAAGCTTTGCTTAGTTTGGGGCTAGGTTGAACTGTGTAAGGTGTCCCCAATATTTATTTATTTATTTATTTATTTATGTGCAGATTTACCTACACTTTTCTTAATATATAAGATAATATTCTTAAAATCTGTGTTAAATACATATATGTATTGTGAGTACTGTGTACACACGTCCTACAAATTTATCCTAGAGACATCCATTTCTGGACTTTTCTTGGACACTGAGATAAACGAAGCATGGATAACTAGGGAGACCGGGGCTAGTTGACTATAGGGTTAGGTTGACTAACTATTAAAAAATTGAGCCAGAAATCAAACTTTAGCTAACCACTGATACGATATGAGCTACAAGAGGCTCACGTGACTGAGTGGGGGGAGGTGACGGATTTTCGTACCTCACTGGTTGTTTCGAGTTTGATTTTTGGCTCAATTTTTTATTAGTTAGTCAACCTCCCCCTATAGTCAACTAGCCCCGGTCTCCCCCACTGCTCCGATGTTGGAAAATTACATACCATGGAACAGTTAAAATCATACTTGTCACATAGACTGCACCTAGAATAGGTAACAAAGTAATATCTCTATTCAGTTCACAAATCGAGTTATGCAAACTAAGACGTGTTGCACATGCATATGCAAGTCTACCGACATTCGATTGGCTGAGATCGTACGGCCATGTCAATTGAAAACGGGAATGTAAGTTTAATATGGTAACTTTGATTTGGCATGGTGATTTCAGTTTGGTAAGTGCTTCTTGTCGTTTAAAATTGCAAAATTTACCGAAGCAGCTTCGACTGGGTACTATTAGAACTGGAAACAAGTTAAGGCCATTATTGAAACCGTGGTATCTGCATTACCTACGGTAGATACTGTTTGAAAAAAAAAAACTTAAGTAGAGCTATTTGTTACAATGGACACATCACACCTAGTGGAATAACATTTTGAAATCAACAGAAGTAGATGGAAAAAATAAAAAGTGCAAAAGGATCGATAGAACGAAGTGGATAGCGCTTAGGAACAACAATGAGTAATGCACCGCCATTGAATGGAAATCTCCTTTTTAGACTAGAGTATTCTTACTTTACAAGACGCTTTAAACTCAAAAGTTTTTTATCAGCAAGATGTTTTCTCGTAGCAAAGTGTTTCTGAAGTCATGAATAATTCGTGGAATAGTTTTTACTCAGTCAATTTATCATCCGCTGCCTGTTCCAACTTGTTACCCCCAAATGCTAGCTCATTTTCCACAACCCTTTGAGTCGGACTGTGCAAATGAGGCACCAATGATCGCCTTCGCAATAGTATCCTCATTCAAAAGGAATTTTGATATCTGCTGAATAAAATAGACGTTTAGACTAATGGAAGAAAAGTGATGGGAAGAAAGGAAGACTTTTTATGTTGGGTTTGATATTTTTCTCGTTTAAGGGTCGGGCTTTTCAATGTTACTGTCTATTCACTTTCCTACATTTTCAATGTTGAAGCCAAAACCACGCACTTTTAAAATACTTACTGTTACTTGCGTGATAGTGATATGTGCGGTGATGCAGTTTACCAATGACCGTGCCTATTATTGTCTTGTTTTTGTCTTGTCATATCATACGTAACTTTCGCATCTACTCACTTGTTAGAACGTGACACTTTAGGGCCACTTGCACCACCCGCTTAACTCAAGGTTAGTTGGGCTGTCAACTCTGTCAATTTCCATATAAATGACCCATGGAACATGGCGGATCGTCCTCCGATATATTTTTTTATTTTTTGCATTCTGCTGTTTAATGTATAAGTTTGATAGGATATTATGCAGTGAATAGCCTGCGCAAAGAGTGCATTTAATGAAGAATTCTTTTAGAGATACGAATAACCAATTCTACGGACATCACTCGGCAGTTCGTGGTCCCGGCCGCCATCATGCTTTGTACTGCTGCTCCTGCTATCCTCCAGTGCATCGCGAAGGCCTCGTTCGCAAAAAAACTACTTATACTGTTTTATATATCTCTGTAATTTACTTGACATTGGCAAAGTGCCCTTGGAAGCAAGCAGGCCGTCCCTATCGCACTATTTGTAAGTGCGATAGGGACGGCCTGATATTTTATCGTCTATCGCGCGACCATGCTTCCCGTGCTGGTAGCAGAAAGCCATTATTATACGAATAAAAAAAAAAGTGACCCTTATAGCTAGCTTTTACCCGCGGCGGCTTCGCTCGTGTTAAATGTAAATGCTCCATATAAAGTTTCAACCCCCATTTTAGAAGTGGAGGGTTAGAAAGAGACAAAAAGTAGCCCATGTCACTATCCAATCTCTCCATCCCTTTAACTATCCCTACTTCATAAAATCCCGTCAATCCTTGCTCCGTTTTGCCATGAAAGATGGACAAACAGACAGACACACACACTTTCCCATTTATAATATTAGTATGGATATATCTGCTTACGTACTTATAATACATTCAATGACTAAAACGGGATTGTTTGAATCTAAAAATCCCCTCACTCAACTTTCAATCAAAAACCTACACCACGAGACAATACCTCTCAACGCTAAAACAGACATCATATAAAACACCTACACACACAAGTACCTATTCATACACCATCTCAACCCACATAAGCTTAATTAAGCCTGAACCTTTACGGCTTTTTATAGCCGTTAACCCTTTAGCGCTCGCGGCCCTCAGACGTTTACCCGCTTTGGTTAGTCGTTCGTGTTATATGCGTGTGATACGTGTAATGAGGAACAATTTGGTGGATCACGGTGGATAGTGGTTTTATGGCCTGAGAAGCAATACAAATCACCGACGGTGAATTGTCCAATGAAAGTATTAAGTAGTATAAAGGATCATTCATATATAGCATTTACAGTCTCCAGTCTCCACACTAGGAATCGTACCTCATTTTTTTTAGGCGCCACCTATTAAATCACCGTAACCTATCTGGCAGGATCGCCATGAAATGTAGGAGGTACCGGAGGTAAATAATAAGACAAGACTGTGGTGAACTCTGTATATTTGACTGAAGATACATCGTGTTTATATAGTAGGATATTATCTAATTATCTATTAATGTGGGAGTTATCATGGTATCTATTCCATGATATTATGTGCTCATATTTCAAAGGTTAATTGGTACTTGATACTTGATACTTTATTATCTTATTGTTAATCTAATGTTCTTTAAAGGTTATCTATTTAAGATGTGTGAGTGTATGACGCTGCTATGTGCTACTGTGACCTCACTACAGGACGCCTGCAACACATGCGCGTTGCCGACCCATTAGAATCTTGTACACTCCTTTTTTGAAGAACCCCATCCTGTAGTTCATCGGAAATACCTCGGCATGAGCTCCCCATTCCACAGCCGGAGCGTCCGCGGGAGGAAATTCCTTTGAAACCGCACGGTGCGCGACCATTTAGGTTTAAGTATTTACCTTTAAGTTGTGATTCGTCAAACATGTGTGTCCTTTCTACTATTGTGTGATTTAATTACTACTTTTAATTAATACATATTTTCAAAAATCAAAATTCTATAAACCATGATTTCGGCAATCACTCAGTGAGCAGCGGGTGTTTTGTGGATACCATTAGTTTTTAATATGTCACTCAATAAAGCTTAAAATCGCGATATATACACGTAATTTGTGGTTCAGCAACCGTGGAGGCGTCGCTCACTTCCTCCATACAATGAATATCATAACCCGCGAAGTTTGCGTTATCGAGAAGGACTTTTTCTACTCCCGAACTGTTATTCGTCATTAACAGGGTCGTGCATAGATCTTTAAAAACCCTACATAAAAGTCTATTCCCCAAAGTCCGCCGTCTTGCCGCGCATGCGCGCAGTAACGAAAAAATTGAAAACGCATTGTTGGGCTCTGTAACCATGGCAAGGCATTGTCATAACGTTACTGCACGCGTGTGCGGGAAGCCGGATATGGTAGGCGTGTACAGTGGATACATGTAGAACTCAACATCATAGTGTAATAATGGAAACAATGGATTAGTTACAAATGCTCCCCAGTCGAGATTTGCCTCGCTTTACCTTATATTAAAAGTCATAGAATTGTGTAGAACTCACTGCACCTTAACATCGATTAAAGCCAAGTTCAACCTCATTACTCATGTTTAGGCTTCGCGCTAAATTAACACATCTTTATGGCTTTTATAGCCCTTAAACCTTTGATACCCTGGACTTACCCTTCTCAACAGTTTATTTTAATATACGGTGAAATGGTCCTACTTTGCTCGAAAATGTGTTCATATTGAAGGAAAGTATAAAGATTTTTTAAACCATTCATTATTAAGTAAATTCCGATGAATAAATATTATGAATTAGACATTCTCACCACAGATTGACTAAGCCCCACGATAAACTACGATAAACTACGAAAACCTATGAGTAGCTACTCAGACAACCAAAATTTAATACTAAAACATTTATGACTGAAATAAAAAAATATAATATATCATGGAAATATCTCTACTCATTTCATTACACAAATAAATATCTCTACCTATATTCGAACCCAGGCCCATCAGCTCAGTATGTAGAATCAATATCCACCAGGTACCGTAGCCGAATGCCATTTCTACGACGCGGAACGAAAACGAAACGCCGCGAAAGGTAGTCTGGCTCTGTCGCGCCAATACGCAAGAGCGATAGAGATAGATATCTACGAGCGTTTCGTTTCGTGACCGTTTAGTGAGCGTTTGTGCCATTCGGCTACGTACCCAGGCGTTTGAGCTTCATGGGGTCCGTACTGTTGTCTTCTCTACACATCATCATCCTCCTTGACAAACAAATCCCAAGATTTGGCGTAGGCACTAGTTTTTACGAAAGCGACTGCCATCTGACCTTCCAACCCGAAGGGTAAACTAGACCCTTATTGGAATTAGTCCGGTTTCCTCACGATGTTTTCCTTCACCGAAAAGCGACTGGCAAATATCAAATGACATTTCGCACATAAATTCCGAAAAACTCATTGGTGCGAGCCGGGGTTCGAACCCGCGACCTCCGGAACGAAAGTCGCACGTACTTACCGCTAGGCTACCAGCGCTTATTATTCTTTACACATAACTACCTATAGCTTCCTATTGTCGAAACTATCTGAACTCATTTCAGATAAGAACTCCGTTACAAAGTTACCCGCAACCCGTGTTAAAGTTAACCCGTCCGCTATCGATTTTCATCAGGGTGAAAAATCCCCCGTCAAATGACGGGAACAGGCGCCAAAGTTGAACGATACCTGCCGAGTTGCTGAATTCCGGATGAGTTGTTGGCAGTTTGAACCCTGTTAAAGTTTTTTGGGCCGTGCTGAATCTGATAAATCAGGGTTATTAGGTGTTAGGTAAAACCTTCAAATATGAAGGATTTTAAAGGGAACCCCACTGGAAACCTACCAGTTGTATAAACCTAAACATAATGGAAAAATGCACTTTTTGGTATGTGGCCTTTGGCGGCTCAGTTGATTTGGGAGCGTTTCGACTGCGCTCGGGGTCGTAGGATCAAATAATGTTAAAAGCGACGACATTTGGTATCTTAGGTTCACATAACTGTGATATCTAAACTTTTGTTGCGCCAGGTGACCATTCGACCATCCGTGCCACATTGACATACTTATGGGTCGAATTTTCTCAACTGTGCGCAATTTTTTAACCCATTAAATGCTTATCACTACATTGTTTTGCCTCTACGATGCATTGTCGCTATACGCACGGGGAAATCCATGTTAGGTTATGTTGTGTCCATTCAAATACTATAGTATATCAAAGTCATACAAACGATTTTTTTGAACCCCTCCATCCTTCTTCCTATTTCAGGCTTTTTTGTATCTCTTTTACATGGATTGTCATATTAAGTATGACAACATTTTGGTAGCAAGTCAAAAATCTGCTAACCAAAGCCTCCAAAGGTACATGTTTACTTTTCATTAAAACCAAATTGATTTTCTCGCTAATTAATTTCGTCTGGGACTCGATAAAGGTTTTTATAGATAGCGATATATATAAATTTGGTTCTCCTTCGAAAGATCGGATTTAATTCTGATCCTTGATGTTTAAAAGGAAAGGGATACCGCTTTTACATTCAAAAGGAATACCTGTTTTCCTTTTTCGATTATTGATATTATGATAGGTCAACATTTTATACAATTTTATACTCGTATAAGGCTTACAGATAGGTACAGAGGTCAATTTCGACTTGCTTTGAAGTAATCAATTTTTTTCCCATGTTTTACATAATGTATCTACTACATTGACATATATACAAATTTAACTCAAAATAAGACTTTATATTTGTAGTTATTTTTGGTTATTCTTGTAGCTAAATTATTAAATTTCTTATTGTTCAATGGACTTTGTGGAAAACGTAAAAGATCTCGGTTATGACACCCTTCAAATTAATTATTAAAGCACAATACCCCCGCAAATTGCTGTTACTTATAATACCGCCCGAGTCAGCCGTTCTCAAACTGTACTTCGCAGACCAAAGGCGACTAAAAGTCGTCAAAAACCCCTGGTAGGTACCTACGATTTCCATTTCATCGGTAAAAACGCTTCAATGGATTTTCGCTATGTAGATTTATGTAGGTTCACTGAAAGAAACTTATTTATTAACAATAGTTGAAATTGTCCCGCGGAGGGGTGATTTTGCCGATATTTCTGCCGTCTCATATTAAAAAAAACGCATTGTAAAGTATAAGGAGTGAGAAAATAAAAAATATAACCTACATAACAAATTTACTGTATGAAGCCAATCAATGGTCAGTAAAATTATCATGGCCAGTAGTTTTCGGCATAAAGTTGCACTTTATGTTCTACTAGCCGACTTATAAAACCCCGATCAATAGTTATTTGTTTTACAAGAGGGCAAAGTTGTTGTTTAACCGCACGTGCCAATATTGATACCCGAGCAAGCGAAAGATTCCAATATTGAACCGCGAGCGTAGCGAGTGTTTCAAAAAGTGGAATCTTGAGCGTTGCGAGGGTTTCAAGCCACGAAGGTTAAACAAACTTTGGCACCGAGTGAAACACAATTTTTTTCACCACACCAACACGAACAAAATACTAACTATAAAACATCAAATTAAATCAAATCCATCAAAATATTCTATATTTATGATTCAAAATCATCATTTATAGGTAAATTCTACCAGCCAGCTTAAGACATCAAGTTCAAATTTGTATGAAATTACTTTGCACTCTTGTGGATAAAATGCAATTTTGCTATCTGTTTTCGAATAGCAAATAAGCCTTCAACAAAAAATAAAAAGGTGGTGAAAAAATATTTTACCATTTCCTGCTAATTAGTTAATAAAATATTTACTTGAATTACGAGTATGAACGATTGTTATGTAAATATTACGAAAGCCTTTGCCAATTATTTATTCTGCGTTTTTAAACCCAAACTCCTAAGCTTGCTCCAAAGCTGTAACGAATACGGACGGAATGGTTTAGCATCGCCTTTGTAAGCGTTTTGTAGCTAGCTCTCCCTATCTATCGCTCTTCTGTGGCGGTGCGACTGAGCCAGACTGCACTTCCATTTGTCACTTCGGCTAGGCAGGCAGATCAGTAAGAAAGTTTGAGAACCAGGAGCCAAATTAAATGTCGTCATAACCCAAAAGGCTTATATTACTATGAAACTTAATACAGATTCGGCATTTTAGCTAAGAACAAACGGTTACTTTACGTCTCCTCTCACAAATTTGATTACTGGCAAAATATCTGGACTTTTAATTGCTTATCAAGTATCTTAGGTGTGGTTGGTACCTACTGATACAGATAGAGTAAGCGAGATAGAGGTACGCACTCTTATACCGATGTCCCGTTTGCACAAAGTGGCTAATATGAACAATTGGATATCGTATTAAATAGTAGGTACCTATACATACATACATACATACATACAATCACGCCTGTATCCCATGAAGGGGTAGGCAGAACACATGAAACTACTCAAGTTTCAGTGCCACTCTCGGCAAATTAGGGGTTGAAAGAAAACGAAACTGTGACATTGCAGTGACAGGTTGCCAGCCTCTCGCCTACGCCACAATTTAACCCATATCCCACAGTCGCCTTCTACGACACCCACGGGAAGAAAAGGTACCTATGTGCGGGAAAAGTGGACTTTTGAATAGAGTTTATAGAAAGAAACCAGTCCATAAATACATTAGTTTCCTTACATAATTATCAAATAAAAACGAATACTTACTTAATAGGGATGTGGTAAAAGTTACTATCAAAAAAGTTTAAATTTACTTCAGTTTTTTTTGGAAACACATAAAGCATACTATAAGACTAATATAAGATTCTTATTAATATCGAAACAACGTACTTATAGTAGTAATCATAAATCACTTTTATCGATATTTTTTAGTCAAGCTTCATAGTTGTTCCGGCACTAATATGGCTCAAAGAGAGGTCACAAAGTTTTTAAAATACGGAGACAGCCTGTAATTTCGGCACAATTTAGTTCAAAGAAATGGGTTTGACAAAGGACTTTAATGCAAGTTTACTGTCTGATCCGAAGTTGCCAAGGCCAGCTTTATGTGAGCAGGAACAAAAGGTCATTCCTTCGGGACAAAAGTACTTTTTCTACTTGTCGACTGTAATCTGTCAATTAGGACACCACAGACTAAACTATAAGTGCTAACTTTTCAGTGTTGGATACTCTATGGCAGTTTCGACTCAATTATAATAAGCTCATTATAGTTGACTTTAGTTAACTGTAATAATTTCAAAAATAGAACTTCATACAATTTCTATACTAATTTGCGATACCTGGCAAATTTTCCTGCATCTGAAACACATTTTTTTTTATCTGTCGCGTTATCGGCCAATCAGAGACGGTTATTACAAACAATTGGTTGCTAGGTAATTCGATGTTGATACAACCGTAGAAAAAGTATTGTATACAATAGTGATATAATTAAGCTTTTCATTCTCGTACCGTACTATTAGGCCACTCAGCAAGCTTCGTGGCCTAAATAACCTAACCACAAAATTAAAATTTTGAAAAAACCCCCGACCGCGACATAGTGGACCGATTTTCATGAAACATGGCCACAGATCAAATAATACTAGTACAGATACCTAACCCCATACTAAAAATGGGCGCCGTCCTAAGTATTCTAGACCTGTGTACTAAATTTAATCCACACTCAAAGAGCTAGATGGCGCCAGTAGCCACGCGTGGCCAACAAAACTCTTATCAGTATCCTACGTCGAAATAGTCATCAAACTGCAACATCTTGCGACATCTGTTTTAGCTTTCACGCACTAAACATACAACGTCATGTGCACGTTTAAAGTCAGACATTACTAGATGGCGTTGTAGACATAGCCTACCAGTGGATTGTATGCCGCGCGGTTTGGATGTGTGCGTGCAGGTGGTGCGCAATGTACGTACGCGCTGGGTCCCCTCATCAGTGTGCGTAGTCGAATGCACACGTGCTCACGATAATATTTGTTTCGTTGTATCTATCTACCTCTAATTATAGCTCTTGCGTACTTGCGCGACAGAGCTAGACTACATTTCTGTCGGCATAATGGTGTCGACAATTGCCATTCGGCTACGCCGGCTGCTGAGTAAAATATAACACGCACCTATTATTATTGGTATTATTTTGTTGAGCCGTTTTATTATGAGTCCTGTGGCACATTGTTGTTTATATAACCTCGTAAGGACGTCTTGTTAAACCAAATGTTAAAACTCCAGTTTTAAGTAGGTAACATGAATAACAAATTATTTAGTTTCACTAATCAAATTGATTGCTCTATAAATTGATATAATCTGTCAAACAAGTCTGTCAGTAAATAAGAACAAAGAAAACTATAGGTATCCTTTTCTATAGCACCCTAAAGAAAAGGACGCGTGGTGACCTGGTGACGTCTTAGAAAAGTTACTTCGTTGGGTTAGTATCGACACAGATCGACTAGAGAGGTAGTTTATCGATACAATATGTTCGAGAACAGCATATTAATGCAAGTTAAAATAAATCATGTAAATAAAATTGTTTTTATTGAATTCCGTTAACTTTAAGGGAAGATCAAATGAATTTAATGTCTCTAAGAAACTTAACTCTTACGGTTATCGAGTTATTAAAAAAATAAATATAATTACTGAACATGTGTATGACTGCCTTTACCAAAGATAATTACTGAACACGTGTGTGACCAATTCCTAATGTTTTTTGTTTTGACATGTGCAGTCAATCACTTGACACTAACTTGAATGTTATTCGTAAGGGTCTCTCACACTAATAAATTCATTTGTTATGTATGAAAATGATGAAAAATATTTTTTGCGGATTTAATTAAAAGAGGTATACATCAGGGTGGCAAACGGCCTCCGCGCGGCTTGTATGTGTGCTCGCCGCTTAGGCCCCGCGCACACGGAGGCAACAGTTGCTCGGCGACTTTCGTATTTGTATGAAAAGTTGCGTCGCCTCGTGTGCGCACTTTCATACTATGCCATGGTCGCGACAAAAAAGTCACCAGCAACAGTTGCCCGTGTGCGCGGGCCCTTACGTACTCGGTCTATCCGCGACACATGCAAGCGGATGTGAATGAACAAGATTTAGTCGCGGCCCCGCGCCCCGCGCCCCTACCTACCTATACTAGTACCTATTCTACGCATCACATTTGCACTGACCTTGAGAGGCCCGAGCCCCCAATCAAAGAATGCGTTGGTTTATTAAAATTTAAAGCACTCGAAAGCAGGCGCGTAGTTAATTAGAAATGTGGGAAAAAAACCGTCGTCGGTGTCGTTTTTCCTTTCGTGTATGATATCTATTTCAATTTATAAATATGGAAATGTATATTATTAAGTAAACAAATACATGTACTTAATATAAAAAATAAAAGGTAATGTAGCTAGGTATTTGACAAAACATTTTCTAGAGTAATATTGTCTTCGGTTACCGAGATAGTTAATCATGAAATAAAATTATGGAAACGGATTAAATCGCGTATAATGAATTTAAAATACAGTATAGAAATAAAAACAAATAGTAGTAAATATAGTATTTTAAATTCATTATACGCGATTTAATCCGTTTCCATAGTTTTATTTCATTTTATAGAGTAATTTTTACTCATGAAATTGAGAAAAACACCGAAATTAGTTATTTACTGAAACTTGACGTTCATATGTTCATTGTAATTTGTAATATGCCTACTTGAAAAATAAATATTTCATTTTCATTTCATTTCAACACATAATTACTATTATCTGTTATGGCCTTATGGCTGCCGGCCAGATGAGCCATTTTTTTTTTAAAGTTGTTCACCCCTCTTTTTTGTAACATGGGTGTTTTTTACGCGATTCATACTCAGAATCTCAAGGTCTTTCGATCCTGCCTGATAGGAAGTAAAAAAAATGTCTTAAGATATCCATACATTTTTCAAACCTTCCATTCCGTTACTGCCATACAAAATGTATGAAAAAAATGGTAACGGAATGGGAAAAAACTTGGGAGACTTTTTTCTCCTATTAGGAGTGAAAGAGCTCACGATTCTGAGTGGATACCACATAAAAATTTCCAAATTCAAAAAAAGTCGGGTGGACGTACAACTTTGACAAAAATAAAAATGTCCCAGATAACAGTTCTAATCATTATTCAATAATTAAAATTATTTGTTAATAATGAAGAACTAACACGATAAAGTAGGCAAGCACGAATTCAAATTTGTGATTTTTGTGTTTATTGCCATCGCGCAGTCGGGGGCGGTGCCGCTCGGCTGCCCGCAGAAAGCCACTTTATTTGTGCGCCTGCTAACGCACACAGACGCGTCCGGTGTACTCGTGTCCGCACCGCCGCGGCGCCGGCCGGCACCCGTGCGGCACAGTGTGTTAAAAACCCCAATTTTGTCTCACCTTGTTTTTATTGCATAATAGGCTTCACATATTGCTTTTCGTTTTACCAACAACGCCATTCATTCATAAGTTTCATTAACGATACCATGTGGTTACGGAGTGCACACGAGTTGAATACGGCTACGTAACCAGTCTAAAATGTGCCGTCCAGACGCGTAAGAAGATCATGGTTCCGGAGAGCGCCCTTACACTGGTTTTTTGAGCGTATGACTAGCCCGCACTCAAGTGGCTATTCTAATTATATCACGTACGTTATGCACAGTCACTCCATCTAGTAACGAGAGGTAATAATACTTAGACGACTCAATAACGTTCAATGCGGGTTTGCTGATGTTGTATTCAGTCGTGTAATAAATTTTAGATTCGAATTTTGAAAAATATTGCATTGAATTCGTGTTTTTGTGGATTTGTGTATTAAATTAATGATATTCTTAATGCATGAGACTAAAATAATACCTCTGAGACCTTTAAATTTATTGAATAAATAAGTCATAATAGCTAATCGTGGCACGTAGCGCCATCTATGATTTTAGTTTGACATTAATTATACGATGTTCCGGATGAGACCCCATGAACATGGCTAAGAACACTCCCGACTAACTCAGCTTTCAGACAAAAAAAACTAAATCGAAATCGGTTCATCCGTTCGGCAGCTACGATGCCACAGACAGACACACACACAGACAGACAGACAAACAGACAGACAGACAGACAGACAGACAGACAGACAGACAGACAGACAGACAGACAGACAGACAGACAGACAGACAGACAGACAGACAGACTGACGGACAGACAGACAGACATGTCAAACTTATAACACCCTTTCGTTTTTGCGTCGGGGGTTAAAAATACTATTGTGTAATGTTCTCTCTTTATGATGTCATTTATTTAAAAATCTATCAGACCTAATATTACTTATAAAAATTCGTTTTCGTTGACATAATAAGAGAAATCCATAGTTAATAAATGCGAAAGTCTGTCTGTGTGTAACACCGATGAACCGATTTAGTTTCAATGTTGTAAGGAGAGAGTTTGAGTCGGGATTCAAAGAAGGAAGGACACACGAAATGAGGTTAAAAATGATCTACTTCCACCCCGCGGCTTCCAATTGTGGCAGCGAGTGTTAACAATCAACGTTATTCACTTGAAGGTTGAGATTCTGAGAGAAAATCCTGCAAGGGGGTCGGAAGCTTACAAAAACGGTCAAAAAGAAATAATGAAAGGTGGGGATAGTAATAGTTATTTGTTATACAAGGGGGCAAAGTTGTATTTTAACGCCGAGTGTGGAATTGAAAAACGAGCAAGTGAAAGGATTCTATAGTTGAACCACGAGCGAAGCGAGTGGTTCGAGAATAGAATCCTGAACTTGTGAGTTTTTTAACACACGAGAAGTAAAATACATTTGCACCGTGTAACACAAAACTTTTCCCTTCACTATAGCGAGGAAACTACAACGCAAAAAATGCGTTTATCCCTGCTTCCAGTAGTTCCTCAGTTGGTAAATCATCTTTATTACTAGATTCACCTACTCTTATCAATTTTAAAGCAGTTAATTTGACTTTATTCAAGGTCAAATTACTTTACCCACTAGTGGATAAATTGCGTTTTTACCCGCTGGTATTAGAGGACAAAACACGTGTTTCCGAGCTAGTGAGGGGAAAAAAATGTTTTCGCGCTCACTTAGTACATACATCACTACACAAAAAAATGCATACCTACTGCGTTAAAGCCCTCAAAAGCTAAGGAGTGCCAAAATCAGTCATATTGTTAACAGCAAAAGTAACGAAATCACGCCATGAGACTAAGCGGCTTACATTTCACTGCAGCTGCACGTAGCATGCAATTTTGGCACATAAACCTGTCCGTCACCGGCACGTTAAATAACAAAAACTCATTAAATTATGCAAAAGCCTTAAATCCGACGTTTCCTGGCCGGGGCATAAAGAATTACCTCATTGTTTTAAAACACTCGAATAACACCCGAAATGTGCTGTTGAATTTAATCGAGGTGAATGAGAAATGAGGCTTTTAATGACCCTATTACCTGTTTGTCTGTCCGTTGTTATGGCTATGATGTTCTCGTTTTAATTATTTAGCAGTGTGTATTCACGAAATACAAATTAATACTATTGATTTGTATCAAGTTACTATATGTCAATTGTCAATGTTCAATTAAATCGAGGTTGAATAGAGCTTCCAATGAAATACCATATTCATCTCACATTGTTTACTGGACATACATCAAAATATACATATGCTATGCTCGACTACTGAACGGGTTTTAGTGTGGTATCACTAAATATGTGATGGGGAAATGATTTTTCAAGAAATTTTAGTGACCGATGTGTAAAGATTGTGTATTTGTAAAAACCGTGCGTTTGTGTGTTCTAGTACTTCTAGTTACAGCTTGTGTGGCAGGGAGTACCTATTATCAGTAAATAATTTATAGATGTCCTAAGGGTGGATATGGGATGTGTATCCTATGCTTATTAAGGAATTGTGCGCTTGTAAGTAGGTTGATTTTCAACGCGTCTATTGTTACATCGTGAACCCAATGCTGGCGGACAAGCACGGTAGCGATATAGCTTATCGCGTCGCGCCGGTTCGTCTCTCTTGCACTTCGACGATTCGAACAGACGAGATTCAGTATATAATGCTACCGCGCTTGCCTGCCTGGTGCTCATAATTAAAAGAGCAATAGGTTAAATTATTCTAAAAGTCCTAAATTAAAGTATAATTTAGGTACAAGAAACACCACTTTGTTTTCACTACCATTTATGTTGGTGATTGAATTTTTATGTGGCCCAACAAAACTGCCTATAAAATACCCAGCAATAAATCGCTAACGAGCTGAAAATTCCTCAAAGGAAAACTTTACTATACTTCATTCAAAATGACGTAACTGTATTTGCTTTTGTAACATCTCTCGCCTTTCTTAGAATTCTCTTCGCGGAATTTACTCGGAAGATGCTCCAAATTAGTTACTTTGTGGCTATATTCTTGTATTTTTCTTGTAACTTTTGTTCTCATAAAATGTATTTTTAGGAACATAAAATGTTAAATCTTAAGCATAGGTATTTGTTCTGAAACAATGAATTTGAAATGTATGTATGTATGTATAAGCTTTATTGTACATAAAGGAAACAAAAGAGACACAGTTACAGAGTCAGTAATATACAATGTAGGCGGACTTATCCCTTAATGGGATCTCTTCCAGTCAACCAGTGAAATAATGTCATGACCCAGTTATTTTTGACGAGCTTAAATATTATAACATTTCCCACAATAAAATTTCAACGGAAAAAAATACTATATTTTTCCCTCTCTCAGCTTTTTGTTAGCTATTGAATAATCGTTCGAATAACTTTGAACCGAACTCATAATATTCTAAAATTGATACTCCTATACACAGTAGAATACTTTTTAAATTCTTTCCTCCTCACCAAATCCAAATATTTGTTTGGTCAACTAGTGTGTTATTGCTAGAGTAGTGGTAGTTGTTACAGTATCATCACTAAGTCCCTATCTGCAACGCAGATGAAAAACAGTAGCTACGTAACGTAAGAAATATCTCACGAAGTCGAGTCAAAGTTCCCTCTCTTTTAACCAAAGGTAAAGATTTATTTGTAGATACCTTTAACTAAGCAGTCAAAGCGTCCGTATAAAAAGCTGCAAAGTTGTACGATTTTCTTGGAAACTATATTTATGGGTAAACCTTAGCGGTATACCAAAATTACATGTCAGTATGTATATACAGAAGGATACTAAGTGACAACACTAAGTGTACTTACCTTAGACCGTGCTCGCACTCACTTGCCGTTGTTCAGCCTTTTTTTTACCAGGAATCCATTATGGATGCCACTGGCCCGGGAGAGCACAGGCTCTCCCGGGCCAGTGGCATAATGGATCTGCATAATGGAGTCCGTGGGAGTCGGACATATACCCACAGGGGTATATGTCCGACTCCCACGGACTAAGCCCCCCGGGGTGTTCCGGCGCTCGCTTTTTGCGCAGGGTTTCGGGCACTCGGTTGTAGGTTTCCGATACCTTTCCAGCGTTGCCCTTGCGGGCTCGTCGTTTGTTGTTCAGCCTGAGCAAAGCGTCCCACCGGTGGCGGTAGATAGAGATGACATTCCAGTGCCCGAGACGCACTGGCTCTGAGGACCTACACAAGTGTACTAGTGAGTCTAGTGACTAAGTGTACCTTACCTTAGACCGTCCTCGCACGCGTTTGCCATTGTTGAGTCTGAGCCAAGCGTCCCACCGGTGGCGGTAGACCGAGATGACGTTCCAGTGCCCGAGACGCACTGGTTCTGGGGACCTACACAAGTGTACTAGTGACTAAGTGTACCTTACCTTAGACCGTCCTCGCACGCGCTTGCCATTGTTGAGTCTGAGCCAAGCGTCCCACCGGTGGCGGTAGACCGAGATTACGTTCCAGTGCCCGAGACGCACTGGCTCTGGGGACCGCAGAACGCCGGCGCCGCTGCCGCAGTCGAACCTGAACAACAAATTACAAACATGAATTGATAAATTAAGAAAACAGCGGGCGTAGCACACTAGTTGGATAAATTTTATCGCATCAGTGTGTCCTTATAACACTTACAAATAGTGCGAAAAGGACGGCTTGACGTTACGAGTATATCGTTTATCACGTGACCAAACTGGCCTGCGACAAGTTGAAGAAAGTGGAAGATTGCTTGTCTTTTACTATCGTAACTTACAAGTTTAAAATCAGTGGAAAATAGCGAAATGTTGATAACTTTTGACAAACGAACGATATAAAAGAAGGGAATATAATGCAGAAATACTCGATGAGTTGTCGAGTGATCGAGGGACTGGGGATTTAATAAAAATCTGCCCCCAATTTGTCATACAAGGACCTAAAATGAACACAAAAATTAACTGAAATTATATTACCTACGCTTATACTTTGCTAAACAAAAGAAATTAAATTATCTTAAAATTGTATGTTTTTTTGACCGCCTTCCAAATCTCAAAGGAAGGGGTTTTCAATTCGTCTGTATTTTTTATTTTTTATTTTTTTTAATGTTTGTTCCTCGATATCTCCGTCGTTACTGGACCGATTTTGAAAATTTTTTTTTGATTGAATGTATATGCATACAGATTGATCCCATTTTTCTCAGAACCCAGTTCTGATGATGGGATCCTGGAGTAATCGAGGGAACTCCTCAAATCTGAAAGGTATACATATGGTTATTTTTATGTTTTTAAAGGTACAGCATGCATTTACGTACGGAACAGTGACATTTGGTGCAGTGGAACTCCTTATGATGGTCAGAATGGAACTCCTCAAATCTGAACGGCACACTTATAGTGACTTTGGTATTTTTATAAGAACAGCATGCACTTACATCCAGAACAGTGACATTTAGTGCAGTGGAACTGCTGATGATGGTCAGAACGGAACTCCTCAAATCTGAACGGTACACTTATAGTGACTTTGGTATTTTTATAAGAACAGCATGCACTTACGTCCAGAACAGTGACATTTGGTGCAGTGGAACCGCTGAAGAGTAAGCCGCCCCTGGTTAGAGTTCCGTTCTGATAATCATTCTCAGCTGTAAGTACTTTAGAATCATCCAGATTTCAAAATTGGTTTAGAAATGACGGAGATATTGAATAACAAACATTAAAAAATATACAGACGAATTGATAACATAAGGAAGGCGATTTTTTTTTTCTTAAAAATTATTGTATATTTCATAACATCGCTACATCGTAGCAGTTACACGAGTCACAATGTCTACGACTTTCGAACAACCTTTAAAAACTATATTTAATTTCAGACCAGACATAATCGATGTTAATTCTTAAATGTCGACGGGAATATTATTTTACAACGAGACCGACAATTTATCAATGTCACAGGTATTTACTTTTATTTATGCTGAAGTCAATTACCTATAGGGCCCGTAGCGTGAAGCTAAAATAATAGACTTTATAAATAATTTACATGAATTAGTTGAAAGATTATATTATGATAAATTTGTATTGAGGCGAATTTATGATATAATACCTTAATTTTGTAATTTTTTTTAAATAATGGAAATGCTACAGACGAAGTGCTGAAAACACGTATATGTGCATGGTGAGTGGTAGGTAATGGTAACCCATTTGCTACCGCTACGTGGCTGGTGCCCAACATGCGCGCGGGAGTTCACCTCAAAAGTCAGAACACTGATTTTGCTGCCAATATAGTGTAGTAGTTTAATATTTATTAATCTGTGATTTAATTCAGTTCCTTCATATTAAATTACAACCTCGCACTCGCGGACATGAGACCGCTGCCTTTAAAGGCAGGGTCGCCATGCATGTACGGGTGGCATTAGAGAAACAATAGCGTGGATGAATATATGATTTATTCTGATGGGTATTAGGCAAGGTACACGATTATATAGGCAGTGCTTACGTACTACTAAGGGCCACTTGCACGATATGGACTTTGACAGTTGACAGCCCACTAACTTGGTGCAAGTGGACCTTACAGTCTTACATAGGTACATACCTACTACACCACATCCTTTATTCCGTATGCTGTTTTTAGATCGATCCTGTCAGATTTATTTAGCCCGTCCGTCCGTTTAGTAAATCCGTCAAAACAAATTCACCATTACCTACTGCACGCAGCGCACACAAAATCCCGCCTAATCCCGACAAAACAAATCATTTAATTGCTCAAAGCTGCAATGAGCTGCGTTACTGCAACGGACTAATTAGCAGTAGCGGTCTTATTTCAGTAAGTTAACTTAATGCCTGGTTCAAATTTGAATATTGTATCCTCTTACGGCAGAGGTTGCTACAGGTCCTATTGATCAATATGGTAGAAAATGTCGATTCAGAGGCCGTGAGTTCAAGTCTCATCCGTCCAAACAAATTCTTGGCCCATCTAAAATAGAGCTTCAAATTGGATTACTGTAGACCACGCCATGGCTTGCGTGGACGACGGGCACGCGACAGCCATGCGCGGCGCGACGAAATCAAACCTTCCATCTCTATGGAAGTGTCTTAGCGGCAACCCACACACAGGCGACGCATGTCTTAAGACGCGGAACGGACGTAAGCGCCACGCCGCCCAAGTGTAATTTAAAAAACGTCTCCTCAGTACATTTTGTATAAGAAGGACGTAAGACGCGCCCTCAGGCGACGTGGCGCGCACCACAAGCGACGCGTGAAGCTGACAGTTTCTTAGGTGGGCGACGTTGATGAACTATGGATGATAGGCGATGCGGTGTCGCGCGACCGTCGTCCACAAAAGGTGTGATACTATACAGCACGACCACGGATGATTTTATTAATTCTGATGCGGTACAAATTCACGAAAAAAAATGTACTTTTTTGTACTGACGTTTGAAAAAAATGTACCCTTATGATTTTGGAGTTTCGACATAGGGCCCGTGGTCGTGCTAGGTAGGTACTCCCTGGCACGACCACACTATATTTAATGAGATTTTGAAATTTCTGTTGCAGTACAAATTCACGAAAAAAAATGTACTTTTTTGTACTTACCTTTTAAAAAAAATACCCTCATGGTTTCAGAGTTTTGACATGGGGTGTGGTCGTGCTAGATAGGTTACTACTTCCTGGCACGACCACACTATATTTAATGATTTTTTTAATTTCTGTAGTGGTACAAATTCACGAAAAAAAATGTACTTTTCTGTACTTACCTTTTTATAAAAAGTACCCTCATGGTTTCAGAGTTTCGACATGGGTTGTGGTCGTGCTCGATAGGTACTCCCTGGCACGACCGCAGTAAGTTTTTGAAGTAATTTACATAGTACAATTTCAAAACACTTGTTTAGTATTCATTTGACCATCAAATTAAACATAAATATAGTGTGGTCGTGCCAGGAAGTACCACCTATCTAGCACGACCACACCCCATGTCAAAACTCCGAAACCATGAGGGTATTTTTTTTTAAAAGGTAAGTACAAAAAAGTACATTTTTTTTCGTGAATTTGTACTGCAACATAAATTTAAAATCTTATTAAATATAGTGTGGTCGTGCCAGGGAGTACCTACCTAGCACGACCCCGGGCCCTATGACGAAACTCCAAAATCATAAGGGTACATTTTTTTTAAACGTCAGTACAAAAAAGTACATTTTTTTCGTGAATTTGTACCGCATCAGAATTAATAAAATCATCCGTGGTCGTGCTGTATAGTATCACACCACAAAAGCCACGGCGTAACGTATTACGACCGTCGCCGTCACGTCTCATCGCGTCGTCTACTTCCATATCGATAAGGTTTGATTTCGTATGCGTCGCATCGCCGTCGCGCGACCGTCGCCCACGCAAGCCACGGCGTTAGCCATACTAAATAATTCGTATTTTTTGCTTGTCGCGTCAGTATATTTTGTCAGTCAGTCAAACAGCCGCCGGTCTAACCCTGGCTCAGTCGGTAGTGACCTGCCTGCCTGCTAAGCCGCGGTCCTGGGTTCGAATCCCGGTAAGAATATTTATTCGTGTGATGAGCACAGATATTTGTTCCTGAGTCTTGGATGTTTTCTATGTATATAAGTATGTATTTATCTATTTAAGTAGCTTAGTTAGCGTCGCTTAGCACCCATAGTACTTTGCTTAGTTTGGGGCTAAGTTGATGTGTGTAAGGTGTTCCCAATATTTATTTATTTATTTTTATTTAAATATCTGACGGACTAGGATATATACGTAAAAATCCGAATCAAAACAACCGCAATCCGCAAAACAAATGATTTACCGGAAAGCCGGAGTAAATTTGATAATACCTCGTGCACTAATTAACAGTTACGGCTGGCCCGGCTTTGTTACTATCGAATATCGATTTCGGATCTGGTTTGGCTTCACATTTTACGGTGAAAAATAAGGTATGTAGCAGACTGTTACAGTTTTGTAGTAAAGGTTTTAAATTACGCGGAACAAAGATAAAATTCCAGCGAGCCAAACTGCCAATAGCCAGGACGACTATGGTAAAGTTTACTTGTAGTTGTTGATGATAATGATGATGCATGTAACGGTGTCGAAATATCGGGAGCTCGACAAAAATCAAAAAGGTGAGTAGGTATAAGTCTAAATCGTTGTTTGATCTGCTACTTTTGAAGGTGACGGTACTCATAATTAAGTGGTTTTCCTGACAAGCAATATTAGGTTGTTGCTCAACGCTTAATCTAGACTTCTTTTGACAACCTTATCCAAATACACTACCGTCAAAAAGTTTAAGATCAAACACAATGTTCAGTGTCATTGTTATAAACCCTTCTAAAAATCATCAAACTAAATTTGTAGTCAATAGAAAACAACGTAATCTTATTATATTGATCGGCAACCCATTTGTTCTGCAAGAAGACAACGATCCCAAACACTCAGCAAAGATCTGTAGAAGCTAAACAGTCAATAAAGAACGCCAAGGTGTGTTAAAAAATATGATTTGGCCACCGCAATCCCCAAACCTTAACCCGATCGAACTTTTATGGGATGAACTCGACCGTAGAGTCCGAAGACAATGTCCGACATCTGCATCAGCTCTATGGGAGATACTGCAATACGAGTGGAAATCCATTAGCCAAGAAACGCTACACAAACTTATAGCAAGAATGCCACAGAACTTTATTTATATAGAAGAAACAAGTTCATCTATTTGAATAGGGGCCGAGCGTGTCAAATTTTGTACTGAAGTTGTTTCTTGCCTGTAATTTTAAATATGTCTCAGGCTGTTGATTGTTCATAATTTTTGTGTTGTTGCAATTGAATATCACGTAACGAGGCATTTTTTATGTTTTGATTGACTTCAACTTACAAAAATTGACGCCCGAAAGCTGCAAGCTGCGTTTAAAGACGGACAACTCAGTGGATTTCACTGAGTTCATTTGACACGCTAAGTAGATACGTTTGCTTGATCTATGGTATATATGACATCTGTGAAGAATGCCAAGAATCTGCTCGGAAGTGAAAAAGCGTCGAGGACGATTTTTCGATGAGAAAAACGTTTAGCTTTTATTTCTTATTATGATCCCTTTTAAAAATTGTTATACGCTTTGTTTTGTCGGTTGTAGGTACTGAAAAGTAATATTCTCATAGGAACTTCATGAAATGTTGATTATTTGCATATATCGTGTTTGGTCTTAAACTTTTTGACGGTAGTGTAAATGGTTAGTAATGTCGGCACTCATGTTGCACTTTACCTTTGCCATTTGATCTTCCAACGAAGGGACCTTATTGAAATTAGTCATATTATGTTCACGTATTAGTTTTATGTTTTATTTATAAACAAAAAGCTACCGACAAAATGACTGCTGAATCCTAAATTAACTAGATAATTATGTACTTAAATCAAAAGAACAGTTTTTGGAAATAAAAGAAGACCGTCCTTTCATCTTGAGAGCTAAGCTTACGTCTATTATCCCTTAGTCCATACCTACTCTGCAAGTACTTTGATATAAAATCGATAGTTATTATCGGAACAAAGCCTGGCTTGGCAACTAGTAATTAGTCTGTTGCTAGTGGATTTTAAGGGGTAATTTCTAGACTAGGGGGGGGGGGGCTTTTCTTAGCAATGTAGCTAAATTAAGACTTATCAGATCAAATGTAGGTAGCTGTAACAATAGTAAGTGTTATTAATAATATTGGTTTACTATTTTTGGCTTGTTGCTAACATACACGTACATACATACATACAAAAAACATACAATCACGCCTGTATCCCATAAAGGGGTAGGCAGAGCACATGAAACTACTAAAGCTTCAGTGCCACTCTTGGCAAATAAGGGGTTGAAAGAAAACGAAACTGTGGCATTGCAGTGACAGGTTGCCAGCCTCTCGCCTACGCCACAATTTAATCCATATCCCATAGTCGCCTTCTACGACACCCACGGGAAGAAGGGGGTGGTGAAATTCTTAACCCTTCACCACACAGGCAAACACGTATTATGTTATATTATAGAGATGAACTCTTTAAATATTACCTACAACCGATAGGACTTGAGATTAGGAAGTCTGTTAGTAAAGTTGAGAGAAGAAGTAATATAAATTCGATCGACTGGCTATGA
Organism: Leguminivora glycinivorella; assembly: GCF_023078275.1. NCBI lineage: Eukaryota > Metazoa > Arthropoda > Insecta > Lepidoptera > Tortricidae > Leguminivora > Leguminivora glycinivorella. Next base: position 27,599,042 of record NC_062972.1, read on the forward strand.
CTACCGACCCAATTTCAATCATTTCACTCACTCATCACTTATTAGAATTATAAGATAGCAAATGTCACGTTACGGTATCGGTTAAAGGGTTGTAGAGAAGTGTACACATCTTATAATGTATATTACTTCGAAATGATTTAAATATAACTAAAAAAACCCTTAGATACAGTATGTACCAAATTTAAAAAAAGATTTGAAACTATAGGCTAACGTAATTTAGAGATTTTATTTCCCGCAACGATTTTAAAATTGCGTGAATATTTCCAGCGCCGCTTTACAGACCATTTGCGGACATAATTGGATCTGGTTCACTCCAGGCCGCTAAACGAATATAACTGAGTTATTCGCAGCGTAGCGAAAAGTCGGTCATAGAGTTAGGCGCCATTTAATATAGGTAAACTGGTCAGTTTGTTGGTAAACTTGGTAACAGTGCAGTCCTTGTTGCACTTAAGCATACAGTATTACGGGACTAAATCGAATGCATATTTGTAGCAAATAAGTTGAAAACTCTTAAAAAACCTACATGTTCGTTGTAGAATTGAAAAACTGCTCTGTAAAGTATATGCATAGATTGTTCACATCGGAAGTTATTTGAGATCTAATGAAGTCCCCGTGACGAGCACGCCGCACGCTAGAGTCACGACACTACACCAGTGACACTACACAACCTGCCCATTCCGCAGCAGAAGCGCGAGGATATCTCCCGACCCTACAGGTTGTCGTGATGACCACGCCACACGCACACGCATTAGAGCCACGCACACACAAACACCAGTAATTACCTGAGCTCGACGTGCCTATTCCGCAGAAGTAGCGCGAGAATCCACCGACAGGTCGTCATGATGACGACGCCACACGCACACACGCTAAAGCCACGCACACACACACAGATTACCTGAGCTCGACGTGCCCGTTCCGCAGCAGCAGAGCGACGATCCCCCGACAGATCGTCGTGATGACGACGCTTCACGCACACACGCTAGAGCCACGCACCCACACACAGATTACCTGAGCTCGACGTGCCCATTCCGCAGCAGCAGCGCGAGGATCCCCCGACAAGTCGTCGTGATGAGCACGCCACACGCACACACACACGCCAGTGATTATGCATGCGCGGAGTTGCCACTTTATTCGCGAATTACTCATGTCCAGACAGTACCTGAGTTCGACGTGCCCGTTCCGCAGCAGCAGCGCGAGGTAGTCCCCCGACAGGTCATCGTGCTCGCCGGTGATGAGGAGTACACCCCGTGCGCGCTCGGGCCGCACGCGCAGCCGCAGCCGCACGCGCTTGTACGCGCCGCGGAGCGCGCGCAGCGCCAGCCACGAGTGGCCTGAGAAGCGCGGGGTTGTCACTTTTGTGTCTGTAAAACAAAAAAATAAATTTCTATTTACCAAGATATCTCATGGATTATGACTTCAACATTTTTTAGGAAGTTGGGAAAATGGCTCACAGCACAAATACTGCAAACTGAGAATCTAAAAGTACCAAGTCACGACCTATTAGAACAATACAATTTTCTAAAATTGGCTTCACCGAAATTCAACTGTAGGTATTACTTTCTCTTGAAAATGCACCCGAATTACACGGAGATACACAATACACTTTTATAATAAACAGAAACGCCTATAGGTGGTTATATGTATCCTATATTAATAGTGATTGACACAAAATTAATCCGGACTGTAAAATTTACAATGAAATCAGTCTCGCCCGCCAGTCCCAAATTCACTGATCAACTGTGACAATCGTACATTATGTTTTAATACTTATTATTGCATTAAAGTGCACTTAGCGTCAAATCGAGCGACACGCCCTTTGATGGCGATAACACAATCGGGGGTGAGTGGGGGAGGGCTCTTCATTATCGTAAGGAGTGCTTATGCCATCAATGTACAGTCGGCAAACTAACTTTGTTGGTGCACTTGCACTAGGTAAGCTGATAATTTCATTAAGTTCGCCTTGTTTATAAATATGGAAATAAATAAATAAATATCAAAGTTGTTACTACAAAAAAATGAAATTTAAAGATGTACTTACTCGTAGATGCAATTTTTTTTAGTAAGTATGGAAATGGAATAATTTCGTGCCTTTCTACTGCCTAGTTTCAGCATAGATGTCTTTGTATTGATGTCTTTGCCAACAATTTTGCAGTTTAACATTGAACTTTGTCACACATGAAGAAAATTGACAAGTGACACATTAGATTAAAATGAAGTGTACATAATTCCTAAACAGACTGTACAACTTTGGACATATCTGTATTTATAAATCCTGTCTGACATTACTCATAGTCTCATAGCTTAATATGCTGACATATTTGTATTGTGTGCTTCAGCATTCGGGCGAATATTGCATAAAGTCTTGGCTGTGTATGGATTCCCGATACAAAACATGCTGACTGTACATCACGCGTCACTTGAGACGTTCATGACGTCCGTTCTGTCACGCTCGCGCCCCAAGGATGCGAGGGTGCTGAAAAAGTTACGCGCCGCGAATCGAAACACTTTGCGTAAATTAATAGGACTTTGAAGATATGTCTTGGCATCGGTTACCTTGTTTTAAAATGTATAGACGAATTCTCTAAAAATATCCATTTGTTGCGTTCCATTAGGTACTAAAGGTCCTTAAATTTTAAGAAGGACGTTTTCATATGATTTTTTGACAGAAATCCGTTCTCGTTGCAGATGAAGCTAGAGGACCCTTTAGGCTTGGGACATTAAATGTTACCGGAATGGACAGGAGTGCTACGATTACGCCGTAGTCCGGGTAAATGGCGAAAACGATTGTCAAGAAGATGGCACAGCATATGTGTCAAAAACATGTTAAAAGGTTTTAGTTATTACTGACTACAAGTACGTCACTTGAAATGCTTCGTTCGAAATGTTTCGTTCAATAAGAGAGTAACTAATTGTCGTCTTGGAACTTTTGGCAGAGCACCCTGCTCTGTCACGCCCCGAGGGTACGAATGCGAGGGTGCTGAAAAAGTTACGCGAATCGAATCGAAACATTTTGCGTAAATTAATCGAGCCTTGAAGATATATCGGTCGGGTTGTAATCTATTTGACATCGGTAATCTTGTTTTGTGAAATACTTAGCTGACTTTTGTATTTTGTCTATTCGAGGTTTGAGGAAATTTTAAAAATTAAAATTTACTACGAAACCTTTTTGTACGCTTTATGTGGATAAATAAAAATATTTTTTGTTGCCAAAGCTGATTGTATGTGTTATTGACGATTGAATATTACGCATTCAGAATACTCGCCTCATATTGCTTAGTAAAGCAATGCAATTGCTTGTTCTATTCCAAAGCAAAAGCCATTTCAGTTATCGAAAGAGACAAACGTATTTGTATTTTCAACAATACATATACATATATGGCTTTCGGCATGGCGTAGCAATCTTACCTATACTGCCTACGACTGCTATGCCGTATCCCATACGTCATGGCGGAAACCATTCTATGCATGACACAGCATATGTGTCACCGCCAATAAATCGTTTCAAGATGTTGATTGCACATCACGCGTCACTAGACACGCTTATGGCTTCCTGATTGTCACGCTGCCGCCCCAATCGTACGAAAATAAGAGGGCGCTAAAATTTATGCGTGCGAAACACTATACCTAAATTAATTGAAGCCTGAAGATAGATCGCTTGGGGAAGCCACATTGTTGTTATTTGAGAGCTTGTCGCATCGCACATTTTATGAGAAATGGCCTGTGACATTATGGAAACTGGAGTTGATAGAATAGGTATCATAAATTCATAATTAAATGCGCTTGTCAACACCTGGGGAGCCTTATGTGAATTCTACACGTAACACATTGGTACCTACTGAGATATATATTCACTTATTACTTAATTCTGTATGCACCTATACCTTGTAATTTTGGCTCTTGAAAAAAGTGTAAACAAACCGGAGCCGTCAAATTTGACAGATCCAGGGGTAGTGAACCTTTAAGGCCAGATCGAAGAACACAATTGTAGGTGGCTACTTACTTGGTAATTTTTATTTATGGTGAGCCAATTTTAATGATTATAAACGCATAAATGGTAAGTAAGGTGAGAGTAACAATGCGATTCCTTGTATTTTTAGGTATTTAAAAAAACTGTGAACAAACCGTCAAATAGTTGTTTATCAGGTAACGTTTGGTTCCTGTTAAAATTTTCGTATTTAATTTAAAAATAATTGAGCTCACCACTATAGTCCTTTCCATTCCAAAAATATATACTTTCGCTTAATTTTACCAAATACACATGAACGAGTGTAAGTACAAGTTTATAATGGGTCGGCAAACGCACATTGCTAATGTGAAACCAGAAAACTGGAGAAGATGCGAAGAACATGTCATCAAGGAAGAGAAGAAATGAAAGAGTTAGACAACATGATTGACGATTTGGCCGACAGAATAATAATAAATGTGACAGAATCATCTTCGTCTTCATCCTCATCGTCGTCATCGTCCTCATCAGAATAAAATAACGTACATATAAAGTATTGCGTTTTACTTAACCCATTAACGGCTGATTTTTTTTCATGTTGCCGATTTTGATAATTTTTAAATATATTACTATATTTCTCTCCAGGATCAGAGACCGAAAGTTAAAATTTAAATCGGACCAATAGTTTTGGAGAAAAATACTGATGCCATATGGCACCTCTAGCCTTGTACCGTGTCAACAATTACAAGTTGTTATTTTTTAAATATTTATGTAACTTGTAAGTTTTACGTACATTAAGGATAAAGGCCTAAATCGTACTGGCAACTACGTTATCTGAATTGTTTTTTACACTATTATAAGACCCATCTAGGAGGTACACCCTCAGCGCATGGTACCAGAAAATGACTGATTGTTTAGGTAGATTCCAGACATAGCCAACTGCTTTATATTGATCTCACTAATTTTGTTCTAAACCGTTTGTGAAACAGTCTGAATATATCTGTATATTATTAGTAACCACTAAGTGACCAAAATCTTCATCACAATGTAGCATTGACATCCTAATTGTTCTATAGTGGCTAAAAACGAGGTATATGAAGCTCCGGTGTAAGGTTATACTATATGAAGCTTTTAATTAAATTGATACCGGTATTGAGATTTCTTAGCTGTAAAAAGCATCATCCTACCACGCCATCATCCTATCTTAATCTCAACCAGTGTTGTTAGAAATTAATTTATAACCAAGTGGGTTAAACCTTGATATACTGTATGGGAAAGAGGACCAACATAGATGTTATAACTCAAAACCTTACTTTTCTTGAAGCAATTTCACTAGATATGTTGAAATAGGACAATAATAGTCTAAAACTAATCAAAACGCTAAAACATAAGAGGAATTAAAACATAATACACGTAATATTATATCATTTGAAAATACAACATACTCGGCTACTGATGCCGTACGGCATCGGCAAATTTTGCCGTGCTATACACGGAAAGTGAAATTAAAATTTAATAGTTTTTGAGTACCATCGGATCAATAATATATACCAAAATAGAATAAAATGCATTTAATTTATACTTTACTAGAAATAAAACCATTTTTGACCATTTTCCTCAGACCGAACATGAAGAATTTGCCCATTTTTAGATACTATATTTTTGGGTACTCGAAATTAGTAGATATAATCCAAATTGCTACAACATATGTGGTTATAGTGATAACTGGTACCCTTAGGTATCTAATTCATCAAAAATCTGTTTAGTTTTTCAATAATTGTAACCTTAGACAGCGAAATACTAAGCACAGGAAAAGCGATGCCGTATGGCACCGCTAGCCGTTAATGGGTTAAAAATATACATGTTTTCACCATTAAACACATAGAATAGAACGAAATATTTTTATTTTATTTATTTATTTCATATTTTTTATTATTTTATGCACAGATAATCTTCATTATATTTCTATTGTTTTTTATATTTCTCTGTATTTCATCAAAATTTAGTGTGATACCTATAAATATTACTGAATCAACTAAACTACCATCTAGTATAAAAAATACATAAATATAGCAATCATCATCATCTCATACGGAGAAACGGAAGCTCGAAAACACAAATATCAAATTTGGAACAGATGATGATGATGATTGATAACAAGCAATGGAAAATGTCAAACAGACAAAATATAAAAATCGTGTAAGGTCTAGTACCTTTCTATTTTAGTAGTGTTACACCCAGATTAAAATGCAACCATGAGTTTTAAACCTCTGCAAAATTGGGTACTTTTTGGTTGATGATTCCCTGAAGAAAATAATAATATTAATTAAATGTAATGAATTTGTTTGTATTCATGAAGGTGTATTATGTTTCGTCAAATTAAACACAATTACATGTTAGTGGAATGAAATGGAAAATAGTAGTAAGCTCAATTTATTTTTAAATAGAGAAAAAAATCAGGAACCAAACGTTACCTAATAAACAACCCTCAAATTTGACGGATCCGGTTTGTTTACACTTTTTTCAACAGCCAAAAGTACAAGGTTATAACTCGTACCTACTATATCTAGCCATTATTATAGTCCTAACGACATGTTTAGAAAGTAAGATACAGACTTTACGTTAGTGTCAAACTCGTGAATTGTTGTTGATTGTGACGTGCATTTTACAAAATTGTTTTTTTCGAATCATGCTTTATTTTAAATTATTCAGTGAAGCTATTCTTATGGATACCACATTTTACTTTTAGAAAGAAAGCCAAGCTAAACATTATGCCAAGAAGTCGAAGTATTCGTTTTACTACTTATTACATTGCACATGCCATTCTTTCCTCGCTCACCGTGACCGTTCAAAGAAAATGAAGTATAGAAGCGTTATGGAAAAGTTAAATAATATACTATAAGTAGTCTGTATATAGTCAGTGCATTTACTGCCTTCTCTAGATACAGCATTTAAACGTTAAGAACCTCTGTTTTGCCAATTTGAGTAGGTTATGCTTTGACCGGTATGTATTAGATTTGTTAAATATAATCAGTGTGGCCATTTATGAGTACCTATCAAACACCTGTGTGACGTCATCTTAACCACAAAAAAAAAACATTCACTTTATTTATCCCCCCCCCCCCGTACCCCCCCCTTTCTTCCCGTGGGTGTCGTAGAAGTCGACTGTGGGATATGGGTTAAATTGTGGCGTAGGCGAGAGGCTGGCAACCTGTCACTGTAATGTCACAATTTGGATTTTTTTCAACCCCTTTTTTCCAGGAGTAGCACTGAAACTTAGTAGTTCATGTGCTCTGCCTACCCCTTTAAGGGATACAGGCGTGATTGTATGTATGTATGTATGTTATTTATCCCTGACGGAGTTATGTATAGGTATAGGTATCTTTCGTTCAGGGATAGTATATTGAGGTACGAGTAAATTATTGTTTGCTCCAAGGTCCGATAGTTATGTAGATGGGGGCCTGAAGTACCCTTCGATGGGCCGCGCGGGTCATTCCCTGAATTACTCACCTGCCCTCCTGATCGGGGCGATAACTGCCCCGAATTCTTTAGTGTCGATTAGGGCACTACCCCAAAACTGCGGCTCTCAAACTTTACTTACAGCTCCATCATATCATAACTAACACACGATACATTAGCTATACCGGGTGTCCCTAAAACCAACGCCAACACTAAAAGGGGTTATAGGACAACTCATTAGCTATCTCATTAAGCAAATTTGATCTTAATGAAAGTGTCATGGTTTTTGAGATATTGGTCGTTTAATTTTTAAAACGTGCCATTCTTGTCTTGTGCAATATCTTCAAAACCATGTCATTTTCATTAAGGTCAAATCCGTATTATTCGATCCGCATCGTATCTAGTCTAGAGCTTGACTTGTTTTTACTTTTTTTATTTTATTAAGTTTTGTTTTAAAGATGAATGGACCTGTCTAGGAATACGGGCGATCACCTTGAAGCTGTGGTAAATTGCTCTTTAGGTATTATTAAACTTTTTTAGACTATTGATAATTTTGCTGATGTGTTTTGTGAACGATTCTGTTGACGATTCCTTTGTAATGACGCTTGCTATTTCATATGGGTTGACTTTCAAAAAATCCCAGGTGCTTTCATGGTGGATACGACTATTGGTAAATTTTGGGCATTCTTTTAAAAGGTGGTCAATAGTCTGACTAGTGTTGTTACATGGGCATAAATTGTCGGCTGTTATTTTAAATCTAATATGTAAATAGGCTTTATGATACCTATCCATGCCCCGTTAAAACTTGTTTGTGTTTAAATTTTCTAATAGGTATTTGACTTGAGTATCTTTTTCTGATCAGGCTATTATTTTAGGTCGGTTGGATTTGGAGTTTGTTTTTTCATTTCAGAAATTTTATAACCTGAAAGTTCACTTACTTTTTTCTTCAAAAATGTAATCTGATTCACTATATTCTACGCTGAATGATAGTACAGTCAGCTGCAAATAAAAATATACAAATTAGTATGCAAGGGGGTCTACTTTTCTCTGCAGCTGACTGTACCTATTGCTTATACAATATTTAATTACTGTTATAGTATATTTTATAATAAAGCTCAATTAAAAAAAATTTACCACTATATTTTGTATTATTATACCTTCTGGCTGGTTTCGTAAAATAAAAGCCTCGCCTGCATTCGCAAATCAAAACTTTGAGCACCACAGACATCGTTTTATCGTAGATCAAAGATCGAGAGAAGTTTATAATTCGCCGTATGCCGAAGTTGGGCGCTGGGGTGAATTGCATCTTCGATTTGCATATTATTACATTCCTGCTTAGAAATTTTCGAAATAAAAAGTATTTTACCAGAGAAAATCGTTACTAGTACGCGTTCCCCTTGCACATAACACAGGGCGACGGTGGGATGGATCATAATAAAATAGGCTAGTTTCCTATACTTAAAATAAATTATTTTATGCAGAGACGAAATAAAGCAAAATATAACTAGAAGAAATATATGGACAGTAGTTATATTTAAACATAATTTCTATTTAATAAGTCAAAGAGGAAGATATAAAGTAAATGTTTTGACCGTCACGTCACTCCTCAGTATTTCATAGTAATTCCATATTAGCAAATCGTTTTGACAGTTCTTAAAAAGAAGCTGATTCGACTAGTAGTAAACCATATTCTATGCAAAAAATGTACGGCAAAATAATGGCACTTAGATCACATAATGCTTTTTTGGTAATATGCTTCATTGAATCTTAACTACCTACTTATACATTGATATTTCTTATGGTGAAAAAGGCTGTAGATCCAATCACACATTACCTACAAACTTCAGCCTTATTCGAACATTGTTTATTAATATGTCATTGTGATACGATACCTACCGATCTGGCCATACCAAATAATATTAGATAATTTAGATTTGTAGAATACTAACCATATATTTAAGTTATTTATCATTATGTAATTGCGTACTAACAACAATGATCTCGGTCCTTTAAATAAATGAAATTGAAAAACTCATTTCTTGACACCAATAGATCAATAATAACAGCATGGTATGGAAAGTAATTTGAAATAGGTCTACCGCTTGTAAAACAGCTAAAAATGTCTGAAGCACTATGTCAACGAAACCGATAGCATTTTTCCAGCTATTCAGATTTTACCTACTACTGTTGAATAAAATGTAGTTAGATGAAAATAAAGTAGGTACAGTCAGCTACAAATTTGTGTGCAAGGGGGTCTACTTTTCCCTGCAACTGACTGTACTAACAAAATTTCAACTTTACCACGAGTTCATAAAACCGGGAAAACAGTTTATCTCTAAACAAATTTCCAAACCCCGTTAGGAATATCTGTGTCAGGCCCAACTCAATAGCGAATGTTAGACGCAAGTTATCCGCAACTTCCGGTCCCTCGGAAGTGGCTCCCGTAATGGCGGCCTGTGCTTCCGGTCTAATAAAATCGAATCGGGAACATTATTGTACGGACGTTTAACCGTTACGGCAAATAATGTGGATGCTGGTATGCCTAAAATTCTAAATAAAGCTTCGGGCGTTCTTTCGCCATACATTGTGTAGGTATATTTTCTACTCAGAATTAGCAGAGGGTAAGCGAAAGCTCGGCGGTCAGCATCTTTGCTATAAGGACGTACTGAAACATCACCTGAATGCGTGTGCTATCGATCCTGCACGTTGGGAGGAGCTCGTTGTTAACCGGTCATCTTGGCGGTCTACCACCTTCGAATCCATCAAATTGTTTGAGGAAAATCGCCTCACGACACGACATTAGACACAAAACGCCAATTACGTAAGGAAAGACCTAAGCTCTCCGACGTGTATACATACATTACGTACAAGTCGTACAACACGGCTGGTCAACTGTATTGCCGTGAATGTGATCGAATTTTTAAGAGCAAGTTTGGCCTGGCTAGCCACATAAGAGATCACGAGGGGGAAAACTCTTGACTGCTGAGGTCGCCGTCATCGAAATCGATGTGGTGGACTACATGTAGGTATCCATACTAATATTATAAACGGGAAAGTGTGTATGCCTGTTTGTTTGTCCGTCTTTCACGGCAAAACGGAGCGACGAATTGACGTGATTTTTTTAGGTGGAGATAGTTGAAGGGATGGAGAGTGACATAGGCTACTTTTTTGTCTCTAAACTATGTAGAACTTTATTGCCTGTACATTACGGGGGCAAAGTTGTTGTTTAACCGCACGTGCCAATATTGATACCCGAGCAGTAAAAGATTCCAATATTGAACCGCGAGCGTAGCGAGTGGACCAAAAAGTGGAATCTTGAGCGTTGCGAGGGTTTAAAGGCACGTAGGTTAAACAAACTTTGCCAAATTGCCACCGAGTGAAACACGATATTTTTCATCACACCAACACCAACAAAATACTGACTATAAAACATCAAACTTAAATTCAGAAAACTATATTCAATTTCAAAAAAAAAAATTGTAAATTTTGTAAACCTTTACCAGTTGGTGTGGTGAAATAGTTATTTGTTATACAAGGGAGCAAAGTTGTATTTTAACCGAGTGTGGAATTGCAACACGAACTAGCGAATGGATTCTAGAATCCTGAGCGCAGAGAGTGTTGCAATACACACGAGGTAAACTAACTTTGCATCCCGTGTGTAACACATAACTTTTCACCTCACTAAAGCGAGGAAACACGCAATAAAAACAACTGGAAATAAGTCAATTTGCGTTTATTACAATTTCCACGATGCACCGACCGACACCACAAAAGTTTCAAATTAAGAATCAAAAAGAAAAATCTATTTGGGTGCGTTCCGTTTCACGCGTTTTGAGATTACAATGTTACTTAAGGTGCGTTCTGAATAAGTACAATGGAAGAGTCAAAAATACAATTTCTTGTACGATTTCAAGTGTTTTATGGTAAAATCATGTTATAAAATTGTTTGAATTTTATGTTTTTAGTCGGATACAATTCTATATGAAATTATTTTTACGTTCGCATCACATGATTTGTTAAGACAATTTAAGCACAGGGAGAAAATTGTCCTGTCTGGGACATGCCTTTACAAGAAATTATATTTAAAAAAGTAACTAATGACACGTTCGGATTTCAAATATTCTTTGCACTCTTGTGGATAAAATGCGATTTTGCTATCTGATTTTAAAGAATAAAAAAGTCCTTTCCGAGCTAGAGAGGTGAAAACATATTTTTAGCACTTTGTATTCACAGCTGTGTTGTTGACTGTACGAACAGTTTTCTAAAGAAGCACTTGAGGCTCCGCATCCCTTAACAGGCTTTACGAGAATTCTCGAGAACATTGTAAACACAACTTGAGACAAAATACTTGAGATAAAAATGTCACTGAGTATATTTAAGGGTGGTATTTCATCAAAAAGTGTGAAAGATTATACAAGTACGTATTATACGACTTACTTAATAGTTTTGCAAATATGCTATAGTAAGGTATTTTCGGAATTTGAAAATTAGCGAAAGTTGTTAAGAAAAATTAACTCGATGTCAAGTTTGTGACGACAATTAAGCATAAAATCTGTCTAAAAATTTACTTTTTTCACATTCTGAATGTAGATTATCGCTTAAAGTTTATGTAATTAACATATTGTGTAATAATAAGTACAGTCAGCCAAAAAAGTGGTTTACCACTTTTCGACCTTATGTGTTTAACATAGAGTCGAAAAGTTGTAAACCACACCACTTTCTTGTCTGACTGTACATTACTTACAATTCACCAATATTGGACCACTCAATACAAAAATATTAAACACCTACTATTTTCTTGCTACTGACTCTTTTCGAATTTTTACCTATACGCCACGTGTAAAATTAGGACTTAGCATACGAAATTCGACGATTGTCGCACGCAACGTGCCTTCAGTTACTCGTGGTTACTTCGGCAACTAATTTTAATGCGCTACATAAATTATGTGTTGACATTAAACACTAACCTTTGCACTTGGAGGGCGATAGCGGGCAGGAGCAGCGCGCGCCATCGCAGGGGGCACAGTTGCAGTTTTCCACCGCCGCCGTCCATGGTGGCGCCACTGTTGCGTCCGGCACCTGATCGCCATTATTTAATTAGTATTTGCCACGGATAAGATCATAATCCTTCTTACTTACAATTAAACTAGAAAAGAAGGTTGTTTTGGCGCACACTAACACTTAGTGCGTTTTCACATTATCGGATGTCGGACCGATATCCCAATATATTTATGCCGCCATCTTTGATTTTACCTTTGAAATCCTTCCGACATCCGATATCGGATCGGATATTGTGAAAACACACTTAGGTAAACAAACACTAACAGGTATTTTCCGCATGCACAGGCACACTCGCATACCTTACGGAAAAGTCGGAACGAAATCTAGGATTTTATGCCATGTTTCACGTTATGGGTAAAATTAAGGCTGTTGCTACAATGCATGTACCATCAGCTGCAAAAGTGCATAGAGAAATTATGGCGACTTCAGGCGACCTGTCTGCTCGTTTGCCTCCTATCCCATAAAAAAAAATGAATGAATACATTTGCAGCTGATAGTATAATAAATTCTTAAGGTATTTTGGATACGTTTGGTGTACGATTAAGTAAGTATGTACTTATGTTTTTTTTAGGAAAGTTACTCACTTTTTGCTCCAAGCTCGGTCCTTGCGTCGTCACACTCTGACTCGCCTCCAACAAACCATTCTTAATATTCTCATCAGCAATGATCGTCAAATCATTCCGACTAACCCCATCTTCTATCAAGCTCTTCAGTCCATCAACTTCTTTCGACCTTTCTGCGGTATACTGGTTAGTTCTTCTATCTTCTACAGGCGGCGTTGTTCTATCAATAGGTCTTAGTGTAGGCTTTACTCTATTGGTAATGGACGGGGCGACTTCTAGCTCGGCCGAGAATGACACATCTTTTTGGTAGAGGACATCTTCCTCGGTGTCTAGTGAGGTTTCTGAAGGTTTGGTTGAGTTCAACTCTGCGAAATGAACAAAATGTTAGGATGTTAGATAATACCTATCTATATACATTGTTTCATAAAGTATTTTTTTTTTATGAAATAAGCTGCTGGCAGAAAAAGTTGCTAGCCGGGAAAACGCTCTTAAATGTCGCCCTAACTAGCACTGACGATGAATACAAGTCTCCAAAGAAGTCATAGCTGATCACGGGTGCAGCACTCGAGCGCGCTAATACCAGGTTGACAGATGGTTGACGAATGAACATAATAATAATCTACTTTTGGACGTAACTAACTTGTATTGTAAAATAAAATCTATGAAATTAAAATGTATGAAGTTAGAATGTTAGAAAATGTATAATACCTATTCTTCCAAAAAGGCAATTCTAATAACCAATCTAAAGTCTGGGGTCAGAGCACATAAACATACCAAGGCAGCCGTCAACGCACAGCCTAAAACCCGGCCATGAAACTCTCGACAGAGCTGCCAACACAGCATCCCAGAGCCTAGAACAACGTTCACTGGTGCTCCGAACACTACGAAGTTCAGGAAACTCACCGAGACATCCGTAGCCGTCTACAGGCAGCACGAACCCCGACACACAGCAACAATGCGTATTTAAATGCATAGTTGCTAGCATGGGTTCTCAACCTGCTACTACCTAGAATGTTCGCTGGGTGCTCCAAGACTGAGGACACTCACCGAGACAGCCGTAGCCGTCTACATGCAGCACGAAGCCGGGTGCACAGCCGCACTCGAACGTGCCGTCGTGGAGCTCGCGGCAGAGCTGCTCGCACGGACTGCCTGAGCCGCACCGACCTGTAAAAATACAATCAGTTAGCAAAAAACAAATAGAATATTATAAAAAGCTTTGCTCCCAGGATGTAAAGACATGTAAGGCTAAATGGCAAACCGGATGGCGCAAATAAATTGTATGGTTGGAACTTATTTTGACACGACCGCGGAGCGAATCTTACGCTCGACTTTCTTCACTCCGTACCATGATCATGGGTGATCGTCAAGGCATGACCTTCATTCGATTAAGGGCCGGTTGCATCAAACCGTCTGTCATCGTTAAAGCATTCGTTAAATTTTATTGTATGGAAAGTTTCATAGACGTCTGCTGCGTGACGATGATGTGTCTGTCAAATGTAGTTGATGCAACTGGCCCTTAATGTTTAGTGAACTGCCAAATTAGAATCCGTCTCTTAATTTTTACTTAGTCCAAATTACTGCCGTATTCAAACAATGCTTCTAAGATTGTGAGTAAGATGTCACTACGATATTATACTGTCAGTGTCAAAAGTGACGATTCTTTAAACGAATACGGCATATCCGATCTATGTCGTATCAAGATCTAATTAAAATTCGACGTATTCAAATATTACATCAAACATTTAATATCTGCTGAGAATGAGCTATTTTATTTAATAAGTGTCAAAATTCGCCCACTTTATCCAATGATACGTGATGTTGTCAGGGATCAATAATCTGTTAATTTACTTAATTATCCTAAATTCCAAGTTTGTAATTTTACTTCAATTTAACACAACAGGCTTTTAAAGTGGCTGAGATCGTTTCGAAATTACGGCAAGCTTCTAGGAACCAATGTAGGCTCAAAGTCGAACAGCGTTTCTTTTAAATGAACTAAATTCCTTTGCTGAACTGTTCAACTCGATATCCTACAGCAATGCTTTAGAAAAGAATAAAAGCGAACAATAAAGAATAACGCAACATCTTCTGTACCACTTTTCCTTTCCCAACGTGTGTCATTATCTCAAAAGAGCTGAAAATGTTGACGAAACAACTTTGTAACGGCGCCAAGCTTTTTACAGTTCAAGAATTACGGGTAGACTTTAGTACGCTAGGGATAAAAGTGAATTTAGTATGCTGTTGAGTTTAGACTCGGTAAGGTGTGGTGGCAAATAAATTGTTAAGTGTGTAGTTAGGGCGCGTCGCTTATGTAAGGTGAGATCAATGAGAATGTGACTTTTTTATTTATTTACTGTGTACGAATGACACCTAGGGGTAGGGGGCGCAGTTCTGATTACAGTATGATATGAAGTGTTTTGGACTTTGGGATTTATAATGGATATCATTACGATTCGATAGTTTTTAATATATATAACTTGAAGCTGTTACAACAATTTATCGACTGCAGTTATGTTGCAGCTCACTTTACGCCACGCCATCGCCACATGTTTTGATCACTTGTTGGTATCGTATTGAACAGATTTTTGCAAACGTTTGTGACGTTAAAGGTTCTTTCTGGACTTTGGAATCAATTATACCGGAGGTACGCTTCAAATATATGTAAAATTATCGTGATTGTTGCAGTGTGCAAACTATTATTTCAGTAGATTGATGCCACATCGCGCCACATGAAGCTTCCCACCCGTGAGAGTCCGGGCCAGCGAGCGCGTTGATTCCATTAAAAGCTCGAACGATGGAGCGAGCCAGGAGCTTTTAACGAAATTCTATGTACCTACAAGTATAAGCGGTACGAGAAAGGTGTGAAATTTTACTCGATCACATGAAAATATTGTAAATGACTAGCTCTGATATCGACTGATTCTCATATATACTGATGTATTATATTACCTTAGTGAATGTTATTTGACTGTGCGGAGTATTATTGCAGTAGATTGCTACTATACCGTGCCACATGGGGTTACCCACCCGTGAGAGTCCGGGCCAGCGAGCGCGTTGATTCCATTAAAAGCCCGAGCTATGGAGCGAGCCGGGAGCTATAACGAAATGCAATAAGCGGGTCGGGAGAGGTGTGATATTCTACTCGATCATAAAATATGTCAATTTTGTCAATATTTCTTTGTCTTCATCTTAATTTTAACCATTACTGCGGTAGAAGTACCTATATTTAATATTCTCCTCTACTAACAATGTATAGGTACAAAAAATACAAATACTAAATTCTTTATTCATATGGTACCTATACTTATATAAGACGTGTACGAAAGTTGTTGCAGGTACATAATGTATACTAGACTAACATGAAATGCCATTTGCCACGGTGTGGGCGCCCTAAATCATACAGCAATTTAGACACCACTTGTTAACCTTTTTTCAGAGCGCTTTTTGCGTGGGACAATATTGCATTTTCCGATCCCTCAGCATGGTAGGTAGCAGAAAATCTCCGACGCTTGTGTTAAGGGAAGTTAAGGTTAGTTAACCAACTTGGAGCTGACTAAATACAGTTTAAGGGCCGGTTGCATCAACAAAGTTAACAGACACATCAACGTTACGCAGCGGAAGTCTAATGGAAATTCCGATAAAAAAATAGTCGGACGCTAAATTCGGTAATAGACGCTTTGGTGCAACCGAACCAAACCCTGTATAAGCGGTTAACTCTCAGTTGGCTGATGCTGGAACACGCACCCAGGCGCGAGGAGCGGTTTTACCCTTACGTTGTCGACCTACCATTCATTCGAGCGAAGAGGTTTGCCTCTTCTTTCCTAATGCGAACTGCTAAGGAATCATCTGTATTCCCGGTCGAATACAATCTCGGTGAATTCAAGTCTAGAGTGAATAGGTTATTACTGAACCAGTGAGCTAGAACTTCGGCGTTGTCGTCACTTTCCATCAGGTCAGGTGCGACTAAGGTCACACCTAAGGCAAGGTAAGGACTGGCCATTTAATAATTAAAAAAAACTCTGAGAGAATTCCCGACTGCAATTCATAAGTTATGGGAATCGCGTGAAATGTATACATATTGCGCGCCGGCCCGACATACATAGAAGGATTTCTCCATTATCACTTGTCTATTTAATAGCCTCCCATAAAAACTAAACGACATATTTATACAAACTACAACGAGGTCAGTGGTACTAGGTAAAAGCATTATTGGATGTGAAACCATCGGAGAGCGCTCGTGAATGTTTTAATGCCTTTGAAGTACGCCCGAGTGCGCGCGATGTGCAATGTTTCATCACGATTCGATCCGCTACCTCTGATTAAAATGATGAAAATATGGAACCGGGGCGGCATAGAGCTTTAGGTGCATATCACATCAGATTCGATAGCACGGTGTCCCGAGTTTTATAGCGAGACAACTTTAAATTCGGAACTTGCAAATCTGGCAGGCACTTACAAAGGGTGCGATAGCACAGTAAAATATAGAGTACTATCGTACAGTATGGCCACTCCCGCTCCCCGCTGAAAGTGCCGCCCAGCCACTCTCGGTTACCTCACAGTTTCCGCCTGTCAAAAACGCGACCAGTCGACGAACGAGAGGTTGTTTGGAGACCGACGCCGAGGGCTTTAATAACTCGAGTCTGCCGCCAGTGATATGTACTCGTACACACAATGTTTTTCATCACACTCGCGAAGTAATAACCAAAATGTAAACTAAATGTATTAAAATACCTACGCTGACATTTTGAACATTCATCCGTCATCCTGTAATTTTTGACAGGTCGAGGAAGGCACCAGCTAGGTATTCACTTTACTATGGCGCTAGGGCGGTAAAATAGCTCATTACGTATTACTGGAATGTAATAACTAATAACACCGTTTACGAGCGAATGGGATGAAAAATATTAATAAATAATATAAATAAATAAATAAATATTATAGGACATTCTTACACAGATTGACTGAGTCCCACGCGGTAAGCTCAAGAAGCCTTGTGTTGTGGGTACTCAGACAACGATATATATAATATATAAATACTTATATACTTACTTAGAAAACATCCATGACTCAGGAATCAGGAACAAATATCTGTGCTCATCACACAAATAAATGCCCTTACCGGGATTCGAACCCGGGACCGCGGCGTAGCAGGCAGGGTCACTACCGACTGCGCCAGACCGGTCGTCAAATAGAAAGTCTAACATGCTACTAGTATATGTATTATGTGGGTATAGATATTGTAATCAAGTTCAAACTAGGTACAGACAGCTTCATTACCGTCGCGGTGACAGTTGACAGGATAATCGCGTTGATATACGAGCTGTCAGCACGACGCTTCTATTACTCTGTCTCGTGGCGCCATCTTACTGAAAATTAATTGCCATTTCGTTTGGAGGTTGGCGACCTTCAGGTGTTTGTTGTGACGTGACGTGACAAAGGTTCATGGTAGAAAATCCAAAAGTAAAATATAACTGGCAATATGATGCATCGTTTGTTATTTTTGCGCAATCAACAGTTGCTAAAAATGCTATTATAAGTACTTAACACATTTTTTGTAGGGCTCTGGATATTCGGTACTACCCGCCGATCCGTGCGCCCGGCCCCTTAGCCCCGGCGGTGCTAAGCGTCCGAACTACCCGAACCCGCCGAAGTCCGTTCCCGTGTAGTGCCGTTCGCGCGTGTAGTGCCGAATGCGCGTTCGGGGCCGGACGGCCGGACGCACGGACTTCGGCACCGTTCGGGTATTGAACACACGAGGCGGCCGGCGGACCGATCGACTTATTGCCGTGCCGGTTTGTATTTAAAAAATAGGTGAAATTTAATAATTTAGCGAACGAATACGAATTGGTTTTATACATACTCGTTTTATTTGAATCAATAACGTGTTAACTATATTTTTTGCACTTGTTCCCGTTACGTTATAGGCTACTCGTACAGATTAGATAATAATTATGATTATATGTATTCAATACAAATATTACAAACGTATTCCATATAGGTCCATAATTCGCCAGGAACACTAGTCTACTGTTTTTTTTTTCAATAAAGTTGCTTAATACAATTGCGAAAAGTAGAGTTTAATGGACTTTATTTGTCTCTAGGTTAACTAATAGAAGTCTAAACAGGGTATTGGTTTGTGTGAAAAATACTATATTAGTTCTATTACTTACTTGATTGTTTTATGATATTCATGGTGCCTTACTAACTATCTATAGGGACCATACCACCTATAGGTACTTACTACATATATGTACACATGTTGACAAATATACTTCAAAATATTGTCTTCGGTTACCGCGACAGTTACTCATGCAATTTATTATAGTTATATCTATGTCTCATAGTTTTAAAATAAATAAATAAATATTGGGGACATTACACAGATCGACTTAGCCCCAAACTAAGCAAAGCGTGTACTATGGGTGCTAAGCGACGATATTACATACATACTTAAATAGATAAATACATAACTATGGAAACGGATTATATCACGTATACTGAATTTACAATTCACCCCGACGTTTCGAACACTTTACAGCGTCCGTGGTCAACGGGTGATACCCATAATTAATTGTAAATTCATTACTTATAGGCGATATAATCCATTTTATTTCATAAATATCCTTCAAATTAAGGAAATTTATTTGAACTATCCAGTTATTAGTTTTTATCTAAAAAGTTAGTAGAATTAACGTCGCATGAGAAGACAAAGGTAATAATGACTTGTGGGCGGCACAATAACCAATACCCGTGGTGATTTTTTTTTACTGATAATAATGACACTCAAACCTCACACCCGGCGCATCCCTTTGACATGGACAAACCTTTTGTTTGAAAAGTTCTAGATGTAGCCGCGCTGTTTTACAAATACCTAGTTAAGAATGGTATTTTTTTTGTTATTTTGGAGTGAGCCACTTTGAAGTGAATATGTATCCATAGTCCTTGTTCTTAACTTGAGCTAGTCGGATAGGGTGTGACAAAAAGCATGAGACTTGACATGTATATAGATAACTTGCAAACACTTAACAGAAAAAAATAAAAGTACGCAGACGCCGAGGTGTCAATGTTTCCCCTCTTTTCCCTCATTTTTATATCACTATTTTCAGTTTTTTTATATTGTCATGAAAACCGTGAAAGCTATAATCACAATATTTAGAAAAAGTATATTCTCCATAAAATTTTCTTCAATACTGTCTGTTAAGGTATAGCTTTAACTCATCATTTTAAAATTATGCTTAAGTCCCCCGCATAATATTTGTGTTTAACTACTAGTGGGATGAGTAGGGGTAGCACTACCGTCTGTTAGTAATATACTTTAAATGGAAATATTGTAGAGAATTTCATGGTACTTCTGCTAAACATCTTTCTGGTAAGTACCTACTCGTAATATTTACTTACCAAAACCTTTAATACCTACCTTTAATAGTTTTCGTGAAAATTTAAAAAGCTAAAAATAGGAGATAATAGTGGGGGAAGAGATTGACTCCTCAGCGTGTTTCTACTTCTATTTATCCTTATGAACGTCAAAGCTATGTGCATACCAACTTTCATGCTTTCTCATTTAGGCCACTGAAAACGCTTGCCCTGATATATAATTAATAATGCCGAAAATGGAAAACATGGAAAAAATCGAGTAGTTAAAATTTGTCCCCCAGTCACAATTGCTCCGCTGTCCCTTTCTCATTTTAGTTATTAAGGTTTTATCATTTTTGGTTCTCATATTCGCTTGAACCAAGAACGCGAACGATCATCAAGCATCACTATAGGTCGAGAACGGATCGGACCCGCGGGTTTTTAGAGTCCGTCGATCCGGACGCACGGACTACACGGGTACCCGGACCTTAATTACACGGTCCCTAATTACCCGTTCCAAACGGGCCAGAAATCCGGATTCGTGTAACACGGGAACGGATACCCGGCAACGGGTACACGAAACACGGACGCGACCGGGAGCCCTAATTCTGTCTTTCTTTTCAGTCTACGTGCTCCATTTTCTCAAATAATAATACGCTACATATCTATAGAACACTACTATTATCACATTACACGAAATGAAATTAGCAACATGAGATTCACCGGTTCTCAAACTTTATGTAGGTACCAAAATTAAGTATAATTATTTTATTTTTAATTCCTAAACTGCACAAAAGGTTTAAGTAGATTACCCCATTCAAACGGCGAACTTAATGCTACAAAGGCATTTTCAATAACTTAACCAGTGTCGTTATCAATAAATTTTAGTAGGTACCTATTAATTTCTACTGCATTGATGTCTCATTTCATAGTTAGTCTTAGTTTATAGGTTTCCATATTTAGTTTTTAATCACCTACTAAAGTTCGTAGGCATTTCCAACAACAACAAATAAAAAAAAAGAATGAAAAAAAAAAACGATTGACCGATAAAATGGAGTTCCAGTCAAGCGCAAAGCATACTTGTGGCGAACACTAGCGGGCAATGAACCAATAAGCAAACCGCGCCAAGCGGTTAGGGCAGGGCCGGAAATTCATGGCTTTTCTCTGCCTTTTAAAAACCTTTTCCGAATGCGATTTCGACCGAAAAAGTTTTTTTTGAATGTATGCTTGTAACGTGTGCGGGTGAGTAATTGAGTGAGGTGTTTAGATTGCGGTTTGACGGATTTGGGTTATTTCCATTAGTTTTCGTCTAAGTAGGCCGTGTGAATGAAGGTTGGATATGGATATTCAATATGTACTTATAAGTATTCATGTTTTCTTTACCTATTCACGAAAAAAAAACAATTTTGATTTTATTTATTCAGAGACTATTAACTGAGATGTTGAAACAAATAAAGGTGTGAAGTTGCAAGTTGGGGTACAAACCACAGGTACAAACTCTAGCTTAGGCTAAAAAAAACTTAGAAGGTCTGGTTACAATAATAACGGAGGATAGTTGGCATGCTTGGATTGGATCATGATCACCCGCAGGTTGCTCACCTTGTCGTGGTGGAGGGGCTTAGTAACCGTGGCTTGGTCACCCACGGTGAAGCGAAGAGGCAACCAGGGCCGGCTTGTTGCTGGGCGAGCTGGCCCAAGGAGGATGCTCCAAGTGGGCTTCATAAGCCCGCTTGTGACGCATTGGTGGAGGACCGTCGAGAAAGAGGAGTGTCAGTATTGCGGTGAACCGTTCTCCCTGTCCTCGGCGGCCGAGGTGGGATCGCAGGGGAAGAGGCCTGTTGGTATAACGGTGCGCCACTCTGCGAACTCGGCGGGGCCGTTCCGCTGTGGCGGCGTTGGTGGGGCTGCAGAGGAAGAGGAGTGTCGGTGTTACGGTCTGCCGTTCTCCCTGTCCTCTGCAGCCGAGTTGTGGTGCGCGACAGGAGTGACAGGACCATAGACCTAATCTGTCGCCGGGTACCGGAGAATTTTCTGGCACCCGTGACTTCCTTGTGGCGGACTCGGGGGGGTCCACCACATATACAAGATGGAAGTCGAGGAGGAAGGCACGTCAAAATATGGCGTGGCTACCGCCGGTGTGGTTGTGGATAAATAATAAATAAATATTGGGGGACACCTTACACAGATCAACTTAGCCTCAAACTAAGCAAAGCTTGTACTATGGGTGCTAAGCGACGATATACATACTTAAATAGATAAATACATACTTATATACATAGAAAACATCCATGACTCAGGAAAAAATATCTGTGCTCATCACACAAATAAATGCCCTTACCGGGATTCGAACCTGGGACCGCGGACAGGGTCACTACCGTACCGACTGAGCCAGACCGGTCGTCTCATCTAATTAATGGGTAATAAGAAAGCTGTTCCCATAACCACACCATAAAGGCGGCGAGGCGGCATGGGGGTTTTTTAGTGGGTATACCGTGGGCCTCATTAGCCTAGACGGGAGTCCCACATAACCACTCGGGTCACTGCGTCAGAAGGTACACATCACATTATCATGGGTGATTTTAACACAGATCTTTTAAAAAATAATTTCCGAACACGTAATTTGCTGTCCATACTAGATTCCGCGGCACTTTCTGTTCTCCCATTAAAACCAACACACAGTAATATCGACACGTCAGACTCCTGGTTGGATCTTATTCTTACATCATCCACTGACCATGTGAGTAAATTGGGACAGCTATTAGCTCCAGGTTTTTCTCGACACGATCTTATTTTTGTTTGTTACAAAGTACGACCTCCTAAATCACAAGCAATTAGTATTAAATTACGGAGCTTTGCACGGTTGGACACAGAGGCACTTTTGCGAGACGCGCGTGCAATTGACTGGGTACCCACACTAATGACTTCAAATGTTGACGAGGCGGTATGTGCACTTAACACGGCTGTCTTAAAACTGTTTGACACTCATGCGCCCGTTCGTGATGTCAAACTAAAACGCCCGCCTGCGCCTTGGATTACCCACGCACCCGGGTGGTATGCGGAATGCATTTTCCCCCAACAAAAAAAAAAGGATCATGATCACTTTCAGATTTTACTGTAAGTATGTACTCGTAACTATGAGAATCAGGTACCTAAGGAACTAAGGAAGTTATTGAAGGATGTCTGATAAAACATAAGAATTATATTACATTGAATCCAAAGCTCAGTTATAAGTAAAAAGCACTTAAAACTCATAATCTGAGTATTTCACGTTACCAGGTGCCCATCCCTAGATCACCCCCACCCATATGGGGGTAGGAGCCTAGGGGGCAGTCTGTAAAGTGGGGACTTGTATGCTCTGGAGCCGAGTTAAGTGCCTGGCTTACCTTCTGCAACGCTGTCGATGATGTTCTTAGTTAGATGTACGACACTTTTGCATAGTACAATGTGAAAAGTATGACGATTAGGTACAGATCCTGCAGAATAGTTTCGTTTCATCTTAGTTGGTTATGTGGAATGGTATGCACTTTTATTGAGATGTGTGAAGTAGAGTTAAAGTGGCCGTCAATAGAATTTGTGAACAATGTAAACAAATCTTGTAGTCAAAATATCTTTAATTTCCATTTTAACTCATCAGATACTGGCAAAATCCATGTGTTATTGAATAAATTCATATCACATTATGATCCTAATAGTGTTTAATTTAATGTATCTAGGTACATATAATAAGTTTTAACCAGTGTGTAAAAGCCACACGATAAATAAATAATCCTCAACCTTTAAAATAATAAAATTGTGGTAGAATATTGATATTTTGTAGAATGGTTTGTTTACATTGTTGTCAATTTTTATTGGCGGCGATTTTAGACGAAGTTAACGAAAGGAACGTTGTGACAGGATATTATGCAAGAAACACAGTCAGAATTACTTTGCTATGTTCTAATTTCTCTTGATACTTAATTTGAAATATGACTACTTAGGCCTACTTAAAGCTAACTCCTTCCGAATGCCTACCATTACCATATGAGTATAATTTTCTTGGTTGATTGACATAAAGTTTGCCAAACTAATCCGATGTTTAATTGTAAGTTTCTAATGCAACGGAATCCATTGAGTAAAATCCTAATTCTCAATAGTCAATGTCACTGTTCTCCTGCACAAATCAGTTAGAGAAATGTTAAAGCTATTTATTATAATGCCCTACTGTTTTGTTTCTACTATGACTTTTGTCAAACACTTGAACAGTAGCGTGGCCTTATTGAATGAGAGTTTAAAATACTTTATGAATATGGAGCTCGCTTAAAAGGAAGGTAATCCAATTTTGTTCATGATAGGATGACGAAGGTAATGTTTATCGTACACTTTAGCTTTTTATATACTTACCTAATAATATATTCAAGTTGCGTCAGATTTTATCTTTTTTGTGGATCTATTTGCTACTCTGTACCTATGATGGCTATGGGGTACTGACAATGAGATTTACCTACTTATTTATTACAAGTTTCATTACCTAGTATAATAAGAGTCAGTTGACTCAGTTGCCAACTTATCCTGACTCCACAACGAGCTAAGTGCGTTTTCACATGATCTGATCCAATATCGGATGTATAGGACTGATGTAAAAAGATGTGGGTGTGTTTTGTAAAACGTCCCATTTAGATTTCCTTGTATCTTTAAATGAATAAACTGACAAAGCGGCTTTATAGCAATCGACAAAATGGGACGTTTTCCGGTGCACAACTGCACACTCACAAATGTAAGCCGCCATCTTTGATTTTTGCCTTTGAAATCCTTCCTACATCCGATAGGTATGAGATCGGATAATGTGAAAACGCCCCAACTAAGTTCGCTTTCAAAAAATCCTTACGAGCTCTCTTTGCTAGCAGAATGAAAAACTCTTAGTTTCACTAATGTCTAAGTAGAGAATGCCTTAAAGCATTACGCTAAACGCACTGTCTAGGAAACGCGGCCTCGAACAGCGGGTCCTGCGTCGGCAACGCGTGCGCCGCCGCCAGCAGCGCCAGCACGAGCGGCCACCGCATCGCGCTACATGCCATCACCGGCCATCTCCGTCGATATCTGAAATAGACATACAATCAATTAATATTTCTTATTCGACAATGGCTATCAGACCCTCTGGCACTCTAGTCTATACTTGAAGTCGCGCTTGATGCATGTACGTACGCGACAAGGCAAGTTGTGCTCAAGGGTCTGATATCACAAAGGCGTCAGAATTGAATCGAATATTATAATTGTATGTTTCGGTATATTTGACGTTTACGCTCTCACAGTATGTTTGAAGCTGACTGTACGCGGACCACGGAAGTGTCATATAAATTTATGGGAACGTAAATAATTAGTTGTATTTCATTTTTTACTTATTTGATTTAAGTAGATTGTTTAAATAAAAATGAATAAACATTTGGTTGGTTATTGGGAACTTGGCAGAAGTAAAATTACTCTGCCTGTTCACCAATTTTCTATTATAGGTAGGTATGTATGTATTCATAAAATAAAATATTGATGGGTAGGTATGTCACTTTGATTTGTAGCTACTAGTACCTACAGATACTAGTCTAATACAAGAAGAAACGGAATCAAGAATTATTAGATTACCTACACAATATTGAACGTATTTTCAAGAAGTGGTTCGGAATATTCCTTTGTGATTCGTTGATCAGAAGTTCAACGATCTCATAAAACATTAAGAACAAAGCACTTTAGTAAAAACATTGGAAAATATAGTAAAATAATCCAACAATTCAATTGAAACTGACGTTGTCTTTTAATCCCCAGACTCCATTATGAGACGCCTTTCTTTGTCACATTTTCGTAACGAGATGGAAAATTTTAATGATAAAAGTCAGTGAGTTAGCGATAAAGGGTAGATTCTAGTTTCAGGCGCTAATGAGTGGTCCGGATCCGGATATAATACCGTTAGTGGAGTACGATCGCTTGTCGCTTTGACACTATAATGAGCTAGATAAGTATAAAAGGCAGTGTTATTTCCATTTGCAAAATTTTCCGCAAAATCCTATATTTTGGGCAACAGTGCTGGAATCCCGACTACAATACTAAACTAACCTAACCACAAATTTTAAAAAAAATTAGAAAACCCCGACATAGTGGACCGATTTTCATGAAACATGGCTAAGAGCACTCCCGACTAACTCAGCTTTCAAACAAAAAAAACTAAATCTAAATCGGTTCATCCGTTTGGGAGCTATGATGCCACAGACAGACAGACAGACAAACAGACAGACACGTCAGACTTATAACACCCCGTCGTTTTATGGTTGTAGCTTTACCTAATACACCTACTCCTTTTGTGAATCTTTATTACCTAATATCGAAATATTTTTTGATTAAAATAGACTATTCATCTTCAAAAGCATCTCTAAATAGTAGTCAAATATTTATTTTATGTATGTAAAGCTTGTACAGAAACGAATGAGATCCCACCTTTTAGCTTTTATGCTAGTCGCAAAGTTTATTTTTTAACCTTTTCGAGTTTTTCCAATACAGGGTCACAACGAATGCTATAACACGCAGGCAAGGTCCGTCCGACCCTTTACTTAAATCGTCTCTAGCTCGACTACACTTACTTTTTATTTGGTATGTACCGACGGTTCGACCGTACGTGACGGCTTGCGTTTGATGTGACAACGGGGCCTAATAGCCTTTAGGAAAAGATTTTGCTGCTAGATTTTCGCAAGAAAAAATATTAGGGTGTAGTTTTACTTTACCCATTGTTCCCTGAAAGTTTGAATAACGCTGACTTGGGTACGTTCAGATTTAGTACATGCAATGACGTTTATGGAACGTTTTAAACTTTTTAATGCTTATTACGTTCACGTTTTAATGGTTGTGAGAAATTAAACGCGAAAATACGACTGCCACAAGTCATAAATGTCAATGTCACAAACAATATGGAAGTTGAAAATAATTGTTACCATTCTTCAGTTGAACAATATTTCGTTGCGAATACTTTACAAAAATGAGTTAATTCGGATAGCGTTTATGAAAGCAATTAATATTTAATCTCATTCTATTCGTATTAACTGATATTCAATGTACGATCTCGAGTAAATTCTTCGGAGCAAGAATGTTTATAGGGATTCAGATTTTCGTGTTTATTTCCGTTCTGTGCTTAGATTTCGTGTTGCTACTGAATAACGGGCTGGCCCGGACGCCTCCCATGGGCTGGATGTCGTGGGGGTACTACCAGTGCGCAGACAACTGCGAGAAAAACCCCGAAAAATGTCTCAAGTGAGTTCCACCGGTATTTGTTGTTTATAAACATTGTATACGTGGTATGGTGTTGTTAAGTATTTAGGAATGATTATCTTGGTTTAAAAAATATCTTGCTTATATTCTAAATATTCAAAATAAATTAACTTAAGCATAAGTACAGAAAGTTGATTATCAAAGTCTGTAAAGAAAGTAATGCCTATTATCTGATAAGAACCATAAAAAACTCCATGGTTGTATGAATAATCTTACATATGTACAGTATCTTATATTAATTTAGTTAGCCTTTTAATTTGACTAGCCAGTATTTTTTCTCTTTTTCACACACAAACAGTTTTGTGATAGTTATGAAATGTTATTAGGAACTTACATTTAAACATAAAGTCCTTATTTTTTTATATTTGAACAAAATAACTCATAAAAGTATGAAACAGGTACTAAACAAAACATAAATTTCCAGTGAACAACTCATCATGTCCGTAGCCGACACAATGTTTAATGAGGGCTACCTGGAGGCCGGGTATGAGTATGTTGTGATTGATGACTGCTGGTCAGAGAAGCAACGGGATCACAATGGCCGCCTGGTGCCAGATAGAAAGAGATTCCCGAGGGGTATGAAGTTCTTAGCGGACTATGTGAGTTTTTACACACTATTAGATATAATTGTTAATGAAATAGAAAAAGCATTGCACCTAACCAATTTACACAAATGACTGTTCTCTTATTAATGTATTACTAAAAGTTTTAGCACTTTAAGGGCCAGTTGCATCAACAACATTCAACAGACACATCATCGTCACACAGCAGATGTCTATGGAACTTCCCATACAATAAAATTTAATGAATGCTTTAACGCTGACAGACGGTGTGGTGCAACCGGCCCTAAGAATTTGATTCTATTTTAGTTTTGTATTAATATGCCAAAGCAATAAATACATAGTATTATTTTCATATATATCTTATAAGATAATTTTCGGAGCATTACTGAAACAATAGTATAAAATAAAAATAAAATAAAAAAATAAAAATAAAAATAGCCTTTATTATTGAAGTTTCATTTAACTACATTTTTTTACTCATTTACATCATGATGTAAATGAAACAATAGTAGTGTTTCAATTAATTATGGAAACTTCAGTAGTAGTCTCTTCTCTTACGTAATCAGTGCTATCAGCAGCATAAGTTTTGAAGTAACTTGGTAAGAAAATCTAATTTATGCTGCCGTCTGTTGTTTTTAATATCCAAACTATTTTATATCTAAACTAGGTCCACAAAAGGGTCTGAAATTCGGCATGTACACAAACGTAGGCAAAGACACGTGTATGTACTATCCGGCTCACGAGGATACTTCGAGATTGATGCTAAGCAGTTTGCAGAGTGGGACGTTGATTACCTTAAAGTTGATGGCTGTTATGTGGAGAACAAGTATCTGGATACTGGTAAATGATTATAATATTTAATAATTATAAATGCCCAAAGCGCGGACGTATTTTGAACCTTCATGTATAAATGTGTGGAAATCACGTAATGGTAAAAGGGCTAAAAAAAAAAATTATAAATGTAGTAATGGTAACAACATCACAACTTCAAGTTTCGTCTAACCCTTTACTGCATGAATTAAAAAATATTTATTGAAATTTAAACTTTAATAGTTCTCAATAGAGTTTGATATCATATCCATAAATGGCTTTGTATGCATTAAAGGGTTAATTTATCAATCCTGACAGATAGGAACATGTGTGTTATTAGTTCATTTTGTTAACAATATAGGCACAAATGGAGTTAACAAAATATTGATTGTATTAGTGACATGAAAGGTTTAGGGTTGGCTCACACCAGAATGGCAGTAGCCAGCAGCGACGCGGCGACCGCTGCCATTCCGGTGTGAGCCGAGCCGACCCGTTTTCACATTATCCAGCCACCATCGATTTATTAAAAAGTAGATGTAATATGAGATATTTTCTTATATCATATCGGATCGGAGTGCTACAGATAAGATATTTTTATTAATTAATGTTGCTACAAACAAATTTTCTTATACATGGATGTGAAAGTGCTACAGATAAGATATTTTCATTAATTCATGTTACTATTAAAGAAACGAAATCTTTCGCCACATCTCATTTGTTAGATTTCAAATCATATCAATTTTGTTTTACGCAATAAAATATTTAAGTTTTTTATTATTTTCAGCATACATACAACTTGGTGATTATTTGAATAAAACAGGGAGACCCATGGTCTTCTCCTGCAGCTGGCCTTATTATAAAGAGTACCTCCACAAAACAGAGGTTAGTAACTTGTAGGTTGATGGTACAAACAGCAACACCCTTAACTAACCATCGGTAGACTATATCCTTGTAATAAGGATTACAAAATTATAGCTAACAGTGTTGCCGGTGGTACTGTTGAAAACAGGGTTGACTGACATATTTCCGGTAGAATGGCAGCCCCTTTATCACTTAATAATAGAAAGAATGTGTCATATTCATATGTAAAGGAGAACAATATTAATTTGTCACCATATTTTGACACATGTTTCACATTAGATTACCTATCTCATTCACTTATTGTTAATATTCGCGCGTGAATGACGCGATCTTTACAAATATTTTTTTACAGTGAGAGATTGTTTTTTTTTTTGGAAAGCAAACAGAAATAGAGTTTATTTTATAACATATTCTTTTAAAAATAGATGAATAAATCTTGTTTGCAGTTCAGCTACGGGCCAATCGCGGAGCATTGCAACATGTGGCGCAACTTCCACGATATCTTCATCAACTTTGGCAACGTCGTGTGGATCATAGAGAACTACGAGAAGAACAACAATCTTTACAGGCATTACCATAAGCCGGGCCAGTGGAATGACCCTGATATGGTAAATGGAGGATGCCTACTTCCGTGCTTGATAAAATTGCCGTATTAATATAAAACTACACTTAAGATGCATGTAACTAAGTAATAACTCTACGACCTCTACGCAGGGCTCGGATACCGGTTAAATTGTCAAACCGTTATCATGTACTTGATAAACCTTTAAATTTCGTTTTCGCTCGAAAAACCGCTATTTTTAAACTGGTTTTTAGAAGAACTCTTTCATAAAGGTTTCGTTCGATTAACCGGTTTAGAACTAAATAAACCGGTTTATTCCGCAGCATGATAGGTACGAGTAATACTGTTCTAACCAAACAAAAAACTCGCTGCGTGAACTTAGGTATTTAGGTGCGTCTCGCCGCTCGTCGAATAAACCGGTTTATTTCGGTTAAAATAAAGTTCTCATAACGTTCGCGTTCTTTAAAAAGTTCGGAGTAAAATCGAAATAAACCGGTTTTAACCGGTAAAAAATAAACCGGTTCCGAGCCTTGCCTCTACGTACCTCAGTGTGAATGAGCTAGGCTTTATAAGCAGAAACGTCGCGTTACACCTATTGCCAGCGATGGATGTCAAGTGACATGGTGCAATTTTACCAAATGTACCTATCAACAACAAATGGACGTTATGTATCAACAACGTGAACGTGTTACCGTTTTCAGTAGTTCTGTAACACGAAATCATGGAAGGCTACATCTGGCACTCATATAACCAGAAGTGTTGGTTGGCCTGCAGTCGGCTCCAGATCTCAAACTAATCGAGGTCAAGCGAAGACTATTCGCTGAGCAACTTGTAAAATCCACGGCTTACTCCAATACTATTTTCCAGATAATCCTAGGAAACAACGGTCTAACCGAAGGCCAGAGTCGCATTCAAATGGGCGTATGGGCGATGTGGTCCGCCCCGCTTCT
This sequence comes from Leguminivora glycinivorella, assembly GCF_023078275.1. Taxonomy (NCBI): domain Eukaryota; kingdom Metazoa; phylum Arthropoda; class Insecta; order Lepidoptera; family Tortricidae; genus Leguminivora; species Leguminivora glycinivorella. The sequence continues at coordinate 27,630,448 of NC_062972.1, forward strand.
GATCAGCTGCGATATGAGGAAGATCACGCCGTATGAGAAGCAACTACTGCAGAACATGGACCTTCTGGCCATTGACCAGGATCCCCAGGGGAAGATGGCTACCGCCTACAAGGTAAGTATTTGATTTGAGTTATTTCAGATAATCCTAGGATGGAAAAGTCCAAAACGAAAGTCCAGTGGTCCATTTCTCAAAACTCTTCTGGCTAGTGCAAAGTCCCCTTGGGGGAATATGGCCACAGCCTATAAGGTACCTAATTGAAGTGCACACTAGCCTATTTAAATTTTCTTTTAAATAATCTTTAACCAAAAGCCTAAGAGTTCTGCTTCTAGAACCCTGGTTAATCTCATGCGCGGATCCAGGGAGGGGGCATGGGGGTCAGCCTCCCCAGAAGATAAGTTGCCTTACAAATAACCACGTGACCTGGGGCCAAAAGCCTACCACGTGACCCCCCCCTGGTCACGAAGCTGGATCCGCGCTGGCTAATCTTCTTGCCCAAAAATGTACAGGGACCAGCATGCGTAGCCGAAAGCTCACGAAACGAAACGCTCGTAGATATCTATCTCTATTGCTCTTGCGTATTGACGCGACAGAGCCAGACTACCTTTCGCGGCGTTTCGTTTTCATTTCGCGTCGTAGAAATGCCATTCGGCTACAGGGCAAAGAATGTGATTTTCCTTTGTTTATCTGTTTAGGCTTAGCTCCTGATATTACGTCGGAATGATTTCCATGGCTTTATTAAAACTAGGCATGAAGAGATTTTTTACAATCTGATTTATAACGTCACTGTGACATAGTTCTACAGTGGCCTAGGGTTCTTAACTGTACCTAAATACTATGTTTAGTTAGATAACTTGTCGAGTACCATGAATAAGAAAGTGTTTTAATACATCAATATTGTAGGAATATTTATGAAAAGTTAGTTACGTGAAGCTTCAAATATAAATATTTATAATTTCTTGACAATTTCAGATTCGAGACAAAGTGACATTATGGGTGAAGCGCCACCTACCGATGAAAGGGGACATTTATTCGTCCTACTCTTTCGCCATTACCAACCTGGGGTCAAATAATCAAAACGTCGATATCAAGCCAGCGGACTATGGATTGGAATCTCCTGATGCGTACACCGTTTATGTAAGAATTTTATAATTTTATATAGCATAGGTACAATATAAAACTCTTAAATACATTGAAAGCCCACATGACCCAGAAAAAATACGCATGCACGTCCCACAAATAAATACTCTTACCGGGATTCGAACCCAGGACTACCGCTTTCAGAGACAGGACCACTAAGTATCTACTAGTCCAGACAGGTCGGACACAGTATAAAACCAGTAATAATTCTTCTAACAAATTTTGCGCCGCGCGGTTTGTCCTTGAGTAGCGCTCGCACGCAGCGAGAAGCAGAGAGTACATGCGGAACCGGAGGGGGCCGGTCGCGTCAGTTCAGTACACGCAGCGCGGCGCGTGCGAGAGAGCCAAATACCGATCGCGTCGCCGCTGCCGAAGATTAACACTAAAGGCCCAGCCACGACATTGGTCTAAGCGCGGCAGCGGAGAGCGGCAGCCATACGTGCTAATGAAAAGTCCCATCGCTGTGTCTCGCTTCAATGTAAGGCCGCCGCTCGCCGCTGTCGCGCTTAGACCAATGTCGTGGCTGAGCCGTAAGTCGTCCTTATACTGTGGGCCGGATATGTTTACGGTCATTTTGAAACTACCCTGTTTGATGGTAAGCGTTTTCCGTAGCCGATGTTTGTGTATTTTTTTAATATAGGCTTATAATACTTTTTTTTTCAGGATGTATTCACGGGAGTTTTCTTAAGAAACCTGACGAGACAAGAGGTCATTCACCTTTCAATACCGCCTGAAGGTATGTTTTAATTTTTATCAGCATTTGGTCTGATGATGGTAAGAATCACTGAACTAATGGTTACAAAGATATTTTAAAAATAGCCCACGTTAGGTTACGTCATGTTATGTACGACACAACCCTAAATATTCGAAAGGGATAATGTCTTGCATTGGAGAGGAACAACACGCTTCGTCGCTTTTCATTTAAGAAGGGCATTTAATATTTATGCTTATTGAACAATAATAACCTTTTTATCACAATTTCCCTTGTAATTACCCTTTCGAACTTGTTTTACCAAGGAGTGGAATGGAATTCTTTGCCGGCGGCTATATTTCCGAGCTCATATAACCGGCAAACAAATCGGTTGAACATCTTCTGGGCGAGCTCACTCCATCGTAGGCCACGTCTTTGCCTTAGGCTAGTCTGTGGGCAAGAGTAACTTTTTTATTAAAAAAACCGGCCAAGAGCGTGTCGGGCCACGCTCAGTGTAGGGTTCCGTAGTTTTCCGTATTTTTCTCAAAAACTACTGAACCTATCAAGTTCAAAATGATTTTCCTTGAAAGTCTTTATGAATATCTACTTTTGTGATTTTTTTCATATTTTTTAAACATATGGTTCAAAAGTTAGAGGGGGGGGGGGGACGCACTTTTTTTTCCTTTAGGAGCGATTATTTCCAAAAATATTAATATTATCAAAAAACGATCTGAGTAAACCCTTATTAATTTTTAAATACCTATCCAACAATATATCACACGTTGGGGTTAGAATTAAAAAAAATATCAGCCCCCACTTTACATGTAGGGGGGGTACCCTAATAAAACATTTTTTTCCATTTTTTATTTTTGGACTTTGTTGGCGTGATTGATATACATACCCATACAACCATTTCAGTCGCAAAATCTTCAAATCAGTAACTAACTGTCAAATGTGACATAACGCGTGGTAACGTCGTGCAAACAATGCGACCGTATTGATACAATAACAAAATGTAGTCGTCGTGTGCACTCGTTACGGTAACAAAATGTGTACGAATTTGTGGCTGTCAATGTCACTGTCAGAATGACTTTTAACGACACTTTATTAGTCGACGTTTGCACACATAACGGTAACAACATGTGGACGAATTTGTGGCTGTCATTGTCACTGTCAGAACGGTTTCTGACAGTGACATTGACAGAATTTGTACACACATGTGTAGGTCTGATTACCGAACTGCTCCTAAACCACTGTATCCGCAAATGACAATCTGAAATACGAAGGTTTCTCAAACTGTCTTGTGAAGTTGTGGACTGGTTGCTTTGAATCATTTAAATATGAGCGAATTAAATAATAATAAACGACGACGACCATTTAAGCACTCTTCGACATTTTATAGAAATGTGGGAAAGTTAAGAAAAGTGCAGAATGATAAAAGTGCAGAATGAAAATAAATAATTTTTAGTCATTAGAATTGTTTCTTCAGCGTAGGAAAAGTAAATGTAATATGTAAATGGTAATGTTTGGACTGACTCCACGAGACAGGCCTAGCCTAGTGTGGTGGTCAAAGGTAAAATCTTTTGTAACACTTTTTGGCAAATAAACTATTTTTATTTTTATTTTTTATTTTATTTTTTTTATAATACAAATAGATAAGCACTTTATAGTTACTTAATGTATTAAATATATAATTTTTAATTCTTATTGATAAAAATGAAGTGTAGTGTTTTTACACAATAAAAGTAGGAATCAAATGAAATAGAGTATTTACTGTGATATTAATAGAATTTCTGTTGCGCAATGATAGTTTTTTCAGTACAGATGCTGCTTTTTTTAACGCAGTAGTGCGAGCAAATCAAGCAATGATTCTTTTCTTGTCTGGTCGAAACTCTTAGCTTAGATTTAGGTACTGAAAATCGTCGTACGATACACGTGCGAAAAGGACATTCACAACTCGTGTCGATTTAAAACACTCCCTTCGTTCGTGTATTAATTTATCGCTACTCGTATCGATTTTCCTCTTTTCCGCACTCGTATCTACAAGTATTTTGTTTGGGTTACAAAAAAAACACATTATTTACTCTAGTACGTTTTATTTATGTCTCTTTAACATTACAAATTTGTAGACACTTATCTATACAAAAATCTTGACAAAAGAAGTACAGATCGCTGAAATTAATGTTGATAGTAATATTAATGACGACTACTTCAACAAGTGTCAATTGTGAAATGCCGCAAAATACTAGTTGCTCTATAGAAGACCATAATAATATGATCCCCGATCCTTTACAACCCAGCAGCTCGGTACGCACGTTACAATTTTTTTTAATCTTCTTTAGTGAGGGCAACTGAGTACGACGGCATATTTAATTGTTTATAAAGTTTGAGGATACCTGGAAAAAATTAATACAAGAAGCCATTTTCACTGCTTTCGGTCACGCGTGTACGCTGCGACCATTTTGCGACCGTTTGTCGACCGTTTGGTGACCGTTTGGCGACTGTTTTTTACATGGAATAATACCGTCTTAATCCATATTTTAACAACTTTATTGGTTTTCTAGGCATTATTTTTATTATTTCAGTATAGTATATGCACCGGAGCACTAAAACTTCACCAATCAATATACATAACACGCAAACACCGAGTAGTCAATAATATTATTACTGGTTAAACTGAGGTAAATTGATGGCGCGTTGATAAATTTAGACTTATTTTATGAAATCACTAGAGCAATTTAATTGGCCATGGTAATTAGCCCACATTATATTACAAATGCAAACAATATTTTATCTTTAACAAATTCTTACGCCATTACATTTTAATGTCAAATGATTTTATTTCTTTTTTACTTTGACGTCTGTGACAGTCGCCATTTGAAAAGAATGAAATGAACGAATGATTTTGGGAAAATAGTCGCCAAACGGTAACAATGTGTGCACGCGTAGTGCACACTTCTGTCACTTCTGTGACCATTTGTGCCTATTACCAATCGTCCCCATTTGGGTCGCCGCGACTAAACGTCGACCGTACTGCGACTAAGCATTGAGACCCGAAGACCTGTGTGTACACAAAATAGGAGGATTTGCGTAGGAACGGCGACCGATTATGGTTATATGGGTATTGGTACCAAATTTCAACTTTCTAGTGCTAACGGTTACTGAGATTATCCGCGGACGGACGGACGGACGGACAGACAGACATGGCGAAACTATAAGGGTTCCTAGTTGACTACGGAACCCTAAAAAAAGAATCCGATAAAAAGCTATATGTTTTTTTAATTTTTGTTTCAGATATTATTCTGTACACATTATATCCGCTATAAAAAGGTGAGGCGTAGTTAACAGTGACCAAGATGAGATAGGTCGAGGCGAAGGAGAGGTCGACAAACGTATGATCTGAGACGCTTCTTTACTGCTCTAGGTATGTAATGTATTGCTCAATTGAGACCGTTTACTTGGTCAGCATTTTCTATTATTTAGACTGAAATACGAAACGTAATGCTGTCATCTTGAGACATTATTAATGTTTATTAGTTTTTTTTTCTTTTTTGGGTTGTAAACCCGTGTTATGTCCGTCCAAACTAAAGTGTTAATTCATTATTAGGAGTTATTTTTAAGTTTATTTTTCATTAGAGGAGCCAAAAAACTATTGAAGTGTCGCGAGTCGCTTAATAATATTTGTCTAATTACTTGCATATGCTTATCTGTATCAAACCATAATGTATGTTGTTTATAATTATATAGGTACAAAAATTCCTAGGAATCCTTAAAAAACAAATATTCGTTAGGTACTTAGATAAGCATATACACATATTATGTCGGTAGCCGATTGTTACTGCGTTCTCAGTAATATGTTTTTTATTATTTTAAATGATTTAATTTTGTGTTATGTGACGTTGCTCTGATATGTTTATTATTTATTTGATTAAATTGTGATACTTGCGTTAAAGGCGAGTTAAAATCTGCTCAATTAATATGTGATGTTAAAATAAATTTGACTCATTATATATTTTATTATTTCACCAAAATCCATAGGTACATTCATATTTATGTACGTACGTTCGTACATACATATTGGTCCATAGATGGCGATGGTCTATTTAAATAATGCAATCTAATACTAATGAATCCAATCCAATCGAAAAGCTGACTAAATGTGAGGTCATTTTGAATTGTCTAATACCTATAATGAGCAATGCCTATTTCCAAGATGCCAACCAATAAATAGCCACCTCCCTCGATAACCGGTTATTTTAAAACTAACCCGCTTTTATCTTATCCGGTTTAGGGTTTCGTACCGAAAAAGGAAAAAAAAACATGGTTCTATGGTAGGTATTACTCAGCCCTTTATCGAACGCGTGGTCTATTACAGTCCCATCAGGCTGAAAAAACTTCTAAGTCAACGTGACAAGAATAATAAAAAATATTTATAAAACGTATTAGGTATTTGTACGAGTAGGAACCTCTACGAACGAATCCGACTCGCACTTGGCCTGTTTTTTATCTAAAAATCCTCACTACTTTTCCAAGTTCCGTAATAGTAAAATGCAGCCCAGGAGTGGCGTAGCGCAAGACACGGTTCCATTCTCTCCAGACACCAGTTAATTACGACTCTCTAATTGTGCCATTCTTTACTGCGACAAGACTGTTCCAGCGCATGATGTTTATAGCTTTAGAGACCAGCGTAAGCTAAGGCTCTGGTTTCCTAGGATAGTGGTGCCGTCATATAACAGCCGTCTCCATACTTCGTACTAGTGCGAAGTAAGCACGAAGGATGAAGACTGTATCCATATTATACATATACCCTAGGAAACCCGCGCTTTTGTGATCGTCACACGGAGAAAAAAGTCTCGTCCATGATACCTGAATAGTGTAATCTGAACGAGAAAATCTAGTAAATTCTGGGACAATTGTTCACATAGTATAAATAACTAAACTAGTCTGTTTAAATGCGTTGAGCTTAGTGAACTAGTTATCTTGTAATTGCTACACATTAAAATAGCGTGTATTACTAGAATATTTAGTAATCATAACACGTGGACCGTACAAATAAATAATATTTTCTTGCAGAGCTTAATAAATGAAATGTGACCTTGACAATATATTCTTGTAAAGGTAATATATACATTACGTATCATAAAATAAAAATATTGTAAGGGTCACACAGTCAAATTGTGTGTATTACTAGATTATTCAGTATTTATAACAAATGGAGTGTCTAAATAAACAAAATAATGTAAACTCCACAAGAAATTCTTGTAAAGGTTATAAAACTTTAGTTAGGCCAATAATAGGTATCGTTAAGAATACAAGTCATCTGATATATATTACATTCTCTTCATTTATGTAAACTTCATTAAATGGTTGATAGAACAAGAAAGTTAGTTACAGCAACTGCATTTATGGTACTCTCTAATAAATATACAATTGCGTTAACGTGTTATATTTTTATCGGTACCTATGAATTTGTCTGTGCACTGTATAGACAACTAACATTTCTTGTAAATGTAAAAAAAGGTTTGTTGTCTATACAAGGTGGTTCAGTAGGATTAAAGGCCGAGCCACGCCAGATACGTGTACGTAGAAGTGTGCGTGGTGTGCGCGCTGTAAAGTACGAATCTTCAAAAGAGATGATACACCGCTAGACACACACGGGAAACACGTCACACAAGCGGTGTAATCTCTAATGAGAATTCGTCATTTACACCGCGTACGCACGTCTACGTACACGTATCTGGCGTGGCTCAGCCTTTAATCCTACTGTACCACCTTGTATAGACAACAAACCTTTTCTTACATTTACAAGAAATGTTAGTTGTCTATACAGTGCACACACAAATTCATAGGTACCTACCGATAAAAATGCAGGTTGCTAGGACCAGTTCCAAGAGACAGAAGCCTAGAGTTGAAACTGGGATCCGGAAACCTGGGTCACCCAGCATATGGAATGGATGCTATGAGCGGTGAAAATTGGTGAATCTGAAAGTAAATAAAATAATTATATAATTTGTTAAAAAATATATTTCAACGATCCTTAGTGCAAGAGTTTGTTCATATATTCGTAGAACCGTCCTTCATTTCGTCCAAAATTTATATTTTGCAGAATTTTTCCACTTTTGTTCCACAGTATGGCATGGGTCACAGGAAACTTGCAACCATTGTAAATCATCTGAAAAAGACATTAAAACGACACGATAAAAAGTGGTCATATATAACATGGTAAATCTTGAGAATAATGAGAATTTATAAGCAGCATGTTTGTCAAATAATTTGTAGATATTAAACTACATTATAAAAATACAAACAAATTATAAACTTTAGGTGGACTATGAATTTTAGCAGTATGTATCTCATGATAACAATATTTTTTTATACAGTGTCTTCTTGCAGTCTTTAAGTACAACAGTTTTAATGACAAAAATATTTTTTAATGTTTAATTATAATAGCCAAAATATACCCTATTACATACTGATTTTACGATAGTAATAATTTTTCTGATTGTAATCAGATTAAGAAAGTACTGAGATTTTCTAACTTTGCTGAATTCGAATTTTTGACACTTTTTGGCTCTCTATACAAAAACAACTGTCAGTGCTTGGAGTAGAAAGTCTTCCTGACTACCAAAAGTCGAAATGAGTTTCAAAAAGTATTTTTTTGTCTGCTAAGATGTCATTCTAATGTGTGTAAAACAGCTTATAAAAATATAAGTATTTATAAAATTGTGCCAGGAAGCGTGTGAAGTTTGTTAAAAAACACTGTACAAGAAATGAAATGCTTGATGGTATACATTCGGCGAAACCTCAGACACACTAAAGCATTATAAGGAATAGCTTTAATTATTATATAGTTTTATGTATACAGATTTATCAAAATATAATATTGCTTCAAAATGTGCATTCAGGAAGAAAGATTTATCATGTTATGTATGACCACTTTTTATCGTGGACAGTCCTTATTAGTTCAGTATTTAGATTTTGCCCACGTAATGTCGTATGAATTTGTATGCAATGTAAAATGAATACAACATTAAATGCCTTTTTACTCACCATTCTAATTATCTACTAAGTTCTACATGATGTACGGTATGTGACTCACCTGCTTTTGCCAACTCTGCCATCTCCCATTCTTGCAAGAGTTTTTGCACCTCTTCATCCATTTCCTAAAATGGAAACTACCAAACGAATGGATAATACGTAGTGAGTACGTTTAACGATAAATAATATAACCTATTGCGATCCGCATCCACGCGTGATCTCTCATGACACGTAAATGGCCGCCACAAGCAAAACATTTATTTATGCGGACAATATTTTTGTTATAACAATTATTTTTCGGTGTATATTACGAGAATATCATTGTTATTTTTTACAAGAGGCGCAAAGTAAAATCAACTATACTGCTATAGCAATCACTAAGATATACAATGGTACTTAAACATGGCGTTTCGTTACAAAAACGAAACACATATTTATACTAACTAAATACTTTTTCAACAGAACTATTTGTTCACCAGTATACATTACGAGAATATTATTGTCATTATTTACAAGAGCTGCAAAGTAATACCAACTTATAAAACAGTCATATCAACTATACTGCGATGGCATTCGCTACGATACAAATAATAGAGTTGACAGCGATGCGTACATATTTATACAAACTTAATATTTTTAAATATAACTCTTCGTTGAGTTTACATTACAAGAATATTCTTTTTATTTCTTTACGAGAACTACAAAGTAATGGCAACGTATAAAAAAGTTACAGGAAGTATACTGTGATAGTAACCGCTAAGATTAAGATTGTAAAGATAATTTTTATTTTTTTGGCGTTACAAGAAGCTTCTTGTTAATAGAATTATCGTAACCTTTATTCTATTAGTTGTAAATAAAACTAGAGTTCTCGTATATGTAATTCAAACAGAACTGTTTAGTGCATATTAATGTTTGCTTAGTTCTATTGAATTCAAAATATAGTAAACGTAACAATACAGTTGTTTTTATTACGAGATTGTAGTATCAGTTACGATAAATCTATTTTACTAAACGTTCTGGTAGTATTGTTAAAATATTTTTTTTCCGTGCAATAGCATGAAAAGACGAGCTGCCTAATAGCGGTTATTACTGGCTCTTAAAACATGATATACCTACTTATTCGCTACTTATTCCTAGTTGACCACGGAACCCTTAAAATTTCGCCAAGTCAGTCTGTCTGTCTATTCGTCCGTAACTTTGCTCTGTAATCGTTACTTAAAAAGCTGAAATTTGGCATGGATATCATATCAAACTCATTAACGCCGACAAAATCATCTAGGTTTTTTATGGTAGGTACCTACCGTAGGTATCTCCAAAAGTGGCGATGATTTTTTCGTGCTTCAAGCCTATTCTGTAAGATGTAGTTCTATAGGTCTTCAAAATGCTCGCGATCTTACTTATTTGTATTGTTGAGATGAATCGTTGCTAGCACTATGTGCATTAGGAAGAATGCACTGCTCAGCTTTAAGCTAAAAGACTTATAACATTCCAGCAATGGTGTAGTTAGGACCTTCTATAAATGAGAAGTAGTTTAATTTCAGTCCATTATGCGGAAACTCGGAATAGCTTAGTTATAAGCACTGCGTTTTATAAATCCTGGGGATTTGTATACAGTACCAGCAACTAACTATACAAATATATTATGGTATTAGAGGTTATTTAGTAGATTTCACAGAGTGGAGGAAATTCATATTAGCGTAAGTCGTTAACAAAAATGAACTCGCTGTCAGTTTTTTGACAATTAAGCATTAAAATATGTCTAAAAATTTACTTTTTTCACATTCAGATTATCGCTTAGTTTATGTACCTAACTAACACAAAAGCAATATATTTATTGAAATTTCATACTTAATTATCGTCACAAAACTGACAGTGAGTTAATTTATGCTAATTGGGGGGTCCCAAATTCTGAAAATGCTCTTACTTATACCTATTCTTAATAATTCCAATAATCGTTCCCTTACATTGCCTCTGTAAATATATGACACTCAAGTGTTAAGTGGTTTATGTGTAAGTAAGTGCACAAATATTTTGAGTATGTGCACATGCACAACTTGAATTTATAGGTACGTGAACTCCATACAGCCCGTTCAGAAATCTGTAGATACACGGCAGTAAATTGAGTCTTACCTAGACGATACCTAGGCACACTTTATTCTCAAGTTTATTCAATGATTGGACGCATTTCAATAAACCCGCTCCACTCTCTCGGTGCGATGCCGTAGGATCCAGACGAGATGAATTCCAGGAAAAATGGCGGACCTCTGGCGACTGCGGACATTCTTTGGTGATAATTGTTGGCGATGTGGGGCGAAAGAGGTTGGTAACATCAGGATTTCGAAACGCGACGACTAAAAATTCATATTTGGTTTGGTGTCCCGTATAGATAATACACGTGACGAACTAAGTAGGAATGTAGTACAACACATCGGAAGACACTGGAAATACTGGAATATTGCATTTTGACTACAAGAGTGGCAAAATGACTGTAAGAAAAATTGCTTAACGCTTACTCGTTTTGGCGGCTTACTCGGTACAAACATGTCAGCGATCGATAGAAAGGAGCCTATTACATTTGAGGAGGATACACAAGACAAAAAATGAAGAATTAAGGAAAAGAACAAAACTAACGGATGCCCTCCAACATGCACTTCGTCTCAAGTGCAAATGGGCCGACCACATTGCAAGATTTACAGACAAAATATGGACCCTTAAAGCAACTACATGGACAGGGCCAAAAGTGCAAGGCAAAAGAAAAAGAGGAAAACCTAAACAGCGCTGGACAGAAGACATTATTAAGGCTGCAGGGCCAAGCTGGATGGAGCTGGCCACCAATCGAAATAAATGGCACGGGTTAGAGGAGGCTTTTACCCATTCAGGGATCCATATAAAATGACACCAAGATGAACCACAAATAGAACATATTTAAACATTTAAAGAACATGATGGAAAAGCAGAAATTATAAATATAATGTATCAAATAGAGTTTATATGGAAAAATAAAGCTTAAATAATAATAATAATGATGACGAACAACTACCGGAAATATATCCTGAAGGACGGCACGGTCGACATTTGTCGGGCATGCCGCCGTCCCGGAGAATCACTCAGGCACATCATTTCCGGTTGTTCTCATCTTGCTAACGGTGAGTACTTGCACAGGCATAATCTCGTAGCCCGGATCATTCACCAGCAGCTTGCTCTTCAATACGGCCTTGTGGACCGCGAAGTACCGTACTACAAGTACTTACCTGCGCCAGTTCTTGAAAATGGCCGTGCCACGCTCTATTGGGATCGATCTATTATCACTGACAGGACTATTGTAGCCAATAAGCCTGACATTGTGATAATAGATCGACCGCAACGCCGGGCCGTGCTCGTTGACATCACCATCCCCCATGATGAGAATCTCGTGAAAGCCGAGAAGGACAAGTCCAGTAAGTACCTAGACTTGGCTCACGAGATAACCACCATGTGGGATGTTGATTCAACGATCATTGTCCAGATAGTCGTTTCAGCGAACGGTCTCATAGCGAAGAGTCTCGACCAACATCTTAAGAGACTCTCGCTCGGTGGTTGGATCAAGGGCCAGATGCAGAAGGCGGTGATTTTGGACACAACGCGGATAGTCCGACGGTTCCTCTCTCTGCAGCCCTAACCACCGGCAGCTTGGGCCCTGCCCCGCTGCTGGCGGCACCCTAGGTTAGGTTTTTTATAATGTGTTTATATGTTTTATATTGTTTTGTAAGTGTTTTATTTTATTTTACTTTTATACTCATATTGTAAAAACCCTAATCTAAGAAAAGAAATAATAATAGATTTGAAAGAAATAAAGAGAATAATAATAATACTCGTTTTGGCTGGTGGAATTCACTTTCATACGTTGATTTTGAATCATTTTGAAGGTACATTGTTATATTTTTTTTAATAAACATAATTCATTTCATTTGTGTTTACGTGATTGAAAATCAAACATTCATATTCTTAGTATTGGCAGATAACATATAAACATTGCTTACACAATAGAAGCCATAAATAAAAATAGAATCTCGCTCAATAAGAATGAAATTAATAGAAAATTTAATCTAGATTCCATTTATATCTCTGCAAAGGCAGAATTTTCTACAGATTCATGACGTTTTGTGTCTGGCTGGGCGGAGCCTTGACGAATTAAATTATTGTTGTCTACCAAAATGCGTTATTTCAGACTACCTACTTTGTTTAATAGTTACGTCGAGAATCCAGCCAGCCTAGCCGAAGTGACAATCGTTGAGGCTACGCGGCGATCGAAACGCAATCTGGCTCTGTCGCGCCACTAACACCTACATACGAGTGATAGGGAGAGCTACATATGAGACGCTTATAAAGCGTAAGCGATTGTGATGTGATGATGGCTATCTATCTACATAAACCTGACTATTTACTTGTGAAGCCTTATTGATGAGATATCATTAACCTATCGCCCTCGTTTCGATTGTGTCGGAAAAGATTTTGGAATATTTTGTTCTACTTAGTGCGTTTTCACATTATACGATCCGATATCGGATGTCGGACCGATATCCCATACATTATAGGCACCATCTTGGATTTTTTCCATTGAAATCTTTCCGACATCCGATATCGGATCGGATACCTAGTCTGAAAACGGCCTTAGGCACTTGGATGAGTCTTTTGCACTTTCAAATATTATTAGAATTATCATAAGATCCTTTTTAATTCTGAAAATTAATTTCAAATATTGTTCTCCTTATATACACTATCTATCAAACCGTACCTAATGTGTTTTTCTGACCTCCAGCCGGAAAGCGACAAATTTCAGGCCTCTGCGCTAAACAAAGTAACCGCTTCCCGGCTCCGTCGAACAGAAAATAGCATACCTAAACTCCTTTTGCCAGTAAACAAGAAAGCCTCAGACATTTCTTACATTACTGGCCTAGGTATCTACTAATATTCAAAGTCCAAAGTGTTTTTTATTTGAAAGTATATGTCAAACTGATTACAGTGGTGGTAAACAATATGATATATGTAGCACTATACTCTGCCTGATGGCGTACAAAAACTTCATTATGTCCTTACATACTAACATGCGAAATTGATTTTACGTAACTATATTCAACATAAATTGGGAAATTGAGTAATAATTAATTATAATATAATTAATATTGAAATTCATATCAGGCCGTGGGCATTAAAAATTATGTGGGAATAATAGTTATTTGTTTTACAAGGGGGCAAAGTAGTTGTTTAACATTAAAAGCATTATGTAGCAAAAATTCAGAAATAGAATAAAAACAATTATCAATTAAAAAATGTCAATAGTTTACGTTTAAATTCATTTAAGGGTAACATTCTAAAACTAACAGGGATTTTTTATAAATCTTACTAGCTAAGCAGAATACACTTTTGCGCATTAAGGCAGTTTTTGCGAAAACAGGAAATAGATTCTGAGGGTACCTGGAATCTCTAGTAAATACCCGGAAACCGTCCTGAATAGTGTTGGGTTTGTTTTAATAAACATCATAATTTCAAAAATGTATAGGCACGGAAAAGTCAAAATATTTAATTCTTTAAAATGTGGCACACAGCTATCTGTTAAGCCCTCGAATTGCTTTCACACATTTCTCTGGTTGATTATTTCATTATTGTTGGTAAACACGTACCTATAATATTTATATTATTAAATGCTATATCTCATACTATACTCCATTAAATAAAACAGCAATAAATAAAGGTTAGCAAACACACGTCTTGTTTTAGTTTTCTCTACTTTTTAATTTCAAAATCCAGGGTAATTAGCTGGTTTATAAAGGGTCATTCACATCCCGTACGGTCCGCACGATTCAATTAAAACAAACTAGTGCACTCCATCCGACGTAATACTCTCCTGTACTAGAAATACGATTGAAATCCGCATGGTGCTGAAATGAGAATGTTAACGGTATTTCGCTTTGCATACATTGTAAATCAGTACCTAGGTAAAATATGTAGGAATACAAGGGCATTGCAATGGACTGCAAAATGGCTTCAGTGGAGTTATTTAATTTAATTTTAACCAATTTCGTACAAATAAGCTTTATATGTTGCGTTAGTTCCAATATTATGTGCTTTCTGCATGGGTCTGTAAAAGGTACAGTAGCGGAAAATAATCTATCATATTTTTTCGGATCCATCTGCATACTTATTACATTAATTTAAAAAAAAAAACGGCAATTGTGATGTCGATGAAATTTACAATATAGGTGCGTATGAAGAAGACTATATTTGGTCAACATAAGGTTCATTTTTAGAACAGCTCTTATGCCCGTTTAAAAGTGCAATTATAAGAATTTTCAAATTATTGTTTTCGATATGTACCAGTATGATAGATTTTTTCCCGCTACTGTAGGTACATTGGTATGTAAACGAGGAATGTGAGACAATCTTCCTGCTGATGCTGTGACTACTCAAATCATCGTCAACCAATCACGTTGAGGCATCGTGGGCATAATATGACTATAAAACGTAATATCGTAAGAAATAAAACGTAATATCGTATATCGTATTATCGTAAGAAAAAAAATACTTAAAAATATTACTACGGTTATTATCTTTACAATTGAAATCTATCAATTGGTCTTGGTATAATGCCACAAATGTATAATGGTGAAAAACATGGCGGTTTCGTCGCCTTATTTATTGACTTTGAAAATGTTATGATAACATTTCTCCACTGACAAAACAGCATTTCGCCAGCCGTTCATATAATCCATTTGGCGACCGCAGCCAAACATGTGCTCTGCAAACAGGTGACATGACAAATCAAACACGAGTGATGGATCGCTGGGGGCGTGCGTTCTGTAAGTGTGGAGCAGCCCTAAAGATTTATACAAGTAGACACTTTATTACGTTGGGGTAAAGGAGAAATGTGCATATAGGTATTTATGATTTAGTGCAGTCTTTTCTTGGTAATAGGTGTTTTTTTTTTGCCAATTGCGAGCAATATCAGTTGAAGAAGAAGGATAATAAAAGCTTTTATACAAAGAAAGGTTGAGAAAAATATTTTCTTCTTACAGTTAGTCTGCGTCTATTACTACAGTTCGTGGAAGTCTTGAAAATAATCCTAAGAATTGGCGGTGGCAACTTGGCACTAGCTGTTAGAAAGCGTCTGTAGTCTGACTTTCGAACAGTGAGAAAACTAGTCTGTATACAAAATTAGTTCGATTTACTGACGATGTTTTCCTTTGCCGTAAAACGACTGATAAGTACACCCTAAAATATCATAAGTCTCTTACACATCGAAAAACTCATTCATACGAGTCATTATTCTACAATCGCCCTATTGAAAGTCACACTACCTTAGTCACCGCCGTTTAGTCACCGCTAGAAAACAAACTCTTCAAAAAAGTGTTCTCAACAGCTGCTTTTAGAACTGTTGTTTAATTCTGACGACGCTACCATAATACTCCAGTTAATACCTGTACCTACAATCTACATCTCACAATAAGTGGTGGCTGAACAGTTTTATATTCTACTCCAACACGCGTAACACGTATTGGAAAACGCATTCGACTCTTTATTGTCGTATCGTCGAGCTATAAATTCTAAATTCAAATCGTATGGCTACGGCTGTTACGATAGGGGCAGAATATTAGTCGCGTTATACTTACACCTAATAGAATACAGTATGAGAAAACACATTTAGTTTTATTTTAGGCATGTTATCATCATATTTACAAGACCCGTGACACTATATCGGGTGCTCTGACCATAGGCGCCTTTTGCTCCCTACAGGCTAGGTAATATAAATATGGATGCTTATAAAGTACCAAAAATATCCACAACCTAAAAGTATAAGCAATAAAGTATATATATATATTCTTTTTTTTGAGACACTAACTTTGTCTGCATCTATATTTTATATCTTGTCTTGACTTGACTTGGTTCTCTTTTTCTCCCATGTTATCGGCTACGCTAGTAACGCGTAGCAAGTCACAGTAAGCTACAGCCGTAGCACTCGTAGCGCTACGAAAGTACCCATTTTCCGAATAGATAGCAGAAGGACGATTCAAAAACTTTAGATCGAGCTAGACCTTATCATGATCGATGCATTTTTATGAAAAAATCTGCCAAGAAATTGAAAATATTTTTTGATTCTACTAGTAACCGTATGAGCCCGCGCTCTGTGCGATGTTCCCGCTATATCGAATAGACTGAACACTCTGAACTCACGGTAACTACAAAATGTGAAAATCATACTACCAGCGTATAATAACGTGATATCAACTAAAATAATGTATCCAACACGAAACATGGCCATTACACTGATTGCTATCGGGCCTAGCCTAAGTTGACAAATCTACTTTAAAATACTTCGTCTAGACCAATTTGAATAATTAACAACACGCGAGGGTGTTATACAGGGATTAATATTTAAGTAGTGTACAATTTTACTAACCACTTTTACTAACCGTTTTAAATTAAAAAAAAATAAGACAAAAAAATTTAAAAACAACCTACCACCATTTTATTGACCGTAACGACAGTAACCGGTACGTAGCCGAATGCACAAACGCTGGCGTGAGCGTCAGAATGGCGGGTGTACATCAAGCAATCCTGGTGTGGTATACGTCAGGAGTTAGTGCTAGCAATGTGCCAAATGTGCGCCAAAATTCGAGCAATGTGCTCTTTGAACTCCAGAGATATTTAAGAAATTAATGACACCCGCTATTCTGACGTCAGGTTGGCGGGTGTACTTCCAGTTCTAGCTAATGGCTGCTTACTCGAGGGTGAAAGTATTGCCTAAGGTTAGTGCTCGCAATGTGCTTCCACATGTATGAAACACATACTAATTCAGAGAGCCGTTGAAGAGTAATATGGGATTGAATAAATATATCTATAAGTATCACTTTTTTGTGAAAAGCGCCTGAATGTTAATGCTGCATTGCAGGCAATGAACATTGCTATTTTATTTCAGCAGGCGTTATAGATATATTTATTCAATCCCATATTACTCTTCAACGGCTCTCTGAATTAATGTGTGTTTCATACATGTTGAAGCACATTGCGAGCACTAACTTTAGGCAGTACTTTCACCCTCGAGTAAGCAGCCATTAGCTAGAACTGGAAGTACACCCGCCAACCTGACGTCAGAATGGCGGGTGTCATTAATTTCTTAAATATCTCTGGAGTTCAAAGAGCACATTGCTCGAATTTTGGCGCACATTTGGCACATTGCTAGCACTAACTCCTGACGTATACCACACCAGGATTGCTTGATGTACACCCGCCATTCTGACGCTCACACGCTGGCGATATCTGTTTCGTAGCTATCTATCTCTATCTAGCTCTTACTTTAATACGCAAGAGCGATAGAGCCAGACTGCATTTCTGTCGGCGTCTGGCGACGATTGCCATTCGGCTACACCGAAATGACACCACATGAAATTTTGTAATTTTCAGATTTTTTATGATGATCCAATTTTTGGAGGGTTTTAAAATGCAGAAATTATCTTGTACGGCTAAATGCCAATAGCGTATATGACGGTAAAGACTATGGTTACTTGCCTGTGGGACTTTAAGAACTAAGTATTTTTCACTTTTTCGTTTTCTAACCACATCGCAAAGTTTACAGTTCCCAGAGCCACTAGTTTTAAGATAATCATAGATATTTATAATCATAGATTAAAAATAAATTTAATTCCCTAGAATACTCTACAGTATTCAGCGGGAGACATCCTATCTCTTATCCCGTTGTCTCTAGAATGCATACCCAAGTTGTCGTTTGTTTATACGCCGTAGCAAACGAAACACTTAACCTCTCTCGCACTAGTAAGCGGGCTACGAAGCGAACGATTGTTGTCTTATACACGAGTGCCGTTGGCTTTGTAGAAGTAGTCGTTGGGATTCGGGTTCATGTTCAATTGTGTGAACGCTAGTCCATCGTTCACACACTTTTTGGGAATACTGTTGTCGTGAGTATGGAGATTAGAAATATAAGGAGCGAAAGCTTTAAGTACCAGAAGTGCACATATAAAAGAAAAGATAGGTGGCGCTGCAATCGCAGGTGCATAAGGGTTTGACAATCTCTTTGCCTTCTCGGTAGTGATCCCGCCTACGGAGCAAGAGGTCCCGGGTTCAAATCCTGATGAGACCTTTTTTATTTTTTTCTACTAATATTTTTCTTGAATTATTTTATTTTTTTAATGTCCAAAAATATTTTGTTTTGTTACAACTTTTCGAAATTTAATTCGCAAGACTTACAACATTACCGAAGAATCCTAAGATGTAAAAGGGCTTAAGTTAACATTTGTATGAATAAAACAATAAATAAACACAAATAAAATACACAAAAAGAAAATTAATGTATAAAAAAAAACAAAAAGCAAAAAGATCGCTGTCAGAATCGAACCCGAGAACATCTGCGTACGAAGCCAGCGCACTACCACGGGACTACGTCTTGACTTGCTCAGCTCAACCGGAAACCGGGAAGTGGGTCAAATTTAGCTTCTACGTTTTGACGCACTCTACAAGTGAAGTTTAAATAATAATAAAAGCTTGTAATATTGTAAGCGGGTTACTCACTTATTAAGTCGATATAACGCTCGACATGTTTCGATCCATTTCCGAGGATCTTTTTCGAGAGTACCTACGACTCAATACGTGAGTAACCCTTATTAATGTTACACGCTTAAAATATGTTTAAATATGTCTGAGTCTCACGAGAGTTTTATGTCAAGGACTGCATTGTTGTGGATACATGTTTTTGGCACTTTGTCCGTATTTATATTTAAAACGTTGACTGACTGACTGTACCTGTATATTAAACAGGCAACGGCACAATCTCAAACATAGCAACTTAGTACAGCCTTGTTAACGACACCACTGGGATCCATTCCTTAATGAACGTCCATAGAATTAATGTCGTTTTAATTGATACTAACAATGTTGTAACCCACTGCAGAATACAAAACTCGAGACAAAGTCTTTAAGTAATATTATTTGTTCCCCATTTGGAAAAGTATTTCCGTAACCAGGATCACTTTCAGAAACGTAACCTCATAATTATTTTATGGCTTCACTTTCTGGTTTAAATTATGAATGGGTAAATAAAAATAATCCAGTGACTTTAAAATTAGCTACTTTCGGACTTGAGGTAACGACTTAAAGTCCTAAGCACTATGTAGGTATGTAATAAATAAAATTAATAACCCCTTACATTTCATTAAAATGTCAAAAGGGACTCTACGTGTTGGCTTCGGCTCAGCGCACGCAATACCCTATGGTTTCCGTGATGAAATGAAATGAAATGAAATTATTACAATGCAATAAGGTGAGAAAGTGGATACATCTCTTTGTAGTCGACTGTACCTAGGTATTAAAGATATCGTGTTCAGCGTTCCACCTTAATAATACCCAGTAATTGATATAAAATTCACCCATTGTATAAATCGGCGTCTAACTATGATTATGGTAAATGGCCCTAAATTATGCATGGCCGATTAGGGTCTGGCAGCACGCGCTTGACTTTGTAAGTAGCACTAGACTAAGTTAATGATACTAACTTATGCAGCCGGTATAAATATGTAGTGCCTAGGTGCCTAGGGCTTGTAAGACTAGGGGCTGAATTTGAATGATAAAAGTATGTTTTAGTTAATATCAAATGATTAATGTTACATGGTTTAGTACGAACGGACATTTGGCACGCTCCTGGGGATCAATTTTTGAATTTAGAACGCACGAATTCGCCGTTCGAATGTCTGTGGAAAACGACGTACCTAATGCTATTTTTGAAAAAAAGGACGGCTAGTAATTTTAAAACTAGTGGTAATGACCACTCGTTTTCGATTCTGTTAGTAGAATTTAAATCGCTCGTATTAGAGATGTTATTGAACGAATTTCACGAAATCGAATGGCAGAGATTAAAAAATCGGCCCCCTGGTCTAGTTTCTTTTTAAATTGGCGCCCAACATGGGGCCAAATTACTCATCAAAAACAATACGTATGTGTATGTGTTATGTCTGTGGGATCGTAGCTTTCGAACCAATGCACCGATATAAATCTAGTTTTTTTATTTGAAAGCTGAATCAGTCTGGAGTGTTCTTAGCCATGTTTGATGAAAATCGGTTAACTATTTATTTATTTAAACTTTATTGCACAAAAAAACAACTTAATGTACAAAAGGCGAACTTAATGCCATGAGGCATTCTCTACCAGTCAACCTTTGGGCAAAGCAGAGAAGATTGTAGGCGGTGCATAAAGAGACCAATTTTGAAATATCAATCAAAACCATATAGACATATAACATATTATCGTACATACAATTACATACTATTTTGGGCACTATGATGAGAATTTTTTCAAAATTTAAATTTTACCATATTATTCTTCTTTTTGGAAATGAAATGAATATTTACTTAGGTATATCAATGATTATCAATTGCTTTAGAGTGTGTTTCATTAATGTGAACTTATTGTACGAATGCAATAATAGATCGGTCGAAAATAATGTATATGTTTTACTAACTGTATCCGGTAAATCCGGTTCGATAGTAATATAACTTAAGCTTAGTCGTCATCAACTATTACATCGTAAGACGGTTCTAGGAAACGAATAAAGCTCGGTGACGTTCTATTCCGCTTATCGTCTGTTCATAATATGTATTGAGACTTTAACAGAACCATCGTGTAGGATATGAGAAATACTGAAATGAGTTCTGAGATTACGAAAAATAGAGAATGGAAGCCACATATCGCGGGATAGGGTAGGAGGAAGAAAAAAAAACATCATAATATTAATTTGACATGAAAAAATTGCTGTCGCAGTACATATAAAATGCATCTTAACTATTTTTTCCTTTATCTATAACTAAATTTCTGGTAACAATTTAGAATTTATATTCCTATTTTTAAATTAAACCTTATAATTGCATCTAAAAATCCTCAAATATTCGGCCGATGCACCAGATATAGCGCCACTATCAGCGGATTGGAAAATGCAATCAGGAAAGTGTTGAAATAACCCATCGGTACGTGACTGGGAACTCTAAAACCGAGGATTTACTACTTCAGGAATTTCTCACTGACAATAAAATTCAAGAGTTTACGGTTCTTTGGGAGCGAAATTCGACTTGCTTCTGTTACACTTCAACTTAGAGAAATGGGAAAGAAAACACTGAAAGAATTTTATAATCTCCTCGTGCCTTATTGTTTGGTATGACACTTTAAGGTGAAGACCATCATACAAAACGGTTGGTAACTTCTAGAATTTGTTCATCTCGACATGATCTTGACCTAAGTTTCTAGTGACATAATTGTTATATTTTTAAAGATCAGACACCAAAAAGTATACTGCCAATTATACCTATAACTATTAGAGGTAATTAAGATTCGTGAAAGAATAACAATATGAAACTGTTGGTTGAGAAGAATGAGAAGACGCATTTAGCATGATTTCTTGTATTTGTTTCGTCGCTCAGATACAGAAAAAGGATAAGGTCTTCTATGTAGACGGTATTTTCGACGTTACAGATGGTGTAAGGTACAGCGGGCTAAATCTCGACTGCGAGACAATTGTAACTACTTAATCCATTTTTCCATGATTACACTATGATGTTGAGTTCTACATGTACTCACTGAACACGCTTACCATATATAATCGGTGGACAATGTATTTAATAATGCAAAAATTGTAAAACATGGAAAAAATGGACCACTTACTTCCCCCCCCCCCCCTCTCGGGATTTGCCCCACTGTACCCTAGTCAAACTTTTCAAACTCCTTTCTTTGTCGTACTGTATCTACGCACAGTAGGACAACGTTGAATAGTGGTTTGCATTCTTGTTTATCTTCGTCTGTGAAAATTAAGATTTTAGAACCGATCAATAGGTAAAAGCATTAGGTTGGCCTTGTTTTAGTAACACTCGATATCTCACACGTGCCGTCAGTTATAATTTGAACGACTATAACGAGTTCAAAATAGTACCAATCGATTATCGAGTAGGTACCGTGTGTGGGTTTCATATTTAAGTACACAAGCTTTTGTAGACTTTGTTACATTCACACATGTCATCGGGTTAATTTTACGTATAGCTCAATTTGCAAGCTTGATTTGAATTTCAATGGGCCTGTGATTTCACAACCGCTTTGTATTGGGTTGCAATTTATATACCATGTTGTGTATGATGGAAGAAAAACTGTTGATAGATTAACACAAGGAAGAGTACGAGAACCCATCATTTTTAAGATATACACTACACACACACGCCGGTAGAAAGGGTAGTAAGTAACACGTGCAATGGACGGAATCTAGCATAGATACTCACTTACTCAGTCAAAGACGATTACGAGCTAAAAACAGACAAGGGGGCGTCCATTAATCGCGTCATGCGTTTTTGGCTTATTTTAGACCCCCCCCTCCCCCATGGTGATCTTTGGTGATATTTTCAGGACCCCCCCCCCCCCCCTGGCCAATATGACGTGTAATTTTTTGGCAACTTAAGTAGACTTTTTTCCAACCCACGAATATTTTTAAGGTTCCGTACCTCAAAAAGGAAACCACTGAACCGAAACAACTGAACCGATTAACTTGTTTGGCACACATATGTAAACTTGTGATTCAAAGACGGGCATGTAATTTAAATAAAATAAAAAACAACTATAGGGGCCACTTTTGGGGGTAAAAGTAGAAATTAGAAATCAAAGTTTTTTGAAATAGTTTTTTAGCGTGTTACATATCAAATGAAAGAGCGTTAATTGGGCCCCACTTTTTTTTATTTGGAATTGTTTATGTGCTTTCCACTCAGAATCGCGAGCTCTTTAAATCCTAGGAGTCAAAAAGTGTGCCAAGGTTTTTCTCTATTCCGTTACCATTTTTTTATATATTTTGTATGGCGGTAACGGAATGGAAGGTCTTAAAACAATATGGAAATCTTGGGACATTTTTAGGGTTCCGTAGTCAACTAGGAACCCTAATAGTTTCGCCATGTCTGTCTGTCCGTCCTTCCGTCCGTCCGTCCGTCCGCGGATAATCTCAGTGACCGTTAGCACTAGAAAACTGAAATTTGGTACCAATATGTATGTCAATCACGCCGACAAAGTGGTAAAATAAAAAGTTGAAAAAAAATGTTTTGTTAGGGTACCCCCCCCTACATGTAAAGTAGGGACTGTTTTTTTTTCATTCCAACCCCAACGTGTGATATATTTTTGGATAGGTATTTAAAAATGAATCAGTGTTTACTAAAATTGTTTTTTGATAATATTAATCATTATTAATTCATCGTTGTTTGAGTACCCACAACACAAGCCTTCTTGAGCTTACCGTGGGCCTCAGTCAATCTGTGTAAGAATGTCCTATAATATTTATTTATTTATTTATTTATTTATTTATTAATATTTTCGGAAATAATCGCTCCTAAAGGAAAAAAATGTGGGGGACACAACCCCCTCTAACTTTTGAACCATATGTTTAAAAAATACGAAAAAAATCACAAAAATATAAAGTTCTATTACAAAGACTCTAGGAAAATTATTTTGAACTTAATAGGTTCAGTAGTTTTTGAGAAAAATACGTAAAACTATGGAACCCTATACTGAGCGTGGCCTGACACGCTCTTGGCCGGGTTTTTCTCCTATTACGATCAAAAGACCTCGCGATTCTGAATATGAATCGCGTAAAAAATACCCATGTTACAAAAGAAGTGGGGTGGACAACATTGAAATTATTAGGATTAAAATAAAAAGTGGAAAAAAATGTTTTATTAGGGTACCCCCCCCCCCCCCCCTACACATGTAAAGTGGGGACTGATTTTTCGACCGTCTATAACCGACTGTCCGTGTACCCGTGATGAGGGCAAACTAAAAACATCTTTGAGAATTAAAAATAACCGACTGCACACAGCTCTTTTTTTCTCACTTGATGGTCTCATCGGAAGATCAGCGCTGGAAGTCACCAGCAACACGCTGAGATGAGGCCATTTCGTGGCACTTCATTCCTTTCTGTTTGTGTTGTAAAATGTGTAATTAATCTTGACTGTGTTCACGAAGAAATTATATTCTATTCTGTTCTCTTTGCACTGCACAACGCAAGTTCTGACTGTAAAAGTTGATATAAAAATAGCTCAGAAATGTTTTTTTCTTTACGTTAGTGTAAAAAAAAATACACGTGATATGTTCCTAACCCCCCCACCCCCCATGGTGATATTTGGTGATTTTTTCATGACCCCCTCCCCCCCCTATGCAGTATGACGCGATTAATGGACGCCCCCCAAGTAACGAGACAACTCGAACTCGTCTGAAGTGTACTCCACTGACAATTGCAGCCAACCCTCACTCCGCAGGAATATTTCCTTTATTTCCTTATTGTTAACGTCCACTTTGCCGTGGGGAGGGATAGTCTGGATTTTAACAGGATTTTCTGGATTGGCAGGGGCGTAAGTGGCTCTTTTGATATACGAATGTGTGCGTGTGTGTGTGTCGTTGGCTAAAAGGCTCAGTCTTTGGCTGGCTGCGGTCTGGAGTGGATGTCTTCTCTTTGCGTTTAAAGTGTTGCGTCTGCGAATTATAGGATACAGCTATCGCAACCTACAGGTTTCTTTTTGCTACGATCTTAAGTTGAGATTCATCTTCACCTTGCTACGTTTAATCTCTCACTGCACTAGTATACTAAATATTTCTAGTCTTGTAGATTTACGAGTAGGTACCTACCCTCTTTCAGTGACCTAATCTTTTTTAAATCGTATACAGATAAACCTTTATTTTCGAAGTTACGACGCAGGTTAGATCCTAAGACATAATGTTTTATACTGTTTACAACATTTACTTACATTTAAAATAACATAACACCCAAATCTGATGTTTATTATTACGAATGATTTAAACTAAAGTAACTGTACTTTAAGCGTACCTATTCTCAGTGTAACAAAATTGCCGGCACACACAAAGCCCTGTTATAGGTTCGATCAAAGTTACAGCGGAGGCAAATTTGAGTAGCGCCCGAATCAACCAAACCAACGGAGCTTGGTGTAAACTGCTACTACGGATAGTCGAGAAATTTGAAAGAGACTGTAAGACGAATAGACAAGTTTCGCTTTACGGGAGTTACAAATGAGAATAGTAACTTTCGAAATATCCTGGTATTTACAGATCTCTCTTTTTAGGGTTCCGTAGTCAACTAGGAACCCTTATAGTTTCGCCATGTCTGTCTGTCCGTCCGTCCGTCCGTCCGCGGATAATCTCAGTAACCGTTGGTACTAGAAAGCTGAAATTTGGTACCAATATGTATATCAATCACGCCAACAAAGTGCAAAAATAAAAAACCGGCCAAGAGCGTGTCGGGCCACGCTCAGTGTAGGGTTCCGTAGTTTTCCGTATTTTTCTCAAAAACTACTGAACTTATCAAGTTCAAAACAATTTTCCTAGAAAGTCTTTATAAAGTTCTACTTTTGTGATTTTTTTCATATTTTTTAAACATATGGTTCAAAAGTTAGAGGGGGGGGACACACTTTTTTTTCCTTTAGGAGCGATTATTTCCGAAAATATAAATATTATCAAAAAACGATCTTAGCAAACCCTTATTCATTTTTAAATACCTATCCAACAATATATCACACGTTAGGGTTGGAATGAAAAAAAAATTCAGCCCCCACTTTACATGTAGGGGGGGTACCCTGATAAAACATTTTTTCCATTTTTTATTTTTGCACTTTGTCGGCGTTATTCATATACATATTGGTACCAAATTTCAGCTTACTAGTGCTAAAGCTAGGAACATACTACGCGGACGTCCGTCGTAAATCGACCGCGACCGCGACCGATCAGTGTGCACGGAACAAAACATCCAGCGAGCCAGATTTCGATCGGACGTCCATGCGCTCAAGGCCACGTCCACGTCCGTCGACCGATAGTTTGCACGGTTAGTGTAATTTCATTGTCCAGATTCCCGTCCGCGGTCGATTTACGACGGACGTCCGCGTATCCGCGGTTACTGACCGCGGACGGACGGACGGACGGACGGACAGACAGACATGGCGAAACTATAAGGGTTCCTAGTTGACTACGGAACCCTAAAAATGGAAAAAAATCTTTTATTAGGGTACCCCCCTTACATGTAAAGTGGGGGCTGATATTTTTTTTCATTCCAACCCAAATATGTGATATATTGTTGGATAGGTATTTAAAAATGAATAAGGGTTTACTAAGATCGTTTTTTGATAATATTAATATTTTCGGATATAATCGCTCCTAAAGGAAAAAAAAGTGCGTCCCCCCCTCTAACTTTTGAACCATATATTTAAAAAATATGAAAAAAATCACAAAGGTACAACTTTATAAAGACTTTCTAGGAAAATTGTTTTGAACTTGATAGGTTCAGTAGTTTTTGAGAAAAATACGAAAAACTACGGAACCCTACACTGAGCGTGGCCCGACACGCTCTTGGCCGGTTTTTTAAATGAGGTCAACCATGGTATTTGCGTGTGGTAGGGTAAATGTGTCTTTTGAAGATATTTTCCAAACGGAGCTAACTATAATAATTTTGCTGTATAAATGTATAGTTTGGTCACCTTACTTCGAACGTAGAGGGTTGCAATAATTCTAAAATGTCCTGGAAAATTCCTCAAAAGGCGCATTAAACCCACCAGACGCAAATATTCCGGTTGCTCGAAAATAAGAAGCGCTGAAAGATTTTCTGTTGAATATTAATTCAAAGTCATATTTGTGATTGTAACGTATTTTTTGGTTCACCATGGCGTCCACGACTCAGCCCGTGATGCAAATCCGTATTATTTACCCTGAAGACCTTGAATTATCAAAAATTGTTGCATATTTTGTACTCCTCTCTCAATATTTCACTTTTTAAGAAATTTTACTTAATGGCCAATGTTCGTGACGTTCCTACTTCCTAGTATATTACTAGGATTGCTAGAATAGACAAAAACGACGACATAATTAATCAAACAATCACTTACGTACCAAAGTAAAGGTGCGACGTCAATCAACACGACAAGTAAATCCAGGTTCACGGCGTTGAGTAAATCATTCCCACATCATTCCTGCAATTAAACCCTTGGTAGCGGCTTCAACTTGCCAACTCCCTGAGCCGAGAGTGAGTGAGTTCACACTATCAAGAATACCGTACCGTTCACACTACAAAGATATAAGTAGAAAAAATAGAACGAGGGTGTAAATAACCGTATGTCACGCTGTAAAGCCTGCCGGCCTAGCTGAAATGACAATCGTGACGCTAGACGCCGATCGAAATGCAGTTTGCCTTTATCGCGCCAATACGAAAGGGCGACAGAGATAGATGTAAATAGAGAGTACTTATCGATATTATCATAAGCGTTTGTGGATATATGAATACGTGCCATTCTTCCATTTCATTAAAACTTTTTTTTTTTCATATTTGAATTAATTGTCTGTCACCTCATACATCAGAATAATAGCGCCCTCTTGATAATAGTCATATATTTCTAATCAGGCTATACACACTTTTATGTGATTTTTTGGTGACCAACTGGCTATCACATATCGTATCGTAATGGAAAAGTGGTGCGAAGCTAACATTACATACCTGTCATCTACGGGTTTCTACAATCTATGGTTAGATCCACACAATCGACATATCGAACCTCGTAGTCGAATATGCGGGAATTTCAGGAAACTTAGTTAAGTGAAGACAATTATAAGCTTCCGGTGATGTAGTTTAGTTTCTAACGATAACTTTGCTGCGAAGTTGTAGGCAGATTGAATCTTCGACTATGAGGGAAGTTGATTTATAATAATCAGCATCAGTAGGTACCTAAACTACGTCTGTTAACTATATCGTGTAATTAACGATAATAACATTTACATGAATACTCTTTGACAAATATAAGTACTCGTAATTTAGAGTAGGTAGTTAGAATGTGAGCAACGAATAAGGCTTAGAAGCGCACATTTTGAAGCTTATGGTGTATATATAATCAAATTAATAAATTAATCCCAATAATGGAAGCGGAATGAGGAAAGTCCCGAAATCACTTTTGTAAATCCACATTATGTTACGACCGACACAAATTCAACACAAAACACAAACACAGTATAACCCTTTTAAAAATAAACTTTGTGCTTGACTTCTTGCAAATTATAAAGACATTCGAGTTTTGAGTAAGTGCCGCAAAATACACTCAAAGCTTAAAAATGCACTTTAGCAATGTATTTAATGTTCAGGTTTATTCACAATTCCTAACATTCCCTTTCAGGAAACATCGAATCTTGTTTTTGGATTTACAAGGGGCTTGCCAAGCATGCCCACGGGACTCCGCCAGTTTAACCGTCGGTCGTTCCTTTGTCTTTTACGCGTTCAGTGATCAGTCTACCTGCTCTTTTCATAAGGGCTGATATTCTGTAGGGGAAAATAACGAAATACATACTTACATATGTATAATCACGCCTGTATCCCAAAAAGAGGTAGGCAGCGCACATTAAACTACTCAAGTTTCAGTGCCACTTTTGGCAAATAAGGGGTTGCACATAAACGAAAATTGTGACATTGCAGTGACAGGTTGCCAGCCTCTCGCCTACGTCGCAATTTAACCCGTATCCTATAGTCTACTTTTACTACACCCACGAGAAGAAAGGGAGTGGTGAACTTCTTAACCCGTCACCACACGGGATAATTCTATTGGGAAAATTTAATGATGTCTACTCTTTGTGTGAAAATGCATAAAAATTACATAAATTAGTAATGTAACATAATAATAATGACTGCACAGCCGATACGGCCGCGGCCACTGCTTTCAAGTCCGTTGCTGTCTCTGGTGTGCTCGCAAATGGCTAACATAGCCGATCTTGTCGGTAAATGTTCGCGGACACTGCGGACATGTGAGCACACCGTTGTTATAGTTGTATTGTATTGCCGCAGGTCGGGATTTTTTATTTCGTCGCGCTTAGAGTCTACTTCTGAGCGCCATAAATTAATATGTAAATAACATAACCACAAAGTTAAAATTTTGAAAAAACCCTGACCGCGACATAGTAAACCGAATTTCATGAAACATGGCTAAGAACACTCCCGACTTACTCAGCTGTCAGAAAAAAAACTAAATCCAAATCGGTTCATCCGTTCGGGAGCTACGATGCCACAGACAGACACACACACACATGCAGACTGACAAACAGACAGACACACAGACAGACAGACAGACAGACAGACAGACAAGACAGACAGACAGACAACGTCAAACTTATAACACCCCGTAGTTTTTGCGTCGGGGGTTAAATACACAGTAGAGCAATCAAAAATACAGGTCAACACAGGTTACCTACAGTCAATTTTCCCTTATCCCATATGTCTCCGCAACTTGCCAGGATAATACTAAATTGGATTTTATTATAAAAGAACCAAGTCTTACTCCGTGTCCAGAAGAGTTTATTCCCAATCGCGGCTGACGCAAATAGTGATCTAAGCCCTAAAGATGTAGGTTGGTTTCCCGATGTCTGTTACTTTACTCCTTGTACATGGGAATTAAATAAAGATGCGGAGAAAGTGCCAAAAAATATATACACGACTTTATTGCTTATATGTTAAGGTTGTGGATTCATATTTTTGGCACTTTTTCCTCAACTATATTTAATACTGTAGCTATCAATAAATTGCCTCGCGACTAAATAGAATTGTATTTACTTAGCCTTTATAAATATAACCATATTTCGTATGATTCGCGTTAGTTAGTCGGTCGGTCCACGTCCGCTACGCTGACTACACTTGTTAAGTTGCGAGCGTTATTAGATGATAGGATTATGCCGCGGCTTTGCTTGTCTGATGTTTGTTGAGATTTAGCCTGACGCTCGCTGAATAAATGACAAAGTGTTGGGAAAGTGTAGGCGGTATGAGACAGTATATGTTAGGATACGTGTCACACGTGTTACGTTAACATTTGTGAACTTTGCCGGAGATACAGACAGGGTTTTGCTTTGAGAGTGGGAAATAATGCAGTGGTAACTGAGTTATACCTACACATTCATATTTTAAGATATTAAAGAAATGGATTTATAAAGTCACACACGGGTTGAACGCGTTAAAATAACATATCGACCCGTGAGTGACTTTAAAAATGTGTACAAAACGCTAGAATTTAAAGTGTTATAAAGACGTGGTGTTTTAAACTGATATGATAAAAAATATCTATTACTACTTATTACGTACCTTATCTGTAAGTGACGCGATGCTTCTAAGATTTTTGATTTTCATACTTGTATTCACTATCATCGAATAAGAGCTGCAAGCTGCGCGGTACAAGAAATACATTATACAACAGGTAATAAGTTGATGTGTTTTCTAAATACATTTTTTAGGACAGGGTCCTATTAGGGTTCATGTGTGTACTTTTTTAAGACCATTGTAACCACCTTTATAAGACCATGGATGCAATAAAAATATGAATACTAGCTTTTTCCCGCGGCTTCGCTCGCGTTAGAAAGAGACAAAAAGTAGCCTATGTCACTCTCCATCCCTTCAACTATTTTCACTTAAAAAATCACGTCCATTCGGCGCTCTGTTTTGCCGTGAAAGACGGACAAACAAACAGACACACACACTTTCCCATTTATAATATTATATATATATATATATGTATATATATATATATATAGTAATAAGTATGGATTAATATGATGTTCAATTTTTATGTTAAGATGGACCAACCCGAATCCACGAGCACCTTTTCATTCTTCTGAACCCATGCACTAGCGACCTTTTCTCCCTTTTATAATAATCTAGTAAATCAACGTACCTTACGAGTAGATATATCTGTCTTAATAAAATAATTTCGTATCCACTCCCGGAGCGTCGGATAGTGAATTACAGCCCATGCATCACCTGTCGGCCATTCGTCAAGCACAATAAGGGTGAGTATCAAAAATGAGAAAGGAAATCTACCTACAGGAACTTCTATAGCTGAATGTAGTGCAAAAAGTACACAGAGAAATATTTTACAAAAGGGATAACGCAAAGATATTGTTTTTAATACATTTTTACACGTTTTAATCAAATCTTATGTGATGAGAAAATACCACACGGATTCTAGAGTTTCTAGACCAGCCATACTCAAAGTGTGCTCCGCGGATCCCTAGGGCTCAAGGCAAAGCCTCTCTGGGGGCTCCGTGTGAATTTTGGTTACCTGATGTGCAACTTCAACTCTTGCACAAATAAAACCAAATATTCACCAAGTGTTAAAAATTAAAAAACAAACAATTTCATGTAATACCTTACATTAGAATCTTATGATTAGATTTTACTATTATGATTAATATGTACTTATTAAAATAAAGATTGCAATATTTTTTTTAATATAATTTGAGGGTTCCGTCAGATATGTTTGCTTTCTAAAAGGGTTCCATGGGAAAATAAGTTTGAGAACCGCTGTTCTAGACTATTAATTTGCAATGACAAAATCCAATCAACACGCCAAGGAAAACCGCAAACGTACGATCTTCCTTTGGTTTTCATATCAAGAGCTGGACGTCGCTCTACACAATCATAAGTAGAGCAGGCAAGGCAACCACATGACGGGCACGAAAGTATCTACCCAGATTATCTTGCGGACGAGATACTACAGACGTTAGAAAAGGATTTTTGTACCTTTAAATCTGTATTTCATTCAGTATAGAAAAACTAGCCAGCAGGACGTCTGCGGCCATGGCCAGTAACGATTTTAGATACTTGTAAATGGAAGGTGTTTTACGAAAAAAAATTTTTTTTTTTTTCTCTCAAAATGTTGAACTTGGCATGTTTAACAATACAGAACTCCTCATAAAAACCTCTATTATAGTTTGTTACTCCCGTGTCGGGTAGAGGATGGAATTCTGTACGTCACCGGTCGGTCATCCGTCAAGTTCCTTAATGTGGCATTATTAACCTGCCGCGATACAAAGCGGGGTATGTTCAGGGATCTTAGAGATACGGCTATTGCAGCCATTGCAGGGGCTATGATCGAATTAATAAGACCGGAGGTCAAATTGAAGTTAAAACCGGACAATTTTATGACATTTCTATGTATATAAGTATGTATTTATCTATTGAGTTGGCACAAAAGTAATGAGACACTTGGTTTACGTTTTATATTTATTATTATTATTATTACAATACAAAAAGCTTAGTCGATAGTAACACGTTACATAACTAGCAATAGGTATATATATGTATACGTCAAAACAACAGAGTCGCTTCCTGCGGTCTTCCTCGATTATCTGAACCTCAGTGGACACCTTCCCTAATTGTGGTACTTACTCGGATTCTCGGAATCTAGATCGAATTCTGATTCTAACCTACTCGTAGATAGCTATTCACGAGACGCACTTACACGAATTAATGATAAGATCGCCATTACTATGAGATTGACCTCACAGATCTAGGTATATGTCGTGAACTATAGGTACCTACCTACTTATGTGTAAGTGTGTTGATATCATTTGTATTAAAATACAAATTTGTTTGATACTTTTCTGACATACCTAATGGGCAGTTAAAATATAATCAATTTATACTTGTAATCACGATTTATACATATACATACATACAATCACGCCTGTGTTCCATAAAGGGGTGAGCAGAGCAGATAAAATCACTCAAGTTTTAGTGCCACTCTTGGCAAATAGAAGGGGTCAAGATTTATATTTTGTACAAGTTCTACACTGTATCTAACATCCCTAAAAGTTTCCAGACCGCTGATTAGAAATTGATTTTTACAAAACATAACTGTTAAATTTTAAAGATTAATTATGTATAGGTATTAGCATTAGCTAATCATCAAGTACTGGCACCATTACCCTAGATGTCAGGCACACCCGGCTAATTGCCAGTCGTAATTGCCCCCATTCGTTACTAGGCCTGCTTTATTATTTAAAAACCGGCCAAGAGCGTGTCGGGCCACGCTCATTGTAGGGTTCCGTAGTTTTCCGTATTTTTCTCAAAAACTACTGAACCTATCAAGTTCAAAACAATTTTCCTAGAAAGTCTTTATAAAGTTCTACTTTTGTGATTTTTGTCATATTTTTTAAACTTATGGTTCAAAAGTTAGAGGGGGGGGGGACGCACTTTTTTTTCCTTTAGGAGCGATTATTTCCGAACATATAAATATTATCAAAAAACGATCTTAGTAAACCCTTATTCATTTTTAAATACCTATCCAACAATATATCACACGTTGGAGTTGGAATAAAAAAAAATATCAGCCCCCACTTTACATGTAGGGGGGGTACCCTAATAAAACAATTTTTTCAATTTTTTATTTTTGCACTTTGTTGGTGTGATTGATATACATATTGGTAACAAATTTCAGCTTTCTAGTGCTAACGGTTACTGAGATTATCCGCGGACGGACGGACGGACGGACGGACGGACGGACGGACGGACGGACAGACAGACATGGCGAAACTATAAGGGTTCCTAGTTGACTACGGAACCCTAAAAAGGGAGGCCCTTCGCAAAAGGGTCGGCATCAGCTTATTCTTGATACTTGTCTAAGTTGTCTTATTTACGTAATGGCTTTGTGGAAAGGCTCTTGTAATTTGTGAGATATCTTCTGACACTTTTTTTTTATTTACAGACGGTCACATCAGGAATGATGTTGAAAAAAAAAACATTCTTCATGTA
Source organism: Leguminivora glycinivorella (assembly GCF_023078275.1). Lineage (NCBI taxonomy): Eukaryota > Metazoa > Arthropoda > Insecta > Lepidoptera > Tortricidae > Leguminivora > Leguminivora glycinivorella. The sequence goes on from NC_062972.1 coordinate 27,664,924, forward strand.
GGTACCGTCTTTCTTAGAAAACCTGGTAAAAATGTATTTAATTTTTTTGTATTTTGCTGTATCTGTGTGTGAGTCTGTTGATACCTCGTAACTTTAAATAAAAGCCGCACATTGGGCGCCACTAAACCACTTGAGCGTGGAATATTGACAAAAGGGCATTTTTTAAATGTATTTTTTATTTTATTTTGTGTATCGGCAATATTAAAACATTACATACATACACAAATAATTTTCCAAGTATAAAATCTAAACAAAATACTAAACTCAGTCTTTCAAACGTGCGATAAAACGTGAAAGTAAAAATATCTGACCCAACAAATATACATGACTCGCAAATCTCAGTTATTTGTCCAAATGAAAGATGGACATACCAAACACGTACAGCGCCATCAGATACATCAGGGTGCGTAGCCGAATGGCACAAACGCTCACGAAACGCTCACGAAACGAAACGTTCGTAGATATCTATCTCTATCGCTCTTGCGTATTGGCGCGACAGAGCCAGACTAACTTTCGCGGCGTTTCGTTTTCGTTTAGCGTCGGAGAAATGCCATTCGGCTACGTACCCAGGCCCCGTAGTCGAATGGCATTTCTGCGACGCGAAACGCCATCGAAACGTTGCAGAAATGTAGTCTGGTTCTGTCGCGCCAATACATAAGAGCGATAGAGAAGAGATATTATCGTGAGCGTTTGTGGATTCGGCTACGCACACAGCGGCCAAACTAGGTACTCACAAATATCGAAACACGTCTCTATTACCAAAGCCTTAAGCGTGTTCCGATATTTGCGAGCACTTTTCCCGATCCGATATACCTGATGGCTATTGTACAGTCGGCAACAAAGCTATGAATACAGCCAAATGTCCCAATATATATACAGAACTTTATTGCCTGTACATTAAGGTGTGTATACATATTTTTGGCACTTTGTCTGTATTCACAGCTTGGTTGCTGACTGTACTACACACAAGAGCTGTTGACATCGCCATAATTGATTCCATGGGCTTAAGATAGGCTATTGTGCTCACAGCGACGCACTTAACTGGCTGTTGTAGTCCTTATCTGGTAGCTATAAGGTTCAAACATGGTTAGTGACGGACGATGGACTGACAGTGCGTTCACCCCTGAAGGGAGCCCCTACAGTCATAGAGCTTCTCGCAGTATACATTTTACACAGTAAGTATATTGATTTATCTATATGAGTTGGCAAAAACGAGTATCTGACGTGGACAGAAACTGCTACATTTGTGAACGCTATTATCTACAGTAGATATAACTTTGGTCAAACATTTCTTTATACATATTGACATTTCTAGGAAAGATGGTTCTAAATTTTTTTTTATGCGAACAGCGGGCGTAGCACACTAGTTGGATAAATTTTATCGCATCGGTGCGTCCCTATAGGTATCAGTCTGAGGTGATAGCTATAGCGCCTTCCAGAAGACACATTCACGTGCATAGGCATTCACATTCTACTAATAATTTTGACGCTACTACTTAAATACAAATTCGCCTTTGTACAAATGATGTGTGTGTTCTTTTTTTCTTTACTGTGTGTGTTCTTATCTTTGTACAATAAAGTGTATTACTACTACTACTACTACTAAATACTAACTCCCTTATTCATAAACGTTCACTAAAGTTATCACGCCGTCCCTTTCTATCACACTAATTTAATACGTCGGAAAGGGACAAACGAACTATCGGCTTGATAACTTTAGTGTACGTTTATGAATAAGGGGGTAAGAACCAGTTGCATCGACCACAGCAGACCCATTGACGTCACGCAGCAGAAGTTTATGGGAATTCCTACATATTATAAAAAACATTTTGCTAACGCTAAATTTGGTAATGAACGGTTCGGTGCAACCGATTTATCCCACCTAATCTAATCTAGTTTAAGGAGAGGGGGACGGGTCGAGAAAAAGGGGGGGAAAGATGGCGACCGACCATCATAGATATTTATTCACATCTCGAGTCCTATGGCACCAATCTGTTCGAGCGAGATGTCATTTGAAAGCTTATTAAACCTACTTTAATTGTTTTCAAATAACTATGCTCATAAAAGTAACCGTTTAGGAAATATTTGAAAATATGTGTTTTTTTATCGCGCATGAATTGCACAAGTACTAGTAAAAAATGCGTCTAACTCAATAAACAATAACTTTACAGCAATTGATGTTATTATAAAATTTTCGCGTCTATTCATGTTCTTTCTAAAAATATAAGTTTCATTGGTATATGATAATATATAACCATGTAATTAAGAATTTTGTTTGGCAGGGGTTATCCTCCAGGTCGCATAAACGGGCGCTGACCGTAGTAAAGTATTCAATATTTTTGAGGTTTTATTTTAGGGATCCATATGTAAGAGGTATCGTTTGAAAGATAATTAAACGTACTATAATTGTTTACACATAACTATAGTATTAAAGGTAGCTGTTTACATAATATTTGAAAATATGTGTTTTTTATCGAGCATGAATAGCACAAGTACTGGTAAAAAATGCTTCTAAGTCAATAAACAATAACGTTACCGCAATTGATGTTATTATAAAATTTACGCGACTATTCATGAGCTTTCTAAAAATATAAGTTTTATTGGTAAGTGATAATATAACCATTAAATTACGAATTTTGTTTCGTAGTGGTCACTCCGCCGGTGGCATAAAAATGAGCGCTGACCGTAGTAAAGTATTCAATATTTTTAAGTTCTTATTTTACGGATCCATATGTAAGAGGTATCATTTGAAAGCAAATTAAACCTACTATAATTATTTTTGAATAACTATAGTTATAAAGGTAGCTGTTTACAAAATATTTGAAAACATGAGTTTTTTTTTCGAGCACGAGTTGCACATATACAGATAAAAAATGCTTCTAACTTAATAAACCATAACTTTACCGCAATTAATGTTATTATAAAATTTACGCGAAATTTCATGCGCTTTCTAAAAATATAAGTTTTATTGGTGTATGATAATATATGACCAAGTAATTACGAATTTGGTTTAGCAGGGGTCATGCGCCCTGTCACGATATTGGGTGCTGACTGACCGTCGCCAAATTTTCTACGTTACTCAGATCCTATTTTACTGATAAATTTGTGAGAGGTATCATTTGAAAGCATATTATGCGTACTATCTTTATTTCTAATATTTCAAGTCGAAACTGTAGAAGTTTACAAAATATTTGATTAGTAATATGTGTATTTTACTGTGCATGAATAGCATTGGCATTGATAAGACACGCTTCTAGCTCAATAAAGTATAGTTTTCCGCAATTGAAATAAAAACAAAATAAACGGAAAATGTATGACTTACACAAAAAATAAGTTTGGTTTGTATTGCATAAACAATTAATTTGAATTTGTTCAGCTCACCTACTGCGCACCATCATATAAATGGATGTCCACCGTCGTTGCCTTTTTTCATGATTTTTTAGATTTTATTTCACTAATCGTATATTCATAATAAATATAATCTATCACGTATCGAATTTACTTATATACTTAATTGATCAGTAAAATAAAATCTGTAAAATGATGAAAAAATTAAGGCAACGGCGGTGGACATCCGTTTATATGACGATTGACCGTGCGCAGTGGGTATGGTCGACAAATTAACATAAATTGTTTAAGCAAAACTAACAAAACTAATTTTTTGTCAAGGCCATACATTTTGCGGTTCATTTCGTTATTATATCAATTGCGGAAAAATATATTTTATTGAGCTAGAAGCATGTTTCACTCGTATCTGTGCGAATGCTATTCATATACAGTAAAAATACACATATTGTCAAATATTTTGTAAACTTCTACAATTACGACTAAAATTATTAAAAAGTAACGATAGTACGCATAATATGCTTTCAAATGATACCTCTCACAAATTGATCGCTAAAATAGGATCTGAGAAATACATAAAATTAGGCGACGGTTAGCACCTAACTATTTACGTCACGGGGGTGCAGTGACACCTGCTAAACCAAATTCGTAATTACTTGGTTGTATAATATCATACATCAATAAAACTTATATTTTTAGAAAGCATATGAAATATCCTGTAAATCTTATCATAACATTATTTGCGGTAAAGTTATTGTTTATTGGTCATGCACCAAGATACAACCTTAAAAATTATGAAAACGGCAACGAAAATGGTCATCCATGTATATGACGGTGCGCAGTGAGTATGATGGATAAATTAACATTAATTGTTTATGCAATACTGACAAAACTTATTATTTGAAAAGGTCATACATTTCGCCGTTTATTTTGTTATTATATCAATTGCGGAAAAAATATAATTCATTGAGCTAGAAGCATGTTTTACTCACATCGGTTCCAATGCACATTTTCAAATATTTTGTTAGCTACTACAGTTACAACTAAAATTATTGAGAACTAATGATAGTACGCATAATATGCTTTCAAAAGATTCCTGTTAAATAAAATAGGATCTGAAAAATATAGAAAATTTGGCGACGGTCAGCATCCATACGTGACCGGGCGCTGTGGCCCCTACTTAACCATATTTGTAATTGCTTGGTTATATAATATCATACACCAATAAAACTTATGTTATTAGAAAGCGCACAAAATTCCGCGTAAATCTTATCATATAGCGTAAATCTAACATCAATTCCGGAAAAGTTGTTGTTTATTGATTAAGAAGCATTTTTTACCAGTAGGTACTTGTGCGACTCATGGTCTATAAAACAAATATTTTCAAATATTTTCTAAACAGCTACCTTTATGATTATAGTTGTTTATAAAAAAATATAGTAGGTTTAATTAGCTTTGAAACGATACCTCTTGCATATGGATCCGTAAAATAGGACCTCAAAAATATTGAATACTTTACTACGGTCAGCGTCCATTTCTGCGACCGGGCAGAGTGACTCCTGCTAAACCAAATTCATAATTACATGGTTATATATTATCATATACCAATGAAACTTATATTTTTAGAAAGAGCATAAATAGACGCGAAAATGTTATACTAACATCAATTGCGGTAAAGTTATTGTTTATTGAGTTAGACGCATTTTTTAATAGTAGTTGTGCAATTCATGCGCGATAAAAAAACACATATTTTCAAATATTTCGTAAACGGTTACTTTTATGAGTATAGTTATTTATAAACAATTAAAGTAGGTTTAATAAGCTTTCAAACGACACCTTGCACGAACAGATTGGTGCCATAGGACTCGAGATGTGAATAAATATCTATGATGGTCGGCCGCCATCTTTCTCCCCCTTTTTCTCAACCCGTCCCCCCTCCTTAAACTAAAACAGGTCAATTCGTAATCTGGAGATAACGAGGAACACATCCATACCTGTTTTAGGTATTTAGAAGAGATGTCGACGACTTTTTGTAAAAGAGGTCGTTTGGTCCCTGACTATAAGTTTTTTTGCTGGTAACAAACAAAATTTGCCTATAGGTGAAGAAGATAAAGATAAATCTAAAATTAAAAAAATCAGAATACAATCAACAAAAAAACGTAAAGGAATTTGTAGCCAAACTACCCTAAAGGTTAAATCGTAAGGTACTGTCTCAAATATTTATATTGTGAGTTCGACGTAGGGGTGATTTGTCACGGCTCTAGCCAGTCTGACATATTGTGAGGGTTATTATGCTTCCGTCTCAAGGTAAGGAGAGATAGCCTTTTGTTCTTCCATTGAAGGATACAGGTACCTATATTGTACATATGTAACACGATATTATTCGACGTAGGTTCTTTACATTATAGAAAACCGTGAGGCCCATTGTGTTACAAAATTTGCCTTAAATTATGTATTAGGTAAAATATAATTGCAAGTGCAATGCAAGTGTCTAGGAATGTCACTGTCATTCATATGTGAGAGAGAGAAAAAATCATCTTCTCGCTCTCACGTATAAAATTCTTTATCTGTGCAATGAACTAATAGGGTGGCGCCATCTGCCATAACCTTTGATTGTCCTCACAACTAAAAGTCATCAAAAACTCATTCAATTGTTTACCGTGCCAGTAGGTATGCATAGAGTAGCCACTTTCCCATTAGTTTGTTATTGTTTATTATTAATGACTTTGTATTTTTTTATTCTCCAGGAATTCCGCGGTGATTCAAACGCGTACAACACCGGCATGTCCTATTTCATTCTCCTCCAATTTATATGTACTTATACGCATTTTTGTGTTATTGTGAAGCATTATGGAATAGATAGATAGATAGAATACTCTTTATTGGCATACCTCAGCAAAAGAATGGTGGAGGTGGAATGTGTTGTACCTAAGATTTTTTATACCTACCTATGTAAGTATTTCAAATGCCTATTTCGAACAATAAATAAACGATTTATTAAACTTTACAAGACAAACACTTTACAACAACATGTTGTCCTCAGTTACTTGAACTTACAGTACCTGCACCCACTGAATACAGACTTTCGCGACTCCACCATATTTTGCAACCCCCAGCATATCACGTAAACACTATTTTATTGGCATATAATTAACCGGGCAACTAAAATATTAAACGGGAAGTTAAGTCGGGCATACAATAATATAATTTGGCTGTGTTTTAATATTGTGGCGACAAAAAAAATATATGAGCCTCAAATATTAAGCATCATTATTATTGAAAAAACGGCAGCAAATTTCAAGCGACAAAAATATTTCCGAGGAACATTAAACAATACTTTGGCGACTAAAATAATAATTGGCACCTAGTATTGTAAAGCGTAAGATTTTTAATATTTGTAGTCATATAGATGTTAGCACCTAAATAATTATACTTAGCTCATCGTTTAAAGTAGTATTTAAATTGCGGAGGCAACTAAAAAAAATAATGGGAAGTATGTTTTTTTAAAAACACATATAAAATCGTTTTTTTACGGGTTGATGGTAGCTACGTACCGATGGTCTCATCGGAAGATCAGCGCTGGAAGTCACCAGCAACACGCTGAGGTGAGGCCATTTCGTGGCACTTCATTCCTTTCTATCTTGTTGTTATTATGTGTATTTTGTCTTGCCTGTGTTCACGAATATATGTTTATCCTATTCAAACATCGTATTTGCGACCCTTAAACCACGAGTAGTATTTAAATATCTCTATAAGGGAATTCACGCGTACCATGTCATTTTAAGTACACAGCAAAAAGGAGTGTATAACCTTCTAATGGGTCGGTAACGCGCATATGATACCCCTTGAGTTGCAGGCATCCATAGGTTACGGTGACCACTTTCCATCAGGCCGATCGTATGCTTGTTTACCACCGACATGGTATTTAAAAAAAATACCGTCATAATCGTGTAGTATAATATTAGAGGTACAAGAGCAGAATTATTTTCTGCTAGCAGAAAAGTGGGTTAGGGTTAGATTATTTTTTTTGTAGAATATAAGTCCTACCAAATTTGCTGTGGCATAATTCTTAGGTATTTTGTATGAACAAAACAACGATAGCAAAAAGGAAATGAAATATAGTCCCAGAGGCACTGTTAGGTACGACGACGAGCGAAGCGAGGAGGAGTGTTAGGTATCTTGCATCCCCAACACACAAGACTCATTATAAAAACAGAAATAGGAAGAAGATGGACAACTTTTTACTGCCTAAATATTATGCAAACAAATATCTACGGAAATATTCTTAATTTAGAAGATTATTTTTCTCATTAACATTGTGCCAGCATAAGATTCGATATTATAAAATCTGCGGAACGATTTATGAAAAGACATATTCTGAGTATGGTTTTCCTGCCAAAAAAATGAATCTTTCAGAGTGATGTTAAGACTGCGTAAGACCGGCCTTAGATTTGATAGAGTTAAATTAATTGTATAGACTTTAATTTCTGAATCGACCATTTGAACATTAAAATGACTCAGGTGATGAGTGCCGACTGTATAAATTTTAAATGTACTTTTTATGTTAATTTGCTAAGCCCGTTTTCCGAGTACAAACTTTCTGAATCAAAAAACTAATTTCGCATTTAAAAATACGCATTTTTGTGTACCTATTGATCTAACGGCAGGGGTTTTACTACACACTTGGTTACAGATATGAAGAAGAATAAAAATCTGTGGAGTTAGGATATCCATTTCTATAATTTCGTCTGAACGGATATGAACTGATTTGCGGAAGCGGAATTAAGTGAGACACGTACGTGTCAAGACTGTCAAGAGCTACCAAATGTACAGTCCATGTACGGTCAACCAATTTGAATCTTAGGCCACTCTAGAACCCTGTCTTATTGACACCGTGCTGTATTTGTCAATGAAGTTACTTCAACGTTTAATGTGAAAAGGTTCTACAGCAGCCTAGGATTCAAATTGGTGGTGTACCTACGTTTCATAATTCGATGTCTGTTTAACGTTTAATGGAATTGCTCTTATTTATTGCACATAATGGTTAAACAAGCTTCTAAAGTGCACCTAACCTAAATATTTTGTCAAGAAATGGTACAACACTGAACCGCAAAGTGGTATAAATGCCATCGTAGCAGCGACAAGGCTAAGGCACTGAAACGTTCAGTTTAAGAATTTTAAGAATTTGAATTTTGAATTTGAATTCAGTACATAGAGCCTAAATACAAGATTTCCCAGAAGCCTGAATCGTGAGCGAGCAGTAAGTTTCAGGGATTATCAAGTCTCAAAAGCACTGATGCACAGAGCGCACATAGCAGTAACTTAACTTCGAAATACTTTAAATTGCGCAAGTTCTAGGTATTCTTACTGCGAGTTGGAGTACTTGGAGTGAATAGTTACACACATTATGACATTAAGATATGTAAGTATATCGGCGTTACTTCTGCACAAATCAGACATGATATTACTGCCGAAAATGTGAAACTTAGATAACGATATCAAAATACATAAAATCTGAAGATTACTTCTGGAAGCAGTGCGAATGAATTTTCAATCTGAATAAAAATTTTACCTTCATTATAGGTATTGTAAGAGGTTTTATACACGGAATGAAACATTTTTACAGCATTTGATGTTCGGTGACTGGCAGTAGTCCCCGATTTGAATTTAGAATAATATATTAACGTCAAGGAGAACGAACACTTGACGGGGCATTCGAATAGAAACAGCGATTGGGAGTAATTGTTGTAATTTAGGTCCAACGAAATAAAAAAATGTAGTTTTCCGTTTGAAGTGTTTTAATGGATGCCCTTCAACGATAGGCCGTCTCTCTTACAGTACCTACCTAAGAGAGAATACTAATGTAAAAGGCGATAAATAGACAATTCGTATGAGTAAAAACTGCTACGATGGATGGTAGGGTATATACCGGATATTTTTATAAGCCGGATATTTTCACATTAGTTTTCAATTTCACACGTCAATCAACTAGGTATATTCAGTAAAAATAAAAGAATAAAAACTATTCCCAAACGACTCCTCCACTACAAAATAAAAGCTTCTAGTCCAATATTTCCGGTAAGTTGACAGTGACAGCTGTCTATTTAACTAATCCCCGTCGTCGCGGTCGTGTCGTTGTCACGTGCCGCGGGGTCTCGCCGGCGCCGCCATATTGCCGAAGGACGGTTGTTAACGAGCACGTTACTAATTAATACCTCGTTTTGCTGGACGATTTCACCTGCCTATGCGTTAAAAATAAAAAATAAAATTTTCTAAACACGCAGGATAAAGTAAATAAATGTCTAAAGGTAGAGTTTGGTGAGACTACTTGCGTATCAAATAGAACCTTATATGTAACCCATTCTCCACATGCATAAATAAATCATTTCATTAAATCATAAAAAAGTAGTAACCAATTTGAGCATTTTTTTTTCCTAATAAAGTATGTAAGTAATATATCGATAGGAATCTAAGGAAAATTTTACAGAAATAGGTACTAGGTACCTACCTGCAGGAGCCGCAAAATGTAACGACAAATATCTAATGAGTACTGTGCGATATATTACACAATTTTAACAAAAAAAACGAAGAGGTCTGAAACTTCAGTTACTGCTTCAATAAGTATGTACTTAGTTTTCAAGAGTCTGAAGGCAATTTTACGAGCTGTGTTTATATATCTCGCTCAACTCAGGACTTGTTGGTAATTTGTAGGATTATTTTGTGTTTTAAAATACTTGTAGCTTCTAAATTACAGGGCCGTTGTGTTGGTTTTGGTAGTTTGTACAAGAACAAGTTTCTTGTGGACCGAAATAGTAGGTACTCAGACGTTATATAAATGTTAAAGGTAAAGGAAACAAGAAAATGTTTAGTGCCATCGGGCATGACTTCATCTTGTGAAATTTTGGTACACCGGTACAATGAAAGTAATACGAATTTAGCCCAGAGGATTATTTAAATGTTGGCTATAAATAGTTAAAAAAACATCAGACCCTCTAGCACAAGTAGTACAACTTGACTTGTCATGCGCGAGACCATACTTGAAGTCGCGCTTGATGTATGGACTCGCGCGCGCCAAGGCAAGTTGTGCTAAAGGGTCAAAGCAGTATACGATTATACATTATACTCGTACAGTTGCCACTCTGTCAGAATAGGTTAAAAGGAACAAAGCAACCACATACTGTTGTAAACAGCATTAGTTGCAACTTTTGTAGAAGGCTTTACTGACAGTAGGTAGATACCTTGTGTATAGTGGGCAAAGGTTGTAAAGTTGGCGTATAGTAAACAGCGGCCAAAGTAAACTAGGCCAGCATACACCCACATTCGTATCCAGAATAATAGTAAACTGACGTAGGTTTTCTGACAATTGTGTTTTTTGAGTGGTTCAAATTAGTTTTAATATCGCTTTTATTTATTGAACCACATACCTAGATAATCATAAAGACGTTAATCTTCCGTGAGACATATTCAAATATTTAAATATACTGTTGTAATTACATACATACATACTCGGAAATACAATTTAATCATCAACATGGTAACAGTCTTATAGCTTAAATTAGCATCTTATGTTTGACTTTTGTACTTTATAATGAGATCAATCAGTTACATATCTATTTGACTCAATAATAAAACATAAAACTTAATACTATGTATCTACTTTTATATCTACTTTAACAAAACAAGCATTTTTTTTGTTTTTAGATAAATATTTATCACAAACAATTCAGTTTTAAGTGAAAATCAACAAATAAACATTTTTTTTACCATTAATCAGTCAGAGTCAGAGTAGTCTGAAAAGCAATTTGGGCAAGTATAAGTCATATGAAGCTAATTCGGCCTCCTCTTCAGCATTAAACACCAATTTACGGGTGTACCCCACTGCAGGTGTTTCCCCAAGCTGTAATTTCTTTACATATCTTTGTAAAGTGGTATGACATATTTCCAGCTCACGGGCTACTGTCTTTAATTTTCTGCCGTCTTTTATAACTGCTTAAGCGGCTTTTTGAAGTAATTGCCGGGAAGTGGTACCCCTGTTAGTCTTCTTTTTGTAAACTCTCATCCTGACAACAATATAGATAATGATCAGAACTACACGGGGTTAGTTGTGCCGTAAACGGGGTTCGTCGTGCCGCGGCACAATGAGCCCCGGGTTATCGGCACTTTGAGCCCCTTTGGCAATACAATTAAGTATCATCAGATTTTTAGAAACACGTTGAGCACATCGTTATTATACACAAAACTCAAGCTGCTTAAATAAATCATTAACACTCTAAATAAGCGTTTGAAATAATAAGTCGCAAAATGTAAAAAATAGACCAAAAAGTAAAAACACAAAAATATTTACTAACGTGACATCGAAACAGCTTGTGGCAGCGAGCTACTCAGAGCGCGGCGCTGACGCAACTAAGATGGCCGCCGACTGTGCGCGGCGGTAAAACATTTCAGGACGAAGCAACAAAATGTATCTATCTCTTTTACTCTCGGAGATATTGCCATCGGCACAACCTACATATAACATGTAAAATGGTGCATACATACCATACATGAACTACTAAGTTTCAGTGCCACTCTTGGCAAAAAGGGGTTGAAAGAAATCCAAATTGTTACTGTTATAATTATTCACGTTAATATACTTATATCACAAAAAAAATCGAAATAAGATGTCATATATTAAAGAAAAATGACGAGCACCACCAGTGGTGAAGGCCGGATTCGAACCGGCGTCTGCAAGCACCTTACTGCTTGCCCTTAGAGTTGGTCAAAGACGCCAAGTCTTACAAAGATGACATATTAGAAGGGAAATTTCGAAGACAAACACACACAGACAGACAGACAAACAGACAGACCGTCAAACTTATAACACCCCGTCGTTTTTGCGTCGGGGGTTAAAAATTATGTGTAAATAAAATAGTTCGAAAATAGAATCCAGTTTCTCTTTTGATCCACATTAAAAATAAGAACCATACAAAAAACGTGCGTATAACGCCCTCTTGGACACTACAAAGAAAACACAATCTTTTCGACCCTTCCCGCACTCGAGTCTGCCGTAATCAGCCCCCTAAAAGGGTTCAAGATCGCCCCCGATTGGTCGCACGCGGCGCACTTTAGTTCCCTTTGCTAATCTCACTCTCCTTTGAGAGTACAATTAATGGATCAAGTTATTTTTACAGAAAAATTGTTCATGGCATACTTTCATTGTACCTACCACTAAATTCCAGTAAAGCCTAAGTGCGTTTTCACATTATCCGATCCGATATCGATGTAGGAAGGATTTCAAAGGAATGAATATGGAGGTTTTTTAGAGTCTCGCTCGCCGGCGCAAATAGTATTTTTAAAGGTTAACGTTCGATGAAATGATGTTTAGTTCACCCTTGCAGAGCTATCAAAATCGTTGCGTAACTTATTTGGACCGCATCGCCGCACTAATGACCTATGCGTAGGTAGGAAGATTTGATAGCTAGTACAATCACTTGCAAAAACCTACTCAATGAAGACCACAAATATATATGACACGTTCTTATTTGTAAAGTCATAATCAGTAATTAATTACTATTATTCAGCCACACGTAATAACGCCTGAAATCGGTCCGTAATTAAACATAATTATAACCTATCACCCACGTCGTGTGGTGAACCTATAATTTTCACGCCCGAAGTACTTATTATCTCCTGAGGCTCAAAAGCCTCAAACAACATAGGTACTTCCCAGCATAAAGTAGGTACATGATAGAGAGCCTTTACGAGTATAATGGAAGAGCCTTATAACTGAAGATTTGTAGAGCGCATGCAATATATTAAAATCCGACCCATTTTGTACCTCGTCGCATTGTCAATATTATGATATGAACTATATGAAGTAAGGTACAGTCATCTCGACTGGGGGACAATTGTAACTAATCGATTTTTTCCATTGATGTTGAGTTCTACATGGTGTATCCACTGAACACACCTACCATATATGACCGGTGTACATTCTATTTAATAATACAAACATTGTAAAACATAAAAAAATGGACCGGTTACATTTGACCCCCAGTCGAGATTTGCCCCGCTGTACCTTAGGTGACTTTCATATTAATTGTCACTCGGGTCAGAAAATAAATCGTTCACTATTAGGTACGTACAGAGAAGAATGCAGAATGCGGCGTTAATAGTGATTTTTTATACCATGTACATTATTCTGCGGTTACAGGCCACTGCTATACTGGTTTGTCTGACTCAGTTTCAGTTTTCCATAGCAATCACACGGTCAGAACAAGCTGTGGGTTGTTGGAAAGAAGTTTGGTCGCACGTTTGCCTAAGGACTTATGGTGTTCTGATTGAAACGATTACGGCGCGTGACTTACTTGGAAAGAAAGAAAGTACTTTTATTTTTCGTTACTTATAGCCTTCGTTCGTTTAGATCGGTTTTACATTATCCGACCCGATATCGGATGTAGGAAGGATGTCAAAGAAGGCGCTTTTGATACATTCGATGTGGGATCGGGTACTGTGAAAACTGAAACTATTAAGGTTCATGATAGCTAATGTTTAGGTTATGTTGACTAGTTTAACCTAGAAATAGACCTACCCAAGGTGATGCTTACTGTTGTTGTTCGCTAGGGAGCGTAGACAATTGGCACATTGCCTAGGCAGATAATACTCTGTGTAGCGTTAGTGTTGACAAAAAAACTACCTATTAAGTGTTTCTGCTGTCATAGATATAATGAAATGCTGTTTTCGGATTGAGCACTTTTCCGAAGTGGAAAAGAAGTAATAAACCTCTCATCGTTTTTGAATTTTGCTTAACTGCCTGAGGATATACTATTTGGTTTAAATATTTGAACAGGGGGGTTACGTGCAAATATTTGAACCAAATACCTTTGTACCCCTGCAGAGTTAATCTTCAATTTCATGCTGTAAACGAACGTTTTTCTCTCCTATGGTCGAACGATATTTTTGAATTTGTAAAACGGCATTAAACAAGTTAAATGATTTTGTAATTTGTTCTTGGTAGGTACCTTTTTGTTCAGCGTTTTCCACTGACTTGTTTATTATTTTATGAAACAGTACTTTTGATATTTGCGGAATGATTTTGAACGTTGTAAAATAAGAAATTAGGTACCTAAGGGCCACTTGCACCAACGAAAATGGAGTACAAATACCCTCAAAAAGGCTACTACGGCTAGCGTACAAAACTCCCAAAAATATGGGTAACTATATTTTTAAATTTTTTTCACACTGTAGGAGATTTTTCTAGACTTGAAAACTTCATAAATATCATAAAACTCTTTATAAGTAAAATATTTCTCAAACACAATCCAAGTAAGACCCATAACTGGCGCCGTAAATCTCTGAGTTAATCAGAAGTTCCCGTTGTTCTAATTAGGCAAGACGGATGGCCTGAGTCCTTGTTCCGACAGTCCCTGGATAAAGATAAACAATAAAATTTACTTAGGTAACTTTATTGTTAACTTAAACGAAGGAGCTTAAATATTAGCACCGATAAATCGGTTTATGGATAATGCGTATAATTACCTAATTTTTGCGAAGTATTGTAAAACGCGAAAAACGAAATTTGAATTTTTGTGTCACAGGGTATGCCGTCAAGTACGAATACTGTCTACCTATTCTGCAAGTCCTCTGCATCTTTATTTTGCGCCTCTTGCCTTAAGTATTCGCTGACGATAAATTATCATTTGTGACAGATTTTGCTGAGAATTCTGTACTTATTTGAGCTTCTATTTTGTCAACGAGACAAGCGGACACAGTGTCTGCATTCAGATTGAACCGGTGGCAGTAGCCATTCTTATTATTCGGGAGAAAAATTGCATAGATTGATTTCTTCATTTAAATTAATGAACAGCAGCAAAAATTACAACTTTACCCTAACTAAAAGTCGATAATGTGACGATACGGGATGGAACTCATAGAACGAAGGGACAATTTTGAGAGAAAGTGTCACGTGAACGCCGGGTTAAGTTCTTATTCTGAAGTACCTATCACGTCCCTTTCTAGTGTGAGCCAGAAGGAAAGGATTATTCATTTTTTCTTAAATTCTTAATCCCTTTATGTTTATCCCTATCTTGGAAATTGAATTGATTTGAATTGTTTATTGAATAAGCATCTTACATGAACATAAAAATAAATACAACGTCCCCCAAAACTGTTTACAGTTTGACTGTGGGATCCACGAGTCTATACAATAGTTAATTAGTTATAACGTTAATACTTATGTACGGATTTACATATTATTGCTAAGGTAAATAAAAAGTAGTTAACAAGTAAGGCGTCTAAAGTTTGTCTATGTAGTATTGGAACAGGGCCCTTTTGAACCTATTTTTGTTTTTCTCCATTCTAATAGCTGCAGGTAAGGAGTTGAGTAAATAAGGTAAGCGTTTGATAACAAGTCTATCCCCATAGTAATTGCTTACTCTGGGGACAGCATATTATATTCTGTCAAACAAGTATGTCAGTAAATAAGAACTAAGAAAACTATTAGGTATCCTTTTCTCTAGCACCCTAAAGAAAAGGATGCATATAGTCTTCTTTGTTCTTATTTACTGACAGACTTGTTTGACAGAGTATACTTGCAGCTGCAGCTACAGCTACAGATCAGAGTAAAGACAAAAAGCTCATTGGGGTTTTAGCGTGTTAATAAATAACGACATTCACTCAAACATATTTCCCCGCTTCTACTACTCGTTTACAGCTTAAATATTAAACAGGTATTATTTTCAAAGGAAGCAAATAGCAAACACGCCTGATGTTTTCCCATTTTAATTACCATATTAATAATTTTTCTATAAGTACACTGTTGTTCTGCGATCCGCCGTCCGATAAAAAACCGTATTAAAAATGTTCCTTTAACTTGCAAATATTGTCAAAAATATTCTTTTAATTCTGAAATAATGAGGGCGAAATATGCATTACTTCCCTAAAGCTCCAATATTAATGTTTTCTTTTGTTGGTAGTAAATAATTAGCATTTTAATTAAAAACAGGTGTACGTTATTGCGATAAATGAGGTGCCTTTGAGCTTTTTATGAACTCTTCCTAATTATGCTTGCCTGGCTGGAGTGATTTATTTTTACATATTTTTCCATTATTCTAGATACCTCATTAAAAGGTGTAGGTTGATATTTACCCACTTACCCACTTTTTAGTATGTGTAATGTAATTGAATATGGATATATTTTGCTCTGAACTTCAATATGGCCTTCTTCTTCGGGGAAATTCTATTTTACAATATACATTGTGTAAAACTATATTGTACTTTTATATTAGGTTTTATTAGGTTTAGTTACTATTTCTGGGCGATATCTGAATAAGATTTTACGTTGATGGTCTACATTATCAGGGTTCGTTTTATGAACACAAGTCGGGATTGAAAGTCGTACGCTTTTATCATACTACCAGCGCTCTCAATTGTGTCTACTTGTTATACCACTAAAACGAGTCTGGAAGAGATCGCTCTTTAGCGATAAATTATTCGTCTTAGCCATTGAGTAATTATTACTTCGTATAGAGGAGCTATAGCAAACAACGAACGTGTCACAGCCTGTAAGCTGAAGGCGGGGTGTGAACCAATGGCCTGCTGCCGTAACGTCGCAAGCGCTACGATTTTACTCGGCGCTTACGACCTTTCGGTCGCAATGATGAGCCCTGCATAGAGTGCATAGATTAGAAGTCGTAGTATAGAAGTGACATGGGTTTACATGGGCATTTCTTTAATTTATGACTCTCAATTAGCGTGAGTTGTTAACAAAAAACATAAATCGCTGTTAGTTTTGTAATGATAATGAAGCTTGAAATCTGTATTTAAAACTAAACTTGTTTCACGTTCTGAATTTAGATTATAGCTTAGTATAATTTACATAATTAAAACAAAAACGATGTTTTTATTGAAATTCCATGCTTAATTATCGTTGCAAAACAGACAGCGATTTAACTTTTTTTTAACAACTCTGTGAGGCCCATTTTTTTTAAATGACCACATATAAAGCTGCATACGGACTGAGCGTACATGTGTACACGTAGCCGCAACTGGATATTAGTTATTTATGTGACATTTGCATAATGGTAGGCATTAAAACATGAGTGTTGTTTTTGTTGTGTTAATAAGATAACATGAGTGTTTTAATGCCTAATTATGTATAGTCGCACACATAACTTTATCTACATCCATGTATGTATGGGCGCGGGTTTATCGTCCCATAGAAAATTTGAATTTCGCGCGTTTTTATACTCTCATAATTTGCTTGACCGTCTACCTACCCAAATTCATTCAGGCAGGTTAGGTACTGCACTTACATTTACATACTCACATGAAATTCGACACGCGTATTGAGAATCTGTTATAGACCGAAATGTCGGAAAACTGTGCAATTCTGACAATAATAATTAAATAACCTTTTTTGCGTCGATAAATATATATAATTTAATGTATGATAGGAAACTTGAACTAACTTGCGATATTGTCACGTCTGCTTTTGTTGCATTTTTTACTCTTTGGTTTCAACGAAACATGGCCGCCGCAACATGGCGCTTCGGCATGAGTTTATATTGATACATTTTTTAAAAAGAAAGCGTGTTTAAACAAAAATGCAGTAAACCTACGTATGAAAAGTCACTCCTTGGCTTTGTTAGATTTTCCTGAGCAGTTTGTACAGTACCTCACTACACATGACGGCATTATTTAGACGAAATATTTTTCATTGCGATACGTCAATCTACCACAGCCGTTCGGCACAGACTAAGCGCGTTTGTGCTGATCAGCTCTAAGTGTTGTTACACAAAATCAAGTTGAGGTGCCCTCTCTAGTTAACATAATTACTCAAAGGTCTTAGCTGTATCTTTTACTGAGGTGCGCCAATAAAGAGTATTCTATCTACGTAGAAATTCCTTTAGCTAAAAATAATACAAATCGCATAAATCTTGAACATGACCCATTTCCGGTTCGTCGTGACGGCGGAAGTAGTCTCGGCCCCGGATATGACGCCAGCAGCGACTGTTCATATCCTGTTATGCAGCGCACTGAACAAACGAGGTTCTACTTTAAGTATATTTGAATAAAGTTTAAAGTAAAGTTTTGGGATTTGATTTGATTTGTAGCTTCTAGGTAGGTACATATCAAAAGGCTACGGAGACTACTTAGCATCAAACCCTGTAGCACAACTTGATTCCATACATCTAGCGCGACTTCAAGTAAGGACTCGCGCGCGGCAAGGCAAGTTATGCCAGAGGGTCAGGTGGGCCTTATGCTCATTTGTCACCAATACAATTATAAAAAAAAATACATTTTTATCAAAAAGCTTTATTTTCAATGTTCCACGCTCAAGTGTTTTAGTGGCGCCCAACGTGGGGCTGTGTACAGTCAAACAAGGTACAAAGGTAGGACAAAGTGCCAAAAGTATGTATCCACAACCTTAACGTAGCAATAATTCTCCGCATCTATATTTGACTGTACTTATGCGTTTGGTCGAAGTTAGGTATTGATAGAATCGATAATGTGCTTTAAAATGTGAAGAGATGTAATCGGTTTTACTTTATTAAGTCGTATAAGTCGTATAAGTTTCTCTGTAATGTTAGGGTTGGGGTGGGGAATAACATTGCCTTAAATCAGTAAATTTCAAACAAAAAACTTTATTATATATACTTGTAGATATCGGATCGGATAGTATGAAAAATCTCTAAAGTAACACAATATATAAGTAGTGAGTGTTTTTTTCCACACGAAAAAGGAATCCCAAATGGTCATGATTTGCCAATATTTATTTAAGTTTAGATTACCAATTTTAAATTTAGACATTTAGTTTGGGGTTAACAAATGTGGCAAGTAGAGAAGTTTTTCGTTGCAGAAGTAGTTTCTCTTTGAATGGAATAAGTTGGTAAATTGTAGGTTGGGTTGGTTGTCTGTATCATGTTCTGTAATTATAAACAATATATGTTTCCTTAGCACAGAGTTAACACTCCATGTTGTGTATATAACACACACAAACTTCACTCACACATTCACAAAGCCCTAAATGACGTACAGTCCGTCGTAAGATTTGCCCTTCCTTGTAGTGTTTGCGCCCCAAATTCGCGTTGCGGGCTCACACAAACTAACACAGACACCGCATTATGAAGCGCGCGTAGTCACCAGACATACACGGTGTAACATGACCCATGAGGAAACTGAATAATTAACAGAGTATCCACGTGGATAAAGCATCCGTCACGCTTTAGCAAGTATGTCAGTGTGAGTGACAGATGTCTTATCCACGTGGATAAGTGATAAAATTGGCAGCATGATACGCCGGCTGATCATATTAGAAGAGTAAAATGTCATATAAACTTTTTTGTACTTCGCCTACTTATAGTATAGTTAAGTTATAAGCATTTAAAAAAATTATTTTTACTTACTTATAATTTCTCAGAGCAAAATGCTATTTTGATAGCGATGATGCCGTTATCGGACATAATCTAACTATCCTCGTTGATATAAATATCAAATAATAATAACTAGTGACTCGTTAAAAACTCATTTTTTAGAAATAAATTGTAATTTTTTGTCGTCTGTGTGGTGACGGGTTAAGCCTGTGTGGTGACGGGTTAAGAATTTCACCACCCCCTTTCTTCCCATGGGTGTCGTAGAAGGCGACTATGGGATATGGGTTCAATTGTGGCGTAGGCGAGAGGCTGGCAACCTGTCACTGCAATGTCACAGTTTCGTTTTCTGTCAACCCCTTATTTTTGCCAAGAGTGGCACTGAAGCTTTAGTATTTTCATGTGTTCTGCCTACCCCTTTATGGGATACAGGCGTGATTGTATGTATGTATGTACATCCGAAACCACTAAAAAAAATACGTGAAAAAATTCCGTGCTTGACGTCATGTAACATTTTATCCTTATTTTGCCCTCAGAAATGCGCAGTTAAAATCTTTCAGTTTCCTCATGTTACCCCGTGTGTATTATATACAATTTAACACCACGATGTCAATGTACCACGATAACAAGACCTGAACAGCGCAATCGAGTACCTACCAACTTTAGAGCTCAAATCAAATTCAACAATAAAACTCTTTTTAAATAGCCTTTATCTGTCCCACTGCTGTGCAAGGGCCTCCTTTGTTTTCCGCCATTCATCACGGCCTTGAGCATTTGCTCAAATGAGCAATTGAGCATGTTCCTGCCAATTTCATTTTTGACCTACCTCGGCCTCGTGCCCCTATTTTTTGTGTGCTGTGACATTTAGTTGACTTGAATGCTTTGTCTAGTCGTTGAAGTGGTCTGTGGGGCTCACCCTTCCCCCGGTGAGTCACTGTTGACCTAGTCTACGTAACTAGTGTATACAACTATGGTAGTGGCTTGCTAGAATGCTCGAAATGGACGTTGTCATTATTATCGGGTCAAAGGTGGAATTTACCACAATATTGGAAGCAGGCATGGATAATTTTTTCTCATTTATCTAAGAGCTAAATATTACGTGTATTTGTTTGTGTCATAAATGCCCTATAACGTTGCGTAGGTATCTACCTATTACAAGTATAAACTTTTATGAATTCAATTGTTGTTATCTACTGGATAAATAATTACCAGCTCAAAGATAATTGTCAAAATCCAAATTCTGAAAAAAATACTTAACAATATAGAAAGATAGTGGTCATTCACCTATTATTGTTGGATACCTTATGACATAATAATGAAGGTATTATTCATAAAAATGCAATTAAATAAAATGTAAAAAAATACAGTTTTATTAACTATAATTAAATTTGGTTTTTGACTGTCAATTTATTTGATGATTGAAATACCTGTTAAGTAGATAATAAAGTTTTATTGTAAAGACCTTATTTACAATAAAACAGTAAGGTAGTCACGCACAGTAACACCACCCGTATAATCTATCCAATCGTAATTGATCCGAATCGTAAATATTGAACCCACCAACCTCGTCATTCAGTTCGTACTGTGTTCATAAAAGTTTGTTTTCGATACACAATCAGTAGCCTGAAAAAATACTCTATTGTCCCATATTTGGACAACGTCGTTTCCAATTTTATTATGTTAGAAAAATGTTTGCAGCGTTGTACGAATCGTTTATCAACCGATGTCCAGGTTTTGAAAGGTAAAATATATTGAAAATATGCGGGAGATTGTTTGCCCCGTAACTTGAATAATAGATTGTGAAATGAATATTTTACCTTAAGCGATTTAAGGGGACTTTCATTGTGAAATATCAATTTAAATTAAACTTCATTTATTTCAAGCTCATGGCTCGTAAGATGTTAGTTAAAATGTACAATAATACTTTTAAAAAAATCACTCTTACACTGAAAGTACGGTACGGGAAGGTATTTCTAGTTACTGTAGCAACATTACACAAAATTTAAAACATTCATATTTTTCAAAGTAGCACCAGAAGGAATCAAACAGAATAATAAAAAAAAACAATTAATTCAAAAACACTATCTGGGACCAGCCCTAATGCATCACCCAGAACAATTAAATGAAACAAAACGCTCTTAAACTTTTTAACAACGCCTTCGCCAAAACTCTCATTTACATTTTATGTCCCGTCCGCTATTCCAGCGTTTCCGGAAACAGCCTAACTTCAGCATTCCGCCATGACACATATTCCCAAATGTGAACCAGAATATCCGAGGTAATATTTTACACGAAAACATGGTACAAATTTTGCTGCAAAACATATTTATTATTATTATGTGGAATATGGTAATTGTGTTGTGGTTTTGTCTGTAGTTTTGGGACTAGGTATCATATAATTATGCATGAAATATAATATATGTTTTAGTCAGATTTTACTTTATAATGCGGAATTTATGTTTTCCATATTTATGTAGAAAAATATTCATGCTTTTAACGGTATGAAATAAAAGTAAAAAGCATTTCAAGATATACCTGTTTATTAAATTTAGGTGTGGTGTGCGTATCGGTAGCTAAGAAGGTTAGTGTCACGATAATTTAGTGAGAGCAATTCAAATGGAATCTGAAGACATTTCGAAGTTGCAAATGACCTACATTTGGGCTTAGTCCAGAAAAAACCCGCAACACCATGCCAGGATAAAAGATCCTGGCCAATATTCACTATCCTATGTCTCTAATATCAGATACCTTGATGAAAATTCGTGGAAACGACCAAGCCACGTGCCATCGGCCAAATTGCCTCCACCCGGACAAAGCAGATTGAAAATTAAACTTGCCAGTCATGCCGTTCGAAATTCGAAAGTCATGAGGCGTATTTTTTGTATTAACTCTCCGACTTAATCAACCCGAGCCTTGTTTTTGTTGATCGTAATTTTAGTTAAGGAAAACGCCAAGCATTTCCCGTTTCTATTTGAGACAATCTCTGTCTCTGTTTTTGGTAGTTTAGTAACGTGAGTCGGAAAGAGATGGAGCGATCGTTCCAGATTTCGGAATAAAATAACAATTTAATGGCGATAACGGGAAAGCTAAATTGTAGATAGCAGTATCGTGAAATAGATCGGTTTTTGTTTCTTGCTCTGTGCAAACATCGTATGGACATTTTAACTCGATTAAATTTCATGATCTATGATGCTAAAAATACTAATGAGAACTATAAGTAGTAAGGTTAAAGGAACTGTAACTGTACCTAAGTATATGCAATAAATATTGAGTAGGTATGAGTATATGCCTGTCTTCCTGCATGTGACCTTTTGACGACAACATTGTTAAATTCGTTTTGATCAAACTTGGATAGATGAGTAGGATGTATAGTAAAATTGCCATATTTTTTTATATGCATGGGTATTAAAGTTGCGAAAAGTTCTCAAGCAGAGCGAAACATTGTATTTGTTTACTACTAGGTATTTTTAGGTCGGCTTGTAAATTATTACACGCTACAGAACTTCGTAATGGCATTTATCGTTAACGACAATGTGTAGCTTTATGAGATGACTAGCTTCCACTTATTAAACTCACAGAAATCTAGTAATGACTAGAATATACCTTGACAGCTGATGGTACCTGAAAAAGAAGATGACATGTTTGCACGGAAGTACTCTCTTTTTTTTTTTTTAATACTACGTCGGTGGCAAACAAGCATACGGTCCGCCTGATGGAAAGCGGTCACCGTAACCTATGGACGCCTGCAACTCAAAGAGTGTCGCATGCGCGTGTTATGTGTGTGCGCGTGCTGATTAAGTAGTGTAGCTTTTAAGCCATCGACGCGACCGTCGACAGTTCGTTCCCAACTTCGGACGCGCTCGGTACCGATCAATCGGTAATCATTGTCGGGACAATTTGTAATTTTAACTGATTAAACAAGTAAACCTTGCGATTAAGTTTTATTAAAGAAGAATTACCCAAGAACTATTAGTGGCGCAGTCTAAAAGGATAGCTAGAGCTTTTCCACCTCAAAAGCCTAGTCACCGGACCTCCGGAGCCGAAAATGCTGTTTGCCGTCGCCATACTGTGAGTCCTTTCCATTTTCCTTAGTGTTTTTGTACTTTACAGAAATTTATTAATTTTCTTTCGAACTGCTTAATCGTATATCCACAAGTTTTGTCCAATTTTCCCGTATTCGATTTCCTTTAATTGTTATAATGGCGGAAGCAAATAATAATAATATTAATCAATTTAAGATAGCTCTTAGTGTTATACCAGAATACAATGGAAGTCCAAATCAGTTACACAGATTTATAACTACGTGTGAAACCGTCTTGACCCAATACTATGACGTAGCACAACCCAATAATTTTAACAATCAAATATTGCTGCATAGCGTTCTTAATAAGCTGAAAGGAAAAGCCGAAGAGGTCGTTACTATAAATGGTGTTGCATCGTGGGTGGAAGTAAAACAGGTGTTACTAAAAAATTTCGCCGACCAACGGGACGAAAACTGCCTTAATAGAGACCTTGTTAATTTGCGCCAAGAGAGCGAGACCCCCAAGAATTTTATAACCGCTGCATGCATTTACTCAGTACTATTATAAATTACGTTAACTTGCACGAAACTGACGAAAACAAGAAAGCTTGCAAGCGAGATTTCTTTACATCTCAAACCTTGAAAGCTTTCCTGACTGGCCTTAAGGACCCTCTGGGTGTAACGATCAGAACCATGCGTCCTTCGGACATGCCAACGGCCTTGCAATTTATCAAAGAGGAACAAAATATACATTATCTCCAAAAAAGGCAAGCACCTCAAACTAATTTCCAAAAACCATTGGACTTAAACAAGTTTGCTCCTCACAATTTACCCCCAAGACCGGTGCCCTTCGCCAACTTAAATAAACCGTCATTTTCACAACGACAAAACGTCTCATCTCATCAAAATAATTACAGACCTTTCTATCCCAATCCATACAAAAATAATCCGTGGAACAGGCCTCAATATCCCTACAACCCATCAAGGCAATTTTCTGGACAACAAACCAACAAAAATGTAGAACAACCTAAACCTATGAGTGGAATTTCATATCGATCAGCTCAGGTACCATTGAGACCATACATGCCAGCTATAAATAACCCTTTAAATAATCATACCTGCCAAACTATGTATCAACAACAATGTCCGGCGCCTGAGATGCTTATCGCGGACCCACGCGAATACGCCGCTATCACTGGCGGCCACAGTTCTGAGAACGTGCAGTGCGACAATGTATGCACAGACTATTTAGACTACCAGCAGTACCACGATAATTATGAACTAAATTTTAATGAACAGGAAATTAATCAGGATTTTCCTCAGGATTCGGATACGACCAAAGACCCCTAGCATTAGAAATACACGCTCACTTAAAAAGACGGCTACCCTATATCGAAATTAAAGAGCCTCCCCTGAAATTACTGATTGATACCGGAGCTAATCAATCATTCTTGTCACCAGAAGTTTTCGAAAAGCATTTCAACAAGCATCAGCTATTGTTCGAACCATTCACTGTAAACTCAGATTATACTACTGTTTTTAACTACGCTGTGGAGATACCTTCGTTCGCCGAACTAAAAGAGAAATCTTTGTTTAAATACTACATTTATAGGTTTCATAACGTATTTGACGGATTAATTGGTTTCGAAATGCTGGAACATTTAAAAGCTAAAGTTGACTTGGAAAATAAATTACTTATTACACCAAACGCTAATATACCAATAAAGGTTTTGACTTCTGAAACAAAATCTCTATTCGAAGCCCTTATAAAATCAAACTCAACAAAGGATTTGATGGTACCAGTCAACATCCGCAACGGTGATATCTACATCCCACGCACTAATGTAAACAATTGTTACATTCCCGACACTGTAACCCGAGCAGAGGCAGGTAAGGCCCACCTGCAAATAACAAACCCGACTAATAATGACATCATTGTTATGTTATCGTCGCCCCTTAGAGCCCAGACGCTGAATAATGATTATGAAATTTATAACTTAGAAACGACTTGCGAGAAAAATGATAGTGCTCTATCATTTCTTAGAATGGATCATCTTAACATAGAAGAGAAATGGAACCTCTCAAACTTATGCGAAGCATATAGCGATGTTTTTATACTGAAAACACTCCGCTTACGTTCACGAATCAGATTAAACACCGGATAAATACAACGGATGAGATCCCAATCTATACGCGTTCTTACAGATATCCCCAAATACATAAAGCAGAAGTAGACAAGCAAATTGAATCGATGCTTCAACAAAACATAATACGTCCATCCAATAGCCCATGGTCATCCCCAATCTGGATTGTCCCAAAGAAACAAGACGCAACAGGCCAAACTAAATGGAGATTAGTGGTAGATTATAGAAAGTTAAACGAAAAAACAATAAGTGATAAGTATCCGATCCCTAACATCAATGATATTTTAGACAAACTTGGTCGATGCCAATATTTTACGACATTGGACCTTGCCTCAGGGTTTCATCAAATAGAAATGCACCCCGATGATATAGAAAAAACTGCATTCAGCGTAGATACTAACAATGACGGATACCGCGGTGTTTACGCCTATTTGCGCATGCCTTTTGGTTTAAAAAATGCACCGTCAACATTCCAACGTGTCATGGACAACGTGTTACGCGGCTTAAAGAATATAATGGTGTACATGGATGATATAATCGTTTACAGCACTTCCCTCCAAGAACACATCCAAAATTTAGAAGACGTCTTCCAAAGACTCCGCGAATCCAACTTCAAGATACAGATAAACAAATCAGAGTTCATGAAACGTGAGACTCCTTTCTTAGGACATATAATTACCACAGAAGGTATTAAGCCCGACCCTAATAAAATCAAAGCAGTCCAGCAGTTTCCTATTCCAAAAACCAGCAAAGAAATAAAATCGTTCTTGGGATTACTCGGCTATTATCGAAAATTTATTCCCCAATTTGCGAAATTGACTAAACCATTGACTTCATGTTTAAAAAAAGGTGCAAAGATTGAACTTACCCCCGAATATATAAATTGCTTTAAACACTGTCAAAATTTGCTTACAAACGACCCGCTTTTACAGTATCCGGATTTCGAAAAACCTTTTAACTTGCGCACGGATGCTTCGAATTACGCTATAGGTGCCGTACTTTCACAAGGGCCGATCGGATCTGACCTTCCGATTGCCTATGCTTCCCGGACGCTTAACGAAAGTGAAGTAAAATATAGCACGATTGAGAAAGAACTTCTTTCAATAGTTTACGCTACGAAATACTTCCGACCCTATCTATACGGTCGAAAATTCAACATAATTACCGATCACAAACCTTTACAATATTTGATGAACGTAAAAGAACCTAATAGTAGATTGACAAGATGGCGCTTACGACTAGAAGAGTACGATTATACTATCACCTATATGAAAGGAAAACTTAACTCGAACGCCGACGCGTTATCACGAATAGAGCTGCAAAACAATGAGATAAATTTAAATATTGATCACCCTAACCAGGACCCAGACGACGGGCCATTGTCCATGGTCGTAAACCACTCTGAAAGCGAAAGCGATGAAGAAGATAACTTACCTTTAGCAGCCCTGGCACGCCATACTGCTCTCCCTGAAAGTGATTCATCGGATGAAGATGACTTACCTCTGGCCGTGCTAAAACACCGAGAAATGAATAAACAAACACCTGATCAGCCGCAAAGTACTGTTCACTCACAACTAGAAAATCCAATACTGGAAATACCCATCTCTGACAAGCCAATAAATATTTTCAACAACCAGCTCTTCTTGGATTTCGTGCATCACTCCCCGACAAAACCAAAATTAATCAAGATTTTTCCCACCAAAATTAGAATATTAGCCCAAATAAATAAAAACAATATTCAAGCCGACATAATAAACCTTTTCAAAGAATTTGTAAAACCCCAAACTAAATATGGCATCTTCATGCCCCACGAATTCATCCCAGAGGTTACATCAGTGTTACAAATGACCTTCAGAAATATGGCTTATAATTTAACTTTCTGCAAAACCCACATCGAAGATGTAACTGATTGCGAAAAACAAATCGAAATCATGCAACGCATACATAACGGTCCAACTAATCATCGAGGGATACAGGAAACTGAACGAAGAATAAAATTACAGTACTACTGGCCAAATATAAACAATAGCGTAACAGAATTTATAAACAATTGTGATATCTGCCAAACCAGTAAATATGAAAGACACCCTAATAAACAATTATATCAATTCGTACCTGTGGCTACGAAACCGTTCGAAGTCCTTCACGTAGACACATTTACAGTCAATGGCCAAAAGTTCCTTACTATCATTGACATATTTTCCAAATATGCTCAGGCATACCCCTTACAATCATGCACTGGATTAAGCGTGCTAAACGCCCTTTCCATATATATGTCCCATCATGGCCCACCTTTGTGTATCACTGCTGATCAAGGCACGGAGTTCAAAAATCAGTTAATAAAGGAACTAGCAAAATTACATAAAATAAAACTTCATTTTATCAGCGTTAATAACCCTGAATCTAATGGTGCTATTGAACGGTTCCATTCAACTATACTCGAACATATTAGAATCATAAACAAAAACCAGTTAGAACTTACAACTAATGAACTCATGGTCTATGCAATTATTGGCTATAATAACAGTATCCATTCAGCGACCAAGAAAAAACCTATTGAAATCATTAATGGGCATTTTAACGACCGCGATCTATTTGACATTAATATTGAAGACGTTTATCTACAAAATTACGTTAATAGGCATAAAGATGTGACAAAAGAGTTATATGCAAATCTTAACAAATCCCTTGTAGAATATCAAGAGAAATCTATTTCGAGGGCTAACAAGGATAGATCCGAACCTCCCGTATACGAAGAAAACCGAGCCGTGTACATTAAAAATCCCGCGGCTGCTCGTCAAAAGACGAAACCACGTTATTTAGGTCGTAGAATTAAGAGAAACTTAGAATTAAAAGTTATAGACGATAAGGATATCAGTCATCATAAAAGAACGCTGAGGGTGCCGTTAAAACAACAAAGACCATTGTTCCAGGACCCTCCTGATAGGAGCGACCCAGGGCCGGCAAGTAACCCTCACGGAGCTGGATAACAACCCCGGAGTCCTGCCATTTAAACTGGGCACCGCTAAGATTCAGATGACTGAACATGTGTTTTTACACTACTATGAACTAAATAGTATTAAGGATAGTATTAGTAATATAGAGAACTATATAGGTAGTTACTTAGATTATATGAAATCTGCCGACCCCCTTTATTTTAGAGATACCTCAGTGACGACCACCCAGATTTTCTTGAACGACCTCAACACCATTTATGGTAAATTCAATGCCTTGTACGCGATTCACCCTAAGCAAAAACGCGGCCTTTTTAACGGTTTGGGTACTGTCATAAAAAGCATTACTGGAAATTTGGATCACGACGATGCACGTCATTATAACCAAGCCATACAAACATTACAGGAAAATCAAAATCTAATTGGAAATAAATTGAATTCTGGAATTAGCATTAATAAACAAATGTTAGAATCATTCAATAACACGTTGTTAGCTATGATCTCTAACGAAAATAAAATTCATGTTGCCTTGAACGAAATCATAATTGATGTGAATATGACTAACTACCGCTTATCAGACTATATCAAAATTAACAGTCTATGTAACATGATAAAAAGTAATTTACGGAGTCTTCTTGACTTTGTTACCATGCTTGAAAATGCAATTGCTTTCTCTAAACTGGGTATAACCCACCACAGTGTAGTCGGCACTGATAATATCATGTTTATATCAAACGTCTTGTTTAAACTTTACAAGGAACAAGAAATGCTTATCAATGAAAACACCGCGTTTCGAGACTATTATGACATCATTACTTGTGGTTCCTTTTATGCAGAGAATAGAGTCGTATTTGCATTGAAATTTCCTGTAATGTACAAGAATACATACACCTACTACCATCTATTTCCCACTCCGACTTATAATTCGACCATTCTGATCCCTCCTAAACCTTATATGGCAATGAACGACGAGAAACACCAGTACATGGAACAAGAATGTAAACGTTTCCAAGAAACATATTACTGTGAAGAAACCTTTTTTACCTTGGCATCAAAGCCCGACGATTGCATCTACTCGCTGATCCTAAACCAAGAAATTTCTGCTACCTGCCAATATACAGCATTTACGAGTGACTTTGAGATGCTTCAAAGATTAGACGACTACCATTACGCAATAACATGTCCGCGACGAACAAAATTACAACTCTTATGCGACAGCGAAGAAATTAGATTTATCCAAGGAACCTACCTGATTGAAGTCCCCGAAGGCTGTATGTTCACCACCGCAAGTTCATCTGTTAAAAACTACAAAAATGAAATTAAAGGCCAAGCTATTAAGCTTATTTCCTTCCAAATGTCAAATATTAGTATTAGAAATACTGCACAACCGTTGAAACTGGAAAGAATTCCTCTGGAACAATTGTATAAACTCGAAGCTCTCCTAGAAAAGGAGGAACCATTGCGACAACTGCGAACAATTGACATCAAGGATAATGACCACCTGTATTGGATCATACCTTTATACGCACTCATCGCCGTAGCCGCCGGAATACTGCTTTGGAGGAAACTAAAAACACGTCGGTCAACCACGATCCCGAATGTCCAGGACGTCGAGTTGGCCCCTGCTGGCCAGCCCTTCTTCACGGGAAGGTCTTCTCAGTGATAAGGGGGGTGTTATGTGTGTGCGCGTGCTGATTAAGTAGTGTAGCTTTTAAGCCATCGACGCGACCGTCGACAGTTCGTTCCCAACTTCGGACGCGCTCGGTACCGATCAATCGGTAATCATTGTCGGGACAATTTGTAATTTTAACTGATTAAACAAGTAAACCTTGCGATTAAGTTTTATTAAAGAAGAATTACCCAAGAACTATTAGTCGCGTTGCCGCCCCATTAGAAACTTGTACACTCCCCTTTGCTGTGTGTGTACAATTGGAAAAAAGGAGTGTACAATTTCAAAGGAGGGTTTGGGTTGCCGACGACTCAAAGGACAATAGACGGAACAAATTAGTTCCGTAAGTCCTCCCGTCGTCAGCACCCCGCACCCTCGTTGAGCTCTGGCAGCCTTACTCACCGGCAGGAACACAACACTATGAGACACTATTTTTTGTTTTATTATTATACATAAATGTATATGTACTCGTACAGTGGTTACTGAGCGTTTTCCACAAAAAAGATTAAAAACCTATTCTCTTACATGGTAATAATTTTTGGGTTCGTCGAACTCAGAATTTCATATTATTTCATAACATAATTTTATTATCCTAATCTGATATTTTAAAAAATTCCAAAAAGTATAGATAAATTTTAGTTTCTAAAAGTACGATTCGAATGATTTTTTTTTCTTATTGTTTATTTTCGATGGAGCAAGGGTATTCAAATCGCTTTTGAAATCTTAAATTAGTAAATGAAAATGCAATATTTAACTGAGTATCGTAGTGCTTTAAAAACTCAAGCGGACTTTTTTTATCTAAGGAGTAATTTCGAGAATATATTATATTTAGCGAGGGTATTAAAAGTTGTGTTTTATATCTCAACTTAATAAATAGAAAATCAAAATGACAATAAAAAAATCAATATGTTCTCTAAGATAAAATTGATATACCTTCGGCTCTCCATTCTTGCTCGGTCAATAAAAAATACGAAATTTATATCCAAAAAAATACAAAAAGTTTTTAGAATCCCGGGATTCGAACGCAGTTTCACGGCGTGACAGGCGACTGTTCACCAACGACGCCATTACATAACACGCTGTTACCGACGAAATTAGGCTATATACGTATATAATTATTTAAATATAAATAATAATGTCAAATCCATACTAAAATCCATATCCATACTAATATTATAAATGCGAAAGTAACTCTGTCTGTCTGTCTGTCTGTCTGTCTGTCTGTTACGCTTTCCCGCTTAAACCACGCAACCGATTTTGATGAAATTTGGAACAGACAATCTTTAGACCCTGAGACAGAACATAGGCTACTTTTTATTTCGAAAAAAAGGGATGAAGGGGTTGAAAGAGGTTGAAAGTTTGTATGGGATTTCTTAATTTTAAATGATAAAACCATGAAACTTT
This sequence comes from Leguminivora glycinivorella, assembly GCF_023078275.1. Taxonomy (NCBI): domain Eukaryota; kingdom Metazoa; phylum Arthropoda; class Insecta; order Lepidoptera; family Tortricidae; genus Leguminivora; species Leguminivora glycinivorella. Next base: position 27,696,810 of record NC_062972.1, read on the forward strand.
ATATTTTAGCACTTGATAAGAAATCATTAAACATATATTTAAAGTCACATACAGGTCGAACGCGATTAATTAACATTATTTTTACCTTTAAAATAAACATGGTGGGAAATAAACATTAACTAAAAGCGGGTAGATTATATTTATTTGTCTACCCCGAACATTTATATAAATTAATATCGGGTAGTTTTGTGTTGTTTACATCTCCGGTGACATTTTGCTGGGACGTCAGTCTTCCGCGACCACGGCCAGTGCAACCTGGCCGAAACGTTGGGAAAAAAGGTAAAAATAATGTTAATTAATCGCGTTCGACCTGTATGTGACTTTAAATATGTGTACAAAGCGCGAGAACTTAAAGTGTTATATCATTAAACATCTTGATAAGGGATAGGGATAGGGATAGGGATAGCGATAGGGATAGCGATAGGGAAAGTGATAGGGATAGCGATAGGGATAGCGATAGGGATAGCGATAGGGATAGCGATAGGGATAGCGATAGGGATAGCGATAGCGATAGCGACAGCGATAGCGATAGCGATAGCGATAGCGATAGCGATAGCGATAGCGATAGCGATAGCGATAGCGATAGCGATAGCGATAGCGATAGCGATAGCGATAGCGATAGCGATAGCGATAGCGTTAGCGATACGGATACGGATACGGATACGGATAATATGGGTATCGTTAGAGGGATACGGATAATCGGTCGGCGGTCTCTTACAATCAATGTGCTCTAAGACGATCGTTGTTTGCTTGCTTGAAGATTACGTTTGCGATAAGTATAAGCAAAATGTAAAAAATTGTAAGGGATAATAGAAAAAAGTACTTTTCACCCACCGATCATAGTGTCGAAATACGGGCTATGTGGGATGTTTATAAAGGTTTCCCCAGCGTATATAGAATTACCTACGCTGTGGTCGATGTGTAATATTTCTACAATCATTGTAAGCAAAAGTATTATGTGCAATCGAAATAATCGCAGATAAATATACCTACAGAGAAACCTACGGTCCCTACGGATCCAAATGAAAATCTTAATGAATACTTTTATTACGCGGGCGAAGCCGCGGGTAAAAGCTAGTTACAAATAAGAATGGGTGTGTGTCTGTTTGTTTGTCCGTCTTTCACGGCAAAACCGGAGCGACGAATTGACGTGATTATTTAAGGGGATTTAGTTGAAGGGATGGAGATTGACATAGGCTACCTTTTGTCTCTTTCTTACGGGAGCGAAGCCGCGGTCAAAACCTAGTTTATTATAAATGGGAAAAGCTGGTTACTCTATAATCTGAAGTGGAAGAATTCGTTGTTTCACCAAAGATAATGTGTGTTTGTTTGTTTGTTCGTCCGTCTTTCACGGCCAAACGGAGCGACGGATTGACATGTTTTTTAAGTGGAGATAGTTGAAGGGATGGAGAGTGACATATGCTACTTTTGTCTCTTTCTAACGCAAGCGAAGCCGCGGGCAAAAGCTAGTACAGCACGAGTAGCATGGTCGCGCGATAGACGATAAAATATCAGGCCGTCCCTGTAGCACTATTAGTAAGTGCGATTATAGGGACGGCCAGATGTTTTATCATTTATCGCGCGACCATAATTGCCTGCCTGGACCAGATTATATTGATGATAATTATTATTTGTAACCATTTAGTTAATATTGTCTTCAGTTACCGCGATAGTTACTCATGAAATAAAAACGATGAAAACGGATTAAATCGTGTATAATGAATTTACAATTCATCCCGACGTTTCGAACACTACAGCGTTCGTGGTCTCTGAGCTCAACGGGTGACTGAGGAAAAATTACAATGTGCAAAAGCTACCCACATACCTACATACATATTCATATATATAACTATTAGTTGTTGAAGAAAAACATTCACACAACAATAACATAGGTCAACTAGCTCAGTAAATGTAAGGAAGTCAGCACATTACTAATACTATGCCCACATTATGACCTATGTACCTGACCTGACGTGTAATATTTTATTTTATCAACAAAGGCACAATAAAGATTGTATTGTGTTTTTGTATGAAAATAAAAAATAGGAAAGAAATATAGTAAGAGTCTTTTTTAATAGAATATTTATTCTATTAAAAAATATGAAAAAAAACTTAATAAATCCAAAAAAAGTTAAAAAAGACTCCGGAATGGAACTCGAGATCTTCTGCTTCATAGTCAATGCGTTTGACCGAGACGCCATTTCGATTTACACTAGCAGTGTCGAAATACACGATATGTATCTTTATTGACAAAATGCGTCATTATTTCTGAGTCTGCTTGAGTTAAGTAAACCAATATCTTTAAATAATTACTTGTCAAGAGCCAAGTGTCACTGATGACAGTGTCAACTGAAAATGCGCGAAATATGACGGCTCTGTGTCTGTACACAAAATTTGGCACGCACATTTTCGTAAAATTAATAAAAAATTCACATGGATTTGTCCATGATTTCTGTATGAAACAATGTATTTCATTCAATACTGCGACGATGGATAATGTATAGTAGATGTATGCGCATATTTTTATTTAGTTGTAGTGTGCGGTGACTAAATAAATGGTAGATGTTTTTTGTATGGAAAGCGAGCCACCTTAATTCAAACTGATTAAACAATGAAAAATATTTTATTAGTGTAAGATTCATGAAAATAACATGTTAAGATTTGGTGGAATTTATGTTCTGGGAGTATAGATCTTGCATTATTTATCTGTAAAAACGTATGTTATTCATAATTATTTTGAGTCATTGTGAAAACAACCTTACTGTCTTAACAATAGAGATCAATGTTATTAGCAGAAGATATCAAAGTCAAGTCTATGCCATTGTTGTAAGTGTTGCTTTTTAAATAATTTTTAAGAAAAAAAAAACCGTCGCTTTTCGGGTTCTGGTGAAAGCTACTTGCGAATGTTGGATTATGTAGAAATGTGTAAGTATTTTTTAAAACTGCTTTTAATGCTTTAATTATTAGATGGAAACACAAATTAATATACGTATAACGTTAAGGTTTGAGGAGTTTCCTCAATTCCTCATGAATCCGATTATATTATAAGAAATCGAAGCTTGACAAACTTTGACTTCAAAACATATGCTTAACAAACATAACTAAATAAATGTCACTGTTCTGAACTTAAATGCATGCTTTTCTTACAAAAATACCAAAGTCACTATGAGTGTGCCGTTCAGGTTTGAGGAGTTTGGTTCTGGCCATCATCAGCAGTTCCACTGCACCAAATGTCACTGTTCTGGACGAAAGTGCATGCTGTTCTTATAAAAATACCAAAGTCACTATAAGTTATGCCGTTCAGATTTGAGGAGTTCGGTTCTGACCATCATCAGAAATTCCACTGCACCAAATGTCACTGTTCTGGATGAAAGTGCATGCTGTTCTTATAAAAATGGAAAAGTCACTATAAGCGTGCCGTTCAGATTTGAGGAGTTTGGTTCTGGCCATCATCAGCAGTTCCACTGCACCAAATGTCACTGTTCTGAACGAAAGTGCATGATGTTCTTATAAAAATACCAAAGTCACTATAAGCGTGCCGTTCAGATTTGAGGAGTTCGGTTCTGACCATCATCAGAAATTCCACTGCACCAAATGTCACTGTTCTGGACGAAAGTGCATGCTGTTCTTATAAAAATGGCAAAGTCACTATAAGCGTGCCGTTCAGATTTGAGGAGTTTGGTTCTGGCCATCATCAGCAGTTCCACTGCACCAAATGTCACTGTTCTGGACGAAAGTGCATGCTGTTCTTATAAAAATACCAAAGTCACTATAAGCGTGCCGTTCAGATTTGAGGAGTTCGGTTCTGACCATCATCAGAAATTCCACTGCACCAAATGTCACTGTTCTGTACGAAAGTGCATGCTGTTCGTATAAAAATACCCAAGTCACTATAAGCGTGCCGTTCATATTTGAAGAGTTCCGTTCTGGCCATCATCAGCAGTTCCACTGCACCAAATGTCACTGTTCCGTACCTAAATGCATGCTGTTCCTTTATTAACACAAAAATCACCATATGTATGCCTTTCAGATTTGAGGAGTTCCCTCGATTTCTCCAGGATCCCATCATCAGAACTGGGTTCTGAGAAAAATGGGACCAATCTGTATGTATATACATTCAATCAAAAAAAAAATTTTCAAAATCGGTCCAGAAACGACGGAGATATCGAGGAACAAACATAAAAAATAAAATAAAAAACATACAGACGACTTGATAACCGTCCTTCTTGAGATATGAGGCGACGGTTAAAAAATAGATACTATTGCAAATGTTTAATTAATTCAATAAATTAGATTTATATTCATTTAAGCATATTTATAATATTGTTAATGATGCTAGTTTACTATGAGTTTAGGCAATTTCATTGACAACAAGAATTAAAAAGGTTAGACACCTTTTTAATTAAAAAGTGAGTTGGCGTTGGCGCCAATTAAGATTATAAAAAATTACAGTTAAATCAACCTATCTCAAAAACTATAAGAGATACTTTGATCAAACCAAAAATCGTTGAAAGAGTTAATTAGCATGCATCACCTCTATTTTTTTTAGAATTTTATACCCCGTAGTTATAAAAATAGAGGGGGGGGGACATACTTTTTACGACTTTGAGAGCTGATATCTCAAAAACCGTTCACTTTAAGAAAAATGTTTTTTAGAAAACTTTATATCATTTTAAAAGACCTTTCCATTGATACCCCACACGGGTATGTACATCGAAAAAAAATTTTCATCCCTCAGTTACATGTATGGGGGCCCCACCCCCAATTCTTTTTTACTATTTAGTGTCATAATTTTGTAGCGGTTCATACAACACATATTCCCATCAAATTTCATCACTGTAGTACTTATAGTTTCCGAGTAAATCGGCTGTGACAGACGGACAGACGGACAGACGGACAGACGGACAGACGGACATGACGAAACTATAAGGGTTCCGTTTTTGCCATTTTGGCTACGGAACCCTAAAAAGTTATTAGTCACTATTGACTAGCTTTTGCCCGCGGCTTCGCTCGTGTTAAATTCGATAATTGCGAAATGCTCCATACAAACTTCCACTCCCCATTTTAGGGAAGTGGGGAGTTAGAAAGAGACAAAAAGTAGCCTATGTCACTCTCCATCTCTTCAACTATCTCCACTTAAAAAAATCACGTCAATTCGCCGCTCCGTTTTGGCGTGAAAGACGGACAAACAAACAGACACACACACACTTTCCCATTTATAATATTAAAATGGAAGTATGGATAATAGGTAAGAATTAAGAATATCAGGGTGCGTAGCCGAATGGCACAAACGCTCACGAAACTATCTATCTCTATCGCTCTTACGTATTGGCATGACAGAGCCAGACTACCTTTCGCGGCGTTTCGTTTTCGTTTCGCGTCGCAGAAATGCCATTCGGCTACGGGGCCAGACGATTGTAACAACCGTTGTCGCTACGTGGCGATCGAAGTACTGTCTGGCTCTGTCAAACCAATTCAGAAGAGCGATAGGGAGAGCTAGATACGAAACGCTTACAAAAAGCAAACGATTGTGACTAGGTACCCAGAATGTCTTGAATGTTTTAAGCGCGCCATCTATAGTCAGAATACGGCACGATCTTACCTAACGCAGCTAGAAAATATTTCTTATACGTGTCGACTGTCGACGAAAGATCGAGGCTAATAGGCATATTATTATCGTTTCTTATGGACACGTTCTATAGCACCTGTAGGAGGGAGGATACTTATCGTTTCGAAAAGCTCATGAATACTCTCCAATCCAATCCACTCAATAAAATTTACTTCATTAAAAATCATACAAATTCGGAGCAACTTTCATAAACATAGCGTTTCATAGCATACAGCGGGAATAGCTTTGCAATCGGGCGTATTTCATTGTGACCGTGCTACTGTCGGCAATGAAACTGTCTCTGCTGGATGCTTCCGAATACTCCCTAATCGAAGCGTCTCAATAAAGAAATACCCACTTCATTAAAAAAACGTACAAATTCGGAGCTCCAAGCAATAACTTTCATAAACATTCAACAATGGACCCCGCACAATGGTGCCCAATGTTTTAGCGGGAATAGTTTTGCAGCAATCGGGCGTATTTCAGTGTGACCGTGCTAGTGCCGCAATGAAACTGTCTCTGCGGGATTTATTGTGGGCAGAGATGTTCTAACGCTAGCCGGAGGTAAGCGAGGTACAGGCTTAAACAAACCAGTGTAATACAACCGGATGAATTAACAGTTCCTCGTGTGAAGTCGGATTAAGAATTTCACCACCTTCAAATTTGGTGTAGATGTAGACGAAAGGCCTAGTAACGTAGCCGAATGCACAAACGCTTACTATAATATCGTTGTTGTAGCTATCTTATGATGTCTATCGCTCTTCTCTGTTGGCGCGACAGAGCCAGACTGTGTTTCGACCGGCTTCTAGTGTCAATGATTGTCATTTCGGCCAGGCCGGCTGCCACTTATCACGAATTTGAAAGAGTGGCACTGAAATTTGAATTTGAACATAAGCTGTCGAAGCGTAACCATTGGACTCATGATGGTTTCAAGCCGGGTAGTAACTTAGTAAGTGACGTGTTTTCAAGGTCGTAATCACTAATGGCATTGATCGATCAAAGATACGAATGGTGGCAGCACAGCTGGGCCTGGCAATCCCTAGAACCGTGTAAAGTTTTAATTTATTTCGGAACATTTTGTCCTTGACATACCAACTCTCATAGAACATTTGAGACAGGGAGCAAGCTATGATGCTATCTAGGCACGAATGTGTGACAGGGAACCAACAATTTTCGCGGTAGGCCCTCTATAAACAAACCGCCTTGATGCATAAAAGTGAAACACAAGATTGTTTAAGGCGTAGTATGTACCTATAAGTTACTCTATGATTTAGTATGTGTATGTCAATACTATACTTTGGTGGCCGAACACTGTCATATTCCCTATTTTGACTGCGAACATTTAGATTGAATATATTTAGCATTGGGAATGCGCGGTCCAAATGGTGGGCAGTGACGGATCACTCGCTATTCGGAAAAGCTTTAAACTGGGCGCTTTGTGAGTTGTGCCGCAAATTGTCAGTGGAAACTAACGATATATCACTCTGAAAATAAATTCCTACGGGGTGCTGACGGCTTCGCATTGTTTTTGACGGCTTGTGATGTCATAAATATAGTAAATAAGTCGTTAAATTCAAACAATGGATGAACATTTTTTAGAGAATGAATTACAAAATTGTATGTAGGTACTTTGTACGTGTTTATCCCATAATGAAATTATAATAAGATAATAAGATGGACGGCTGACTATCATTTATTTTGTCACCATATCTGTCACGTTTTAACTAATATGTAAGTGCGAAAGTGACGCATGAAAGGACAAGTGATAAAACCAGTTTTAAGAGACTCCCACGCCAATGGCCGAATTGACCGAAGCTTTAGAAATAGGTCTACGCCTACGGTTAGAATCGGACAATTTGCTTTTATTTGTCCGAATATTTTCATCTACATGTCGCAATTCTCAACCGATTTTCTTTATGTTCATCAATATTTTTTCAATATTACAAAATAAGATTGGCATAATAAAAGGTTTAATCGCCTATAGCGTCCATGGTGCTTAAGACTATTGTGAATCACTGTAATATGAGGGTGAATCAACTTTTCTTTGCCAGCAAAATTACGCATACTTCGACTACATGTGGTCAGAAAATTTAATTTGTATTTAGTGTAATTAGTTTATACTTATTATATTAAAAACAGATATACAAGCTATGCAATACATGTTTTTATAGGATTTGCTATTTTATTACTTTATTTCGAGCAGTGACCCAGCGGACATAGCTGTCCCTCACTTTTGTATGAAAAAAGTGTCTCTTCCACTGGGTCACATATAGATTTAATTGTAAATGTTTTTTTTTCATTATTCCCTTAATACATACATACAACATACATACAATCACGCCTGTATCCCATGCCACTCTTGGCAAATAAGGGGTTAAAAGAAAACGAAACTGTGGCATTGCAGTGACAGGTTGCCAGCCTCTCGCCTACGCCACAATTTAGCCCATATCCCATAGTCGCCTATTCCCTTAAGGTAATGGCGCCTATTAACGTGGTACTTAAGGAAGATTTCAAAAGATACCAAAAATTAAGGGTATCAAAGCTCATTAACGACCACAAATATTTTTTTATGGAAGAGTATTTATTGAACTATTAGTTTTGAAGAGTTTTAGGATCATTTTAGTTTATTATATGTCATAAAATGATTATTGAAGCCAACATACCTAAATTTTCTATTACCGTGGTAATGAACAGGCTGCAGTTCTATTAACGCGAATTGAGATTTCATTACCGAGGGTATGAATGACAGTGTTTTTCTGCCATCGGTAAATAGAAACCCATCTCAAAATTCGGAGCTTAATACCGACGGTTGAATATACAAATTATGACAAATACATATACCTATACTATCCTCCTTTATGAATACCCACAGAAGACTCAGTTTCACCTAAGAAATCTGTACTTACGGTACACTAAATGTCATATTTTGATGCAAGACTAATATGTCGCTCGGTAATAGATACTTCTATAGGAACCCATTACCGACCCAAACAAATATTGCATGGATCGGTAATAAATTCTTATATATTCTATTACCGAGGGTTATCTGATCGTACCATCGGTAATAGGCATAAATTGGAGTATTATAAAATCTAATTCCGACCCATAAAAACAAAGTCATACAGATGTATTTTCATTACAAATCAAAATAAAATATTGCAACCTTATATTAAAACCAAGTTTACATAACTGGTAAGTAAGCATCAGACTTTATGTCAATGTTTAAAAAAAATGACAAATTAACGGTTTTCATAGAAACTACGAAATAAGTCATGAAGTTTTTGCTAAAAATTAAGGTTTTGTTGAATAATTTTCATACCGCGTAAATAGTTCTTTGATAGCGTGAATAGATCAAGATTGAAACAACTGTAAGACATTATATAACTGATCACATATACTTAAAATAAAGCAAAAAGAACTAATATCACTACTTTAACTATTACTGTGGTATACCACAGTAATAGAATCTACTCACGAAATGGCGCCTTTCACCGCTGTCTTTTAATTTCCACTTTAAACACATTTCCAGGCTAAACAATACGTAAAAAGTACTCAGAAGTCATGTAGAAAACTATAAACAATAATTTGAAATGCATAACTTTCACCTGTTTGCCATAATTATTATGTAAACTACTATATGAGATTGGAGTTCACTTAGGTTTAGCGTCACACGTCAGTATGACACAACCTCTTCTCGCGGCCCCGTGGCAAAAACTGTCAAATAGCGAGCGTCTTCTTTCATTCACACTCTCTATCGCCTATATGTGCGTTAGTCAACTAAACAGGCTTCCTATGTGTGAGTAACTTTTTTTAAGAAATTGGTCGGTTTGCCTATAAAATGCGTATTTGCAAATGCGGCGGTAATGGACGTCGATTTCGATACCCGCGTTGATAGCCGCCGTTACCTTAATGTAAAATAAAAATAAGGATCTTTATTCACGATGGCCAGGTTAAAACTCACAAAAGTAGAGCTAATAATAAGTATGGGCAATTCTTGCAAAAAGCAAGAAAAAGTTGATTCACCCATGAATGTGATAATAATTCCATAAACTAAATGTGTATCACACTTAATACTTCGACATTTTCTTACAGTATCGGGAGGTCTACATCTCATAGAGGTAGTATCACTAGTAGTGCTAGAAATTAGCACTGTACACAAATTTCCATTCCCAAAACCTAAGTGTATTTCTGTTTGCGGTGTCACATGGCTTGTTAGGATGCTGACACTGCGATATTGAATCATGACGGGACGCTGACATACGCCCCGCGGGACTCGCCACGAATAGTAGCGTGTACAAATATGGCACACTCGATGTTGTGGTTTCAAATATGAGGCAATGCCTAGTTACAATGCACAAAGCTATTTTTTTTTCACTTGTAAAATTGTAACGCACATGAAACGGTTTTAACTTTTTTTCCATCAACAGATCTTAAATAATTTAACGCAGTTTTGTTTTAAGGGTATTTTAGATATTCCGCGAATTCGCACGAAGCGCTGTGCTTCTTCTTTTCTTATGTGCCCTGCCAAGGATTGGAATTCCTTGCCGGCGGCTATATTTCCGAGCTCATGCATATAACCCGGCAACCTTCAAATCAAGAGTGAACAGGCATCTTCTGGGCGAGCTCACTCCATCGTAGGCCACGTCTTTGCCTTCGGCTAGTCTGTGGCCAAGAGTAAGCCCATTTATAAAAACCGGCCAAGAGCGTGCCGGGCCACGCTCCGTGTAGGGTTCCGTAGTTTTCCGTATTTTTCTCAAAAACTAATGAACATATCAAGTTCAATACAATTTTCCTAGAAAGTTTTTATAAAGTTCTACTTATGTGATTTTTTTCATATTTTTTAAACATATGTTTCAAAAGTTAGAGGGGGGTGACACACTTTTTTTCCTTTAGGAGCGATTATTTCCGAAAATATGAATATTATCAAAAACCGGCCAAGAGCGTGTCGGGCCACGCTCAGTGTAGGGTTCCGTAGTTTCTAGGAACTTTCTAGGAATTCCTAGAAAGTCTTTATAATGTTCTACTTTTGTGATTTTTTTCATATTTTTTAAACATATGGTTCAAAAGTTAGAGGGGGGACACACTTTTTTTCCTTTAGGAGCGATTATTTCAGAAAATATAAATATTATCAAAAAACGATCTTAGTAAACCCTTATTCATTTTTAAATACCTATCCAACAATATATATCACACGTTGGGGTTGGAATGAAAAAAAAATATCAGCCCCCACTTTACATGTAGGGGGGGTACCCTAATAAAACATTTTTTTCCATTTTTTATTTTTGCACTTTGTTGGCGTGATTGATATACATATTGGTACCAAATTTCAGCTTTCTAGTACTTACGGTTACTGAGATTATCCGCGGACGGACGGACGGACGGACGGACGGACGGACGGACGGACGGACGGACAGACAGACATGGCGAAATTATAAGGGTTCCTAGTTGACTACGGAACCCTAAAAACGACTTTAGTAAACCCTTATTCATTTTTAAATAACTATCCAACAATGTATCACACGTTAGGATTGCAATGAAAAAAAAAAATCACTCCCTACTTTACGTATAGGGGGGGTAACCTAATAAAACATTTTTTTCCACTTTTTATTTTTGCACTTTGTCGGCGTGATTGATATACATATTGGTACCAAATTTCAGCTTTCTAGTGCTAACGGTCACTGAGATTATCCGCGGACGGACGGACAGACAGACATGGCGAAACTATAAGGGTTCCTAGTTGACTACGGAACCCTAATAAAAAAGAGTCATAATTGTAAAAAAGGTCATCTAGGACTCTAGAGGGAAACGAAACTATACAATTTAGAATATTAACTAATAAACGGGCTGCTGCAGCAACTAATAGCAGCAGCGCTAATTACATTTAGATTTCGCTATTTGATTTGCCATTCAGTTTATTAATACCGCGACCAATTTAAACCATTAGCACCTAAATCCATTTTTGGGTACCCCCCAATGTTTAATGCTGTTAGGTAGAAATACGGTAGAAAATGAAATTTATCGCCATATACCAACATTTTTATGGTCTTTACTCTGAAACTAGGCGAGAACCAAAAGAATTCATAATTATGACATTTTACTCTTGAAATATGACCAGTGGCCCGTTTCTCGAAAGGTACAAGCCTTGTATTACAAGTGTGTTTCCATGACAACCCATATTACGATTTGACAGTTCGCGCACTTGTAATACAAGGCTTGTACCTTTCGAGAAACGGGCCCCAGGAATACGAAATATTGTCTTCGGTTACCGCGATAGTTACTCATGAAATAAAAAATAAATGTAATGTAATAAATGTGTGTGTGTTGTAAATTCATTATACGCGATTTAATCCGTTTAAATAGTTTTATTTCAGGAATATGAAGTTAAAGTTATTCGGTTTCCTCATGTCAACGTGAATATCCTTACACGTTATTCTCGCGTTTCCACATCATGTCAACGTGAATATCCTTACACGTGTAAGTAAAAATAATGTTAATTAATCGCGTTCTCTAAATCATCCACCTGTGTTTTTTTCCGTTAACAAAAATGTATATATGCATTAAAAACATACCTGTACAAGATTTGCCCCAAACATACATATTGTTAATTAGTGAAAATTTTTTTGCATCCTACATGTAATATTATTCCATCAAAAAAGAGGGTAATTACGATCGAATACTTTTTTCCATCCATGTATTTTTATTGGCAGCTTTCAGCTTTCTCAAAGTCTAACACGCATACTTTTGGCATCAGATTTCCATATTCGATTAATAAATCAAACATTAAATCGTAAGAACGTTTGTCTTTGTTAGTGAATAAACAAAAACATAACGGGAACGTCTTCTTATTCTCAATAAAAATATTTCCATGGATGGAAAATAATGCAATTCATTTAGGCCCGTTGTAATGCATATTAGTAATTACCCTCTTTTTTTCGATAACGTTACGTTTCACAAGTTAATACCATACCCAAAAATACGTTTCGTAAATAATAATTAACAATATGTACGTTATACTTAACAACATGATACCATACCCAAAAAACACGTTTGGTAAACACTAATTAACAATATGTATGTTATGCTTAATAAACCACTAACAACTTGAAAATGTGCATTATAAAAAGTGCCTTTAAAAAAAAGGCAAAAGGTGCAGTTGCCAACTGTTTAGTTGGGAAATGAAACGATTTCTTAAGTTTTGAGTGGAACGTGAATATTCGGCGAAATGACTTTATGCGAAAAATTGGTTGCGATGTGATATTCGGAAATAAAATTTTCGGAGATGATTTAGAGAACCCTAATCTTGTTTTCCCATACAAAATTTGGACCCCCATTTCACCCTCTTAGGAGGTGAATTTTGAAAATTCCTTTCTTATTGCTCCTCTACACCTTATAAGGAACCTCGTGTCAAATTTGGAATCTCTAGGACCAGTGGTTTCGGCTGTGCGTTGATATGTCAGTATTTCACATAAAAGAAGAAAACTTCTTTTATATATTTAGAAATCTTATAACTTCTTTATTTGTTCTATGAATAAAAACTCTTGTATGTTTAAATCTACGTACCTGCAATATTATAAATCTTCAAAATAAATATGTCTCACAAAGTCGATCGGCAGCTTTTGTAGCGAGCTACGAGCGTAGCACGTCTACGAGGCACGTCTACGGAACCCGTCTACGTTAGAGAAATGCTACGAAATAAACCGAGTCTAACCAAATATTACAAACACTCTAAAACGAATATCTTTAAGCACAAGTGACAAGGGAAACTGGGCTTTAGTTTTGTCAAAGTAAGGTGTCTTCTTATTTTGATATGATCTAAAACGCCTTAAGGCGATCCGTAGAGTTTGGAAATCTTCGCAAGCTTTACCTACATAGAAATGTACGGATGGGATAATGTTCCGAGGCTGGTTTTTAAACAAAGGCAGGTATGTGACTTGCTAGTGAAGTGACATCTGCACTATGTCTTTGTGGCGTAACTAATACAAAGATTTACTGAATAGCTACATACATATAGTAGCTCTTGTTTGTATTTTTGTAACAGGTAAGGTCCTTGAATGTTTTTCTACCCTTTAAAAAATATATTTTTTTCCTATAGGTATCTTGGGCGTCTTGTGCCATTCTAGTCTTATGTGACTAATACAACATACACAGCTTATAGTTTAAAAGGCAAGCGTGTAAAAGTAGCAAATTTTGTTAAATAAATGATGTCATTTACCTCATATCACAACATGCTATCTTTTTTTGCAATTTTCTCTTAAAAAATATTCCTCCTGAGACTCGAGGTTCTGAAAATAAAAATTAACTTCGAATGCAAAAATTTAATCATATTTAGAGTACTAATACACTTCAGGGTGGTGCTTATTTCTCAAAGTTATATTTATCAACAAAAAATGAAATTACATATTTACAATTTTCAAATTGAGTCTCATAGCAGACTCGAAACACTTGAGTTTAGACCTACTCTCATCCCTACAGGTCCTCAGGGGTCGCCTAGCAGGGGATGAAACACTTCCCGACCGGAATATCTCAGCCCTTCCCATACTTGTTCTACACATCTTAGGGTGATATCTGTTTCTAGGATCGGTACTTAGCTATGTATTGACTTTAATATACTACATTTAAATTAAGCACCAGTGGCATCGGATCGCACAAGATAGGAGCGAATGGCGGAGTGTAGTGTCGGAGGCCAAGATCCACTTCGAGTCGTTGAGCCATCGCAGAAGTAAGTACATTTATATTATTCAGACTTGCTGTAGAAAGAAGGTTTTGAATTCTTTTATTGCAATAACAATCACTTTACCACACTAAAACGATATTTTGCTCTTAGGAATGTCTTGACAATTTTTTTCCAACGATTTCAATGGCCTCGTTTCTGCAAGGGTTCAGTTGCTACGTAAATAGCCTAGGCAATAGGCACACAGCTTCGTATAGCCATATAATACAGACATATCTGAGGGGGTCTTATTTTGCGATATGACTGAAGAAACCATAGTCGGGATTACTCGCCAGGGCGGAGTGGCGTTGCGCAAAATTAGGGGCCTAAGTCGGATGAACCCTTTGTGGGAAGGTTCAGTATGTAGGTATCTATGATAATACTTACTTATATACTCATTCGACATGTGTATAATGAGGATCTAAGGAGAGGGCGCTTTCCATAAGATTTTCTCATACAATGCGACCCGCCTTTTGCTATCCCTTGTTGCGTGCCCATTAAGTACATTGTTGTCACGCTTACTCATAGTACGTTGTTCCTGGAAAGTTATGTATGAAAATGTTGACATAATTAATGAAAGATTTTTTTTGATTGGGATATGTACATTACAGGCCGAAGTTATTTTTCATCAACCCTCCCCATCCCTCCCCCCTCTGCGTCACCCCTCTCCCCCCCCTTAAATAGCCGAAAATGCGGTTTTTCGCGATTTCTGACAAAACCGTTGAAGATACAGAAAAAGCGTGTAGTAATAAAGTAATCCTTAATAAATTTACTGCAAATCATTCATTGACACTTTGGTTCTAGCACTTATAGTTTTCGCGTGATCCATCACGAAAGTTGGTCCTTTGCTGCAATTTTCTTTAGTGAGTGTTAAGTTTTCTCCCAAATTGCTAACGAAATCTGTTTGATATTACTAAAATTTTATAAACTGAAAATGAATTTCAGGGGGAAATATCACTACCATGGGTGGGACTTGAACTCACGGCTTATGGATTGATACTCCAGGGCTCTACCAACAGCTACCAAAAGCTCATCCCTAGTCATCGATATACTATATGGATCAATGGTACTCCTAGCGACTACTACCGTGAAAATATTACGTCTTAAATAGTTACTGGAATTCCAAGACATATAGGAAATTCCACCCATGGTACTGATTTTTCCCCCTTAATTTTATTTTAGTCATGAGATTACAATATTTTAGTCATATCAAACAAATTTCGACGATTTCGTAAGCATTTTGGGCGAAAACTTAACATTCATTAAAGAAAATTGCAGCAAAAGACCAACTTTCGTGACGGATCACTCGAAAACTATAAGTGCTAGAACCAAAGTGTCAATGAATGATTTGTAGTAAATTTATTAAGGATTACTTCGTTCCTACGCGCTTTTTCTGTATCTTCAGCAGTTTTGTCAGAAATCGAGAAAAACCGCATTTTCGGCACTTTAAGGGAGGGTAGAGGGGTGACGCAGAGGGGGGAGGAGTGGGGAGGATTGATGAAAAATAACTTCGGTCTATAACGTACATATTTCAATTAAAAAAATCTTCCATTAATTATGCCGTAATTTTAGCTAATTTCCCCGTACTATCAATGATATAAACAACTTCATGAGTAGGTCAATGTCCGAAACTCCTCAATCGTCGACATTTAATCATAGTATTTTAAATTAATAAGTTTTCATATTAATATAAATGATTGGGCGAAACTACTACTACTTTTACGCAGGTCACATTTTTAGTTTTTATTATGAAAGATATTCACCAAGCAGGAGGACGACCTAACGGACGCCCTAGGTATCGCTGGAGCGACATGGTGGAAGCGGATCTATGTGAACTCCAAGTCAAGAATTGGCGAGAGGTAGTAGGACCGAGAAAAGTGGCGCTGTCTTGTTTCGGAGGCCAAGTCTCATTTTGGGGCACTGAGCCAACGGAGTAAGTAAGTATTCCTCATTTTAGTCCTGGTATTCAGTTTCATAATTAAGTAATTTTAAGGGTTAACAAAACTACAGTTATATATATAAAAAATACAAATCAAAGCCTGATGAAATTGTAGTTAATCGTGGAAATAAATAATTGTTGTCACGAGAGACACATTTGCCTACAAAAAGCATTCAAACATAAAAGCCCAAATTAAAATCAAACATGGCGCCCAAAATAAACAGCAACTCATGAATATGCGGGGACTTAAAATATCAATTCGGTTAATCAACAATTAACAGCCCGTAAATAAACTCGTTATCTGTGTTTGAAAAATACCTACTGTGCATGCAACTTTTAATTTAAATTTAGTACCATTTGTACTAAATTACAGTCAGATTGAAATCATCCAACTTATTTATTGCCATCAAAATTATACGTTTCATCATCTTTAAAGCACGGTTAAAAACGAGTCAGGTGCACACACTATATTTGGCT
Source organism: Leguminivora glycinivorella (assembly GCF_023078275.1). Classification (NCBI taxonomy): domain Eukaryota; kingdom Metazoa; phylum Arthropoda; class Insecta; order Lepidoptera; family Tortricidae; genus Leguminivora; species Leguminivora glycinivorella. The sequence continues at coordinate 27,713,544 of NC_062972.1, forward strand.
GTCCAACCTTGACAATTTCTATGGGAGAGAAACTTGTTTTTCTCGCAACTTTGGTGGTGACGGTCTCGTGGTAAAAAGCTACTCAGTAAAGTCGCCGTCAATAGAAATTGCGAACAATGTAAACAAACTAGATGGTTGAATGGTTGAAATATACATATTTAGATGGTACGAGTTTCTCGCCCGTCTTGGTCGAGAAACTCGTATGACATTATCGTATGCGATAATCGCCTGGCGATTATCGTACGAAAACGTTTACATTCGTGCGAGAAATAAAAACTCGCATACGAGTATCGTATGCGAGACTCGCCAGGCGATTATCGCCAGGCGAAATAGTTTAAGCCCCATTTAGATGGTACGAGTTTCTCGCCCGTCTTGGTCGAGAATCTCGTATGACATTATCGTATGCGATAATCGCCTGGCGAGTATCGTACGAAAACGTTTACATTAGTGCGAGAAATAAAAACTCGCATACGAGTATCGTATGCGAGACTCGCCAGGCGATTATCGCCAGGCGAAATAGTTTAGACGGAGAGTAGAATTTTCGGGAAATATTTCTATAACATTTCTCGACTCGTCTAAACCGGTTCTCGTATGACATTTTTTCTCGAACGTGCGATTATCGCACGAATCGGAGCGAACCGATTTTCATACGAGTTTTGCCTGTCAACTTGCGTGCCTAGTTGCTAATTAATTAATTATAAACACATATATTATATGCTTTTTTATAATATTGGGTATAATTTACCTTGGATTTATTTGAATTTAAGATGAATAGTACCCAATAATATTAAAAACACTATTAATGATTTATGAAGGTCTCAATAATATACAATAGGGAAAATAATGATTTTGACCGTAGCGTTACCTAGCTAATAAAATCTTGGTTACGATACTTGCGATTAGGTTTAGGATATTATTAAACATAGAATATAAATAACATTTTTTTTTAAATTATAGTAGGCATTTTGCCCCATAGATATATGAGGTAAAATGTCAGTAGGTAAACATTAACTGCATAATATTAATAAGCCGAATTTATTTTTGGTTTTAGCAGTTACTGAGAGGCAGCTATAAATATAAAAACACCATGTTTTACATGATTTCTACTGAATTCATTTCGACTGAGTAGCGTATAATTCGTATACGATTCTCGCATATGTGTTTTGTTTACACGGAGACATACAAATATCAAAGGCGAGGCGATTATCGCCCCCTCTCGTGCGATATCGTACGCATAGTTTACATGATACGATATTTTTTCTCGTACTTCGATAATCGTACGTTCGAGGCGAGAAACTCGTACCATCTAAATGGGGCTTTAGACGGTGTGTAGAATTTTTGGGAGATATTTCCATAACATTTCTCGACTCGTCTAAACCGGTTCTCGTATGACATTTCTTCTCGAACGTGCGATTATCGCACGAATCGGAGCGAACCGATTTTCATACGAGTTTTGCCTGTCAACTTGCGTGCTTAGTTGCTATTTAATTAATTATAAACACATATATTATATGCTTTTCTATAATATGGGGTAAATTTACCTTGAATTTATTTGAATTCAAGTTGAATAGTAGGTACCCAATAATATTAAAAACATAAATTTTTAAATATTTTTAAATACACTAAAAATGATTTATGACGGTCTCAATAATATACAACAGGGAAAATAATTAATTCGACCGTAGCGTTACCTATATAGCTAATAAAATCTTGGTTGCGATTAGGTTTAGGATATTATTGAACATAGAATATACAATAGATAACATTTTAAATGATAGTAAGCTAATAACTAATAATAATATTACTATTAATGACAATATTAATGAGCCGAATTCATTTTTGGTTTTAGCAGTTACTGAGAGGTACTTAGCTATAAATATAAAAACACCATGTTTTACATGATTTCTATACTGAATTCATTTCGACTGAGTAGCGTATAAACTCGTATACGATTCTCGCATATGAGTTTTGTTTACACGGAGACATACAAACATCATAGGCGAGGCGATTATCGCCTCCTCCCGTGCGATATCGTACGCATAGTTTACATGATACGATATTTTTTCTCGTACTTCGATAATCGTACGTTCGAGGCGAGAAACTCGTACCATCTAAATGGGGCTTGTACCTCGGCGGTCGGGGTGGTGTAGTGGTTTGAGCACGTCAGCCGCGATAGCTGGAGACCCGGGTTCGGGTTCGATTCCCGGCTTCGCCACCAGTGGGCTTGATCGCTTTTTCTTTAGAGTATTGGTATCTATTTCAGTTTATAATTTATATATAGTAGTGTTACTACAAAAAAAATATTAATAAAATAATTTTATTTGTTTCCTACGTCTACCGACGTAATTTGATTAGTGAGAATGGAAACTAAAGACATTTAAATACAAGGTTTGTTTACGTTGTTCGCAAATTCTGTTGACGGAGACTTTAGAGAGGGTGCCTAAAGAGAAGAATCGAGCAATGTAAAGGAAGCTACGGGTCTTCTCTTTCCACACAGTAAATTATTGCAGGTCAAATGGTCAAAATCTAATACCTTTTAACGAGCGATCTCGGAAACCGCTCTAACGATTTCGCTGAATTTTGTTATGTGGGGATTTTCGGTGGGAAAATCGATCTAGTTTAGTCTTAGTTAGGTCCCGGGAAACGCGAATTTTCGATTTTTTGAGTTCCGAGCGAAGTTCGTTCGTCCAGGTAGGTACTACTTAATAAACAATGTTTTCAAAAAATGAGCGAGTAAATTTACCCGGGATATACAGGACGGTTAGGTTTGAAAGTCTGTTAAAAATCAAGGTTAAATAGGCCAAACCCAATTACAAAGATAAAAGACCTCTTAATATTCAAACTCACGTCTTATCACCGTTCAAATGTTTCGATTCGCGTTTCAAACACTCATTAGAACTTGGAGATCCTGCTTTATCAACCTCGTCGAGAAATAGACTTTTTGTCTTTCAGGAGAGAGACGAGAATAGGTATTGCGTTGAGTTTAAGCTTTGCTTGAGTACGGCATCTCCGTGTATCACAATATGCAATCAACCCATTGAGTGTGATTCCAATCGCGTCCAAGTTCAGACGAACCATTAATTTATGCAGTAGAAAAGGGGCAGTGAGGGAAAGTCAAAATCTATAATTAGGTGGGCCATTTTTTTTCAAAGTTGTCCACCCCACTTTTTTTGGATTTAGAAATGTTTGTGTAGTTTCCACTCAGAATCGCGAGCTCTTTCAATCCTAATAGGAGAAAAAGTGTTCCAAGGTTTTTTCCCATTCCGTCACCATTTTTTCATACATTTTGTATGGCGGTAACGGAACGGAAGGTCTGAAAATGTATGGTAATCTTGGGACATTTTTTTTCTCCTATCAGGATGGAAAGACCTCGGGATTCTCAGTATGAATCGCGTAAAAAATACCCATGTTACAAAAAAGTGGGGACAACTTTGAAAAAAATGACCCAGGTAAGTACCTAATGTAAAACCGTCCGTTACAGAATAGCGTTAGCAAAATTTTATATATGGGAATTTTTATAGACTTCTGCTGCGTGTTGATTGATGCAACTGGCCCTTGAAAGTCATAGACACTATTGGGCCTTAGATTTGATAAGATTTTCTGTACCCAGACAGTTTCTGTTAAAAATGAGAAAAACTATTAAAGGTATTATTTAATTGTTTTAGTTTTATACACAGTATAGGAGTACAATTTTTTAAATGAAACGTACCCAAACATTTGTTATCATTTTACTGTCGCTTATTAAAGTTATTAATGAAATCGGCTTCCCTGATGCGCTATTTCATGACAGTAACATACATTGACAGTTATTGACACTGACAATAAAATTCTGTGCCTATTTCTGGGTTCATAAGTAACAAAGACATATGTAACTCCGTACAGAGAGATAAAGTCTAAGAAAAAAACGTACCTCAAAATCATACAAAAAAAGGTACGGTGGCCTAGATGGCGATACGCCTTTGGGGGACGCTCGGCTAGATGGTGCTAATATTAATATTCGACATTTTAACACATATCAAGCTAAGAATATGGGCCAAATTGTCAAAACTGAGGTTCAAAAGTTTTAAGCTAGTGTCGAGAGATGGCTGTCTAAGCACTGTGATTACACATTTTATTTTGACAGTAACTCTCTATAATACTCGATCCTCTTTGTAAGTAATATTGTTACTCAGCGTCAACATTTCCTTGTTGAACAGGCAATGAACGGCGAAATGTCACTGTCGGCCACAATAGGCTACTTGACCCTTTAAAAAAAATACCTACTACTATATTTGATTACGACTTGAAAACCACAAAAAAACATTTATAAAGTTTAGTCTAACTTAATTAGGCAAAAATATCATTAGCCATGTTAATCGAAATCGAATTGAGCACAAAATTTTCTGACATTTAAGTTATGAGGCATAAAGTTCATCAAGTCAGTTATTGACTCGGCATGAAGTTAAGTTAGGTTCTATGACGTCACTACACGTTTGACAGCGTTTTCGGTGGCCAAAGTTAAAATAAATATTACTTACACACATTTTTAATCGAAAATACGTAGCCACCATTCACTTTTAATACCCAAAATCTATAGACATTGGTTTCTTATGTCAAATACTACAGGAAACAATCATTCAAACAATCATTTCATCAGCCTGTGTGGTGACGGGTTAAGAATTTCACCACCCCCTTTCTTCCCGTGGGTGTCGTAGAAGGCGACTATGGGATATAGGTTAAATTGTGGCGTAGGCGAGAGGCTGGCAACCTGTCACTGCAATGTCACAGTTTCGTTTTCTTTCAACCCCTTATTTGCCAAGAGTGGCACTGAAGCTTTAGTAGTTTCATGTGTTCTGCCTACCCCTTTATGGGATACAGGCGTGATTGTATGTATGTATGTATGTACAATCATTTCTTGTGTCAAATTCGATAAGAGTTTAGTAGCCTATTGTCACTGTTGTGAAATCTACCACATGTTTTTATTACTAGTCCAAAAAAATAATTGATAAGAGGTAACGTGGCGAGGCTTTGCTTACTGGTTGGCCAAAGAACTTGTCGCTCACAGCCCACAGCAACACGGCGTTGTTTGCGACTAATCCGCTCCGTTTGCAAGATAAACGCATTCAATGGGGCACAATTGGACAGGCGCCGAAATTGTACACGGGCAGGGTACGTAGCCAAATGCACAAGCTCCCGATAATACCGTTATCGCAGCTAGCTATCTCTATCGCTCTTCCGTATTGTCGTGACAGAGCCAAACTGCGTTTCGATCGGCGTCTAGCGTCAACGATTGTCTACGGCTGGGCCGTGAAGATTTGAGAGCATCAACAGTTCCGTTTCGCAGACCAATGATAAAATAATTTTAGAATTAGAACCGTCATTTAAAAGCAGATAGAATAACTCTAGGTAGAACCAACGAAACGAAGGCTGTGATGTGGATCAATCAGTCTTGGAAGCTGAGAGTTGAACACAGTTTCCTTCAAAAAATAGAATTTCAGGTGTCTAAACAATTGTGTGAATAATTGTTAAAGTACGTAGGTACATACATCTACCCTGAAACTATGTATACAGAACTTTATCGCCTGTACATAAAGGTGTGTATACATATTTTTGGCACTTTGTCTGTATTCACAGCTGTGTTGTTTACTGTACCTACATCATAATCTACTTACATATACTATAGTATGCTTTTGTTATACTTGGTACTTATTTTATAGTTTTATACTAATCCCATGCCATAAAGGATCGAAGTATTCTGTATTCCCAGAAGTTCGCCCGCCGTGTGCGTTACTAAAAGCCATAGACGTCAATTTTACAATCTTGAGTCACCCATAACGACTACCATTAGCTAATGAAAACCCATTATTAAATTACATTCAAAACATGCATCGAACGTAACGAGGCTCTTAAATCAACCAATCAGCGTCGAGTGGCGACAGGTCTGGCCAATGGGCAGCCTGCGTTCGCCGCACGGGGACAGGTCAGCCAATCACGCTGTCACTAGATGAAAATTGCTGGTTGTTAAGGGTTGACAAATGGGAATTCACTTTTTAAAATGTTTTGACGCGGAATGAAACCATGTTTTAACTGTAAAACCTAGTTTGTGTGGCCTAGATCTGTGAACTAAGTTTATTTGTTGATGACATTTTTTTTTTTCAAACAAAGTCATTAATATTTAAAAATATTTTAAGCGGGTTACTCACGTATTAAGTCGATATAGCGTTCGACATGTTTCGGCTCAATTTCGAGAGCCTTTCTCAAGAGTAGCGACACCCCGCCTTTACATGTCGAGAGCGCGACGCATACTGCGGGCGCTTGCTCGGTGCGCGCGGCTGCTGAGGACAGGCGCAGGGGGGGTCGGCGGCGCGGGCGACGTCGCCGTGGCGAGATCGGAGCTACCCACTATGTTACTTTTGTCAAAAGCAGGATTGCACACAACACTTATTACGTCACTTGTTAAGGGTGCGTTTACACTGGGGACCGACGTAGTGCCTAGAACTGTTTTCCAACTCGGTGGCACCGACCAACCACTGTCACGATTGAAATTAGGATGACGACTAATTTCTATAGCTTCCCGTATTCCCGATAGCTCCCGTTGCTGCCAACATTTTTATGGAATGGCTAGAGGAAAAGTTATTAAATAGCTCGCCAATAGCACCAAAATGTTGGTGGCGGTATGTAGATGACGTGTTTGCGATTGTCTCAAGGGATTGCCTACATGAGTTCACAGCATACATCAACACCTTGCACGCTAAAGTCGAGTTCACGGTGGAGAGGGAGTTAGATGGGAAGTTGCCCTTTCTGGATGTATTGGTCATGCGAGATCCCAGGGGACGGTTACATACTACAGTGTATCGAAAACCAACTCACACTGACAGATACCTAAGGGCAGATTCACACCACCACCCGTCTCACTTGTCGTCTGTACCGAGAACATTGATCAACCGCGCCTTGAGTTTGTGTGATCCTCAGCACGTAAACCGGGAATTGAGTCATGTTAGGGGTGTTTTGGAAAGTAACGGTTACAACTGGAGGCATAGTAATCGAATTGCGAATGCATCCGCGCGACCACGACCACCGGCGGTGGAAAGGCTGCCCTTATACTTGCCGTACATCAAGGGAGTGACGGATAAGATCGGACACTTGTTACGCCGAAGATATAGCATCAAGACGATTTTCCGTCCTCACACGCAGCTCAGGAAATGGATGCGTTCGCCAAAAGACAAGGAGCCCTTAAATGTTCCCGGGGTGTACAGGATCCCGTGTTCCTGTGGGAAGTCATACATTGGAGAGACCGGCCGGAACATCTCGACAAGGCTTTCTGAACACATACGTAGTATGAAGGGCCGGGACACCCACAGCTCTGCGGTGACAGAACACGTATTGGATTCGGACACGACGCACTATGTAAGATTTGATAGGGTAACCGTACTGGCGCGAGAAAAGTTCTTCGTTCAGCGGAAAATACGGGAAGCTATAGAAATTAGTCGTCATCCTAATTTCAATCGTGACAGTGGTTGGTCGGTGCCACCGAGTTGGAAAACAGTTCTAGGCACTACGTCGGTCCCCAGTGTAAACGCACCCTTAACAAGTGACGTAATAAGTGTTGTGTGCAATCCTGCTTTTGACAAAAGTAACATAGTGGGTAGCTCCGATCTCGCCACGGCGACGTCGCCCGCGCCGCCGACCCCCCCTGCGCCTGTCCTCAGCAGCCGCGCGCACCGAGCAAGCGCCCGCAGTATGCGTCGCGCTCTCGACATGTAAAGGCGGGGTGTCGCTACTCTTGAGAAAGGCTCTCGAAATTGAGCCGAAACATGTCGAACGCTATATCGACTTAATACGTGAGTAACCCGCTTAAAATATTTTTAAATATGTATGAGTCTCACGGGAGTTTTATAGTTAAAGTCATTAAAGGAGCGTGAAAATTCTGTCACGTTTACTTTTTCAAAGAAAAAGATTTTAATTCAAACTTTATATCTGAGAAACACCTTTCGTGCCTATACATGTTTTCATCACCTTCACACACTAAATGTGCTATTGCAAGCAGGCGGAGCGTGAGTAATAGAAAAATCGTTCTCCCAAGGGAGTTATGATATTTCTAGTACTGTACTTAACTTTTTTACATCTATGTGATGAAAAACATTGTGTGTAACTCGGGGAGTATGAATATTACAAACTCGAGTCTTTAAATCGCTCCGGCAAGCCGTCGCGATTTAACCTACTCTCGTTAGTACCTAATATTCAACTTCCTCCCCTTGTTGCACAATGTACTAAGTATTTTTATTAAGTAAAAAAACCGGCCAAGAGCGTGTCGGGCCACGCTCAGTGTAGGGTTCCGTAGTTTTTCGTATTTTTCTCAAAAACTACTGAACCTATTCAAAACAATTTTCCTAGAAAGTCTTTATAAAGTTCTACTTTTATGATTTTTTTCATATTTTTTAAACATATGGTTCAAAAGTTAGAGGGGGGACGCACTTTTTTTCCTTTAGGAGCGATTATTTCCGAAAATATTAATAGTATCAAAAAACCATCTTAGTAAACCCTTATTCATTTTTAAATACCTATCCAACAATATATCACACGTTGCGGTTGGAATGAAAAAAAAATCAGCCCCCACTTTACATGTAGGGGGGGTACCCTAATAAAACATTTTTTTCCATTTTTTATTTTTGCACTTTGTTGGCGTGATTGATATACATATTGGTACCAAATTTCAGCTTTCTAGTGCTTACGGTTACTGAGATTATCCGCGGACGGACGGACGGACGGGCGGACGGACGGACGGACGGACGAACGGACGGACGGACGGACGGACGGACGGACGGACGGACGGACAGACAGACATGGCGAAACTATAAGGGTTCCTAGTTGGCTACGGAACCCTAAAAAGAATACCACACTTAATAGGTTGTTTTAAGTTTATATGTTTACTAGCATGTTTACATTAGTATAATTGTTCGGTCGTTAAACCAAGGGTCCCCCTTTACCACTTTATCGCGGCATTTATCGCCAATATGGCCGCGCGACGTTTGCCTGTCACATTATTAATTAGTTTAAAAACGGTAAACCGCAATGGAGGGTTTAATTAAATCAGGTCGTGTTGTAGATTAATTGTCGAATAACTACATTTAACTTAGGACTGAGTTATATTGAATCCGTCTAACTTTGGACCGATTTTTAAAAAAGTGAGATATTTAGGTACCTAGTGCAATTAATAAAGTCATATTTAGATAGCAATTAAAGTAGGTACAGCGTGCAGCGGGTCAAATCTATAATAGACTGGGGGGCAAATGTAACTGGTCCGTTTTTCCATGTTTTACAATGTTTGCATTATTAAATAGAGTGTCTACCGGTTATATATATACAATGTAGAACTCAACATCATAGTATAATAAAATAATGGAAAAAATGGATTAGTTACAATTGCCCCCAAGTGGAGATTTACCCCGCTGTGCCTTAAGTATAAGTATATGTATAAATTATGTCAATTTCATGCAAGTCTGTAGATTGTAGATACTAATACCTACAGTGTCAAATGTCGAAGTCTAGGAGTAGTAATAAGTAAGGTTTTTGATGAAAGAGGTGAATAATTTAACTTCTCAAATCGTTTATTATTTTCTATAGAAATGCCTTTTAGGTACACGTAAACTTAGATAATTCGCAGAAACACCCGCTTCCTTTATTTATTATACCTTATCCTATTGTGGTCCACTTACCATTAGGTAAGACCACTTTCAGACTTCCAAGTATCACTGTCAAAGGCGACATAAGAAGCCGGTAAAATTTGCCTATTTAGTTCTTTTAAATTCCCGAAGCTTGAGTCGTCGTCATCCTCCTTGCGTTATCCTGGCATTTTCCATAGCTCATGGGAGCCTCGGGTCCGCTTTGACAACTAATCCAAAGATTTGGCGTAGGCTCTAGTTTTACGAAAGCGACTGCCATGACCTTCCAACCCGAAGGGTAAAATGCCTTATTGGGAATTAGTCCAGTTTCCTCACGATGTTTTCCTTCACCGAAAAGCCCCGTAGCTTGAGTGTCGACTGGTAATACACGCCGCACAGCCCTCCGTCCCAACTCAAGATATACGCAAGTCGTAACAATATATCTCAAGATATCGCTAGGGTTGTCACCTTATTGCGGCCATATAAACTAACGACGACTATTAAGCTGTCGTCACTGTTAAATTGTAATTGCGAGACTGACGCAGTGTAGAAAATTGCGTAGGAATATTATTTCAACTTTTAAAACGTTTGAATTCGAGTATAGATTGCGTGTTTTTAATGTAGGTTCAGCTGAATTCATATAAAATGTATTTATTAAATTGTGTGGATATTATTAATATTTTGTTGATTTGATTCTCCAATATCTTCATTGTCATGCAACGAAGACGTACCTGGAAAGGATTGGTCGGTTAGTTATTATTTTTCAGTACAAATGGTGTTTTTTCACGCACTAGTGCGACAAGTGGCTCGGAGGGCTATCTGTACTGAAAAACCTCGTACGATACACGATTTAAAAAACTCTTGTATCCATCTTGTATCCTACTTGTATCGTAATGTACATGGAATTTTTGAAACTATACGTTTACACACATAGATTAAACATTTAATCAATAAAGTGAGTACAACCATTTATTGATTAAATATTTCAATATATATCTCACGCAAGATTAAACGTGGATTAAACATGAACACATAAGCAACTATGTAGGTACCTACCTATAGTACGTGAATTGCGAATCATACTAATCTTTTAATCTAACAAAAACATTGAAAGCTCTCTACCTCAGTTCGAAACCAGTAACAATATCTCCCAAGATATCGCTAGGGTTGTCACTCCTCATTGAGCCTATATAAAGTAACGACTACAATTAAGACGTCGTCAGCTATTAATGTTGTAATGCGAACCTCGCACTGTGACTGAAGCTCGGCATAATTATTAATATTGAATACATTTTTAAGGTAGAAAATCCTAGAAATAAAATATAGGGAGTAATTTTCTAATTACAGTGGACCTATTATGTTTGCAATTTTATCACTTACTCGTATCTATGTGGATAAAGTATCCGTCACGATTTGGCAAATATGTCAGTGCGAGAGTGACAGATGTCTTATACACGTGGATAAGTGATAAAATTGGAAGCATAACAGCCCAGTATGAATCACGCAAACAGTCTGACCAAAAAGCGTAGAAATTAAAAAGTGGCAACGTTGTAGTATCATCCCTTTCAAATCAATATGTGTGAGAAAACGGGACGGGGTTTATGGTTTACCGGACTTCCGCGATACAGGCTTTACCTAGTGTGGAAGTCACAGTAAATGATAAAATTGTAGCTATTATTTTTGACGACCGGTCTGGCCTATCGCGTAGTGACCCTGCCTGCTAAGCCGCTGTCCCGGGTTCGAATCCCGGTAAGGACATTTATTTGTGTGATGAGCACAGATATTTGCTCCTGAGTCATGGATGTTTTATATGTATATAAGTATTTGTATGTTATATTTATCGTTGTCTGAGTACCTGCAGCACTAATACTGCCATTAAAGGATTGTTAAATGATAAGCAGGGCCCGTAACTTTCATGCCGATGACATCAATTTGACGTCACGCTGATTCAAATAGTTTTATTGTAATAATTAATCATTATTCATTAATACACTTTTATCATGTACAAATGACTTCAAAAGTAAGCTATTCATACGTGGAATAATTAATACCTACTTGATACGTGAAACGAAAAGGAAAAAATTGTTTTGTTTAAATAATTTATTGAAATATAGTAACAAACATAATTAATAAAATGAATGTAAAAAATAAACAAATAATTTAATTTACTTTTCACGTATCAAGTATAAAGTATTAATTGTTTCACGAATAAATTATATTAGTTTTGAAGTCATGGTTAAAATGATCGATGAATAATGATTAATTATTAAATAAAACTCTTGAATCATACTATATATATATGCAGCGTGACGTCAAATTTATGTCATCGGCATCAAAGTTACGGGCCCTGATGATAAGTATGTGTATTTATTTATTTATTAATTATTTATATATTATTTGCCCATTGTCTTTATGGTACCATGTTGTACAAATTGCGGAATTTGTTACCCTCTTCAAGTTTTCTCTCTCATTTACTCAAAGGTTAACTGGAAGAGATCCCTCAAAGGGATAAGTTCGCCTTTGTACTTCACATCTTAATGTATGCTTTTTTTTATGTGTTTTTGTACAATAAAGAGTTACTACTACTACTACTATAAGTTTAGATGGAAATTTCGAGTAGGTACCTAAATTTCATTTATTGGAATTGTACCTACAATATTCGAAAATACATTTTTTCTACCTTCCCGTGTGGTGACAGGTTAAGAATTTCACCACCCCCTTTCTTCCCGTGGGTGTCGTAGAAGGCGACTGTGGGATATGGGTTAAATTGTGGCGTAGGCGAGAGGCTGGCAACCTGTCACTGCAATGTCACAATTTCGTTTTCTGTCAACCCCTTATTTGCCAAGAGTGGCACTGAAACTTGAGTAGTTTCATGTGCTCTGCCTACCCCTTCATGGGATACAGGCGTGATTGTATGTATGTATGTATTTTTTTTTACCTAAGCTTGTCTCCATTCTATTAGAGTTCCGTACCAAAAAGGTACAAAAGGAACCCTTATTACAAATAATAATGGAATTTTTTAATACTCTTTATACTTCGCTCTAAACGTCTGACCTCTTTACTGTGTATGACCCAGTAACATATAACTAATCAATTTGAATTTCCAATTAAACTCCCCAAGGTAATTAAATTAGAGAGTAATGTTGCAAGGGGAATGGTCGTGTTCGCACAAATTGTGTCACATGTGGCAATTACCGGGACGGGGAGCACTTCCGCTGGCGTACTCACTTCCGGTGACGTTCGACGTACGACTTAGTCGTAGTTACTATAATCTGTCAAACAAGTCTGTCAGTAAATAAGAACAAAGAAAACTATATGATGCATCCTTTTCTTTAGGGTGCTAGAGAAAAGGATACCTATAGTTTTCTTTGTTCTTATTTACTGACAGACTTGTTTCACAGAGTATATTATTGTGTCCTTTGGAAAAGAGAAAAGGAAGCAAAAGAGACACAGTTACAGAGGGAGTAATATACAATGTAGGCGGACTTATCCCTTAATGGGATCTCTTCCAGTCAACCTTTGACGAAATGCTTAAAGTAGAAGTGAATTGACGATGAATGGCAAATAAATTTAAAAACGTACAACCACTAAAAGAATGTTATTCGAATTTTAAGTTTATGCATGTATTGTAAGATTTTTGTAATTATTTATTAATCATGTCATTTCCCATATTTAGGAAATGTAACATCAAAGAATATTCTGTTTTTTTAGGTAAGTAAAAACTTTTACACTATTTTTATTTTTATTTTTTTTATTTGTAGGTTTAGGGCTACTGTGTACTATTGTGTGCCCTTGCAGGGTGTCAGAAACTGGAACCAAATGTAAATTAACACCTTATTATGTACATGACAGTGCAATATTAAATAAATGACTAAGTGACTAAGTAAAAGTCAGAAGTTTGACGTTTAAAATAACATTTCAACTGCTGTCAAAATCGTTGCTAACTTACCTTGGACTGATTCTATAAGTAGTATAGAAGCGTGTTTTCCTACCGCGCGGTAAAACTTCCTATAGCACCTACGTACTCGTATCAAAAACTCAACAGGTGGTTCTAGCCAGTCATGGCCACAAATAACCCTCAACACGAGCTCATTTTACCGGCATAAGAAGCAGAGCTACCTACTGTTTCAGTCGGAATAATTATAAAATCGATACGAACCTTTTCCCGTTCAGGTAAAGGATTATTATTTACTAGCTTTTGCCCGCGGCATTGCTCGAGATAAATCGAAAATTTCGGAATGCTCCATACAAACTTCAATCCCCCCATTTTAGGAAAGTAGGGTGCTAGAAAATGAAAAAGTAGCCTATGTCACTCTCCATCCCTTTAACTACCTACATCGTTTAAAAAAAACACGCCCAGTCGTCGCTCCGTTTAGCCGTGAAAAATGGACAAACAAACAGTATGGATTATGATACTGCCCGTGTGGTGACGGGTTAAAAATTTCACCACTCCCTTTCTTCACGTGGGTGTCGTAGAAATAGATTGTGGGATATCATGGGATATGGGTTGAATTCTGGTTTAGGCGAGACGCTGGCAACGTGTCACTGTAATGTCATAATTTCGTTTTCTCTCAACCCACGGCCCCGTGATTGCCAAGAGTGGCATTGAAACTTGAGTAGTTTCATGTGCTTTGCCTACCCCTTTATGGGATACAGGCGTGATTGTATGTATGTATGTATGGTACGAATTTTCTAAGCTGTTGGTGACTAATATCATTTAGCATTCGTGTCTCTCATTATCGTCTTTGTCTAAGAAAATGGTAACTATAACACTTTAAGTTCTCGCGCTTTGTACACATATTTTTAAAGTCACTTACATGTCGAACGCGATTAATTAACATTATTTTACCTTTTTTCCCAACGTTTCGGCCAGGTTGCACTGGCCGTGGTCGCAGAAGACTGACGTCCCAGCATACCAGTGCAACCTGGCCGAAACGTTGGGAAAAAAGGTAAAATAAAGTTAATTAATCGCCTTCGACATGTAAGTGACTTTAAAAATGGTAACTGTAAGAATATTTGGGAATGAATAAATAAGACGAGCATGCATTCATTCCGATGCATTCTAATAGACTTTAGTAATTTTTGAAAATTCCTATTTAGCACATCTTGCAATTAATTAATGTTAGTCATCAGCATCACCACAAATAATTCTCAGAGGTTCATATTTCAAGCATAAATTTACAATGTACAGGTACTGTTTTAGGGGCATAATTATAAAATCGATACGTAAAGTTATTCAGTACGAACAGGGGTAAAACAACCATTAGGCCGTGCTCGGATTTCTTATGGCGTGGATTCTTATCGGATTACGCAATACACACCATTGGTTGCAATCTAGCGGATTCAGATTTTAATGTTAAAATGCTGGCGACAAACTTCCGAAAACGGAAGTGCTGAGGTATTAGTTGAATATAATGTGTATTTTTTTTTTCTTTATACCACGTCGGTTGTAAACAGGCATACGGTCCAAATCGCAAACTTCATATTTCGTAGCTTTATTATAGAGATTATGCGGTGTGTTACCAGCAAGTGGGCTTTTTAAAGGAGCGTAATCTTACATGGTTATCTTAACCATGCCTTTAGTTTAATTCATCATCATCCTCCTTGCGTTACCCATACGCCTTGACAACTAATCCCAAGATTTGGCGTAGGCACTAGTTTTTACGAAAGCAACTGCCATCTGACCTTCCAACCCGAAGGGTAAACTAGACCTTATTGGAATTAATCCGGTTTCCTCACGATGTTTTCCTTCACCGAAAAGCGACTGATGGCAAATATCAAATGACATTTCGCACATAAATTCCGAAAAACTCGTTGCTGCGAGCTGGGGTTCGAACCCGCGACCTCCGGAACGAAAGTCGCACGTACTTACCGCTAGGTACCAGCGCTTACATGATTAATTAACTTAACCATGCCTTTAGTTTAATTATTAGATAAAAAAATACGAAATTTCTAAAAAAATTAACAGCTCACGAGTTGAACGTCTTATATTATATTTATATATTATGAACGTGTCGAGTCTTCATTGTGACTCTCGAATGAAATAAATTCCATGCGCAATCCATTTAAGTGAAGTGAGAATATTCCCCCAATTACTTGGTGGTTTGTCTAAGGTTTCTTTAAACCGATTATGTGGATGCTTACTTCCCACCCCTGTACTTTCTTCAAAGTAAATGGATATGTTATTAGAGCTTTAAGACGAACTTTTTACAAGCAAAAGTTCGCCTTTCTAACTTTTATCTTTTTATCTAATGTCTAGTCCTAAAACATTGTGAGAAAGCCGAACTAATCCCGATCTGACCTCTTTACTTTACCCCACTGAAAGGTCAGACAGATGTTGCTTTAGTCAGAATCAATAACTGCTCTAAATCATGGAAATCTTGTGAAAACGGATTCTATCAAGAGTGATGTCCATGGTGCTAAGACGCCATTGAAAAATCGCTAAGACGAGAAAGAGCCATTATTTAGTAGCCAAAGGTTCACAGATTGAAAAAAAAAATCTAAGCGTTTTTAGACGATATAACGATTTTTTTTTAATGAATAAGTATATATTTAGGTGTGAAAGTATCACTGCTGTCCCAAGTATACATCTATACTCGTAGTTCAGTTATCTATAATAGCTCACGTTTACACTTAAGACATGAGAAACAATTATACCAATATTTTCGTATAAAATAGGTCACTCTTCTGCTTGCGACTCGGGCATGTCACGTGTCCAATTTGTGTGCTTCTGTCGCTACCGCATCGACCCCACGAGACAGTTTGTCTACAGCGACAAACGTGACGACAGGACATTGTCACTTGTCATCTGCTTGAAACAGAAGAAAAGTGAAGTTGCATGTGGCAACATTGGCAACATGCGTGAAGGAGTGGAACTGATAGTGAATCGTTTTCGGTTCTAGATCATCTTGCGCCATCGGTAGTCTTTCCCTACAGATATTCAAACTACTAGTCAGTGCCGTAACCAACTATATATCCCAATTAAAAAATACTCGTCTGGTACAGTTGCTATTTGGATATTTGAATTTGAAAGGCTGGATGAAGTTTCCTTAGCAACTAAAGAATCAATTAGTTCGGTTATTGATTGTCAAAAATTGTAAGAAGTGCACAAAAATATTTAGTAATGTTGTAATATTTTGTGTGTGTATGAAATGTGTACTTGTGATTGAAAAAATTGAACTCCCACCCGACGCTGAAATAACGCGCTTGTAAGGCCGGCAACAGACAGTCTTGAAATTCATAATCTTAAAAAAGACTTCTTTGCAAGCTGTCACATCAATCTGAAAATTCATAATCTTAAAAAACAAGAGTGTGTGTGGACAATCGCGAAATTGTATTGAACTCTGTGCACTCGATCTGATTCGTGTAAGATTATGATTTTTTCAGATTACGAATTTTAAGACTGTCTGTTGCCGGCCTTAAGTGTGGCATCTGAATATAAGAATGAAAAAGAAATGAACATACTAATTCTAGCATGTGTGAATGTACAAATTGGCCATCTACATAAGTACCAACAGACCAACACGCGTAAAGAATTTTATTTTTATTTACACCAAACGTAAGATTGGGTATTTCTGATTCATAAACAAAATCCCTTTTGTGAGAAAATGTTATTCTTAAACGTTCTTTCCAAACTCTAAACGTGTGTATTATTTTTCCCAGACGCTCCTAGATGAAATTCGTTCAACAAACTATGTTTTTAATAAAAGTTTAATGAAACTGTTGCAATCGCAAGAGTTCAGAGAACTTGCGGGTTCGAAGTCGAACCACAGCTAAAGAGCCCTTTTGTACTCGAAATAAAGTATAATATGGACAAAGTACTTATAATTTAAACGTTGAACTAATACCGAACAACTCCTAGTTCCTTAGCAGGAATATGTTTGTTAACTAGCACAAATATGGGTTTACGTCTGAAATAAACTTTTTCATTTCATTTCAATTCATTTAGGTAGTGAGACAACTGAATCAGATCTGGCTTAATCGTATAAATAGTTTATAATACCTATAGCTTACTTATTATGTAGTTAAAATATCTATCTTTGCTCAAAAAACATAAAAACCCAAAAATGCGCGTCTGATATAAAATATACCTATATTTATCAAACATCGTTTGAAATCGATTTCAGATAATCCTCTGCGAGGAATCCTCGTTGAATTCCTAATCCGAAACATTGTATAAAACCCATATTTTAGACAAAATGTTTTGCTACCCACGAGTAGGTACTTTTTAAAACCTGTTTTATTTAGTCTGTCGAAAGGTATTAAAGCCTGTAAGCCGTGTTATAAAGGGCTACTCTTACATATTTATGAATACGCCCTTTCACCGTTGACTTTTTAGACTACACGAAAACAATTCGTACACAACTTTCGTCTTTACTCGCACCTTACAATGATATGATATCGGTAGAAGAACGTGTGCGTAGCCGAATGCACAAACGTAATAATATCTCTATCTATATCTATCGCTACCTTCCTGCGGCGTTTCGATTTCGTTTTGCGTTTCGCAGAAATGCCATTCGGCTACGGGGCCAGGGTTCTTGGTGAAACTTAACATACCAATGCTGATTTACAACGTGTATGAGAGTAGACCGTATAACGATATAAAAGAAAGTCTATATAGTAAACGTTCAAATTATATTTCCCGTACTATAACTACCATAAGCAATATTTCAATAGTAGTCAGTTACATAGTAAGTTCGGCATTGTAAAATTTCAAGCATAGTCCGATTTTTGATCCGGTAATTCTTTTTTCTATTAGGATATTTAATTAGGACCACAATGAACTCGCAGAATGTATAGTTAACTTTTCAGTTTTATTTTTACCATCCTCTATTTGAGCCCATTACGTGATGCACTAGCTCTTAAAGTCTTATAAAAATAAAGAACTGCCCGGAACTTCGCCGAGAACTAACATGGATCCGGTTTTTATCCGCTAGCTGAGAATTATGAGCTTTTCAGATGCTTTTCAGTGCGTCCTGAAGTTTATATCTTCGTTAAACCTACTTAGTCAAAAGAGTGCTTTCTTTAAGACTTATTTTTAGATTACACCAAGAAATCTTGTATTGAATATTACTTATATAGAACTATATTTGTATAGAACATAGCTATCATATTATTTGTCAACTTCTGATTTTGGAAAAGGAGTGACAAATATCTGCATCTCTTTCATTTATAACTATATGTACCTTTGTTTCCAAAACAAGATACAAGATGAAAATGAAAATGAAATATTTATTTTTCAAGTAGGCATATTACAATGCGCATATGAACGTCAAATAAAGCTACGCCGGCTCTAACCCTACGCCTCAGCCTCGAGAAGATTTCAGTCCCCCCTCAGTTGGGAGGGGGGTATCCACTATGGGACCGGCAAGAAACTCGGCGGGCAACTTCTTTTCAAAACATTACATCTTATAATTAACATGCATTAAATAACAAGATACAATTTAACATGCAAAAGTATTCATCAAAGAATATGAACAGACTAGGTACTCTATGGAAATTAATTATACAAGACATTAATTGATAAAAGTCAATGTTTTACACGTCAAAGAGGTTACAATTCATTTTTATAAATTCAAGATTACATACCTACATATTTAAACAAATAAATAGTGGTATGCAGCGTAGTCTAAGTCAACATTAATGTCAATTATTATGATATATTTAAAAATTTAAAATTATTGAATTAATTTGGTACATTAGATTACATAAAGTGAGTAGGTACCTAACGAATAGTGCACAGTTCAATAAATTCGTCGATGCTGTAGCAAGCTACGTCGGTTAACATTGGTCATACTTTTTATCGCTTTTTCTTGTTTTACGAATATATTGTCAGGCAGCAAGTTATATAATTTTACGCCTAGGATCGCTAGTGACTTTCGGGCCCTTGCGAACCTGAACTTGCAGCAATAACTTGTTTGTGTGAATTCAGCTTAACATTCCTAACTATTCTACTTTGTACTATTTACCTTTACCATTTTAAACCTCCCGTCTCCCCAAGTTCCATTAAAGTACAGCCACAGAATGTTTTCCCGCGCCATTTCTTTTCTCTTTACAAGGCGCAGATGAAATGCCCCTCTGTGGGAATGCTCACATGGCGTTGAATAAACTATGGAGGGGTGTTATTGGAATTCTGATCCCTGAATTTATGTCTTCAGCAATATGAGGGATATGAAAGAATGACTGTAGGTAAAGGTATGTGTAGAGAAGGTTTTTAGTTTATTAAAAATAAATATGCGGGAAAAGTAGAAAAATTATGTTTTCACCACACCAATCGATAAAGGTTCTCTTTCCTCTTCGAAAATAGATAGCATAATTGCATTTTATCCAAAAGAGTGCAAAGTAATTTCATACAAATTTTAACTTGATGCCTTGAGCTGGCTGGTAGAATTAACCTATAAATAATTGTTTTGAATCATAAATATAGAATAAATAGCTTGTTGGATTTGATTTAGTTTGATGTTTTATAGCCAGTATTTTGTTCATGTTGGTGTGGTGAAAAATTTTGTGTTTCACTCGGCGGCAAAGTTTATTTAACCTACGTGCCTTGAAACCTTCGCAACGCTCAAGATTCCACTTTTTGAACCACTCGCTACGCTCGCGGTTCAATATTGGAGTCTTTCGCTTGCTCGGGTATCAATATTGGCACGTGCGGTTAAACAATCACTTTGCCCCCTTGTAAAACAAATAATTAATGACGATTTGAAACGCAGCAATTAAAGTAAATATGCAGATAACAGGTAAGGTAGGCGAGTTGGCTTGGATAAGACTTTTCCAACACAATGTTTTTTTTTTGTAGGCTCTATGTGGCTCTAGGTAGTTATATGTATCTAAAGAAATACAGAGCTATCGATCCATCGATCTAAGGAACAAAAAGTTATGATTTTTTTTTTCAACCAAAAATACCTAATAGTAAATTAAAAATATTATACAACTTTACATCGCGGAATTTATCTAAGTACCTATGCAAAAAGGGATCCAGCGATTATGTGTAGGTAATTTAACAATACTAACGAATAAAAGGAGTGCAATCATTATTACGAGTTTCTTTGTATCCCCAAATAGGAAGTGGCATTCTGTAATAGGAAAATGTAATCATAAACATCAAAGCAACATAATGGGATTCCAATCATTGTGCCAGTATGAATTTAACGAGTACAATTGGTCTGCGCTCATAAATTGGTTGAGGTGATCCGTGTTCGTGTACATGTGTACACGTGATATATGGACGTCGATTAGGGAAAAGGATCCAATCAACAAAAATCTGTCATTTAAAAATTTATCATTTCAGAGGTCCATATGTGGCCTGCGATACACCAACAACTTGCACAACTGGCATGCAAGCTATTTGCATGTGTATCGCAGGCCTTAGGTACCTACCGTAGAAACATTTTTTTTGGTAACAATCCCTTATCTAAAACTAGTTGCCGCTATCGCCTCAGTGACAATGCGTGTGGAATTCGATACCATCCATATTATGGAAAGTAATTGAAACACTTAAACGAACTTACTCAGCCGTAACTAATATGAACATAGCAGTCAGTCAAACAAGCGACTCGTAAAACTGAACCAGGACACCAAAACCAATTAGATTCCAATTTAATCTCAAAAGTCGAATAAGGCCCCGGCTCTGTCGAGCCCAGGTTACCACGAACCAATGAATAAATTTCAGGAATGGCCCAGCGGAAAGGCTTGCAAATGCATCGCCTTTGTGGGCTATACGAGCTTTTCGACACCAAACATTTTTTGGGAGTACTTTTGCGGAGAATTTTAAATCTGGGAAATACTACGTATTCCGTATTTTTTACCAATTTATTCTTACTTTATGGTATACATCAATATTTACTCACAAATTGGGATTATATATTTCTTTAAAAAAGCCGGTATTTTGAATTTGAATGGTTTTACAGTTCATTTGTCCCACGTTGGGCGCCATCAGTCATGCATTCTGTTATAAAGAATCGTTTTCTGTTTACAGACCAGTACTTATTGATGATTATACATATTTTATGACAGAATATACAGTTGTAATACAATTATTTACTAATTAATATCATTTCTTCTTGAGACTTATATTGACCGGGATATAAACAGTTGCATGCATCATGACAAAATAACTAAGTACACCGAGTCACAAATTCCGAGCGACCGAGCGTAATACACAAAGGTCTCAATTTTAGCTTCGGCAAAAATGATTTCGTATATTTTCTCTATGAGTAAAGCATGATTGCGTAGTAAAGCTTATTCTGGAAAATGATAAAAAATATGGAATTCGGCACAAAAATCTCTAAAGCCATAGGTTAATGCTTATAATATTAAATTCGCTGTGACTCAAAGGAGCTCAAACTCTTAAATCGACTTATTACTAATTAAAACTATCAAACATGTATGACTCAAAAAAGTTTTTATTTACCGAGGAATCCTTTGGTCATACTCTATTAAACTTATAAAAATAACATTTTTCCTTTTTATGTTTGTTTTAATGGCAGCCGCTGACATGCCATCCTTAGCCAACGCCATAAAACAAAATAACGGGCTTAGCCTGAATTACGCCACGGCCGAGAATCGTGACCTAACCGTTTTTAGCTGTCATTAGTTCTTTCAATGCCAGACATAATTCTGGCACACAATATACACTGTAGTAATTACCTTAAAATTACAAAACTTGTTTGAAAGAAGTAATGTAGATTTCAATTTTTTTTTCGGTAATAAGTATTGCAAAATTTGATACTTAATTACTTATTATTTCCATCTCTATGGCTTATAAAAGATGTACAATAAATGTCATAAACATCTTACGTCCTAAAATTTAACTTACCTAGTACAATACCTGTCCAAAATATGACAGAGAATGGTTATATTAAATTTAATAGCACCATTCATTGCCCACCTGTCAATTAAGAGAAGACAAGAAAACGCCTTAATTAAAATAAAAGACCCTTAATCAATAAATTAATAACATTTTGAGAAGCAAAATACTTTCAAAATCAATATTATCAATAACTTTTTTAGTATAAAACACTGTAGGGATACGTATAATTGTATTTAATCGTACATAATAAGACATTTTCTCTCATCTGATACCATGAAGAGTATTTTTCCTCCAATAACATACTAATACTTACAGTTGGCTGCTAATGTCGCTCCCCAAAAAAGCACCCGTAATTCCAATTTCAAAATGCACAGCACTAGTCAAACTGTCACCAAAACACTGGCACAATATAGTCTATGGTGTCAATTATTTTTTTCGGAAACGGATCTGGCAAAGGAGTTTCGGAAACGCTCAGCAGCGCGGCGTCGATACGCGGACTGAGCGGCCATGACAGTTTTGGCTGGGGTGGCGTACGCATGCGCCCTGGCCACCACCTTAAGGTCATTCCCCATTGTTCCCTCTTGATGAGGGTAGAAAATTGATGCCAGCTCAAATTGGAGCCGAAGAAAACCTTTTTAAGTTACCGTGGATGTGTAACAACGTTAATTTAGGTAACTGGCGTTTTCATCCTCCGCCGGAGACATTAAACGTCTCGTCAACGACAATAATGTCCTCGTTAGAGCTTTTCATGAAATATTAAGTAAAGTTAGCGGCATAAAGGAATCTCGATATATCAAGTTAATAATAATATTTGTTGAGTTCTTTGATAAGAATACGTACATTATAAATTTAGTTTAGTTGAATTTCTTAGTTGTTAATCCATCAGTCCATCACATAAGGATGCCCCCTTATGAACGACACCTTATTAGGTTATCCTTACGCCTACAGGGTCAACTCTATTTCTGGTGTTTCAGGCTTTGAAGGGCAATGGCATTTCACCCATATTGTAATCCACTTGTTAACTTTACCTTTATAACGAAACTTTATTAATGACTAGCTTTTTCCCGCGGCTTCGCTGGCGTTAGAAAGAGACAAAAAGTAGCCTATGTCACTCTCCATCCCTTTAACTATCTCTTTTGCCGTGAAAGACGGACAAACAAACAGACACACACACTTTCCCATTTATAATATTAGTATGGATTACAAATTGATCGCTCGTTGCTGTCGACGGCCATGTATATTAAAAACTTATTTGATCATTGAAGAATAGTTATTTGTTACTAGCTTTTACCCGCGGCTTCGCCCGCGTAATAAAAGTATTCATTAAGATTTTCATTTGGATCCTTAGTAGGTTTCTCTGTAGGTATATTTATCTGCGATTATTTCGATTGCACATAATACTTTTGCTTGCAATGATTGTAGAAATATTACACATCGACCACAGCGTAGGTAATTCTATATACGCTGGGGAAACCTTTATAAACATCCCACATAGCCCGTATTTCGACACTATGATCGGTGGGTAAAAAGTACTTTTTTCTATTATCCCTTAAAATTTTTTACATTTTGCTTATACTTATCGCAAACGTAATCTTCAAGCAAGCAAACAACGATCGTCTTAGAGCACATTGATTGTAAGAGACCGCCGACCGGTTATCCGTATCCCTCTAACGATACCCATATTATCCGTATCCGTATCTGTATCCGTATCCGTATCCGTATCCGTATCCGTATCCGTATCCGTATCCGTATCCGTATCCGTATCGATATCGCTATCGCTATCGCTATCGCTATCGCTATCCCTATCCCTATCCCTATCCCTATCCCTATCCCTATCCCTATCCCTATCCCTATCCCTATCCCTATCCCTATCCCTATCCCTATCCCTATCCCTATCCCTATCCCTATCCCTATCCCTATCCCTATCCCTATCCCTATCCCTATCCCTATCCCTATCCCTATCCCTATCCCTATCCCTATCCCTATCCGTTATCAAGATGTTCAATGATTTCTTATCAAGTGCTAAAATATAAAGTTTCATAGTTTTATCTTTTAAAATTAAGAAATCCCATACAAACTTTCAACCTCTTTTTCAACCCCTTCATCCCTTTTTTTCGAAATAAAAAGTAACCTATGTTCTGTCTCAGGGTCTAAAGATTGTCTGTTCCAAATTTCATCAAAATCGGTTGCGTGGTTTAAGCGGGAAAGCGTAACAGACAGACAGACAGACAGACAGAGTTACTTTCGCATTTATAATATTAGTATGGACAAGGGAGCAAAGATGTTATATAACCGCTAGTGCAATATTGATACTCGAGCAAGCGAAAAACTCTATATTGAACCAAGAGCGTAGCGAGGCGACGTTACTAATTACAACAGCAAATTGATTATCCGCGAAAATGATATATGTGTAGACTAAGATAATAGTAGGTATATTACGATACAAATGGCGATAAACCTTACCTCTTAGCGAGTGTATTGTGCGACATTTTACACTATATATGAACCCTTTAAAGTTTCGACTGGACGACAAGTAAAATAGTGCTTTGCCCACTAGTGCGGAAAAGTAGCTCCACCTGTACTGTAATAGTACATTACTACAGAGGCCGGGACAAATGCCGGGACAAATAGACGGCCGAGCGAAGCGAGGCCATATAACCCCGCCGAGGTATGTATAGTGCTTTTCTCAAACATGGTATGAAATAAATAAAGTCTACTGAAAATAGTAACTTTGAATGGCTGTAGGAGATCTCCTAAACGGTGCGTCGTAGCGCAAAAATAATCGAATTTTCGTTCCCCTTTAATACCCCGTACACGCCTATAAAAAAACAAAAAATTGTATGAAAACGCACCCAAAATCAAATATTGTCTAGGGCCCGTACCAGTTGCAGTCGGCACGTCTATAAAGCCTCTTATAGTTTTTTTTTTAATTGGCTAAATACCTGGATGTTATGTCACAATTATCTGTGTTTGGAAATTAAAAAAGAATTTAAGACTTTGCCGGCCTTGGCCTGCAAGGTTTGTATGAAATTCCATTATCTATCAATCGTCCTAGCCGCACCTGCAACGTCATACTTCGCTGCCAATTATAAGGCACATAACATCAATATTTCATACCATGTTTGAGAGGCAAAGTTGTATTTTAACGCCGAGTGTGGAATTGAAAAACGAGCAAGTGAAAGGATTCTATAGTTGAACCACGAGCGAAGCGAGGGGTTCGAGAATAGAATCCTGAACTTGCGACTTTTTTAACACACGAGAAGTAAAGTACATTTGCACCCGAGTGTAAGTGCGTCTCGTAGTGTAACACAAAACTTTTACCCTCACTATAGCGAGGAAACTACAACGCAAAAAATGCGTTTATCACTTCTCCCAGTAGTTCCACAGGTGGTAAATCATCTAAATATTACTAGATTCACCTACTTTTATCAATTTTAAAGCAGTTAATTTGACTTTATTCAAGGTCAAATTACTTTACCCACTAGTGGATAAAATGCGTTTTTACCCGCTGGTATTAAAGGACAAAACACGTGTTTCCGAGCTAGTGAGGGGAAAAGGAAATTATTGTACGGATACTAGCCTACAATCCTTCGGTTCACCGTAAGTTTGAACGGAAGGTAACGCCATATCGTGTTAACCCTTTTTACCTCTACCGGTGACTATTGAGGTGTGCTGACGGTATTAAATACCCTGTAGGAAAAGGGTTCATTCTAATTCACTTCGATGCGTTCGGTTCCGTCCGTCCGTCCGTCCGTCCGTCCGTCCGCGGATAATCTCAGTAACCGGCTGAGGCTACTTTATAAGGACTTTCTAGGAAAATTGTTTTGAACTTGATAGGTTCAGTAGTTTTTGAGAAAAATACGGAAAACTACGGAACCCTACACTGAGCGTGGCCCGACACGCTCTTGGCCGGTTTTTTACATAGGTACTTACTTGACTACTTACAAAAATAGATTGACACGACAAGTCAATTTTATAGGAAGTCTTCTCTTGTGTGTTAATAACTGTGTAGAGTTTGAATAAAAACTGTTATGTACTTTTTTATTATTATTATGAATGGGCTCTTGACTACAGACTAGCCAAAGGCGAAGACGTGGCCTACGATGGAGTAAGCTCGCCCAGAAGATGCCTGTTCACCCTGGATGTAGGCGTTCGATTAATTATTTTTTAACTTTTTTAAAGAATGTTGTTTTTAATGACGGGCTAAGGTTTTCATTAGGGAAATTCTACGTGGATGTATTTGATATCCACTAAGGGCCACTTGCACCAACGAAAATGGAGGGTTAACCCAAGTTTAACCCAGCATTTTATATGGAATTTAACAGTTGACAGCCAACTAACCTTGAGTTAAGCGGGTGGTGTTAGAGATGGGTAACTACCCAGGTAAATACCCGACGGTGGGTATTTACCGGGTAAATACCCGATATTTACCTACCCGCGGGTAAATACGCGGGTATTTTCATTTTTCTTCCAAATTTGACGTTTTTAAATGGTGTTTGGGCTAAAATAGATTAATTTAAGTCAGTCTTTGTAATTGTACACATAATGTTTATTCAAATTGGGAACGAAATAGGTTGCTATGAGATAAAATGTGATTTTAGTGTATCACTCCAACTATAAAAATCGTGTAATATCATTCTCTGACATACGGAAATAATTTCAAATGCTTTTAGTATAAATTATAAGGTTGATAAATTAAAACTGTAAATAAAAATATGTGAATAAAAATATTTTAAAAATCTCTTTTCAAGCTCATAACTCATACATAGTATGTTTTAAAATGCATATAAACTTTTTTGTAGGAAATTGTGTCTACTTTAGTTCGTACATACAAAACTTTTCGATATTAATGATAGTTTCCATGAAATATGAAAAAAATATATTTTACCCCCCCTAACCCCACCATAACCCCCTCCAACCAGTACTAGGAAGTTTATCTTTATCGTATAAATACGACTAATTAATACAATCTAAAAAGCACACATAAAACATATTTTTTTAATTATTTTTAAAAAATATACATTAAAACTTCTGTAAACTTAATTGTATATTTGACTGAACAGTTTTGTTTTAAATTGTGTATAAAAATTACAACCACTAACTTAATATTTATCTCCATTTTAACACAAATCAGCATGTCCAACATGAAATGAATCTACCCGTCAATTTGGGTAGATACGGGTAAATACCGGGTAGATAGGTATTTACCGGGTAAATATCTGGGTGGGTAGATTGGGTATTTACCCACGACCCATCTCTAGGTGGTGTAAGTGGCCCTAAGCAGCTTAGTTGTACCCGGTGGTTAATATCACATAGGCGGATACATAGCACAGCTAAGTACATCTCTAGTGGAAATAAGACAGTTTGCTGACCCGGTTAATATAGTGTAAAATTGCATGAAAATATGTATAAAAATAAGTGCTGCCATGAAAATTCAACTAGCCGTAATCCTAAATTACCTTAGAAGCCGGAGTGCCAATAAATATTAAAGCCATGTAAAGCGTGTGTGCGATTAGGCCTCTATTTTACGACCTTTAACCCTTGCTCCCATTAAAATTACACAAGGGACCTCCGGAAACTATATCGAGTGAACCAACGGGTCAGTATACGGAACCCGAAAGGAGAAACTGGAAAAATACGTTTTTTATCCAGATTTCCTAAAAAAAGAAATGTTATTTAACTTTTCGGTGGAATGTTAGGATCGTTAAGTCCCAGGTTTGATCCCATTAAGTGCAACAATTTATATCGGAAAGGACAACACGGTTCTACCCAGAACCAACGTCAAACTTCGGTTTTGTATAAGTACATTTTCTGTAGGTCAGTAAATTCATTCTTGACGACCAGTCTGGCTCAGTGGGTAGTGGGCCTGCTAAGCCGCGGTCCTGGGTTCGAATCCCGGTAAGGGCATTTATTTGTGTGACGAGCACAGATATTTGTTACTAAGTCATGGATGTACCTTGTACCTTTTTATCTATTTAAGTATGTATATCGTCGCTTAGCACCCATAGTACAAACTTTGCTTAGTTTGGGGCTAAGTTGATACCTATGTGTAAGGTGTCCTCAATATTTAACACGTAAGAAGCGTGACGACATCGACACTGCAATATTGTTCCCACTTTCGAAATTCTACTCTTTTTAGCACGGTCATTTTGAAACTTCAGTTATGTTCAATCGAAAAAGAGTTTCATCAGATTCATTTCATTCAATTGACTAAGATCAAAATTAACTTAATTTTCTACACGTCATGCTTTATTTCTTGTACCTACCTACTTATTAAAGTTAATGTAAGTAAGAATTATGAAAAACGGCATTCTGTAGACATCTAAGCAGTGAACCTTTTGTACTTGTACTTTAGAAAAAACCATAAGTATTTAAACTGTGATATTTAGCTGACCGCAGGGAATAAGCGGCAGTTGTAGCCACAATAAAATAACCTCGGCCGGGGTCTTGGCTTTGGCTTCTGGCCAACATTTATTGTATTGGATTCCATTTCTGTTAGCTTAAAAAAATCATTAGCTTTAAACTGAAAGTTTTCTACTTAAGTAACATAACATAAAGAATAATTAAGATGATTTCGTGGATATTTGTTTGAAGTAAGTGAGGTGGGTGAAGATTTAAGGGTTTTTCTTGCTGGGCAGGGTATGATAGAAAGCCGACCGTATTGTTTCGTTATAAGGAATATATTTCATCTTAACCCTCAAGAGAAACCCTTCAATCTTCCCCCAACTTACCTGGGTGCGTAGCCGAATGGCACAAACGCTCATGAAACGAAACGCTAGTAGATATCTATCTCTATCGCTCTTGCGTATTGGCGCGCAGAGCCAGACTACCTTTCACGGCGTTTCGTTTTCGTTTCGCGTCGCAGAATTGCCATTCGGCTACGGGGCCTGAAGTAGTTATTTAAATGACGATGGTCCCTTCAAATTCTATAAATATTTGATCTGATCTTATTATTTTGACTCGCCATCATATAAAAACAGATGTTTAAAGGCAATTAAACCCGTCTAACCATCTATTGTATCCTCAATACGAGTACGTGACTAGATCGCGCTTACCTATAACTAAGTTTTAAAACCTAAATTCGATGTTTGGAGGACGGTGTTTTGTCTCCTTGGTCTCGAAAATCACGAAGTCGCACATTATCACAATCAAATTAATTAATTAACCCTTATAGCCATCATAAAATTGTCAAGTGTTACAGCATTTGACAATCTAGTTACATTATTATCATTATGTTCATTATTGTGTCCCATAGTCTTATAACTCCATTGTCTATGGTAATGGATGAGACCACCTGTTGTCGGTGCCTAAATACTCACGTGGATTGGAACCCTACTCAGAATACGTATCTGTTCTTATAATAGACATCACTAATTGTTTGGCGAGACATACGCACGATGGTAGCATTGGTAGCCTTAGACCAATTCGAACATATACGAAAAGCGATAAGACCGCCTGATGTTACCTCTGTTTAATTTGTTTTGTTTCTTGTGTATTACTTGTAAACTATGTGAGGTGTGCAATAAAGAGTACTGTATGTATTGTATTGTATATACCTACGTCAAAAAATTGGTCTCGATAAGATATCAATGAAATATGTCAGCAGTGTCAAAAATTACGATTATTCAAACAAAAAGTTCGCTTTTTTACACTGACATCCATACTTAATATTATTTTATGGGAGTGTGTGTGTCTGTTTGTTTGTCCGTCTTTCACGGCAAAACGGAGCGACGCATTGACGTGTTTTTTTAAGTGGAGATAGTTAAAGAGATAGAGAGTGACATAGGCTACTTTTGTCCCTTTCTAACCCCCCACCTCCCTAAAATGAGGAGTTTATATGAAGCATTCCGCAATTTTCGAATTTAACCCAAGCGAAGCCGCGGGCCATAGCTAGTAAGGTATATAGAGAAATATTCAATATGAAAAATTGCGGAACCGTAGGTTGTACCTATCCCAGTCTAGAATGATAGAATCGAGATCAGAGAGAATATACCTACTGAATAGAGCAGTAAATATCGTTTTCAAAGAAATTGAAACAGATTCAAAACTTGGGACTTGACTCTTACAGAATCCAGACAAAAAAGAATTATAAATAGGTACTTTGCTACAATGTAGGTACATAACTTTTTCTTTACCGTACTCAAGTAAAAAAGCGCTGTAGGTAATTCTCATAACAACGCTATTTTAAAATTCATAAAACATTTTCCCTCATGAAAGTGGAAAGATGTCAGAAAGCGAACATCTGAGTATTACTCAGAAACCTCATTTTCCGAGTAAGCGTTGAGTTGGAGTCAAACCCGTAAAATAAGAATTTCATTACATAAGAGCCTCTTCCATGAGTGTATGATTTTTCCAGAGCATAACGTCACGGAAGATGTGTATAATTTCTGAGCGCAGCTACAGCGTTGGTCTACGGTTTAACTCACAGAATTAGATTTAGGGCCAGTTGCATCAACCACATTTGACAGACGCATCGTCATGCAGCAGAGGTCTATGGAACTTCCCATACAATAAAATTTAACGAATGTTTTAACGGTGACAGACGGCTTGGTGCAACCGGCTCTTAGAAGAAGAAAGAAACAAGTTCATCTATTTGTATGGCGGCCGAGTGTGTCAGATTTTGTACTGAAGTTGTTACTTGCCTGTGGTTTTAAATATGTCTTAGGTGTCATGGTGTTCATAATTTTCGTGTTGTTACAATGAAATATCACGTAACGAGGCATTTTCAACGTTTTTGTTGACTTCAACTTACAAAAATTTGCGCCCGAAAGCTGCGATTAAAGACGGACAACTCGGTGGGTTTTACTGAGTTCATTTGACACGCTAATTAGATACGTTTGCTTGATCTATGGTGGGTATGTATGACATATGTGGTTTTACTCAAGCAGATGGGCAAGCACGGTAGCGTGATATAGCCTATCGCATCGGTGTGTCACTTTTGCACTTACCGAAAGTGCGATAAGGATGTAGCAAAAAGCTACCTATTGTATGTCCGGATACTCCGGATGTTTTCCTCTACAGGTCGCAGCTCTCAAACGATTCTCATGAAATTTTGTAATTCTTTGATTAACCACAATTTTTTGTCAGTCCAGTATTTGGAAATTTTGTAAAATACTGAAATTGCCAAAAAGGACTTAAGCGCCAATAGCGTTTATGGCACTTAAGACTATCGTGACTTGACTGTGATGATGACAAGTATTTTCACTTTGCGTTTTCTAAGGACGTCGCGAAGGTCTACCGTATAACCGTTTAAGTCACAATTATTTAGTGATATTTATTTTGTCTATACTGCCTATAATGACGCCTTCAGAATCCTGATGAAGTTGCCAAGGTTCTGCAGCGCATCGAGTATGTTTGCGGAGGCTCACGTTCCTGATTCTTTGCTGTAATTCGGTCTAGGGTGGCATCCTTTTGTAATAGGCTGCGCAGCTCTGAAAACTGTATCCTTGCCACGTGTAGTGAGGACTTAAACAGTCAAATTAGTAGGTTTTTGCTGTCTTTGCTGTCTTCCGGTTCACATCTCAATAGATGTGAACCGGAAGTAAGTTAGTAAACGTTAAGGTGTACCTAATTGTAAAAATGTAATGGCTTTTAATTATTTTATATTGTATTTTAATTTCATTGTTTTTGTATTTTTACACTTTTATACACTGTATTGTCACTTTATTTTACTTTGATGTTTGTTTTTTGTCATTTATATGGGTTTTTTGCCTGAATTAAAAGTAATTTAATTTTTTTTTATTTATTTATATTTACACTACCATGTAACTAAAACTCATGAGTCATGGTATAGGCACGTAAAGCACAGAGCTATTTGAGACACTTGGTTTTAAAATATTACCCTTATTTTGCTCAGTTGCCTAATTTAGCAAACGTTTTCTCCCGAGTTAGGTACTTAATTCCTTTTTTTATATTTACCTAGCCTACGACACTTAATTAAAAAAAATTAGGTACAGTCAGCTGCAAAATTGCTTGGAGAAATTATGAATGAATTCATTGATAAATTCGCCATACACTTTTGAAACTGAGATGAAGGAAAGATGTGAATATTTAAATATAGATAAATAACGCTTATTTAAATATTTTCAGTAATAAGAATTTAATTTGTGATTTCAGACTCATATGTAATAGGTACTACTTATACTTATTATACTGGGTGGTCCAAACCCTGAGGTCCAAATTTTTCTTTTATATTCCTTACATTGCGGGCTATCAGAATATACCCCATATATATGTCAGACGATTTTCTGTTGTTTTCGAGTTATGAATATTTTAAAGGTGTCCTTAAGACCGATAGTCCACTATCATATGTTTATCATAGAAATATGATCATAGGTCTGTATGCCTCCCTTTTTCTCCAATGTGAAGAAAGAGGACGGCATGTTGTCTATGATCATATTTCTATGGCAAACATATGATAGTGAACTATCGGCCTAAGCACGACTTCATTCTAAAGGTAATAAGTAGGTATGTGTAGTAGGTATAATGTTACCACCACGCAACGTCTATTAGGTATTTTTACTCCGCTGACTGTACTACCTAATAAAATAAACTACAGAACATTAGTAAAAGTACTTAGTACATGAAAATGTACCCATTTGTACAGGTTCGTAAGAATAAATAACACAATGTAAGGAGCAGCAGTGTAAACCTATTTTAAACGGTGTACTCAAGTGGAACGGAATATCCCCGACTCGGGGTTTTACGAGGAACTTTCTAGAACACCTTAAAGAAAAGAAGATAAAAGCAGTTTTGTATGAATTTCATTTCGCTCTATTTATTCCTGTTGAATTTTAAGGTTAAGTAACGCTTGGTTATCCATTTATGTGTATATGGAAGGGGTATAAAAAAAGAGGCTGGAGTGAAAGTTAATATAGAGATCGGTAAAAAAACAATAACAAAAAAAAATACCCATATTACTATTACTACGCAGGTGAAGTAGTGGGCGAAAACTAATATTAGGTAGGTAATGTTATGCTAAAATTCGAATAAATAAACATTTCACTCAAAAACTAAAGTTAAAAACATCGTACGCCACTCGAGAGATGAAAGTTTAGTTTCACTACTTTTCTGTGGTTCCACTCCCCAGTCTATTCACATAAAATTTTGCGGTAACTAGAAATTGAACAACCGGCCTTATATTAATATCTAAACAATTTTTCCAAAATTTAAAATTTAGTACAAATTTTCCTGTAGGTACGTCTACAGAACAATATTACTCGTAGGTCCTAGGTCCACGGGAAGTATAGAGGGCTTTTACAGCTGCAAGAAACAATAGACCTACATAAGTAGGTACGTAATGTTTTTATTTCGGACAGACGGTCAGACGGCTGAACGGTCGGGAGGTCCACAGAAAGATACTAAGTATATTGGTTCTGTCGTTTTTCTTGTTGACGTACAGAACCCTAAAAATATAAAACGCAGACCATGTTTCACTAATTCACTTGCTCATACTTGCGCATAAATCTCACGTAGGAAACTTTTTCATTATGAACAAAAAACAGAATTTATAGAAGCACATGTGGTTTGGCTAGAGACGGTATGTTACAATATTTATGTGGTCTCATCCGCCATTTATCATCGCACTGTTTCTATTTTAGCTGTAGAAAGCACCTAAGTACAGGTAGATTCTCTCCATGGTTCTTCTTTATTATTGCGAATATTGCGATACAGAAGTTGGGTACTTATCTTTTTGCCACGGAATTGGGATCCATATGCTTAATAGTGTTACTGGTGTCACATTGTCGCTATTTGTAACAGAATTGCGTTTTGTTCGTCATGGAGCGTAAGCGATTGTGACGTTAGCTAGGCACCTAGGTTCGTTCACATTCCAGCGAATTGTAGTTATCTCTTTCGCTTTTCCGTACTAGTGCGACACAGTCTCGTACGCCACAGAATGTGAACGATTGCAGTATTGCTTATATGCTGTACAGATGTATTCTTCCGGAAACTTACGAACGTGTCATGCTATTTAAGTCAGTATCAATACAAGATCTGCTGACACTGTTTGAACTAGCATGACAAATACGAACGTTTTCGCAGAGTACGAAGAAGATATTTGTCATGCACTTAGTTCATTCAGTGTCAGTAAGTCTTGTAACATGTATAAATACTGAGACTGACTGAAAATCTTTTCACACTACATCTATAGCATATCGTGCCATTGCCATGATTACCAAGTTACTGAAGTTACCTACACGCTGAGAGGCCAATAATTGTTATAAACGTTAGAGAAATACATGCCACGAGTTTTGCTACCTCGCTAAAGCTCAACAGAACAAGATGTAAATTGTATTATTCACGTACACAACAAAGGTCGGCTTTGGCGCGCAGCCAAAAACCCCATTCGGATATTTACTTGCTCAAATATTTTAAACCTAACGTAATACACAACCTACCACACCGCGTGATTTTGTAAGTACTAGTCAAACTTTGCATACTGACTTTTGAGGTCATAATGAACAACTTTTATTATGGGACCAATGCTGAAATCAAATTGGCTGTTTCATACATTTCCACTGACGTGAGGCCGCTCATTTCTATAGAACAACCACATTTTTCAGCATTGTTCCTATGTTGACCTCAAATGTCACTATACATAGTTTAGCTAGGACTTACAAAATCATCCTGTATGACAACAATTTACAATAGGAAGGAAAACAAGCCGGGCGATTTGTATTGAATATTGTAGATGGACGCTCCTATTGAGGACGCTCCTGCCGCGTTTTTGCAGTGCCTCTGGTATGTTCGCAGAGGCCAACGTGGACAGTTTCGCGGCAATAATGCGCAAAAGGTGCGCCTCACTAATGCGTCGCCTGCGCGGCAGCCCCAACAGCATCTTGAGCGTATTTATGGAGCGTGAAAGTGGCCCCATGCTCAACCGAAGGCAAATGCTGCACGCTGTCGCCATGTCTAGGTTTTAAGTGTGAACTGTTTTAGTTTTTTAAGTCTTAGCATTAGGTAAATGTCTTACTAACACTAATATTAGTTCTTTAGAGTTGTAATGTTCTACTAACCATCTATGGACCCTGAGTCTGAAATAAATGATTTTTATTTATTTATTTATTTATTTTATTGAGCAATAATACACTAGGTACTCGATCATTTCCAAATCTGTGTACATGCGAACGACCAGAGAGTCGCGTCATCACGTACGCACATTACGACAAATGTATGCTCAATGGGTTAACAACTGCGACGCGTCCGCTCTCTAGTATTACATGCTTTGAGATTACAAGTATTACAACCCGCAGCCTAAGTATAGTAATCAGCACTACACCTGCTCGAGGCTACACAGTACAAAGGGCAGTCTCTGCTGCCTTTGTCCACATTGCTCCAGACTTAATCAGGTTCCCGCACTTGCGGCTATTGTCAGACCAAGCTAAGCGCTTTTCTATACAGATAAGATAACATATAGATAACATACATTCATAGGCAACATATAATACACACATATAGATAACATATATTCTTGTTTGCGCAGCTGAATAAAAACTAGAAATATCAATAGCAGTGGATCAAACAACGCTTCAGAAATAACTACCATTCTATAACATCATTGGTTATGCTCCACAAAATAGTTTATACGGTGAGACCTGTGGTTAGACCCTCAACATTTGAAATAGTGTTAGAAATTTTACTGCCGTAGTCGCAAGTTCAGGTCTTACCCAACGCAAAACGTTTAATTAATGATTAATAAGAAACTAGGCAGTTTACCTTTACTTTTTTTATGCAAATCTTCTTAGGTAGGTATAGCCTAACCTAAAATAAATACTTGCTTATGAACAGATACCTATAAATCATAAGTACTTATAATACTGAGTGGGTACTAAGTTTAGTAATATTGAAAGATTTGTGTCAAGCAAACAAAACGGAGTCTCAAATGTAATATTATGTTACTAAATAAGAAAGAATAACTAAGTACGCTAATATAATATGCTAAAAGATAAAGTTCTACTTTCAAATATAATATTCTAGATTGCTAGGCAAACTAAGTACTTACTTACATTTGCCGGCAAAATGCCAACTCGGCAAAGAGAATCTGTTATGTTCGTGAACAAGTCAACACCTATTATTTGCGTTTTAAGGCTGGCGTCCACTAAGCTCGCCGGATAATCTCAATAATTCGCCTTCTACATATAAAATGAAACTGCGATTGGCGACGCGTCGAATCGATTTCGTCGTTCACAGTGAATAGAAGGCGATTTTTTGCGATTCGATTCGGCGATTTCGGCGAGCCTAGTGGACTCCAGGCTTTACAAGTTTATTAATAGGTACATAATGTAGGTATATTGGGGTATATCTATAAACGTTACACGGGACTATTCAGACTGTACATACATCTGCGAGAAAAATCGTCGCTTTCCATCAGGCGGACCGTGTCACAGATCATATAATACTAGTAACCGTGTGCAACCCCATGCAGTAACTAGCTCACACACCATAATAGACTAGTTAGACATGCCTCCTGATCAAATCAGCTTCTTTTTAAGAACTGTCAAAACGAAATTGAACAATTTGCTATTATAATGGAATGTATCTATATGAAATCGAATTGAGTGACGTCACGGTCAACTCAGTTACTTTATATATTTCTACCTGACTTATTAAATAGAAATTGGACTTAAAAATAACTTGTTAATAACTGTTCTTATAATTATCTGATGCTTTATTTTATGCATGGCATAAAACATTATATTTTAAATACAGTCAATTTCCCTATTTAACCCCATCCTAGAACACTCTACCATACCCTACCCCAACAATCTTATTTTTTAGAATAGAATATAAATATTTATTTGCATGAATATCTTACAGTAAGACTTATAAGTAAAATATTTAGACACAGTATCCAGTCGACATAACATCAACATGCAAATTATTTATTAGCTCCAAAACAAAGTACCTAAGTAGTAAGGCTACCTTTTTTCACATTTCGGCATTAAAGACTGATGTAGTGTAATGTATTTAATGATATGTGGTTGTTGTGCTACCCCAGTAATTAGCTAACACGCCATAATGTAACCCATCCCGAACATTCCCTACCCCAACAATCATCGCCACAGTGTACCGCGTGATGTCCTCATCACACATAATTGCATCTATCTACATACTTGTTGTAAAACAAATACGGTTGGTTTTAGCATAATCATGAGGCAAGACGCGTTAATATCGTCGTTATGTCAGTGACTCCCGGGAAAAAGGCATGCTTAGTTCTAAATGTTCAATATCATCAACATCAGACAAATAGAAATTACACCTTATACTCGTACACCGTAACCGTACTTTTTTAGGTATCGTTAGGTTCAATAGCTCCGGGTATTTTTCTTTCCCGTTCATGCACATTAAACGAATTAACAATTGTGAGGCAACCTTAAGAATAACATAATAGTGGTTTCAAGTATCTGACGGCACACGTCAAAAGAAAAAAAAAATTATACCATCACTTAAACGCTATATCCCCAAAACGGACCCTATCCTATTAGTTCGATTCGAACATTAGTGTTCGTCAAAAATGTATTCCAGATATGATATGGATCAAAGTTGTAGGTATGTAGGGCTCAGCGGTCAAGTCTTCATAAATTAACAAAAAATAAAACCGCCTTCAAAAATAAGCGCGTTACAAAACACGGAGAAACTAAAAAGCAAAAAATAATAAAGCTTTGAATTCAGATTTCTTATCGGATTGCAATAATCTAAACATCCAAATTATAAACAAATCAATTATTTTTGTAGTCGGTACCAGACCTGTTCGTCGCCTTGCTATTTCCTGTTTGCTCCACCCAACCATACGCAGGATGGCCCCGACTCCAAAAATAATTGATTTGTTTATAATTTGGATGTTTAGATTATTGCAATCCAATAAGAAATCTGAATTCAAAGCTTTATTATTTTTTGCTTTTTAGTTTCTCCGTGTTTTGTAACGCGCTTATTTTTGAACGCGGTTTTATTTTTTGTTAAAAAGTTTATTTATTTGTTGATTTTTAGTGGTTCCTAGTGATATTATATGTATCAGTCCGAATATATGTACAGTAGTGAAAGAATTATCCTTTAACTCCTAACCATTGAGGAGTTGACCTTCCATCATCAGCTCAGCCACATAAAATTATTACCATCAGGCATAAATACTGGTGTACCTTCGAAAAATACACTAAAAACATTACATGTGCCTATAACATTTGAAGAGTTCCCTCGATTTCTCCAAGATCCCATCATCAGACCCCGACTTGGTGCCAATGGGACCATCTCGGGGTTATACCCGTTCGATCAAAAAAAAAATTTGAAAATCGGTCCACGATTCTCTTAGATATCGAGTAACATACATACAAAAAAAAATAAAAAAAAAGTCAGCCGAATTGAGAACCTCCTCCTTTTATTGAAGTCGGTTAAAAATGCGTGACGTTGGCGGAATCATCGACAAGCCATAAAACTTAAAAATTAATTGAAAATGTAGGGGTTTAATTCACATTTAAAAAAATATTTCGTGCCTTTTTTTAGTGCCAAGATTTAGTTAACCGTGTTTCGAATGGGGTCGTATTTCCTTGGAGGCACTGAACTAATGCCTACAATAGAAATACCTTTATGTTCACCCTTATAGAGTTCAATATTCAAAGGCTAGGGGTTGAGGGTGTAATAATCGCAGTAAATCTGTCGCCGGCGCACTCAGGGTAATGAGGGTCAGTGACCTCGCATAGTGTTGTGTGAAACTATGGAAGAGAGAAAAAACAGTAGGTAAGGTACCTAGATCATAGTTACCTAAAGTTTATTTTTTAACTTTGTTTATCCGGAGAATAGAGTGTAGTCTAGAAATAAGTAATAATAAAATAAATATTGGGGGACACCCTACACAGATCAACCTGGCGCCAAACTAAGCAAAGCTTGTACTAATATGGCTGCTGGGCGACGATATACATACTTATATAGATAATTACATACTTATATATCTACGCTCATGCACACAAATAAATGCCCTTACTGGGATTCAAGACTGACATCGACATCATCAGCAAAACTGAAGAACTTTTTATTTTTTATTTTATTTATTCAACAACACATAGCTATGATAACACACTTACATAGTGATGTAGGTACTAACAGCTGCAAAAGTGCATGGCGAATTTATCAATGAATTCATTCATAATTTCTCCATGCACTTTTGCAGCTGATAGTACCTACCAGCGAGTTATCATGTAAATATGGAATAGATAGTTTCGTGGGTGTCGTAGAAGGCGACTGTGGGATATGGGTTAAATTGTGGCGTAGGCGAGAGGCTGGCAACCTGTCACTGCAATGTCACAGTTTCGTTTTCTTTCAACCCCTTATTTGCCAAGAGTGGCACTGAAACCTGATTAGTTTCATGTGCTCTGCCTACCCCTTCATGGGACACAGGCGTGATTGTATGTACCTATGTATGTATGTATAGTTTCATCTATTCCATCATTTTTCTGGTATTTTGACTATGGATTAAGGGGTCTAATTTTATTTAAATTTTCAACAAAATATTTTAAAGATACATTGTCCAAGTTGAAATGTAATAAAATCATTGTAATTTTCCCACATAAAAGCCGTAAGAATATTTTTGTCTAAGTAATTATGTAGCTGGCCTGCTGCGTTGTGTGCTTTACAGCAAAGCACGCGAACCCCATACAGACGTACATTTACGACAAGTTGACAGTATCAATATCGATTATACCCTCCTTTAACATTATTTCCTTTTATATTACTGTTAGTTAATAGCTCTTCGTTTCGGTAATATGCTTGCTCGGCTTCATTTGTTTTGTTTTGCTTACACCTGTTTGAAATCTGAGATCTGAGTAATATTACCTATTGAAGAACGATAACGAACTTGGTACCGACTTCAAACATTTCTGTTGCTTAATACTTGCTTACACAGTAGTTTTAAAATAAAATCTAGAAAATAATTACATTGTTTCCTTTGTTCAACCACACTTTTTATTAGTTACGAGCCGATACAGAGTGCCACCCAACAGTTGACAATGTCGACATGCTACTCCCATACACAATATGAAGTTCGTTAGCAGTACTGTATCATCTCTAAAATATAAGATCAACCTATTTTGCTCCCCTATAGATATAAACACCATAAGTGTTAAAATATTCTACTTTTGTATTTCATTTTCACTTTTGAACACATTGCATATTTCTTTTTGAAGTCGGTTTTGTATCCAAAAGTTCCAAACCTCGTATCCCTAGCCAACGGCCGCCCGGCAACAGTTGGATCGATGACAGTTCCTAATTACTTCTTATTCCTGCTCGGGTCGTCTGATATCAATTATGGACGACATCACCAAGCCATCGGTTTATTTCGGACATCCTTTCCGCTTTTGGGAGGTATGTAATTAATTTGTATCCTTTCGCTTGTTTCACTGACCTTTCTCAATAACTTATATTTAGAGGGCCCTACTTATACGTAGCGAGAATTCGCATGCGTGCGTTATATTACATTACTGTATTTGATAGGTGTGTTGAATTTGTATGTATGTAAAACCTAACAAACTAAAAACTAAACATTCCGCAATGTAAAATCGCAAGCGAGTTCGCTCACCGCTGAAATAAGCCCAAATTTAATGGAGGAATACCTGTAGATAGTGTAGGTAGAGGATGAAGATGACAATAATAGTTTTGTATAAATAACCACATGGCAAATTGCATTTCCTTATTTTGGTCGACCAGTCCAGGGAAAGTGCATATTTGACCGATATGACAACACATTCTATCATATGTTATGATATACAGGGTGGCCCATTCAAATCGGTCAGTATGGGAAAGTCTGAAACTGTAAGACATACGAAGATTTGTTCTTAGGAACCATGTCACCGATTTTGATAAAAAGAAAAACTGCATTCATACAATTAAAAAAAAAAGTGTACCCAGGTGGGGAATCGAACCCGGTTGTTTTGAAAAAATAAACTTACACTATTTCTATTCAGATATCGTTTGTGTAGGTCTTAAGCAGTAAATATCTCTAAGAAACATAATGTCTAAAATGAATAAAATGCATTTTTTTCAACTTTAACGCAGATTCACCACATGAAGATACAAAATGCAATAGTAAGATCGTTACCTAGACGTGTTGAATATTGTATTGAAAAAGACGGTGGTCACTTTGAACGATTTGGGTTCGATTCCCCAGCTGGGTAGGTACACTTTTTTTTTAATTGTATGAATGCAGTTTTTCTTTTTATCAAAATCGGTGACATGGTTCCTAAGAACAAATCTTCGTACGTCTTATAGTTTCAGACTTTCCCATACTGACCGATTTGAATGGGCCACCCTGTATATGGGATATTAGATAGATCAAGCAAACGTATCTACTTAGCGTGTCAAATGAACTCAGTGAAATCCACTGAGTTGTCCATCTTTACTCGCAGCTTGCAGCTTTCGGGCGTCAATTTTTGTAAGTTGAAGTCAACCAAAACATAAAAAATGCCTCGTTACGTGATATTCAATTGCAACAACACAAAAATTATGGACAATCAAGAGCCTGAGACATATTTAAAATTACAGGCAAGAATCAACTTCAGTACAAAATTTGACACGCTCGGCCCCTATACAATAGTTATTTGTTATACAAG
Organism: Leguminivora glycinivorella; assembly: GCF_023078275.1. Taxonomy (NCBI): domain Eukaryota; kingdom Metazoa; phylum Arthropoda; class Insecta; order Lepidoptera; family Tortricidae; genus Leguminivora; species Leguminivora glycinivorella. Next base: position 27,755,591 of record NC_062972.1, read on the forward strand.
GGGGCAAAGTTGTATTTTAACGCCGAGTGTGAAATTGAAAAACGAGCAAGTGAAAGGATTCTATAGTTGAACCACGAGCGAAGCGAGTGGTTCGAGAATAGAATCCTGAACTTGCGAGTTTTTTAACACACGAGAAGTAAAATACATTTGCACCCGAGTGTAACACAAAACTTTTCCCCTCACTATAGCGAGGAAACTACAACGCAACAAATGCATTTATCACTGCTTCCAGTAGTTCCACAGGTGGTAAATCATCTTTATTACTAGATTCACCTACTTTTATCAATTTTAAAGCAGATAATTTGACTTTATTCAATGTCAAATTACTTTACCCACTAGTGGATAAAATGCGTTTTTACCCGCTGGTATTAAAGAACAAAACACGTGTTTCCGAGCTAGTGAGGGGAAAATATATGAATTTGTTTCTTCTATCTAAATTAAGTTCTGTGGTGTACGTTATGTTGCGTTTCGTTACCCAGGCAAACGTAAAATTAAAAGAAAAATTGAACAAGCACTTTACCACCTTGACAATAGAGAGGTAAAGACTTTACTGCCGAGACCTGTACCCCTTTTCATTAGGATCAATTAATAATTTTAATATTTTAAAATAATTTTAGCAAAGGCGAAGACTTGAAGCAGAGCCCACAATCAACGTGGAAGAAATAAAGACACTGGGAGACATCGTTGACTATGACAAGGTTCATTTGCACAAGTAAGATCCATTTACATACATAGTTTTTCCCGCTCAATGCATAATTAAAAAATAAAAATAAGTAGTGGCCTATCATCTACTACCTAAGTAATACCTATTCTGTTTGCGTGCGCTTCTTATTATTTACAAACTTCTTTTGCCTTACAGAGCGATAATAAACAGAACAAGCGAGAAAGTCCAAGCCCTATTAGACACAGAAGACCTTAACCTCTGACATAGACAACACAAACTAAAACATCTTCTAGAAGACGAAGAGGAAACGCTAAGACAAGAGTTAGAAGCGAAACGGGCGCAGAAAGAGTGCGGGTATTGTAAAGAAAAGCAGAGTAAACTGAAGAGCTATGAAGAAGAGATTGAGAGGGAGAAAATAAGGGAATGTTTGAAGGCTTTGGAGAGGGAGAAAATGTAAGTGACCTAATTTACATTTGTATACGATTCAACGGAAATTAACCAAAATTTTAATACGATTTCCGGTGAAGGCATCAAAGGCAAGTTGGTCTGTTGTACTTTTTTTATGTGCAATAAAGTTTAAATAAATAAAATAAATCATTGGCATCAATGCCTGTAGGTACTAGGTTGCCATTCTTGCAGCTTTTTATGATTGTATTTTTTGCGGAATGCATTTTGCTAGTTAGGTAATAACCAAAGGAAAACTTTCACTGAGCAAATTTTTTTACCGATACACATCTTGGTAGAATGGCCGAAAACATTCCAATCCCTACAAAGTTAATGAATCTAATTTATCTGTAATATCATGTTTCAGTGCCAAAGGAATGAAGTGCACCAAAGCCGATGAATACAATCTCAGAGCCCTACAGAAGGCACAGATGGAAGAGAAATTACACATAGAAATGGAACAAGCCAACATTGATAGGATGTGGCATCAAGTCTTGTTAGATGATGTGAGGAGAAAGGTAGGTATTTACTAGGTTTCAGTTAGTTTAAATACTACCTAAGTAGCTAGCACAAAAGTTTCAAAGGAATTATACATTTTGAATTAGAAATGATTCTAATGGGTCGGGGCAACGCGCATGTGACACCCATTGTGACCGCTTTCCATCAGGCGGACCGTATACCTGTTTGCCACCGGCGTGGTTTTAAAAAAACATTATAAAGTCGACAAGGGCAATCTTAGAGCGGTACGGTGCAGATGGAAGGAAAACTACACATGATTGGAACAAGCTTAGGTACATTGAACTCTTGTTAGATGATTATGTAAAGGTATTCAGTAACAATTTCAATTTCAATTCTCAACAGAACTTGACTGAGACTCTCAAATCTTTCTCTTTTAATCTAATTACGACCACAGAATATATAATAGTACAAGTACTACAGAAGGCTCACTCCTTTGATGTTCACAAAACGCCGACATTCTAAATTCTTACCTACTAATGTAGGTAAGAATTTAGAACAAACGGACCGCACGCGAGCAGCCGACATTGAATTCTATTGCGTCGCGCGAAGCTCGTTGCACTGAATGGGCCGCGAACTCGCGGCCGCCAGGATGTACTTGTAGCGCGGCGATATAATCGCGGAGTGAGCCGCCCCTGTTACGAGTGTTACGACCTTAAATGGAGTGACAGGGATAAATATAATAAAAAAGTTCAGATTTCGCTTTAGCATTCTGATTTCTGATGTTAGGTATTTTATCTTCTTTAGGAACAATATGAAAGGTACCAAGAGCACAGAAGGCAGCAGGAGATGCGTGAACGCCGGCGAGCCTACGACGAGCAGATCGCCAGCGCCAGTAGAAAGAGACGGGAGATGTTGTGTGAGGAGAGGGAGCGAGAGAACAGGAGGCTCGAACGAATGAGGAAGAAGATGGAACAGGACCATTATGAAGGTAAAACCACGTAAAACGTTAATTGCTTAAGGTAGTTGCTGTAAGGTAGTTTTCACAGTTCCCGTGAGTGAGGAACCTTTCCGCCTAGCCAATGTGAAAATCGTTCAAGCTCCGTAGCGTATCGTAGTTGGTGCGACAGAGTCAGTCGCTTTTGGTTCGCCATGAAGCGTGAACGATTGTCACTTCGGCTAGGCTGGCCATAGGTACATTTCTACGTTTCTATTTATGCTGGATCTCTGACTTATTGCCTTAATACTTCCTTACTTGGCTGGCGCGATAACCCAAAATGAGTTTTGGCATCCAACACAAGAGCACGTCACTTTGCTCGGTCTTGAGCGGCCGACGCCGAGCTCACGGAGGCAACCTTGCCTTAATAGGGTAAGCATACCTACAATGAATATTAGAAACACACTTTTATACTTTCAAAGACAAACAAAGCGGTCTCAAACATAACCTTATATACTTAAGCTAAATCCACTTCAATTTCCTTTTAAAACTTCAAACGCGTTTCAGCTTTAAAACGCAAGAAAGAACAACAGATGAAAAATCGAATTAACTTCATAGAGGGCCACGAAATGAAGTTACAGAGGCTAGCTTCAGAAAAGTCGAAGGCAAGACAAATGGACGATAATGCCATAAGGAGGGCTATGCAGGAAATCGAGCGGGAGACACGGAGAAAGAGGGATCAGATGGTATTATATCATATTTCATTATAAAGTTTTTTGGTTCGATGGTAATAAATTTATCTTATCTCGGAGCTGGAGTTGTACGGGAACCTCAACTGTAGCGGCAAATGAACGTACCTACATATTCCTAGCTACAAATACTGTTTAAAAACTTACGTAGGATCCATTACTTACGGTACCTAAAGATGTATTCGTATCTTCTATAAGTACAGAAGTATTTTGATATTCGCGCTTTTTTCTTCAAACACTGTTGGATCACAGATTAATAATTAGTTACTATTGGATTGCTAAAATTTATTCAATTAAGAAGAACGTTTAGTGCAATATGTTTTTATTTCGTTACTTAGTCCAATGGTCCATTGTAGAATATCACATAGTTCGATTTACCTACCTATTTAAAAATACGTTCTAACTTATTCGAAAGAACCATAGACAAATATAGCCAGTAAGCCAGGATGCATCCCGATTGAATGGAAATAATGAATAATATTAGTAGGTACCTATCGTGCTTGAGTGCCTGCGTACTTGTGTAAACAGTACGTTCGTTGGCTTCATTCTGACACTACCTTGTCGGAAAAATAAAGAAAAGTAGGCTCGAAGAGTAAGTACTTCGTACCTCCCATTGAAAATTTGAATTTCATGCCTTCTTCGATTGATATAAGTTAGGTGTCCTTCAGTATAAAGGCCCTAACAGACTACCGGACCGTCAAGATCCTACTGTCAAAAGCCCGTTTAATTTTTTTTCTAGCTCTGATGAGTTGACCTAGGTTCGGTCCGGTAATGTGATAATTATGGTCTTAATTTAAAATCTAACAATGTATTCTAGACGCAACTACAAATAGACAAGCAAAATTTCGTAACCCACCACAACCGCGAGAGGCGGATGGCGCAGGCGTTAGAGCAGGATAGAGATTACGTCGTCGACCAATGGATGAGAGAGAAAGAGAATATCTTGGATGAGGGAGTTAGACAAGCAGAAGAAGAAAAACGGGCGCAGAAACAGGTAGATATTGTATTCTGTTATGCCGTTTCCGTCACTATAAAAACGCGGCAAATTTTTAAAATGTATGCGCGAATGTTAATCATCCCATTGAAAAATAATTCGCTCCTTTTTCTAGTTACAAACTTGTTTGACCTTCTATAGGGATTCAGATAACGTTTTAAGCTAGGAACATACTACGCGGACGTCCGTCGTAAATCGACCGCGACCGCGACCGAACAGTGTGCACGGAACAAAACATCCAGCGAGCCAGATTTCGAACGGACGTCCATGCGCTCAAGGCCACGTCCACGTCCGTCGACCGATAGTTTGCACGGTTAAGTGTATATTAAAGCTAGGAACACACTACGCGGACGTCCGTCGTAAATCGACCGCGACCGCGACCGATCAGTGTGCACGGAACAAAACATCCAGCGAGCCAGATTTCGATCGGACGTCCATGCGCTCAAGGCCATGTCCACGTCCGTCGACCGATAGTTTGCACGGTTATGTGTAATTTCATTGTCCAGATCCCCGTCCGCGGTCACGCGACGACGGACGTCCGCGTAGTATGTTCTTAGCTTCATTGTCCAGATCCCCGTCCGCGGTCGATTTACGACGGACGTCCGCGTAGTGTGTTCCTAGCTTTAACTCTCAGTATAATTATGATGTGTTAAGTAGGTAACTTTTAAACTCTAAATGTGTACTTCCTTTCCTAGAAACTTGCCGAAGAATACAGGACACACATAGCAGAGAGAAATCACGAGTTAGAAAGAGAACGTCAAGAGCGGGACATGAAAATGCAAGCCGTGAGGAACGAGGCAGTGAGAGAACTACATAAGAATTTGGACAGTGCCAACCAGGTAAGTATAATGCAAATAATTTATTAGAACAATGTTTTAGAGAAATAATTAATAACTTGAAGTTTAATCTCTTGAGCTTTCGGAATACCGGACCAGATGCTCTGAACTATAGGGAACAGCACTGGGAATGCCTTAATGGCACGGCGGAACTAGACGGTTTAATCTTCACCAGTATTAAGACTAGAATATAATTATTCATATTCATTTATTTCGTAAATGCACAGATACATTACACGTCAACAGTTACAGTTCATATAGTAAAAGTAGATAGTTTTTTTTAATACATTACCGGTTCAAATTTTCTATTTCTGCTATATTGGAGACTCACAGGTAATTAATATTTTATTTCTTTTTGCAGGAGCTGAAACGGCAGCTAGAATATCGACAGAACCTAGCCACTCAAATTAGAGATACACATAAAGTTAAGGTAACTGATATGTTTTATTGTACAGAATTGTACAGTACCTATACAAACTATCCAAATTAATGTGGTTTATGATAGGTATAGGCTACTTGCTATTATTTTCAAATAATTTTTGCAGTTAACTGAGTCAATGCAAGAAACAAGAAAGTTACAACCTTTCACTAAGAAGGCAGCTATGTTCAAGCAAGCGATGGAGAGAATCGGCACTGATCCAAAGAGAACAAGGTAAAACTACGCTCACAACCATGTAACCAAATGAGAACATTATGTATAAAGATTTTCATTGTTCAGTAAGTAAATCGTTTCTTTCTCTTTTAGCACGAATCCTGTTCACCCATTCAGAAGAATTATGGAATCAGAAAACATTCAGACCCTACCTTCAATTTAGAATAAAACGTTAAAGGTACCAAGAAAAATAAAAAATACATATTCAACAAGACGTAACAGATCAATTTCCCTAAAACAAATTAAATTTCGCGCCTTATATCTTCCTGTTTCCGGTCATTTGCTCAATGTGTACGCGACGCAATTTTATGTATTTCGTGATTTTAGATACTATTATAGTAAATGTACTAATAAACTAATTTACTTAATGTAAAACTGTGTTTAATATTTCACCATGCTTTAAAAAAACATCCTACAATATGGTCATAACAGACTATCGCACCGCATTGTGGCCGATGCCTGAACATCTAGTATGAAAGTCTACAGACACTCTTAGATTTTAAAAAAATGTATAGCAAAATATTTGGGCGATTTCAAAATTTGCTCAAACAGTTCCTCCGTAGCACAGCACTTGTCAAAAAAAAACTACCAAACTTATTTTTCTCTGAGGGCCGAAGTTTAAAAAATGTGATTAATATGAAATGTTTTCACACATCGTAGGGTTAATTCACAAAACTTTGGCTTAATTTTATTAAGTAGGGTATTTTATCGGTAAGTAAAGCACAATTACATCACATTCGCAAAATGGTTACACGTTTTCTCGAAGGTTGTCCCTAAATGCTGATGTCAAAACGGACCTGGGGTCCATTTATTATACGGCAAAATTAAATATACGTTTGTCATTTCACACTCGGTCTCCATCTTTGACAACTGTACATAGTCGTATTATATTGGTTCGAGTTTTTAGCGCGACTTCAATGGTCGTCTTGACGATATTTATTTATTTTGTGAGGATTTCTGATAGATCGTGGCCACGGAAGTATAACTAAAGCATGGAAGCCATGCTAAAATAAGAGCTCGGTGACATGTATCTTACTCACACCACACTATTACCATTTTTGTATGAGCGAATGAGACAATATTCCACAACTTCTTTCGTTTTCTCGAAGGTTGTCCCTAAATGCTGATGTCAAAACGGACCTGGGGTCCATTTATTATACGGCAAAATTAAATATACGTTTGTCATTTCACACTCGGTCTCCATCTTTGACAACTGTACATAGTCGTATTATATTGGTTCGAGTTTTTAGCGCGACTTCAATGGTCGTCTTGACGATATTTATTTATTTTGTGAGGATTTCTGATAGATCGTGGCAAAAATAGCTCAGTGTATATTTGTGATAGTTCCAAGTTTCATTTCTGACTATGGCTTGTGTGATCAAGTGTTGCAAATCACATTCAGGAAGAAAAGAAAACACGCAAGAGGTTATATCATTTCATCGGTAAGTTTCTTGAGTTTTTGATAATATTTATTGATACGACCTGGCAGAAATATAAATGTACATATTAGTAGTTTATACAATTCAAATCTTATTCAATTCTGTATAGATTTTTGCATATTTTTTAGAAGTTTTCTCAAACTCGGAAAGGTTATGTTTTTTAGCATAGTGATGTGATGTGTTTTATCGACCTTGCAATAATAACCTATCAATATTCATACCTTAAAAACGCCATCAATGATTATTGTTCTTTGTTATGATTCTCTTGTTATTTAGCTATTTTACAAATTCAACTTTATATATTTCTTAGATTTCCGAAGAAGAAGACCGGAAACACGAAGTTCAAGGTGCGATGCTCGCGGTTCCTTTACTCCCAAAACTCCACCAAAAAGAAGGCCAAGAAGCTGAAATGGAGCAGGCCCCAGATGTCTCCCCAGGTGTCTACCTTTGACAATTGTACATAATCGTATTATATTAGATCAAATATCTCGGCGGTCGTCTGGCCGATTTTTAATTTAATTGTGTTTATTCCTGATGGATAGTTGATGATCCTGCTAAATTCTTATTTGTGATGTGTTCAAGTTCCTTGTGTGATTATGGCTTGTGTGATTGAATTAAGGACTGTAATTCACGTACATGGAGAAAAGAAAACTCCCAAGAACCTGCTGTGTTTCATTAGTGAATTTCGGTCAGTTATTGATATTATTATTTGTAGGATCTAAACAAAGCATAAAATACGATCTTTTCATAGTTTATATAATAACTACTACCATGTTAAATTCTGTTCTGAAGTTTCTCCAAACTGTTTTTAGGTTATGTTTTTGTACTAGTGATGTGTCATTTTTATCGACGTCCCGACATTAACTCTATTGACATTCTTGCATTGAAAAGGACATAAAAATGATTAATGATGAGGTATCACAGACTGGGTAAATGGTAATGTAACATTTCTAGTGAATTAAACTTATAGTATTTTTTAGTTTTCCAGAAATTCTCAAACATTATTAAAAAGAAACTAAAAATAGATGAAACTATTGAAATAATAAATTTTGGTACCTACACTGCCGTTTTGTTTTATTTTCTAATCTGGGCGACCGAGCTTCGCTCGGTTCTATTTTAATATATCACGTCTTTAGATAAAAAAAAAACTCTTATAAATACAAAAACAAAAAAAAAGACAAAAAACAAAAATTTTATTTCTGGCCGGGATTCGAAACCCTGACACCTACGATCTATCTGCGTACATTAGACCGACCTCGTGCGACTGAGCTAAGCGGAATCGATGCGCGCGCGGCGAAATTAAGGACCATATTTTACGTTTACAAATGCGAAAGAAAAACTCATGAAAACTCGAAAATTCGCGTTTTCCGGGATCTAAGGCTACGCTAGATCGATTTTTCACCCCCGAAAACCCCCACAAAACAAATTTCAGCGAAATCGTTAGAGCGGTTTCCGAGATCGTCGGTATATATAAATAAATATATAAATAAATAAATAAATAAATAAATAAATATACAAGAATTGCTCGTTTAATAGTATAAGATTTGATAGAGAAAATATTATTGAGGTAAGTATAAGTAGATTCTTGAGTGGTGGACTAGAAATTAATACAGGGATGCTACACGAATTAAATTACTTAGGTCTTTGCGTAAGGAGAAGAGAAGAATGTATTTATTTGTTTTATACTCGTATCTCCCATCTTCTATTTTTTACAAACTATTTAGGCCGATATTACACTATCATAGAAATATAGTCATAGACAACATGCCGTCCTTTTTATTCACGTTACAGAAAAAGGGAGGCATACAGACCTATGATCAGAGATATAGGTATGATAATGTAATATTAGGACTTGGTAAGAGAAGAGAAGTGACCGTTTATGTAGGTAAGTACATAAACAAACCATTTATTTGCAATCAGTAGGTACGGTTAGCCAAGAAGGCAAGAATGTATGAATATATGACTTTCATAGCCAAAAAGCCACATAATAATCCAAATGAAATGTTTATATCAATATTGTATGTTTTCGTTACTTTTATATATATAACGTTTATATTATTTTTAAGGTGAGAACGTAAGTAAGTGCATATTTTATCGATAATTGAATCGACAAAGTAACATCCCTAGCTAACACAAAACCAGGGACCACCTACCAAAAAGAGAAATAACTAGCATATATCCATCCTTCTTCAATACATTATCTAAGTCATAAGGAAGTCAAGGATGAGTATATGCATTTTACACGAATTTTTATTAGGGGGGCTTGATCGTGGCAAAAATAGCTCAGTGTATATTTGTGATAGTTCCAAGTTTCATTTCTGACTATGGCTTGTGTGATCAAGTGTTGCAAATCACATTCAGGAAGAAAAGAAAACACGCAAGAGGTTATATCATTTCATCGGTAAGTTTCTTGAGTTTTTGATAATATTTATTGATACGACCTGGCAGAAATATAAATGTACATATTAGTAGTTTATACAATTCAAATCTTATTCAATTCTGTATAGATTTTTGCATATTTTTTAGAAGTTTTCTCAAACTCGGAAAGGTTATGTTTTTTAGCATAGTGATGTGATGTGTTTTATCGACCTTGCAATAATAACCTATCAATATTCATACCTTAAAAACGCCATCAATGATTATTGTTCTTTGTTATGATTCTCTTGTTATTTAGCTATTTTACAAATTCAACTTTATATATTTCTTAGATTTCCGAAGAAGAAGACCGGAAACACGAAGTTCAAGGTGCGATGCTCGCGGTTCCTTTACTCCCAAAACTCCACCAAAAAGAAGGCCAAGAAGCTGAAATGGAGCAGGCCCCCAGATGTCTCCCCAGGTGTCTACCTTTGACAATTGTACATAATCGTATTATATTAGATCAAATATCTCGGCGGTCGTCTGGCCGATTTTTAATTTAATTGTGTTTATTCCTGATGGATAGTTGATGATCCTGCTAAATTCTTATTTGTGATGTGTTCAAGTTCCTTGTGTGATTATGGCTTGTGTGATTGAATTAAGGACTGTAATTCACGTACATGGAGAAAAGAAAACTCCCAAGAACCTGCTGTGTTTCATTAGTGAATTTCGGTCAGTTATTGATATTATTATTTGTAGGATCTAAACAAAGCATAAAATACGATCTTTTCATAGTTTATATAATAACTACTACCATGTTAAATTCTGTTCTGAAGTTTCTCCAAACTGTTTTTAGGTTATGTTTTTGTACTAGTGATGTGTCATTTTTATCGACGTCCCGACATTAACTCTATTGACATTCTTGCATTGAAAAGGACATAAAAATGATTAATGATGAGGTATCACAGACTGGGTAAATGGTAATGTAACATTTCTAGTGAATTAAACTTATAGTATTTTTTAGTTTTCCAGAAATTCTCAAACATTATTAAAAAGAAACTAAAAATAGATGAAACTATTGAAATAATAAATTTTGGTACCTACACTGCCGTTTTGTTTTATTTTCTATTTGATAGAGAAAATATTATTGAGGTAAGTATAAGTAGATTCTTGAGTGGTGGACTAGAAATTAATACAGGGATGCTACACGAATTAAATTACTTAGGTCTTTGCGTAAGGAGAAGAGAAGAATGTATTTATTTGTTTTATACTCGTATCTCCCATCTTCTATTTTTTACAAACTATTTAGGCCGATATTACACTATCATAGAAATATAGTCATAGACAACATGCCGTCCTTTTTATTCACGTTACAGAAAAAGGGAGGCATACAGACCTATGATCAGAGATATAGGTATGATAATGTAATATTAGGACTTGGTAAGAGAAGAGAAGTGACCGTTTATGTAGGTAAGTACATAAACAAACCATTTATTTGCAATCAGTAGGTACGGTTAGCCAAGAAGGCAAGAATGTATGAATATATGACTTTCATAGCCAAAAAGCCACATAATAATCCAAATGAAATGTTTATATCAATATTGTATGTTTTCGTTACTTTTATATATATAACGTTTATATTATTTTTAAGGTGAGAACGTAAGTAAGTGCATATTTTATCGATAATTGAATCGACAAAGTAACATCCCTAGCTAACACAAAACCAGGGACCACCTACCAAAAAGAGAAATAACTAGCATATATCCATCCTTCTTCAATACATTATCTAAGTCATAAGGAAGTCAAGGATGAGTATATGCATTTTACACGAATTTTTATTAGGGGGGCTTGGGTTACACGCACGCAAAGACCTTTACAGGGGACAGCTCAATCACATTTTTTGCCATACGAAATTGAACCTTATTAGTGAAACAGAAAGTCGATCGTATCAGACTAGCGAAAACGGTCCACATGAGAGGGCATTGTTTGGGCTGGTGTCCCTCTCGCACGTGTTGCCAGTGTTAATGAGGTTCCCATAGTAGTAGTATTTTTATCTGTATATTACCTGACTTTATAACTTCTTATATTATTTTAGTGTTATATTCAAACTAGGGTTTCGATATATTTTATAAAATTGGAAAATAATTATATTATAATTATTTTGATGCCAATAAATCAAAGATTTGTATAATTAAAAAATACCTTCAATTGGGTATTAGTAGATTTGATTTGATAGTAACTTTGAAAATTGACTGGTATCCCCAATTTATGACAGTGATGACGTCACTGAATAATGTTGACATTGTCAGTAAGTGCGAGAGGGACACCAGCCCAAACAATTACCTCTCATGTGGACACACTTTTTGACCTAACTCCACAATCTAGTTTAATAATTCTAAATCTATGCACGCACGTGCTTTATGCCGGCAAGTCATTAAAAAAACTCGCGTAACTTTTCTTGCAGGGTTTTGGGCTGATAATGGCCGATAAATCGAACTTTTCTAAGAGCAAGTTGGAACACTGCTCGTACAGGTATTTGCAGCAACTTGCTAAATCCATGAAACTGCCATCCAACGTGAAAGTGAGTACTTTTGATGTTTTCATTAACCTTGTGTAAAACTTTTGTGTCCATTCCATTCCTCTCTAAGCATTAAAAAATAGATGGTTTTGATTAATAATCAAAACCTAGCATGTCCTAACAGTTTATTATAATTATGGCTGTAAATGTAACCAAGTTTTATCAAAAGTATCCATCTATAAGCTATATCATTTGATGTATATCTATAAACGATCCGGCCGCATATTGTATTTCTTTTAAGTTCACACATAATAAGATAATAATAGTATTGCTGGAAAAAGTTTTCATGTACGGGTGATACTTTCTAATGTTTTTTAACTGTATCTTTAGACAGATATTTGACTATTAACTATTAATTCAATACATGAGTGCTGAATGGTGACTACCCACCTGTATTGATAATTTTTCATTTACTTATGCACTAATAAAAATGTTATACATCCCTAGTATCAGGCCAATTTATGGTACTTACTTTCATCTAATTGCCCAATATTTCATTGTATTTTGAAATGCCTATAAAATTGCATTTTCCTTGGCAGTTATTTATTTGTTACGAGAGAGTTGAGAGATTAAAATTCCATATAAAATTTAATAAAAGTCTGTGAAAAATCCATACTAATATTGTAAATAGGAAAGTGTGTGTGTCTGTTTGTTTGTCCGTCTTTCACGGCAAAACAGAGCAATGTATTGACGTGATTTTTTAAGTGGAGATAGTTGAAGGGGTGGAGAGTGACATAGGCTACTTTTAGACTCTTTCTAATGCGTGCGAAGCCATGGGCAAAAGCTAGCTAAGTATTATATAAATATATTTACAGAAAGTGTACCTAGTAGAAATGATAAATGCAAAAAAGTGTTCCCCGGAGTCGGAGGTGCAACGAATCATTCAACGAGTGAAGCAGGAGCGGAAACACCTCACACAAGCCAAGAGGAGGAGCAGGCAGGCCGTAGTAACTGTAATATTCATTCTTTAATTTTTTAGGCTGGCAACTTATTTGGTTATTTTTAAAAATGGTTGCATCACTCCTTATAATAAAAAGACAGAGAAATTGGAAAATCAAAAAGTTGTCAGCTTATAACTCTTATAAGTAGTAATTTGTACATGTCTATTAATCCTTTAAATATTGATTTACTTACAAAAACCAAAAGTAGGAGGCTGTAATTACCTTTAGAGCCACTTGCACCAACAAAAATGGAGGGTTATCCCACCATTTTATATGGAATTTGACAGTTGACAGCCCACTAACCCTGAGTTATATTTACATATAAAAATGTCTCCTGTTCCATTTTAATAAAAAAATATGTTTTTTGATGTCTGGGCAGTTGGAAGATACCTGAATTAACTCCTTGATATTTTAGGCTGGCAACTTATAAACACTGTTTAGACTCAAATTTTAAAAAAAATCAGAGAATCACATAATTTGTTGGTCTGATAGTCATTTCTAAATAAATAAATAAATTTCTAAATGTTCATTAATGCTTTGAAAATAACACATTGTGTAAGCCTACAAGAAACAGGCAGGCTGTAATATACAGTGTGACCCTTTCAAATCAATATGTGTGAGAAAACGGGATGATACTATGATGTTGCCACTTTTTAATTTCTGCTGTTTTTTGGTCAGACTGTAATATCCCAAATTTGTTGGTTGGCAATTTGTTTATTTCTAAAAAGACATTTTGTCTCACTACTTAATAATAATTAGGGAATGAAATTATGAAGTGGCCAGGCCCAAGCTATTTTCATGAATTCTTTGAATCCATACTAATATTATAAATGGGAAAGTGTGTGTGTCTGTTTGTTTGTTCGTCTTTCATGGTAAAACGGAGCGACGAATTGGCGTGATTTTTTAAGTGGAGATAGTTGAAGGGATGGAGAGTGACATAGGCTACTTTTTGTCTCTTTCTAACGCGAGGGAATCCGCGGGCAAAAGCTAGTTTAATATAATGCACAATTGTAACCTTAATGGAATGCATTTAAGTCTATATTTACTTGGTAACTATGTATATGTACTCTGTGGATATATACAATACCAAATAGCGCCTCTACACTTCTACTTTGTTTTTTCTTAAATTAACCCTCATTTAAAACCAGAGATCGGACGGATTTGCGACATTCTTAGTGACTTACGTCATTTAATGACTTTTAGTATGAGATGACGCACAAAAATCCGATCTCTGTTTCACAGCTATCACTCGCGGCATATCATAGTCAACCATGTCGGAATGCGCTAAGATTTATATTTGAACTCCATACTCCATAGCAACTAAAGGGTCTTTTTTTTATTGGTCTATGAATTTGATTAAAATAGATATATCTTTTAAACTTCAGGTAGACTCATCAAGCTGCGAGTCAGTGTCCCCTGCTATAAGCGACACGCCGAAACGGCCGCCGTTCATGTTACGGTGCTCGGCGCTGAGGCATCAAATGATGCGATCACAAAACACCGAGGTCAGGTAATTCTAAGAAAAATTTTATAAGACACGACATTTTGAAACGCTGATCATCAATGACGATCAGAAATACACCATCTTATTATCGTGTCGAGTTTCTTTTCTTTTTTATACAGAGGGTGCTGAATAGACAGCAGCATTAACAGCCATCAAATATACTCTGCAAACAGCTTACTTAGGTAACGTCAGGTAATGGTGAATCAGTATCTCCTGCGATAAATAACACACCACAACACCTACTGATACTATGGTGCTCAGATCTACACAACAGAACAGCTCAGATAATGTAGCTGTGAATAATCACTTAACACATTCGTGTACACGTATGCTATAGCATACGCGTAGTCATTTGTTTCCTTTGGTCTATGACAGATGACGTCACTAGCCGTCGTGAACGTGTTAATAAGTGGCATACCGAAACGCCCGCCGTTAATGCTACGTGGCTGAGACCTCAGATGATGGAATTTTAAAACATCGTAGTCGGGTAGTTCTTGGTAGATTCTTGTCCAACAGGAAAAATGTGACAGTATCTCATAAAACAGCTCAATCAGGTAACTGCAGGCGTTCTCAGGCAACTTCAGGTAGAGTTAGTATTTTCCGTCGGGCGTCTGCGTCAATTGTTAAAGAGTTAGGCGTCAGAGGTCAGAAGATCAGAACACAGCTTAGGTAATCCCTGTTATACTTGTTAACTAGGTGACGCTACTAGTAATTAAATACTGAACCCTATACCTACTTTTGTTTTCACGCTTCTTACACAACTTGCACCGCTATAGATCTACAGAAAGTAGGCAGAGGCACTTTTACCAACTTTATGCACTTTTTCATATCCTTACAGCACCTCACACCCCCCGAGTGACCGCGTTCTCCGTAGCTGCAACGTCAAACTCAAACCCTTCATGAACAAGTTCGTCGAAGTGAACCAAAGGCACGTTGACATGGTTGAGGAAGCCCCGCAGATGAATCTACGGATTATTAAGAAGTACAAGCCTAATATACTGGCGAATAAGGAGAAGCAGATTATGCCGGTTACGCAGATGCCACAAATGGTAAAAGTTTTATTGCTTTTTTAACACGCTTTGTGTAACTAACCTGTATGTAACTAATTATGTAATGGAATCTTAGATGACTAATTTAACTGCCTATCTTTCAAGGATCATAGTTAGGGTTGTAAATAGAAAAAAAACCAAATGTTTTTTTTCAGAATTATGAAAAAAAACATGAAAAAAAACCGAGCACCCTGGTTTTTTTTCTAAATATGGTTTTTTTTCAGATGAACAAATAATACGACAATAACGATTTTTCGTGAGTTGTAACGTGTTTCAATAACAATAACGTACATTTTAATTCAATTAACATTCAGTATACAAACGTTTATTGGGGAATCCCCGATACTGCGCGTAGCGTGGAGAGGCGGTGGTGTTGCCAACAGTAAATAGTGATAACTACCAACTACAGATTTCGTAAATGTTACTTTTATAAGACCAGAAATTAAAGTTATTTGATTAAATTCGTTTAATAGTTAACATTAAGTCTAAAAAACCGTATAAAAGTATTAACTAAATTTAAAAGTGGAAAATGTCTGCCTTGAGTGAGACTTGAACTCACGGCCTCTGGAGTTCAAGTCTCACCCAAGGCAGACATTTTCCACTTTTAAATTTATTCTAAGCCTAGTGGCATCGATTGCAGACGTTTCTGCTAATCAGAAGTTAAAAGTATTAACTACTTTGCAAATATTGAGTTTTCGTACTTTAGAAAAAAACATACTCCAGAAAAAAAACTGTTTTTTTTCACGGTTTTTTTTCATGTTTTTTTTTTCAAGCTAGAAAAAAACCGTTTTTTTACAACCCTAATCATAGTATGTATTATGAAAATTGGCAGCTGTATGTATGTCCGATCACAATACAATAATACGGTACTGTCGAGCTGATCTGATAATAAAGCTGGAAGATATGAACTGGAACTTCATTAGGGAACATCCTATCATAGCTGTTTTTGGGTTCCTTAGGAAAGTTTCGTAATTAACTTTGGCGCCGAATAGGTTTCAAGCAAAGGGTGTTTTTCCAGTGTTTTTTAAACTATTAATTTATTTAAAGTGTATTTTGAGAGGTAAGTTAACCAACGACGTAGTATACCTATGGGGTGCCGGCCTGGCCGAAGAGACAATCGTTAACCACGTGGCCATTGAAACGCAACCGACTCAGTTGCGCCAATAGAGAGAGCTACAATACTAGAACGACACGCTACAGAGCGCAACCGATTATGACGTTGGCTAGGTACAAGTGGCGGTACGTAAGTTTAGCGCTAAGTGAAATGTGGAGGGGATAGCTGCGCATGGCGACGCATACCCTTCGCACCGCTATATACCTGTTTTTGACTTCCGCGTAATAATGGTCTGCGCTAAAGTTATTTGCCGCAAACTACCCTGTTACATATATGGTAAGATTCTCATTGTCACATAACTTATGCGTAACACTAAAAAGAATATGAACTTGTTTCGGGAGGAAAATTAACCAATGTTATAAATGTGGTTCTATGATATCAAGCCAAACATGAAAATATCTATTTTTCAAATGAGATTCGTCATGACCACTTTCACATTTTAATTTAAGTAAATCTCATCTGCTCCAGGGTACAACACAGATCCTAGTAAAACGCCAGAGGTTGTTAAGCGGCATATACCCTATTACGAAGGAGCTGGTACCTGTAGGAGGAGTAGGGGTTCGAAACAGCGAGGGCAAGATGTCCACGCTCACCGCCTTTATACGCAAGCCACAGGAGAGCTATACCAGGTAACTATAGTATAACTGAGGAGATAGGTTGTTGATAGGATCGAGGACAACAATAACGAGGACAAAAAAAAATTGTAAAAACAAGTCAATAATTATAGTTGAACTTAATTGGTGTAGTTATGTTATATATTTTTAGACTTAGTGATTTAGATTTAGTTCTTGTGTAATTCTAGGTTAGATAATAAATAGTTGGAGCTCGCTGCATTATATGAGAGAATGTTATGTACTCCGTAATTGTCATGTATATCAGTACTTATTGCCTGTTTGAATGTTTGTTATGTAATTTACAATATATATAATGTGGATGTACTTTTATAATAAAAAATATGTCAACGGTGGCCGCGTACGTACAGTCACCGGCAATAACATCATACAAAAAGAAGGCTGTATAACTATCTGATACATTACAAACTAGGGAACACATCAGCTTACGCTAAGCCGCGTAAGCTGAAGACCCGGGTTCGATTCCCGGCTCGGCCACCAGTGGACCTTGCCGTTTTTTCTTTCGTGTATGATATCTATTTTAATTTATAATTTATATAAAGTAGTGTGACTACTTGAAAAAAGAACAAATCAAAAAATATTCAATAAAATAATTTGATTTGTTCCCTAGTTATATCGTAATCCTGCAAAGGATTCAATATAGGAGGTGCAAGCACTAATTGTTCGCCCTTAGAGTTGGTCAAAAGAGATAACATACACTAGAAATGAAATGAAATATTTATTTTCCAAGTAGGCATATTACAATGCGCTTATGAACGTCAAATAAAACTACTAGAGAAATTTCGTCGGGTACCACGGCGGGCATGTGGTCTAGGGGTAAAGACGTTAGCCGCGTAAGCTGAAGACCCAGGTTCGATTCCCGGCTCGGCTACCAGTGGGCCTTGCCGTTTTTTCTTTCGTGTATGATATCTATTTCAATTTATATCTGATACATTCTTATAGCTCTAGAAAAAACAACCTCGCGCGACAAACGCCTCCACCGAGGCATAACTACATTTGTAGCCGCTCGAGGATATAGCCTCGTGGCGTCGCTGTGTAATCTATTGATTATTTTATTCTTTCAGCACACGAGATAACAACCGATTGAAGCGGAACATGGAGCTGACGCTGCAAGATATTATCAACGCGAATGTGGACCAAGATAGGAGCCTAAATTATCCTAATACCAGTGGTAACTAATCTAGCATTTTACCTTTCTATGGCGTTATTAAAAAAAACCCTTATATGTATTAGCCTGGTCCACACAAAGCGAGGCACGTCGCGAGGCAATTTCCTCACGCGGCAAACCTGCACATAGCACATAGACGTGCCTCGGCCAAGGCAGTACGTGCGTTTTGCTAGGCCGAGCAATATGCCTCGGGCGAGGCACATCTACATTGGACGTTTGCCGCGTGTGTCACGATGTGCTCTGTGTTAATTAATGTTTTAATGTAAGTGTTCTGTTTATTATTGTTCAAATTTAAGTGCATGACAAAATATTATAAATTAGAGTACACTGTACCACTGATTTTATGTTACCATCTATGCACCCAATGTATTATGGCAAATAAATACTTTGTATCTTGTATCTACCCGGCTATTTGCGTACTTCAATGGTCGATTCGAAGTAGGCCCTGTGGCATCACTTAGAACTTTAAATCATCCAATTAGTTGTAATATAAAGTTTAATTACCTATTCAAGTACTTACTTACTTTGTTGGTGCGACGACCCAAAGTGAGTCTTGGCCTCCAACACAAAAGCACGCCACTTTCCGCGGTCCAGAGCGACCTCTCGCCAGCCCTCGTTGACGCCGAGTTCTTGGAGATCTGCCTCCACTCTATCTCCACATATTTAAGTACTGAGGGCTAATTAAAAACAATATAAAACATTCCACAATATCAAATAAATCCGAAAACTGGCAAAAATGCTGTCGTTGCACTTGAAAATATACAGAGCAAAAGTTACGTACATTACTTACACTCATTTGACTCGTTCGACACTTCTGTTTCAGGACTATACTTACTATTTCTTACGTACAGTTAGCTGCGAAATTTCATGAAGAAATTATATACATACTTTGCAGCTCACTGTACGTGCTATTTTTTTTTTATTTGCAGCCGTCGAAGACATACCAGACTTCACAGAAGTGACCCCAGAGACAACCAGCTCTGTGTACTATCACAAAAAAATCCGCGCCGAGCAAGTTAGAGAGCGGCGGAGCACTCTAAACACCAGGTATGTTCACTAGTACATATATAGACATACACACACATACATAAACTCACGCCTGTATTCCCAAAACAGGTAGCCACAAGGCAGACCTCTTGAAGTGCTCAAGTTTCAGTACCACTCCTAGCAAGCTGTTGAAAACGAAAACAAAAGCGCGATATCACAGTAACATCTTCCACAACACAATTGAACCCGTATCCTACAATCGACTTTTAGAACACCCACGGGAGGAAAGGGGGCAGTGAACTGGTGAAATTCTGAACCCACCATTAAACGGGAAACACGCTATGTTTAAGTAGATTGAATGATCGTTAGCGGTTTTTGTTCATCATTTTTAACTGCCTCCTTTGCAGATGCGAGCTGCCTCGAATCAACGAGGCATTTCATCAATTCCGGGGCAACCATATCCGACATGACGTTACGCAGCCGCTGTATGTACAAGTCAGCGAGGAGTCCGAGCGAAGTGAGTGCTTCTCATTAGACACAGAGCAGAGCGTGTAATCTGCCTCGGCAGAGGCACGATGTATAGAATGTTTTGCCGGTCGAGGAAATTGCTGCCTATTAAGTTTATATTAGCTTCCGCTAGCATTTGGCTAGTTCAGATGCCAGAAATAAGGGAATTCATTTATGTGTTTTCTAGGTAGATGATCAATTAATAGTCATTTTACTGTTATTAAGAGCGTTATAACATTTCGGCGTCGGGCGAAATTAGGTATTTTACCCGCCGCGCGAGCCCAATATGCCGACCCTTTCTAGCACGTCTTATCACTCGCTCGCACTACAATAATGGGCAAAACAATCTTGATCCTTCCTATGGAATTTTGATAACAACCACAATCTACTATCTCGATATAAACTTTTGATTTCTAATAAACATTATTTTGTACGAAAATACTAGAATATAGCGCAAAATAATATTAATTATGTTAAAATTTATTTAAAAATTTAAAGTCATAATTATAAACTATGATTATATTTAAGTAGATCCCATCCCAAATATTTGCTTTTGTTATATGATAAGTATTAGAGTATAGTACATTACGATACAAGTGCGTAAAAAGGAAGTTCGAAACGAGTGGCGATAAATTAAAACACGACCGAAGGGAGTGTTTTAAATCGACACGAGTTACGAATTTCCTTTTTGCACGTGCATCGTACGACGTTTTTCAGTACAGATGAGCCTCCGAAGTTTCGACCTGTTATATAATGAACCACTTCTCGTACTAGTGCGTAAAAAAAATACCATCTGTACTGAAAAAGTATATATTAATATGATGATAAAATATGTCAAATACAATTCTAATTACTTCAAGGTGGTACTCAGGGTCTGATGATGGAGCCAGATGGTGGTCACCAGGTACTAATGAACCATGTGACTAAACGACTTCGTGTTTATGCTCGTTGGGTTCGTCTCAACAAGACCTTTGATAAAAGGTGGTACTTAGGGTCTGATGATGGAGCCAGATGGTGGTCACCAATACCAATGAACCATATGACTAACCACTTCGTGTTTTTTATGTTATTCACATATGCGAGTTGATTTTTTGGTGACCACCATCTGGCTCCATTATCAGACCCTGAGTACCACCTCTTGTCAAAGATCTTATTGAGACGATCCCATTGAGCCTATACATGAAGTGGTTTAGTCATATGGTTCATTGGTACTGGTGATCACCATCTGGCTCCATCATCAGACCCCGAGTACCACCTCCTGTCAAAGGTATTGTTGAGACGAACCCAATGACCCCAAACACGAAGTGGTATAGTCATATGGTTCATTGGTACTGGTGACCACCATCTGGCTCCATCGTCAGACCCTGAGTACCACCTCTTGTCAAAGGTCTTGTTGAGACGAACCCAACGAGCCTAAACACGAGGTGGTTTACTTACATGGTTCACTGGTACTGGTGACCACCATCTGTCTCCATCATCAGACCCTGAGTACCACCTCTTGTCAAAGATCTTATTGAGACGATTCCAATGAGCCTAAACACGAATTGGTTTAGTTCCATGGTTCTTCGGTACTGGTGACCACCATCTGGCTCCATTATCAGACCCTGAGTACCACCTCTTGTCAAAGATCTTATTGAGACGATCCCATTGAGCCTATACACGAAGTGGTTTAGTCATATGGTTCATTGATACTGGTGACCACCATCTGGCTCCATCATCAGACCCTGAGTACCACCTCCTGTCAAAGGTATTGTTGAGACGAACCCAATGACCCCAAACACGAAGTGGTATAGTCATATGGTTCATTGGTACTGGTGACCACCATCTGGCTCCATCATCAGACCCTGAGTACCACCTCTTGTCAAAGGTCTTGTTGAGACGAACCCAACGAGCCTAAACACGAGGGTGTTTACTTACATGGTTCACTGGTACTGGTGACCACCTTCTGGCTCCATCATCAGATCCCGAGTACCATCTTGATGTGTCTTATCATCTTGACCGTATTGTAATTTTCACATATTTATCATCATAACGTTGTAATATACTTTATATACTTTAACATTCAAACATAACAAAATATTACAAAAGCAAATATTTACGGATCTAGGATCAAATTCGTTGGTCGCTGTTTACACACACACAATGCGAGGATAGCCCGTGTATAAACAAGGTGTCCGACTCACACAACGATAAATATTCTCGACGTTCGCGATGAAAACTCGGAGAGCGAAGCGACATACGTCTGACCTCCACGAGCTCCGACGCGGCACTGAAATCGCAGGCGTCCGTCGCCGGTAAAATAGCGACAGGAAGGCTAGTTTTCAAAAAATTGGCAAAAAATCATTATAAAATATTATAACGACAACTGGATAACAGAAATTTAAGCAGATTGTGCTGATTATTTATATACTAAAATAACTTCGATAACATGTAGATTTTCGGAGAAATTATCACTTGTTTCGATGTATTTTCAAGACAAAATTGAGTTCGTTTTACTCTCAATTTCTCAATTTCAAAGGATTAAATGATAAATATTGTTTAATGGGCCTAAAGTACAAGATATTAGGAACTTAAATTTACCGCATTTATGAGAGTGAGCTTATCAAATTGTACATAATAAGAGCTCCGAAATCAGTGCTTCACGCGGTTTTTCCTAAACGAGCATCAGAAAAAAAATCATTACCAATTGAATAAGCTTTTTCTTTCATATGTTTTTTGTTTAACCTACGGTTAATAACATGTTCTAACTGAAACAAGTACTTTTACTGTCTTTTAGTATGGGTAAAGTGTACAATTTTATCGTTGAATATTGCGAATTTTACAATATATCGCCAATTTTTGTCATAGCGCTCTTAATCCTAACTAACTATTCCAGCTGGCTTCGGACATCCATACTTTAATATTATAAATGGGAAAGTGTGTGCCCATCTTTTACGGCAAAACGGAGCGAATAATTGACGTGATTTTTAAGCTGGAGATAGTTGAAGGGATGGAGAGTGACATAGGCTACTTTTTGTCTCTTTCTAACCCCCCTCCCCCCCCCACTTCCTAAAACGGGGGATAGACATTTGTATGAAATGTGTATGAGCGAAGCCGCTAGCAAAAGAATAATTATAATCCTTTAACGCGACAATGATGCACAAAAAACGACCTACTTATTTCTATAACAATGTTTTCTCTCCCCAGTACTAAACTACCCACATTTCGCCAAACGCAACACCAGCCTCCTGGAAACCATGTACAACTTCAAGAGCAACTTCTTGACCAACCAGCCTCTCCTGCAGCTGGCCACCACTACCAACACCAAGTGCGTGTACTCAACACCCACTGTGGCCACCGCGTAAGTATAGCCAACATGCTCCTTTAACCCTTAAATGCATGATGTATATATGCATCATATATTTGATGGCCCGTGGCTCGATATGTAGCTATCCAAAATCACATTTATTGCTTAATTATTATTCATTATTTATTATTATTTAATATACAATTAAATAATTTAATGCTTTACTGTTTATTATTTAAAGATTAAAATGAAATGGCGGAAAAGTGTGAAAAAACAGGACGATGGCGATTTGTAGTATGTGATTTAGACTGTTTTTTCGGAGTTTCAGACGATTTTATTCAATAAATAAAAAGTTACTAGTATGTACAATCTTAAACAAATAAAATATAAAAATTAAAACTAAAGTTTTTGAGGTAGTTATAGTTTATGTTTAAACATTTTATCATAATGGTTTCACAAATAGTGTACCTTTTTAATAGTAGTATTTTTTTTTAATAAAACTTACCAATTACGTAATATTTATATAAGTAAGATTTGACCTATTTAACTTCTAACACTGATATAGTATAAAAATCGATCCAAATTTTTTTTTTAAATTATTTTTCCCAGAGTCAGAAAACATTGTCTATCACGTATATTAATATCTCGTTAAAATAAAAATTCATGCATTTAAGGGTTAAATTACGATACAACTGCGGAAAAGAATGTTCGAAACGAGTGGCGATAAATTAAATCGACACGAGTTACGGATTTCCTTTTTGGGATCATCCACATATTACGTCACACCAAATTTCAGGTTTTTGGACCCCTCCTATGTCACGCTTTTTTGTATCCCTTTAACTGGGATTGTCACATTTAGTATGACCCCCCCCCCCCTCCCCCTTACACTGTGACGTAATATATGGATGACGCCTTTGCGCGTGTATCGTACGACGTTTTTCAATACAGATTGGCTCTGTGAAATTTAGATCTGACAAGAAATGAATCACTTTGCTCACTAGTGCGGGCAAAAAGCACCATCTGTACTGAACATACTATTATTAGATGCCATTCATTATGTTATGTCACACTACATTTCGAGTTTTTAAACGTGTTCCATGTCACATAATTATTTTCATACAGTTTGCTCGTTAACGCCCTTCCCTCCACTGTTGCTGTGATGATAACAGGATGACTCCTTAAAAAAGGCAAGACTCTAGCTAGCCTCGCAAAATTTTCACAAACTTGACTACTACCTTGAAAGATATACTTGATGTAGCACTTGGCATGTATACTTAGCGTGGTCCGTAATTGTCATGTACTTATATTTGTTTTATGGGTTCCTGATTTTTAAGCACATTTGCATATTCTATACAGAGTGGGGCCTGTAACAAAGGCGAAGAATTGAACTGTAGGCTATTCTCCTTATACTGATCAACATTTGTTCAGTGACTTTTAAAAATTATGAAGTCTTTAAATTTTTAATTTTTCATACAAAATAAATATTAGCTTCAATGTACGCCATTATTGTTGTCATTGACGTTGTCTGTCACACTTTAGACTTAACAGAATTCGCAATACATTACCTCTTAGAAAAAACTTTCAAGGGTGATAAAAATCAAAATACAAGTTATTTTTAAAAGTCGCCGAACAAATGTTGATCAGTATAAGGAGAATAGCCTAGAGTTCAATTCTTCGCCTTTGTTACAGGCCCCACTCTGTATTTTCTGAGACTGTCAGTTAGCTTAACCAGGGAGAAGTAAATTAATAGAGCCCACTCAGGTAAAACGGGCCGGTTAGTGCAAACATACATCGCAAAATTCGCAAATGCACGCTGGATGGAATGCCGACCGCCCGCCACGGAATGCACGACCAAGACAGATTTAGACCACCTATATCACTTGCTATGACACTTACAATTTTTGGGGGCCTCTCTTCTCCATTAACAAAATAATAAAAAAACCCCGACCGCGACATATTTCATGAAACATGGCTAAGAACACTCCCGATTAACTCAGCTTTCAGACAAAAAAAACTAAATCGGTTCATCCGTTCGGGAGCTACGATGCCACAGACAGACAGACAGACACGTCAAACTTATAACACCCCGTCGTTTTTGCGTCGGGGGTTAAAAACCAGTTCATGAGCCTCTAGGCCTTAAACTGGTGGGTTTAGGCGGAAATCCAGCGTGCGAAGCATGTCTGCATAGACTGAAGTGCTTTTGCCTCGCGAGGCAACTTGCTCTCTTTAATCTGAACAACATGAAAACTATGCGCATACTTTACTAAATTGATTTACAATGACTTGTCCGTATATTAAATTTAGTTCCGTTCTTATGTTGCTGCCTACTTCATTTTATGTGTTACCACTGATTTGCACCAATCACTTTCAATGTTTTTTCTTATTAATTTTAACTGCACTTTTAACAGTCACATGATGCTGAGTTTTTAACATTTTGAACACCTTCGAGAATTTTAATACCTAGACTTCGACCAGTAATCGTGGTTTTAAACTATAATATTACCTTGTATGGCGTTCAAAATGTTACACTTCACCCTATTCCCTGTGTGCTATGGGTTGTGTTCGCTTGTCTGCTTGCACGTCGGCTTGCAGGGCTCCGCAAAGGTCTTCGACGACATACACGGAGCCGTACATGGCATGTGAGTAACGCTTCTCTTGCAAACCACCTACCGCATGCGACGTTCTTGCCAATGTCACTTTTTCTTATTCGCAATTCTGGACAATCTGAATTCTACGCAATTAGTATTTCACCTCAATCGCTATTGTGGACAGTAATTACTTGTGAACAGTGTCAATTCTTCCTGTTCGCAATTCTGCACATTCTGAATTGCACACAATAGGTATTTCGCCTCATTCGCTTCTGTGCACAGCCATTATTTCTGTACAGAAGCGATTCTTCCTGTTCGCAATTCTGCACAATCTAAGTTCCACACAATAGGTATTCTATCCTCATTCGCGTCTGTGCACAGCCATTATTTGTGTACAGAATAGTTTCTTCCTATTCGCAATTCTACGTAATCCGAATTCGACGCAATAGGTATTTCACCTCATTCGTTATTATGCACAGTCATTATTTGTATACAGTATAGTATCTTCCTCTTCGCGATTCTACGCAATTCGAATTCCACACAATAGGTATTTCGCCTCATGCGCTATTGTGCACTGTCATTATTTGTGTACAGTATAGTTTCTTCCTATTCGCAATTCTACGCAATCTGAATTCGACCCATTAGTATTTCACCTCATTCGATTTTATGCACAGTCATTACTTGTGTAAATTAGCGATTCTTCCTCTTCACAATTCTACACAATTTTAGCTTCCTCAATCCCCACAAACACGCACAAATAGAAACGCAGAAATCTCCTAACATGAGCGGAGTCTTGTTCTGATCTATTATCAGCAGTTCTACTTCATCAAAATATGTCACAGTGTGAACTATCATACCATGAAAAATACGAACGTTTTCTGAAAAATACGAAGGAAAAGCTTTTCGCACTACAAATTATTTAGTAAACATTGGCCTATAGTTCGATTTTAAAATTTTGTTTACAAGATATATACAGTGCGTATGACGATAGTTAATATTAATAATGCTATATGGAGCTTTGCCTATGCTAGGACGACGTGGAAAGCACTTTCTGCGTTTCTATTTGTGCGTGTTTGAGGGGATTGAGGATGCTGAGATTGTGTAGAATTGCGAACAGGAAGAATCGCTAATTTACACAAGTAATGACTGTGCATAAAATCGAATGAGGTGAAATACTAATGGGTCGAATTCAGATTGCGTAGAATTGAGAATAGGAAGAAACTATACTGTACACAAATAATGACAGTGCACAATAGCGCATGAGGCGAAATACCTATTGTGTGGAATTCGAATTGCGTAGAATCGCGAAGAGGAAGAAACTATACTGTATACAAATAATGACTGTGCACAATAACGAATGAGGTGAAATACCTATTGCGTCGAATTCGGATTGCGTAGAATTGCGAATAGGAAGAAACTATTCTGTACACAAATAATGGCTGTGCACAGACGCGAATGAGGCGAAATACCTATTGTGTGGAACTTAGATTGTGCAGAATTGCGAACAGGAAGAATCGCTACTGTACACAAATAATGGTTGTGCACAGAAGCAAATGAGGCGAAATACCTATTGTGTGCAATTCAGAATGTGCAGAATTGCGAACAGGAAGAATCGCCACTGTTCACAAGTAATTACTGTCCACAATAGCGAATGAGGTGAAATACTAATTGCGTAGAATTCAGATTGTCCAGAATTGCGAATAGGAAAAAGTGACATTGGCAAGAACGTCGCATAATCCTCCCATATAGTAACTGTAACTGTAACCGAACAGATACAGTAACGAGGTGACCCTCGCTCCGGGAGGCCAACTACTGCGACCATTCCAAATAATGTGGCAACTGTATGGTAATCCAAGACCGACGGTTAAAAGTGAGAGAAATAGCCGACATCGTAGGCATCTCCTATGAAAAAACTCAAAACATTATAGTTAACGAATTAGGGTTTTCCAAGGTGTCGGCGAGATGGGTTCCAAAGCTCCTTTCAGTGGAACAAAAAATCACTCGTCTAACAATTTCACGCGACTGTCTAGACCTGTATGAAGCTGACCCTCAAGACTTTTTGGACAAATATGAGATGAGACATGGGTCTACCACTATACGCCCGAGACTAAACAGCAATCAAAACAGTGGGTTCGTGCTGGATCTCAGTCACCCAAAAAGACAAAGGCCATTTTGTCGGCAAATAAAGTTATGGCATCAGTGTTCTGGGACGCAAAGGGTGTAATAATGGTTGACTATCTCCAAAAAGGTACGACTATAAACTCGGACTATTATTGCGAACTTTTACGTCGATTACGTCGACTTTTACGTCGACTTTGAAAGTAAAAAGACCTGGAGTGCTGACAAAGAAAGTTCTTTTCCACCAGGACAATGCACGCGTGCATACGTCACTAAAGTCAATGGCAGAAATTCATAATTGCGGGTTTGAATTATTGCCGCATCTGCCTTATTCACCCGATTTGGCACCATCGGACTTCCATTTATTTCCAAACTTAAAAAAAACACATGGGTGGTAAGAAATTTTTGACCAACGACGAGGTCCAAGCTGAAGTGGATACCTATTTTAAAGGCCTGGAGGATTTTTTTTTTAAAGTGGTATAATGGCTTTGGAATCCAGATGGAATAAGTGCAAAGACCTTAACGGGGACTACGTAGAGAAATAAAAATATTATAAAAAAACTTTGGTTTTGATTTCATACTTAAGCCGCGAACTTTTCAATCAGCCCTCGTATTAGAACAGTTTACAACTTACAAGCAGAAGGAATTGAAAACAGAATACTGATTCATACTATTGCAATATTAGCTAAAAATTGGTGACCATTAGACTTTTCGTTCGTCGCGACATCTATTGACAAGTAGCAGTACTGATAATTTACGCTAGTTGACGCGTGATTGTCGCTAGATGTCACGTAACTATGCCTATACAAATAATCCGCATTTACTAATGTACTACAACTCTTCCCTTACTTATTCCTCTATGGCATGGTACAGTTGGGGCTCGCGACGTCGCTGACATTTTTAGCTTACAAGTATGTTTATGTTAATTATGTTATATTTAAAAAAATGTTTTGTCGCACAGACCCGAACAGATCGAGTTCATCCATTGGGACAGTACAATCTCAGGACCTAGGCGCCAATGTCACCATTTCAGACATGGTCGAAGACGCCTTAGAGCTCATCAGCCAAGACGGAGTGAGTACTATGACTAAGTAATTAAGTTTTGTAAAATCCAGATTACTGTTTTTTGTACGTGTTTCTGACTAGAACTTTAGGGGATAGCCCCTAAGCCCCTAAAGTGATAGCACTTCGTCTAGCATCAAAATATTTGGTCAAAAACGGATGCCTTTAATTTTTTGGGTCCACTCACTTGGTTTGAGTTCCACGTACGATCCATATCATTGTAGATTTTCCCTAAAATTTCTCAGTAGATGCTAATTTGGTTTCCTAGTGCTGTTTTCAATTACTAATCCTCTTATTCATAAACTAAAGTTGATAGGCCAATAATAATAATCGTTTGTCCTTTTCCATCATACATTAAGTACCTATAAGTTGGAAAGGTGTAACAGCTATATAATTATAACATCGGAGGGTTTATGCACAAGTTTAGACAAATGAGCCTGTTGACATTAATGATAATTTGATAATTTTATAATTATTTTGAACAGGACTACATGGAGCGAATGGGGATGGACATCAGAATGCAGTGCGTTCTGTGCAACTGGGCTGGACCCAAAATCATACTCGAATACCACATTAGAAAGGTAAATATAGTATACTAGCTTTTACCCGCGGCTTCGCCCGCGTAATAAAAGTATTCATTAAGATTTTCATTTGGATCCGTAGGGACCGTAGGTTTCTCTGTAGGTATATTTATCTGCGATTATTTCGATTGCACATAATACTTTTGCTTGCAATGATTGTAGAAATATTACACATCGACCACAGCGTAGGTAATTCTATATACGCTGGGGAAACCTTTATAAATATCCCACATAGCCCGTATTTCGACACTATGATCGGTGGGTAAAAAGTACTTTTTTCTATTATCCCTTACAATTTTTTACATTTTGCTTATACTTATCGCAAACGTAATCTTCAAGCAAGCAAACAACGATCGTCTTAGAGCACATTGATTGTAAGAGACCGCCGACCGATTATCCGTATCTCGCTAACGATACCCATATTATCCGTATCCGTATCGCTATCGCTATCGCTATCCCTATCCCTATCGCTATCCCTATCGCTATCCCTATCGCTATCCCTATCGCTATCCCTATCGCTATCCCTATCGCTATCCCTATCGCTATCCCTATCGCTTTCCCTATCGCTATCCCTATCGCTATCCCTATCCCTATCCCTATCCCTTATCAAGATGTTTAATGATATAACACTTTAAGTTCTCGCGCTTTGTACACATATTTAAAGTCACATACAGGTCGAACGCGATTAATTAACATTATTTTTACCTTTTTCCCAACGTTTCGGCCAGGTTGCACTGGCCGTGGTCGCGGAAGACTGACGTCCCAGCAAAATGTCACCGGAGATGTAAACAACACAAAACTACCCGATATTAATTTATATAAATGTTCGGGGTAGACAAATAAATATAATCTACCCGCTTTTAGTTAATGTTTATTTCCCACCATGTTTATTTTAAAGGTAAAAATAATGTTAATTAATCGCGTTCGACCTGTATGTGACTTTAAATATATGTTTAATGATTTCTTATCAAGTGCTAAAATATAAAGTTTCATGGTTTTATCATTTAAAATTAAGAAATCCCATACAAACTTTCAACCTCTTTTTCAACCCCTTCATCCCTTTTTTTCGAAATAAAAAGTAGCCTATGTTCTGTCTCAGGGTCTAAAGATTGTCTGTTCCAAATTTCATCAAAATCGGTTGCGTGGTTTAAGCGGGAAAGCGTAACAGACAGACAGACAGACAGACAGACAGACAGACAGACAGAGTTACTTTCGCATTTATAATATTAGTATGGATTATATAATGGTAACTTTATGAAGGCTATAAAAGTTGAGTACCGCACCGCGGTTAGGCCACGAGGCCTGCCTAGTGGCCTATGTTACAATTGTATACTATGCTTTTTCTACCACAGCCAAATACATACCTATCCGAGAACAATAAAATGGGTTAATTTCCATGTACGCTTTCTTCGAATTTTCAGGTAAAAAATTGTCAGTCACTTTAAGCGCCTTGATTTCCTCGGGAATACATTGTTCACCAGAATCACTAACAGTAATTAATTACTTAAGATTTTGAACAATAGTCAATAACGTCGACCGATAATAAACTACAAAACACTGAAATAGTTTCGACAAAGTTTACAAATTTCCAACAAAACACGCGCCGAATAAGCCATAGACAAGATAAATAGAAAATAAGGCCGGCAACAGACACAGACAGTCTTAAATTTCATAATCTTAAAAAATAATCTTATGAAATCAGATCGAGTGCACGGATTCCCATACAATTTCGGAACTGTCCACACACAGTCTTATTTTTTAAGATTATGATTTTTTTCAGATTGATCTGACAGATTGCGAATAATTTGAATTTTAAGAATGTGTGTGGCAAGACTGGCAAGGCAGTCAATCTTATTTTATAAGATTATGATTTTTTAAGATTATGAAAATTAAGACTGTCTGTTGCCGGCCTAAGCCGGTTTTCAATTACGAAAAATGTGGTTGCGTTCAAGAATTTCAATGTTGAATGAAAAATTATATGACAGAAATTATGTTTACCTTTGTTTTGTAATATCTAATATATAAAACGCATTTCAGTATATTTTATATGTTGATTTGAATTATGAACAAAGATATTAATTATTTTTAAAAAGTTACTTATGAAGGTACAGATATAATCACTTATTTATGCCGGTGACTGTACTACTACTGCTGGATTTTAATAAAATTCTGTATCTTTTTAGGAGCACTCCAACGACATAGACAAGCAAGAGAAGCGCGAATGGAACATAAGCTACTCGCTAGGCAGCGTGCATCAGCAGTTGTGGCAGTCTCGGGTTATCGAGCACGAATCCGCCCTTTACGTACTCAGCGTCAAGTGTCAACCACCAGGCTGTTTCATGGCCACGCTAGCAGTAAGTAGCACTGTCTCTCACTCGCGTGTAGTGCTGTCTCTGTCACACCTGCAGTTGTGGCAGTCTCTGGTCATCGAGCACGAATCCGCTCTATACGTACTCAGCGTCAAGTGTCAACCACCAGGCCGTTTCATGGCCACGCTAGCAGTAAGTAGCACTGTCTCTCACTCGCGTGTAGTGCTGTCTCTGTCACACCTGCAGTTATGGCAGTCTCGGGTCATCGAGTACGAATCCGCTCTATACGTGCTCAGCGTCAAGTGTCAACCACCAGGCTGTTTCATGGCCACGCTAGCAGTAAGTAGCACTGTCTCGCACTCGCGTGTAGTGCTGTTTCTGTCACACCTGCAGTTGTGGCAGTCTCGGGTCATCGAGTACGAATCCGCCCTTTACGTACTCAGCGTCAAGTGTCAACCACCAGGCTGTTTCATGGTCACACTAGCAGTAAGTAGCATTGTCTCTCACTCGCGTGTAGTGCTGTCTCTGTCACACCTGCAGTTATGGCAGTCTCGGGTC
Organism: Leguminivora glycinivorella; assembly: GCF_023078275.1. NCBI lineage: Eukaryota > Metazoa > Arthropoda > Insecta > Lepidoptera > Tortricidae > Leguminivora > Leguminivora glycinivorella. The sequence continues at coordinate 27,788,099 of NC_062972.1, forward strand.
ATCGAGTACAAATCCGCTCTATACGTGCTCAGCGTCAAGTGTCAACCAGGTTGTTTCATGGCCACGCTAGCAGTAAGTAGCACTGTCTCTCAATCGCGTGTAGTGCTGTCTCTGTCACACCTGCAGTTATGGCAGTCTCGGGTCATCGAGCACGAATCCGCTCTATACGTGCTCAGCGTCAAGTGTCAGCCGGCAGGCTGTTTCGGTCTCTGTCACATCAGCAGTTATGGTCACCCAGCATCAAGTGTTCTGTATGTCAGTCCTTATTCAAGTCTAACAGCAACTCAACTTAGACGGACTGTTCCTATTAATAGGTAGCTGCAGTCACCAGCAATAACATGTTACTCTTCAAAGGCCACAAAAATATGTGACACGCTCCCTAACCCTTCGTCTGTGTTTGATAAGGATCCTAACATGGCGTTGGACGTTAAAAATTATGTCAAAGTTAATTATTTTATGACATTTTTTGACATCTTTTGACAGAAACAGACGACGGGTTAAGGCTCTACACATAAGATCGTGTCAGATATTTTTGGGGCCTTCAACGAGTAACATGTTATTCTGATGACAGTATACTGGTGTCGGCATACCTACGTATGTGATGCCCAGAATTACCATGTCAGCCTTGCGGTAAAATTGCGCAATTTGCATTCATGTAGGTAGGAAAAAAGCATGTTCATAATATCTTCAATTTATTTTTACCATTTTTTCAGACGCTCACAACAGACCCGGAGCTAACAACGGGCAGCATAACCGTCTTCAACCGAGTCACCGGCGAGCCCCACACCTGGATCGGAGAAATACAAGAGCTACCCCCCAGCCTGCCCTACGACGCACAACCCGGCCTTCAACTCGACCTGGCAAGTTTAGACCTCCTACCTAACAGTGCCAACTTGAAGTTGATGAATGGAGAACTGGTGTTGCAATCGCCGACAAAAGTGGTCTTTGGACAGCTAGAGTTGAACGATATACATATTATATTGTTTGTTAAGATATCTTAACAAATCTTTGCACTTTCAGAGATTATTTTTCGATCACCCTTGAGGCTTAGTTTTGTTTTTATGTAACCATTTTTTTTTGCATTGTTTCTTTTTGTCAGCTTAACTGCTTACAACTGGACTTGGCAAGTTTAGACCTCATACCTAACAGTGCCAACTTGAAGTTGATGTTTGGAGAACTGGTATTGCAATCGCCGACAAAAGTGGTATTTGGACAGCTACAGTTGAACGATATTCATATTATATTGTTTGTTAAGATGTATTAACAAATTGTTACACTTTCAGAGATTATTTTTCGGTTATCAACCTTGTAAATTGTTGGTATAATTTTGTTGTTTTAACACTTGAAGCAAAATGTGTCTTAATTTGTTTAGCTTTTGTTCAAAATTGTTCGTTTTGTTGGTCACCCAGACTAATTTACAGCTAGAATTGGCCAGTGTATAACTGATACCCAACAGTTGAAGTTATAAAATAAGAACATATACTAAGTTAAGTGGTTTTCTTATACCTCCTTTTTCTAGCATAAGTAAAATGGTACACTATTTTACATACCTTTATTTGTTAAAAAAAACTTATCATTTTTTATACCATTGTTTAGGAAAGTAAAAAATATTTAAATGATCATATTTGCTAAGTATATAAGTATTACATATTTGCTTTGATTTATTTTCCAAAAACGATTTTCTAAATTAAGACACCTTTAGACTGTTTGCCATTTTTCTAATACTAAAATACAAGGTATGGAATTCGTTATTATTTAGAGCAACGGATATGTATAGATGTAGTGCGAAAAGGGTTTCCTTCGGAAACGTTCGTATTTGTCATGCTAGTTCAGTCAATGTCAGTACATCTTGTACTGAGACTGACTGAAATAGCATGACACGTTCGTACGTTTCCGTAACTATACGAAGGCAACTCACAACATCTGTACCGCGGTAACGTTTAATTTTAAATCTTTTAGTCATTTATTCAATACCTATTATATTTTGAAGGAAAAGGAGGCTCCAGTTTTTAAAAGATTTTCTTTTATTTTCATGGTGTTTGGTGATATAATCGAATATTGAATGTAACATACAAGTCATAGCTACGTTTAGATAACATTATGATGACGCTATGAGTATATTGATTGTGTTGTGTACATACACTGGTTTTGAGATTCTCTTTGAAAATCGTATTTTCTTATAACTTCCGGTTCTAGTATTTAAGTAAATCATGCCATTTTTGTGATACTATAATATTAAGATAGTTTTCCATAAAACTTAAAGTTGATTATTAAGGTAAAGCAGATTATAAATCGTGTTGATTTTTATAGGTCTATATTGTTTGATTTGGAGATTTTTTCAGTTACTTTTATAAGCACTTTGTTGATTAGTTTTATAACTGTGTTTTTATTTGAGTCTACCATAGAATGGTAACGAATGTGTTCATGAGGCCAAAACTTGGTTTTGATTGCCATGAAAATCAGTATTAGCAAGGTATTAGATTAGGTAATAACATACGCATGATATCTACTAATTATAAATCAGTAGGTACCATACTTCCTTAAGTACCTACCTACACACTAAGTGCCAGTCTAAATTATTTAAAGAAAAAATACCCAAGCTTAGGTATTTACATTAACAAGTCTGTTTTGACTGAAACACGTATGGCAATCACATAATAAGGAAAGCCGCTACGAATATACCCACAATGCGTAGTAATTTAAGTATGAATATATTTTGTAAATTATTTTGCCCTGTACAGTTGCAACTATGACTAAGTTGTTATTTGAAGAGCTTGACCACAAATCATTTTATTTTCGCACGATTCTTTTCATAATTGTACCATACTGGCTGCCTTATACCTGTTATGATGATAACTGCATAGTTGGGCATATACACGGGTCTTCCCTCCTAAAAATGGTTTCCATAAATAAATTAGGAAAATGTGAAGTCTAATTTCATCCCACGAGCCTACGCCTCTGGGCCCCTTATCGTAGTCTGGACCTTTGTAAACATGTTGATTGTCCAATGTTAAAATCCATGATAGACTTACATTAAGTGTTAATTTTAGGTAGATTTTACCTACCGACATCTTGATCAGTTTGTGATCGGACTGTACTAAACAGTATTTTAAAGTTAAGACAATCTGCCATAACTTAGCTGCGTTTTATTGTAATTTTCATCTCAAAGAAAGTAGTTGTTTCTGATCTCAATTGTTATTTTAAGAAAGGTTGATTAAAGAAATTTCTTTAAATAGTGTTTGATTTTCCAAAGTAGGTAGATGTAGTGCGAAAAGGGTTTCCTTCGTATTTTTCCGGAAACGTTCGTATTTGTCATGCTAGTTCAGTCAATGTCAATGTCAGTACATCTTGTACTGAAACTGACTGAAATAGCATAGGTGGTCGTTATACAAGATAACGTTTTTGGAATAAGTAGAGCGCTATGAACTCGCATGCGATTTTATTTACATTGCGGGCTGTTGAGGTTATATACAATATAGGCTACTTGCCTCCTAGTCAAATCAGCTTCTTTTTAAGAACTGTCAAAACGAAGACAATCTTTAGACCCTGAGACAGAACATAGGCTACTTTTTATTTCGAAAAAAAAGGGATGAAGGGGTTGAAAAAGAGGTTGAAAGTTTGTATGGGATTTCTTAATTTTAAATGATAAAACCATGAAACTTTATATTTTAGCACTTGATAAGAAATCATTAAACATATATTTAAAGTCACATACAGGTCGAACGCGATTAATTAACATTATTTTTACCTTTAAAATAAACATGGTGGGAAATAAACATTAACTAAAAGCGGGTAGATTATATTTATTTGTCTACCCCGAACATTTATATAAATTAATATCGGGTAGTTTTGTGTTGTTTACATCTCCGGTGACATTTTGCTGGGACGTCAGTCTTCCGCGACCACGGCCAGTGCAACCTGGCCGAAACGTTGGGAAAAAAGGTAAAAATAATGTTAATTAATCGCGTTCGACCTGTATGTGACTTTAAATATGTGTACAAAGCGCGAGAACTTAAAGTGTTATATCATTAAACATCTTGATAAGGGATAGGGATAGCGATAGGGATAGCGATAGGGAAAGCGATAGGGATAGCGATAGGGATAGCGATAGGGATAGCGATAGCGATAGCGATACAGATACAGATACGAATACGGATACGGATAATATGGGTATCGTTAGCGGGATACGGATAATCGGTCGGCGGTCTCTTACAATCAATGTGCTCTAAGACGATCGTTGTTTGCTTGCTTGAAGATTACGTTTGCGATAAGTACCTATAAGCAAAATGTAAAAAATTGTAAGGGATAATAGAAAAAAGTACTTTTTACCCACCGATCATAGTGTCGAAATACGGGCTATGTGGGATGTTTATAAAGGTTTCCCCAGCGTATATAGAATTACCTACGCTGTGGTCGATGTGTAATATTTCTACAATCATTGCAAGCAAAAGTATTATGTGAAATCGAAATAATCGCAGATAAATATACCTACAGAGAAACCTATGATCCATTGAAATCGTATGTTTCAGGGGGGGTTGGTTTGCATCAAATGAGGTAGTTCTAATTTTTTATACATATTGTTAAGGATGAAATAGTGATGTCAAATCCGAGTTTTCCACCTCGAAAGCCCACCGGGTCATTATTAAATACTTGAAAAACCATGACTTTTTTTGGTTTTTCTCATATTTCACCATCAAAAACTTTCTTAAGGGCTAAAGTCATTATAAACAATTTTAAGAATAATAAATTACCAATAAAATAATATAAAAAGGATCATTGTGGCCCCAGTAGTTTCTGAGATACGCTTAGTTAAAGTTTTCACAATTTCATAAAAACACAGTGTATAGTCATATACTGGAGGGTGAGTTAATGTTATGTCCTTAAACTACTTAATAGGACACGGGCATGTCCTTAAACTACGACAACCAACGTTAGTAGGTCCCGCAAGGGGCCATCTGGTCTGCTACCACCCTCCTGCCGAAATCCAGGCACCAAACAGCCTTGCTGCGTTTCATCTATGTACAGTGCCAGTGCCTTTGGACGATGATTGGGTATCAGTTATGTTGCTTACAGCTAGTCATTTTGGATCCTAAAGTTTACCGGACCTAGTAGCTCACGCTGGAAGGTAGTGAGATCCGAGGCACGGTCTTTTCGGTGGCCGACCGCAGGAAGTTGAGGTCCAGTTGTACGGCAGCCACATGCAATTTTTTTTTTTATTTTTTTTTTAAACCCACCCCGTACCCTTCAACAACATGAAACGATAAAGAAAAAAGAATACGAGTAAGTGTAAACACCAACGGCACTTCCTCTCATTGAAAGTGCACCTCACCAACGTGCACTATATCGATCCGGTTCTCCACCATCCTGAAATTGAAAAGCCGCACATATTCTTTTTGATGAATACGCAAATTAAAAACCCAGCGGACGCGGCGTACATCAACTACCCAGGCTACTCACTGGAGGACAAGTTCAGAACAGATGCTGGGGTCTGTGTGTACATCCGCGACGGCATTTTCTACAACGCCTCTGTTTCTTTGAGGTGACCGGGTCCGCTTTGTGGATAATTACTTTACTTGGGCTCTGAGAAAGCGATCGTATGCCTGTGTCTACCGACGTACAGCGGAAATCAGGAAGGTGACCTTCTGCTAACAACTGATCCAAACAGGCACTCGGTTTCGGTCTCAGCTCCACTGGGATCCGGCCACTGTCTGGTGAAATCCATGTCGATCCACTCTCCATGCTCTACAAAGCTCAACTCCGATCATATACGTAGTATTGCAGCCACCTGCGGGAAGGCTCAGCTAAATACCGACTCGCCGCTTTGGATACATTGCAGAGCCAGGAGTATGATGTTTTGATGAGCTTTTCGATTTCAGAATGGTGGAGAAACAGATCGATATAGTGCACGTTGGTGAGGTGCACTTTCAATAAGAGGAAGTGCCGCTGGTGTTTACACTTACTTGTATTCTTTTTAGGGTTCCGTAGTCAACTAGGAACCCTTATAGTTTCGCCATGTCTGTCTGTCCGTCCGTCCGTCCGTCCGTCCGTCCGTCCGTCCGTCCGTCCGTCCGTCCGCGGATAATCTCAGTAACCGTTAGCACTAGAAAGCTGAAATTTGGTACCAATATGTATATCAATCACGCCGACAAAGTGCAAAAATAAAAAATGGGAAAAAATGTTTTATTAGGGTACCCCCCATACATGTAAAGTGGGGGCTGATTTTTTTTTTCATTCGAACCCCAACGTGCGATATATTGTTGGATAGGTATTTAAAAATGAATAAGGGTTTACTAAGATCGTTTTTTGATAATATTAATATTTTCGGAAATAATCGCTCCTAAAGGAAAAAAAAGTGCGTCCCCCCCCTCTAACTTTTGAACCATATGTTCAAAAAATATGAAAAAAATCACAAAAGTAGAACTTTATAAAGACTTTCTAGGAAAATTGTTTTGAACTTAATAGGTTCAGTAGTTTTTGAGAAAAATACGGAAAACTACGGAACCCTACACTGAGCGTGGCCCGACACGCTCTTGGCCGGTTTTTTCTTTTTCGTTTCATGTTGTTGAAGGCTACGGGGTGGGTCAAGGTGCTGCATGCGTTTACTGCTTTGGCCCCCAACTTCCTGCGGTCGGCCACCGACAAGACCGTGCCTCGGATCTCGCTACCTTCCAGCGTCAGCTACTGGGTCCGGTAAACTTTAGGATCCAAAATGACTAGCTGTAAGCAACATAACTGATACCCAATCATCGTCCAAAGGCACTGGCACTGTACATAGATGAAACGCAGCATGGCTGTTTGGTGCCTGGATTTCGGCGGGAGGGTGGTAGCAGACCAGTCGGCTTAGCACAACTTGCGTTCTCGTTCTCGCGCGCGAGTCCATACATCAAACGCGACTTCAAGTATGGACTCGCGGGCGAGAGCGCAAGTTGTGCTAGATCGCCAGATGGCCCCTTGAGGGACCTACTAACGTTGGTTGTCGTAGTTTAAGGACATGCCCGTGTCCTATTAAGTAGTTTAAGGACATAACATTAACTCACCTTTAACTAAGCGTATCTCAGAAACTACTGGGGCCACAATGATCCTTTTTATATTATTTTATTGGTAATTTATTATTCTTAAAATTGTTCATAATGACTTTAGCTCTTAAGAAAGTTTTTGATGGTGAAATATGAGAAAAACCAAAAAAAGTCATGGTTTTTCAAGTATTTAATAATGACCCGGTGGGCTTACGAGGTGGAAAACTCGGATTTGACATCACTATTTCATCCTTAACAATATGTATAAAAAATTAGAACTACCTCATTTGATGCAAGGCTGAATGTACGATTTCAATGGATCACTACGGTCCCTACGGATCCAAATGAAAATCTTAATGAATACTTTTATTACGCGGGCGAAGCCGCGGGTAAAAGCTAGTATGAAATAGAATTGAGTGACGTCACGGTCAACTCAGTTACTTTATATATTTTTACCTGACTTATTAAATAGAAATTGGATTTAAAAATAACTTCTGTCCATGTTTTTCGTATAATTATCTGATGCTTTATTTCGTGAATGGTATAAAATATTTTATTTTAACTACAGTCAAGTTCCCTATTTTGCACAGCCATCAAATACCGCAATGAATAAAACTCGTATGCGAGTTCTCGGACCATCTACTACCATCTCCTGGGCCCTAAGCCCTAATAGTCGTAAGTACATAACAGAAAAACTGAAGACGATCTGGAATGCAAGCAACAGGAGCAGCCAGGAGGCCAACTTTTACAAAAAGGCCCACCAATAAAATGTGTATTGTCACAAATACTGGCTGAAACCTATTATTGAATGACAAGACAGTCAAGTCATTGAAGTCGTAAGTCAGTTTGTAGTGTATACACGAGTCTGAAGACAATAGTTTATTTTATTATGATGGATAATACGGATCCTCGGCGGGCAAAGCCCCCATTGGATGGGCCTGGGCCCCGCGGCGTTCCTGACTGTTATTACGTAAGTTTTAGAATATTTTACTGTATTTAATTTATTTGATCTTGTAATTACTATAATGTTATTCACATAGGTAGCTCCAGCCTGTAAGAACTATTCCCGCTCTTGGATGACTTGACTTCTACTTATTTCCTAGTCTGCCCTCACAGAATATTTTCCTACTAGTCAAATCAGCTTATTTTTAAGAACAGTCAAAACGATTTGCTAATATGGAATTACTATGAAATACTGAGGAGTGACGTCACGGTCAATTAATTTACTTTATATCTTTCTCTTTGACTTATTAAATAGAAATGATATTTTTACATAACTACTGTCCATATTTTTCTTCTAATTATGAGGTGCTTTATTTCGTGCACTGCATAATATATTTTATTTTAACCCTTTAATGCATATTGTTGCCATTTGGCTACAATGCATAAATATTTGCATGTTTGTATTTTTATATAAACTAGCCAAAATATAAGCTGGACGTTTTTATAGTCTAGAGCCAATTTGGCCACAAGTCGTCTCCTTCACGATTTTCGTCGACATCTCTTCTAAATACCTAAAACAGGTATGGATATGTTCCTCGTTCTCTCCAGATTACGAATTGACCTGTTTTAGTTTAAGGAGGGGGGGACGGGTCGAGAAAAAGGGGGGGAAAGATGGCGACCGACCATCATAGATATTTATTCACATCTCGAGTCCTATGGCACCAATCTGTTCGTGCGAGGTGTCATTTGAAAGCTTATTAAACCTACTTTAATTGTTTTCAAATAACTATGCTCATAAAAGTAACGGTTTAGGAAATATTTGAAAATATGTGTTTTTTTATCGCGCATGAATTGCACAAGTACTAGTAAAAAATACGTCTAACTCAATAAACAATAACTTTACCGCAATTGATGTTATTATAAAATTTTCGCGTCTATTCATGCTCTTTCTAAAAATATAAGTTTAATTGGTATATGATTATATATAACCATGTAATTAAGAATTTTGTTTGGCAGGGGTTATCCTACAGGTCGCATAAACGGGCGCTGACCGTAGTAAAGTATTAAATATTTTTGAGGTCTTATTTTACGGATCCATATGTGAGAGGTATCGTTTGAAAGATAATTAAACCTACTATAATTGTTTACACATAACTATAGTATTAAAGGTAGCTGTTTACATAATATTTGAAAATATGTGTTTTTTATCGGGCATGAATCGCACAAGTACTGGTAAAAAAATGCTTCTAAGTCAATAAACAATAACGTTACCGCAATTGATGTTATTATAAAATTTACGCGACTATTCATGAGCTTTCTAAAAATATAAGTTTTATTGGTAAGTGATAATATAACCATGAAATTACGAATTTTGTTTCGTAGTGGTCACTCCGCCGGTCGCATAAAAATGAGCGCTGACCGTAGTAAAGTATTCAATATTTTTAAGTTCTTATTTTACAGATCCATATGTAAGAGGTATCATTTGAAAGAAAATTAAACATACTATAATTATTTTTGTATAACTATAGTTATAAAGGTAGCTGTTTACAAAATATTTGAAAACATGAGTTTTTTTTTCGAGCACGAGTTGCACATATACAGATAAAAAATGCTTCTAACTTAATAAACCATAACTTTACCGCAATTAATGTTATTATAAAATTTACGCAAAATTTCATGCGCTTTCTAAAAATATAAGTTTTATTGATGTATGATAATATATGACCAAGTAATTACGAATTTGGTTTAGCAGGTGTCACTGCGCCCTGTCACGATATTGGGTGCTGACTGACGTCGCCAAATTTTCTACGTTACTCTGATCCTATTTTACTGATAAATTTGTGAGAGGTATCATTTGAAAGCATATTATGCGTACTATCTTTATTTCTAATATTTCATGTCGAAACTGTAGAAGTTTACAAAATATTTGATTAGTAATATGTGTATTTTACTGTGCATGAACAGCATTGGCATTGATAAGACACGCTTCTAGCTCAATAAATTATAGTTTTCCGCAATTGAAATAATAACAAAATAAACGGAAAATGTATGACTTACACAAAAAATAAGTTTGGTTTGTATTGCATAAACAATTAATTTGAATTTGTTCAGCTCACCTACTGCGCACCGTCATATAAATGGATGTCCACCGTCGTTGCCTTTTTTCATGATTTTTCAGATTTTATTTCATTAATCGTATATTCATAATAAATATAATCTATCACACTATCACGTATCGAATTTACTTACTTGATCAGTAAAATAAAATCTGTAAAATGATGAAAAAATTAAGGCAACGGCGGTGGACATCCGTTTATATGACGATTGATCGTGCGCAGTGGGTATGGTGGACAAATTAACATTAATTGTTTAAGCAAATCTAACAAAACTCATTTTTTGTAAAGGCCATACATTTTGCGGTTCATTTCGTTATTATATCAATTGCAGAAAAATATAATTTATTGAGCTAGAAGCATGTTTCACTCGTATCAGTGCGAATGCTATTCATATACAGTAAAAATACACATATTGTCAAATATTTTGTAAACTTCTACAATTACGACTAAAATTATTAAAAAGTAACGATAGTAAGCATAATATGATTTCAAATGATACCTCTCACAAATTGATCGCTAACATAGGATCTGAGAAATACATAAAATTAGGCGACGGTTAGCACCTATTTACGTCACGGGGGTGCAGTGACACCTGCAAACCAAATTCGTAATTACTTGGTTGTATAATAACATACATCAATAAAACTTATATTTTTAGAAAGCATATGAAATGTCCTGTAAATCTTATCATAACATTATTTGCGGTAAAGTTATTGTTTATTGGTCATGCACCAAGATACAATCTTAAAAATTATGAAAACGGCAACGAAAATGGTCATCCATGTATATGACGGTGCGCAGTGAGTATGATGGATAAATTAACATTAATTCTTTATGCAATACTGACAAAACTTATTATTTGAAAAGGTCATACATTTCGCCGTTTGTTTTGTCATTAACTATATCAATTGCGGAAAAAAATATAATTCATTGAGCTAGAAGCATGTTTTACTCACATCGGTTCCAATGCATATTTTCAAATATTTTGTTAGCTACTACAGTTATAACTAAAATTATTGAGAACTAATGATAGTACGCATAATATGCTTTCAAAAGATTCCTGTTAAATAAAATAGGATCTGAAAAATATAGAAAATTTGGCGACGGTCAGCATCCATACGTGGCCGGGCGCTGTGGCCCCTACTTAACCATATTTGTAATTACTTGGTTATATAATATCATACACCAATAAAACTTATGTTATTAGAAAGCGCACGAAATTCCGCGTAAATCTCATAGTAACATCAATTCCGGAAAAGTTGTTGTTTATTGATTAAGAACCATTTTTTACCAGTAGGTACTTGTGTGACATGGTCTATAAAACACATATTTTCAAATATTTTCTAAACAGCTACCTTTATGACTATAGTTATTTATAAAAAATATAGTAGGTTTAATTAGCTTTGAAACGATAGCTCTCGCATATGGATTCGTAAAATAGGACCTCTAAAATATTGAATACTTTACTACGGTCAGCGCCCATTTCTGCGACCGGGCAGAGTGACTTCTGCTAAACCAAATTCGTAATTACATGGTTATATATTATCATATACCAATGAAACTTATATTTTTAGAAAGAGCATGAATAGACGCAAAAATTTTATAATACCATCAATTGCGGTAAAGTTATTGTTTATTGAGTTAGACGCATTTTTTCTAGTACTTGTGCAATTCATGCGCGATAAAAAAACACATATTTTCAAATATTTCGTAAACTGTTACTTTTAAGAGTATAGTTATTTAAAAACAATTAAAGTAGGTTTAATAAGCTTTCAAACGACACCTTGCACGAACAGATTGGTGCCATAGGACTCGAGATGTGAATAAATATCTATGATGGTCGGCCGCCATCTTTCTCCCCCTTTTTCTCAACCCGTCCCCCCCTTCTTAAACTAAAACAGGTCAATTCGTAATCTGGAGATAACGAGGAACACATCCATACCTGTTTTAGGTATTTAGAAGAGATGTCGACGACTTTTTGTAAAATAGGTCGTTTGGTCCCTGACTATTATATATTTTTCCTAGATCCTGCATCTAAATAACTAAATAAAAACATTATTTCCAACCAAAAATAAAAAAAATCATGCATTTAATTAAGGATTAAGATAAAATGGCGGAAAAGTGTGAAAAAACTGGATGATGGCGATTTTTAGTAAATGATTTGGGCAGATTTTTTCAGAGTTAGTAATTATTTTATCAAAGGGGTTCCACAAATAGTGTACCTTTTTAATAGTAGTCATTTCTTTTAAATAAAACTTATCAATTACGATATATTCATATAAATAATATTTGGCCTATTTAACTTCTAACACTGATTTAGTATAAAAATCGATCTTAAATATTTTTTTTATTATTTTTCCCAGAGTCAGAAAACCATTGTCTATCACATATATTAATATCTCGTTAAAAGAATAATTCATGCATTTAAGGGTTAAGTATAGGAAACTAGCCTATTGTACTTAATACCAAAATTTTATAAGGCACGATCCAGTGTTTCATCTCACGCCCTCCTGTCCTGTTTGGAAATGTTAGCTTAGTTTTTACCTTTTTAGGGTCCGGTATTTTGTATCAGGGACTAAATTATTTCATAAATTAGGTGATAAAATATCCTCGTTTTCACAGTTCACATTTTAACAGCTGTAAAAGGACACAAACTAATTTCGATTATGTTCAGACCTCCCGCGTCCTAGACTCGACGTACCGCTACGTGAAGTTCGTGCGAAAGCTGCGAGCAGAGGAGGAAGAACAACGGAAAGGAAAGGAGAACAAGCTAAAAGAGCTCAAAGACCAGCAGTACAGCGACTTCTTCATCAGTTGTGATCGCAAGCAAGTATCTCTCTATGTTCTTCTTAAGTGAGTCTATTATATACTTGAAGTTCGTGCGAAAGCTGCGAACAGAGGAGGAAGAACAACGGAAAGGAAAGGAGAACAAACTAAAGGAGCTCAAAGACCAGCAGTACAGCGACTTCTTCATCAGCTGTGACCGCAAGCAAGTATATCTCTATCTTATACCTTTAAACGAGCAATAATAAAAGAGTATATTTATTTATATATATATATATATATATATATATATATATATATATATATATATATATATATATATATATATATATATATATATATATATATATATATATATATATATATATATATATATATATACATATGTATACCCTCGGAAACCGCACTAACGATTTCGCTGAAATTTGTTATGTGGGTTTTCGGGGGTGAAAAATCGATCTAGCTTACGGCTCAGCCACGACATTGGTCTAAGCGCGGCAGCGGTGAGCGGCGGCCGTACATTGGAGCGAGACACAGCTATGGGACTTTTCATTCGCACGTATGGCTGCCGCTCACCGCTGTCGCGCTTAGACCAATGTCGTGGCTGGGCCATTAGCCTTAGATCCCGGAAAACGCGAATTTCGAGTTTTCAAGCGTTTTTTTTTTGCGTTAGTAAACGCAAAATATGGTCGTTAATTTCGCCGACCGAGCATCGGCTGAGCGTAGTTCAGTCGTAAGAGGTCGGTCTAATGTTCGCAGGCTCATCGTGGGTGTTCGGGTTTCGAATCCCGGACAGAAAAAACAATTTATTTATAAGAGTTTGCAATTTTTGCATTGACAAATTGTGCTTTTTATTAGGTCTCTGCTGAACAATGTGGCTCGCCGAGTAGAGTTATGCATGGAGTCTTATGAAGCGGATCTGGCAAAGAAAAGACAAAGGTAATCGGACCTAATATTTTTTGTTCAAGTGTCCTTAAACGGTAAATGTTTTGTCTTCTTAGCACCTGTCACCTTGGTCAGCACCAAAGTCCTCGTATAAATCTGAAGAGAGGATCCTAAGCGATGTCTTACCGTACAAATATTCCGCCATTTTTAAGGGGGAAACGTTCACACAGTCTTACTTTAAACGAAGTACCTAATTCTTTATGCCCAAAGGTTGTCTGGAAGAGATCGCTCTTAAACGATAAGACCGCCTGTTGTTACCTCTGTTTAATTGTTTTTGTTTCTTGTGCATTACTTGTAAACTATGTGAGGTGTGCAATAAAGAAGATGTTACCTAGGTACAGTCAACCAATTGGAACCCTAGGCCACTGTAGAACTATATCATAGTGACGTTATAAATCAAATTGTAAGAGATCTCTTACTGCTTGTCATTTTGACATGGTTGTAGAGTGGCCTAGGGTTACAATTGGTTGACTATACCTCTGAAACCATAATCTCATTGACTGTTCTTTCTTCTTTGTTCGTCAAGACTAAAAGAGCTGTACACTGAAGAAGAGGAAGAGAATATCCGCAAATTCGTGGCGCAGGTTCAAGCGGGAAGGGAAGCGGCCTGGCAAGCGAAGAAGGAACGCCTGGCGTATCTCATCGCGAAACGGAAGAAGGAACACGCGGACAAGTACAAGGACACACCTTTGTAAGTCACCTTTCATTACTTATTTTTTCTCACGTAGTTATTCGACATTTACATTACACAGATCTTTAAAACATATAAATAGTGTTGTGTTCCTGCCGGTGAGTAAGGCTGCCAGAGCTCAACGGTGTGCTGACGACGGGAGGAATTACGGAACTAATTTGTTTCGTCTATTGTCCTTTGAGTCGTCGGCAACAACCCAAACCCTCCTTGGAACTTGTGTACACTCCTTTTTGCTGTGTAATTAACACAGCAAAAGGGAGTGTACAAGTTTCTAATGGGGTGGCAACGCGCATGTGACACTCTTTGAGTTGCAGGCGTCCATAGGTTACGGTGACCGCTTTCCATCAGGCGGACCGTATGCTTGTTTGCCACCGACGTAGTATTTAAAAAAAAGATGCTCGTCCCCGCCCGGCGCCCCGCGTACCCACACAAGCTCTTAAAGCATTGTTAGGAAGCCTTTAATGGATATAGGTGGCTGGCGGCGGCGCGGGGGAGTGCGAGCGACAGATTGAGAGCCAGAAACAGAGGGGAGGTCGACTTCACGAAAGTTATTCTAGAAAACTATTAAAAAGTAAGTGCACGGTCGTAGAAAATAGTACATTACGATACAAGTGCGTAAAAAAGGAACTCGTGTCGATTTAAATCACTCCCTTCGGTCGTGTTTTAATTTATCGCCACTCGTTTCGAATTTCCTTTTTGCACGTGTATCGTACGACGTTTTTCAGTACAGATGAGCCTCAAAGCCTCAAAGTTTCGACCTGGCATATAATGAACCACTTCTCGCACTAGTGCGTAAAAAAAACACCATCTGTACTGAAAAATATTGTATGCAACGGTGTTTAAGAGGGCTTTCGTGTTAAAAATAGTGAAATCGCAACCGAGCGCTTGATCATACCGTGTGTGGTATCAAATTAAAAGGCTTTGCGAGTAGTTTATAAATATATATCACATTATAGGACTTTTTCTACTTGATCTAACAAAATATGAGAAAATGTCCAAAAGTGCTAATAATTGTACCGGTGAAGGCTCGTTTTCAAAAAATTGGCAAAAATCAATAATAGCAATTTATAATCACTAAGGCATAACAGCAATTTAAGTAAACGTTGCAGATTAATTTAGTACAAAACTTACTTCGATGTGATGTAGATTTTCAAAGAAATTGTCACTTAATTTTAGGTAATTTCTGAAAAAAATTGAATTCGCCTTAGGCTAGTTTACTCTTTTTCAAAAACTTAAAATAAAAATCTAGTCTGAAATGATTGTGGTACAGGATATACGAATTATAAATTTACCCGTTTTAATATTCAAAATTGTCCAAATTTTACAAATAAGATCGACTGATTCAGCTCTATACGTGCGTTTTTCTAAACGTGCATTAAAGAAAAATTCATAATTAATTTAGTGACTTGGTTTTCAAAAATCCAGTCTTATAAAAATCAAGATAATAAGATGCTCTAACTAGAACTTGAATTAAATAAATCTATTGGATAACGGAAAGTGTAGTATTTCACCGACTAAAACTATCAATTTTACATTCTTTTGACGTTTTTTTTGAAAGCAGCCTTAACTGAGTCAAAAAATACTCGTGGCGTCTTTATTAACAATTTTTCGGCTTCGCCTCAAATTGTTACTCACGCCACTCGTCTGACCTCACTTAAACGCCAGTTGCATAAAATACTATTATATGGCTGCCGAGTTTGAAGAGCGGAATATTCGAGAAGAGGAGGATGATATCGGCAAGTCGAACAAGCGGGCAGCGAAAGCAGCTTTGCTGGCGCACATGGCATACCTCATCGACAAACGGAAGAAGGCGCATTCAAACAAGTACCTACGGTATACTAGCTTTTGCCCGCGGTTTCGCTCGCGTTAGAAAGAGACAAAAAGTAGCCTATGTCACTCTCCATCCCTTCAACTATCTCCACTTAAAAAATCATGGCAATTCGTCGCTCCGTTTTGCCGTGAAAGACGGACAAACAAACAGACACACACACTTTCCCATTTATAATATTAGTATGGATTAGTATGGATAAGTCAAATAGTTTTCTGCAATGAACTGCCTATAGCTGACTCAAATATGTGTAACCAATTTAAAGTTTAGTAGACGATTATACGTCCTAGGTATCTCATATGCTATTTTTTACCCAGATCGAAATGTGTCCACGTGATGCCATGCCTCGTAAAACTCCGAGCGATGGAAGCCCAGGACATCCAGCTTTACCAGATGAAAGAGAAGGCGGCACGACGCGAGGCCGAGAAAGAGCTGGACAAGATGTGGTACAACCTCGCTATGAAAGAATCCGACGCTCTGGTAACGTACACTTTCTATAATTTAGGTTTTTTTCTTTTTCAAAAAAACTTATGACTAATGTATACATTTTTTCTTTTCGCCAAACTGGAACCAGTTTGTTGGCGAATACATTGGCGAATAGTGTTTATACATTCTTTTTTGAGGTCGCGGGTTCGAACCCCGGCTCGTACCAATGAGGTTTTCGGAACTTATGTGCGAAATATCATTTGATATTTGCCAGTCGCTTTTCGGTGAAAGAAAACATCGTAAGGTAACCGGACTAATTCCAATAACGCCTAGCTACCCTTTGGGTTGGAAGGTCAGATAGCAGTCGCTTTCGTAAAACTAGCGCCTACGCCAAATCTTGGGATTAATTGTCACAGCGGACCCCAGGCTCCCATGAGCCGCGGCAAAGGCCGGGATAACGCAAGGAGGATGAATATGACATTCTTTTTTGCGAGATTTGTTTTACGGCCCAGCCACGACATTGGTCTAAGCGCGACAGCGCTGAGCGGCAGCCATACGTGCGAATGAAAAGTCCTATCGCTGTGTCTCGCTCCAATGTATGGCCGCCGCTCACCGCTGTCGCGCTTAGACCAATGTCGTGGCTGAGCCGTTAGTTGTGCCGAAGGCCTAACGCGCCAAGGGCCTTGACTGGATCTAGAATTTTACCATATGACTGGGAGCTGGAAGAGCCTATTGACCACGAGATACGACGAAAGAATTTCTCTCAACACGGCTTCCGCTAAAGAAATATGTAAAAAGCCTTGACCAGAAATATATGAATACGCGTCATGTTGTGGAATTTAATTAGAACTATTTTCTTCACACTAAACTGAACTGTCACCCCATACATCAGAATAACAGCGCCCTCCTGACAATAGTCATATATTTGATCCACCGTAGACCGCATCATCACTTACCATCAGGTGTGATCGTGGTCAAACGTCTACCTATTCATACTAAAAAAAAAAATGGTTTCTCTGGTTTGTGGTAGCTAATGGACAATGTACTAAAGTCGGTGTTTACTGCATGAGGGACTTAGCTTATTACGTGGCCATCAATTTTCAGTGTTTACCTTCCCGACTATATTTTAGATCGAAATTATTCACGCATTACAGGCAGCTCGCATGGAATACGATGCCATACAGCGCGCTCGCCTTGACATGGCCTGCCATCGATACTCCATGTACCAGGTGGAACAGAACAAGATCAAAGAAGCTCAAGAGAAAGAGAAGCTTCGGAAAGAGACCCTGTACTTCAGGGGGCTATGGGACAAGGCTATTAAGGATGAAGAGGAAGGTACGGTGGAGTTAGTTTTCTTTATTCTGAGGAAATGCATGAATTTTAAAACTTTAACAGCTGTTGATAAAAGCTGATATATACTCGTATATACTTATATTATAACCTTCTCAGCACCGTGTCTGATTGGACTGAACTTAATACTACGCCGTAGCGTAAGTCAACGTTGCTCTATGGTTTGTGACAGATCTGCACGGGTAGCATGGTCGCGCGATAGACGATAAAATATCAGGCCGTCCCTATCACACTATTAAGGCAACTTGCACCAACGAAAATGGAGGGTTAACTCGAGGGTTAACCACCCACCATTTTATATGGAATTTGACAGTTGACAGCCCACTAACCCTGAGTTAAGTGGTTGGTGCAAGTGGGCTTTAGTAAGTGCGATAGGGACGGCCAGATGTTTTATCATTTATCGCGCGAACATAATTGCCTGCCTGGGGTGGGGTATTTGGCGTTGGACCTGCGCTGCCGATATACCTATACCTACCTATATTCATCGTCGATTTGGAAGGAATTTAGTGTCTTGCGGACCGAACCGCGCGGAGCGAATGGAACGACCAATTTGAATGAAGTTGATGTTGTCGTCCGCGGGGATCCGCCCGCTTTACTCTAAAATGCTCCTTAAGAGGACACGGTAGCGAAAATGCTAAAATGGAAAGGAGCCCCCCTTTCAACTTGGGAATTTTAGTTAAATACACATGTGTTATTAACTAGATTTATCGAAAAAAAATTGTCCATTAAGAACAACTCAGTCAAAAGATATTTCAAAAAAATCTTTAAAATCGAGGTTCTGCTCTCGACTCTTTCCTCCTTCAAAACTTAATCAATCGGAACGAAATTTGAGAATCTGAATAACAATGAAATAATCTATGTCGGACCGTTTAGCTTTTTTTGGTTAATTGTTACCAATCTTGAGTATCACACCTTTTTTTGCGCCACAATGAAAAAGGCAGTTTTTGGAAATTTTTGATTGGCTCTAGAGTCTTTAAAAAGCAGAATATCAAAAAAATCAAAACAGTCCGACACAGATAAAAATAATAACAATATGTGTTGAAAAACTCATTGCTCTATCTTCAAAAACCAGGGAGGAAATAGTCGAGGGCGTTTGTATGGAGAATTGACCCCTACCGTATCGTCTTAAACTGAATTCATATTAGACCGGTCCGATTGCTCCGCGCGGTCGGTGATACTAAAATCAGCCGAAAAGGTTAAATCTAAAGACATTGTTGTCGATTTCAGCTGAACGCCGTCGCTCAGAGGCTCGTCACAAGACCGGCCATGATCGAGCACAGGCGATCGAAGAGCGAAAACTAAACCTGGAGAAGCAGGCGCACGAACAGCAAGTCATACAGGACGCGTGGGCGTCCCTGGGCGAACAGGGACTAGCGCAGGTTAAAGCTGAAGAGGAACTCAGGAGGCGCAAGGAGGTAACAAACATTTTTTTTATTTAGTGTCCCACTGGGCAAAGGCCTTCCTCGTTTTTTCCACTCGACCCTGTCGTCGGCGTTTCCCCACCATTTTGGGTAGAATGCGTCCAGAGGCCCGTTTCTCGAAAGGTACAAACCAAAAATCATTAGGTACTAATTGGTCAAGAGTATATAATACTAGAGAGTGGATAAACGGACGGCGGTGGACGTGTCGCATTTGTTAGCTCATTCGGTTGTCGTTGTGTGCGTGCGTGATGACACGACTCGCTAGTCGTTCGCTTGTAGGTACACAGCGGCATGGAAATGACGCGCGTGTAGGTATTACGCAATAGCCCAATATAGGAGCGTCCATCTAACAAGTGTGTGTGGGTTCAAGAATCTCTGGGCTCTTTCATTCCTATCGTCATCATCATTTCAGCCATATCGCTCACTGCTGAGCATAGGCCTCCCTTCGTTTTTCCTTTTTCCTGGGCTAATCTCATCCAGAAGTGCCCCGCAGTTTTTCGTCGTCAACCCAACGAGCCAACGGATGCCAGGCGCTTCTTACATCCGATAGCGGCCACCATTCGGTCAACATTTTGTTCCACCTGCCATCACTCTGCCTGGCAACATGCCCCGCCAATTCCATTTGAGTTTGGAAATGACGTCACCCACGTCCCGCACCTTGGTGCGGCGTCGGATCTCGACATTCCTCACTCCTGTATCTCATCATTCTCATTCTTCATTCCTATATCTGTGCGTAATTACCCATTTATCCAATAATAAAGACGAAAATACGGAAGTCTTGACGCACAACTTTGTTGCTTTTGGTGTCGAGACCCTCAGTGCGTGGGGCCCGGCGGGTTCCCAGATTCTGTATAATGACTTGGCGAAGCGGTTGACTGACGTCACTGGAGACAAGAGTGTCGTGTTTTAATTTATCGCCACTTGTTTCAAACTTCCTCTTTTCCGCACTGTATACCATCGTAATGTATGCCAATATGTACCTAACCACAGAACTTAATTTAGATAGAAGAAACAAATTCATATATTTGTATAGGGGCTACAAGTTGATTCTTGCGTAATTTTAAATATGTCTCAGACTGATAATTTTTGTGTTGTTGCAATTGAATATCGTAACAATTTTTTATGATGATAGCGAACTCCGGACAACTCAATTTCACTGAGTTCATTTGACGCGCCTCTGACATCGGCCAACGACGACTAGACTGCAATACAGGAAGAACGCGCGCGACTCGGCCAACGACGACCTCATACAGGAAGACGCGGCGCGTTTCCAGAAAGTTCTCGACGAGAAACGCTGCCAGTACCTTGGCTGGTCGCAGAAGACCAACAGAGTGAGTCCACTATTACATTATAATCATTTCTAGTCTATTTTTTTCGCACACATTTGGTAGGCCTCCGTGGCGCAGTTGGTCAGAGCGATCGTTATCGCTTAAAGGCTAACCAAATATTGTTGCCAAAATAGCTCCTAACTAAATCATCACGCACAGTACGGTTTAGAAAAATTTTCTTCCGCAAAGTCTCCAGCTGTGGAATGAGCTTCCCTGCCGAGGTTTTTCCGAGGGTCTATAAAATGGAGTTCTTCAAAAAAGGAATGTACTGATTTCAAGATTCGGCAACGCGCATGCCTAATACAGGTCAATTTACAAGAGCTGGCACGAATGGAACGAATGTTTGAATGAAAATATGCATGTGTGTGACAGATTAACCAATAAAATGGTGGCTCTTGACAGTTACGACTGTATCCCAATACAGGTGTCACTCACACAATCAAAGTTTCGTTCGTTCCATTCGTACCAGCTCTTGTGAATTGACCTGTACCCCTGGAATTGCAGGCGTCCATAGACTGCGCTGAGTGAGCTGACTGCTAACCACCATGCGGGCCGTATGCTTGGTAGCCTCCGTGTTGTATGAAAAAAAACTTTGAACCTAATCGAAATTGTTACCGTTAGGAATCTAAACTTTTGTCGAAACTTTATTATTTACCTAATATTTCTAATTTACTCCATAGGACGTCCGCAAAGCCATGATAAACCAGATCCTCGACCGCAAGCAAGCAAAAGAGGAGCTGCAAAAGAAGCTTCTCGAACAAGACGAATATCACCAACAACTGTTCAACCAGCTGTTGCAACTTGCGGCACATAAGGACCTCACGGATGCTCAGAAGAGAAAGCAACATCAACAGAATCTGCTGAAGCAGATAGAGTACAATAAGCTTCTCAAGGTAAACTACTATTGCATATCAGACAAAAGATAAATTTCTCGAACAAGACTAATATCACAACCAACTGTTTAACCAGCTGTGGCAACTCACGGCACACAAGGACCTCACGGATGCTGAAAAGAGGAAACAGCATCAACAGGACCTGTTGAAACAGATCGAATACAAGTTATTGATTATTACACTTTTCTAGAATATTATGCACATATGGTTTATTCATGTTGATTAGAACTTTGTCACATGTTTATTTATTTATTTAAACTTTATTGGACAATCCAAAAAAAGTACAAATGGCGGACTTAATGCTTAATGGTGTTGCATGTTGAGCAATGGTGTTGAGAAGCGCTGGTAGCCTAGCGGTAAGTACCTGCGACTTTCGTTCTGAAGGTCGGGGGTCGAACCCCGGCGCGTACCAATGAGTTTTTCGGAATTTATGTGCGAAATGTAATTTGATATTTGCCAGTTGTTTTCTGGTGAAGGAAAACATCTTGAGGAAACTGGACTAATTCCAATAAGGCCTAGTTACCCTTCGGGTTGGGAGGTCAGATGGCAGTCGCTTTCGTAAAACTAGTGTCTACGCCAAATCTTGGGATTAGTTGTCACAGCGGACCCCAGGCTCCCATGAGGATGCCGGGATAACGCAGGATGATGATGGTGTTGCATGTTAAAGCTGGGGATTCAATGTATTAAATGCTTTCTCATGACTTTCAGGAGCGAGCCTTGCAAGAGGAGCAAGAGCAGAGAAAGAAATGCCAGCGCGCAGCCAAGGAATATGACGAGGAAATCAGCCGCATGCTGTGCAGGTCAGCGTTTAGTACTTACCTACCTACTCGTCTATCAGTCAATATGACCACGACTAGTAACTTAGAGAAAACATTGTACGTGAAGATATATTTTATTAACCGCCTTCCAAATCTCAAGGGAAGGGGTTCTCAATTCGTCTGTATTTTTTTTTTTAATGTTCCTCGATATCTCCGTCGTTAACATAATCCAACATTTGAAAGTATTTATCACCAGAATCCCAAAGGAAGGCGGTTTTTTTTTCTTAAAAATTATTATTAACCTATATTCGTTGAGATAAGCTTGCATGCCCTCACATGGCGCCATGAATTGACCTACCTACTGTATTACACCTGCATTTTAATGTATGTGGCATGACTTTACAATGAAATAAATGAAATGAATGAGTCACTTTAGATGGTCTAAAAAGAAATATTACTGTCCATTGTCTAAAATTTTACTCTAAGTATACTAGGACCCTCCACCAACTTGATGTTTCGGTTTAGCCCATGGTTGGTAGAGAATGCCATCTGGCATTACATCCGCCATTTTTACTTTTTGTATTGTGCAATAAAGTTTAAATAAATAAATAAAACGGTACGGTTGTATAGGATTCCGAAATCGAGGGTGTGTGAATCTACCATCATCGGCGGAATGAAATTCCACAGAGTTCGATATATCGGCCACCTAAGTACTTAAATTGGAAGAGTATAAATAAATATTATTATAGGACATTCTTACACAAACGCCGCGTTGTAGTATCGCGCTGCCAATAGCTACTCGGGACAACTGCCGCCCTATACCACTAGAAAGACAGTTGAGGTGGATCTGCAGCAATTTCGTACCGATAATTGTCAGGAAGCGGTGCAGGATCGGATTCGTCAAACATTCGTGATGACGTCCTTATCATTTAGATACTTAGCGAGAGACATCTCTAATATTCGCCGAATAGGCTAGTTTCCTACACTTAAAATAAAATATTTTATGCAGTGCACGAAATAAAGCACCTCGTAATTAGATGAAAAATATGGCCAGTGGTTATGTTTAAACATAATTTATATTTAATAAGCCAAAGAGAAATATATAAAGTAAATGAATTGACCGTGACATCATCACTCATTCATAGTAATTGCATATTAGCAAATCGTTTTCACAATTCTTAAAAAGAAGCTGATTTGACTAGTAGGAAACTACCGAATTCCTGCATGTCTAATGGCTACCGACATACTGATGTCAGCTCAAATGACTTGTTCTTCCAGGCCGTTCTACAGCGACATGCAGCACCCGTTCCTGAGAAAGATGGCGAGCGGCCTGACGATGAGGGAGAAATGCCCCTGCTCCAGGCCGGACTATTGCGCCGTCCCGGAGAAAAAGCCCGTTAAGGAATAGTTTACTTGCCTGGATAATTGAGAATGTTACTCGGCAACGGTCATCTGAGCGTTTTCACACGATCCGATATCGGATGTAGCACATGTCACAAGCAAGAACCAATGATATCGAATTGGAAAACGCACTCAGACGGTTTGTTATTCCGAATATCACCCATATAGAGTATTCCATTACCTATCTGGTCTCTACACTAAAATGTGTGCCGATTACCTACTTTGAACTCCAGAAAACGAACTTGGCTAAGTCTTGGAATTTATTTATTTTTGAAACAATTTTATGGGTAACAAATATAATTATTATTTCAGCTTAATTTTGTACTTAAATTCACCCTAGAATAAATAGCTCAACAATAAAAAATATTGATTCTTGTAAGTATATTGATTCTTGTATTATACTTTTCATTATTTTAACAATGTCATCCATAATGTCAAGAGTGTTGATGGCGGACAAAGGAAAGGCACACAGCACAGACAAACCTATTAAAAACCTTCACCAAAAAATCTAAAATATGACTTAATTATAGATTATCTTGACCTATCAATCCTATTATTAACGGAATAAGTACCTACCTACGCCAAATAGGTATAACATAATCTCACCCACTAGGCGCCCTAAGTAAATGTATAAATGTCTTTAACCAGTTTAACCTAGCACACCATTATCATGGCCATAATACAACAACCTTACAACTTGTCATACCGGACATAATAAATATAATAATCGTGTTTCCTATCTGCATCTAGATCATACGCTACCACATTTTTATGAACGACTATCCTTATAAGACGACAAAGTTACTGAAGGCTGTCATCAAAAAGCGCTGCCTACTATCGAAATGAATGAAAATACAGTTAGTTCTTGATTTGACCACCGACATTCATAACTTGGTGAAATGGCAGCTTTCCATGACACAAATTTACGTTAGCATGTCCTAGTGTCGCTGTAATCGCGCAACCTAATACAATCTGTTTAGTTGCAGCGTTCGTTTTAGATTTCGCCACCCGCATTATAAGTCTGTAAAGTTAGCTTCCTTAAATCGCTTCGAAGTTCGTCTCCATCGCAATAAGAGTGATGAATGAGATAAAAAATGGAAGAACACGTGGATGTCATCTAATTTGAATGCAAGGAACGTAGTAAGATGTGGCACGTAGGATACGCAGTAATATGATCAAATCGTGTACAGTGGAGTGGAAAAGTGATAACAACAGATATAGAAAGGGAGGAGATCGAATATGCCGGGCGATTTAGAATAGAATAGAATAATTTATTTACAAATTTAATTTATTTGTATTGAATACGCTTGTCGTTCTTAAACTCACACACAAACTTGGAAACTCGCATCATTACCATGTCTGTGTACTAAAAGATTTGGTTAAACATCGACAGCCAAAGAAACAGTCATGTGGTCAGTAAAGACGGCTCATGGTGCAAGAGGCTGGTTTGAATTGAAAGCACGTTTACAAAAACAACATAACTAACATTTTTGCGCATTTGAGTTATTGGTATTATAGCAGGTTCTACATTCTACAAGTAGAGCAAAAGGTAGTGTCCAAAAATGACCCCAATTTTCCAAAATTAGACTCCAAAAATATTTACAACTACATATCTACACTGCGGATGGAAGGATTGATATAAATCCAAAGATGAAAAAATGAAAAAAATGAAATAAAAAGATAAACTTGTACCTCTCTCATACACCGTGTTTTTTTTGTTTTCCGTTAAATTCGACACGTTGTTAGGTTCATTATCAGGAACTCTGTTAAATTCGCAAAAAAAATTTTTTCATCGTTTTCATACATAATAAATGAATTAGTTAGTGTGAGAGATCCTTAAGAATAATAATATTCAAGTCAGTGTCAAGTGATTGACATCACATTATAACAAATAACATTGAGAAGTGGTAAAGGCTGTCACACACATGTTCAGTAATTATTTTTATATTTTTAATAACTCGATAACCGTAAGAGTTAAGACACTAGTTTCTTAGAGAAATTAATTATATTCGATCTAAAGAACCATCCCTTAAAGTTAACGGAATTCAATAAAAACAGGTTGTATACCCATTTGCCATTGCTCGCTCAGGTTTTTATTTAATTTAATTTTTAAGTAGTTTTAGTATTATTTTATGTTATAGTTGCCTGCAATTTATTTTAAATAATAATATATAATTGTATTCTTCTGTTTTTGGCAAATAAAACGATTCTTATTCTTAACTAACAAAATTTTACAAAAACCGCATTAAATCAAGAGTGAACAGGCATCTTCTGGGCGAGCTCACTCCATCGTAGGCCACGTCTTTGCCTTTGGCTAGTCTGTGGTCAAGAGTAAGCCCATTTATAATAAATAAAAATAAAAAAATAAGCTACGAACTTATTTTTAAATTCTTTTTCCAAAAGTACTGGTCTTTGAAATGTGTAACAGTATATTTCGGAACTATTGGCCTATTAATAAAATCACGTAGGTATATCTCGAATATCTAAAATAAAATAAAATAAAATAATATTTATTGCCACAACTAAGAATATTGTACAACTTAATAACTTAATACTACATTTACAGAACAGAAAAAAAAATATAATAATAAACGAAAGTACATACACTTAGAAACTAGGCAATGGGTACGAGTCTCAGCATGTGCTAGTTAGACATAGTGAGCTATCTAGCGCTGATTTTCAGACTAGCCCCTAGCTAGGTCGTCCACGATTCCAGCAACTGCCATACATTGCACTAAAGGCTACGGCGACTGTATGTGTGTGGGCAACTGAGTAATTGGGTGTGTGTGTGTGTGTGTGTGTGTGTGTGTGTGTGTGTGTGTGTGTGTGAGTGCGCGTGTGAGTATCTGTACATAAAGGTATGTAATATATATGTAATCTTGTATGCTAATGGGACGATAATTAAAAATAAAAATAATTAAAAATATATATAAAATAAATAAAAATAGAAATGTTTAATTATAAATTATTCAATTATATCTACTGGGGTTGGTTTCCTTTTTGTAAATCGAGCAGGTATAATTTTACCATTTTCTTGTATTTAAACAAAGACATGGGACATAAGAAGACATTTAGTTTTTTAGTTTCCTGTAAATTCATGTCTAGTGTAGTTTTTTTTTTTAATAGGTAGACGTTTGATTACGATCACACCAGATGGTAAGTGATGATGCGGTCTACGGTGGAGCATGCAGTTATGTTGTTTTTGTAAACATGCCTTCAATTCATTATGTTACCTTATTTACCTACTTACTATAAAAATTAGGCACAAGAATAATTCTTGTCTAGGAAACTTACCTACAACAGGTTGGCTGATTCACCCGTGAGGTGAGACATAGAGGGTTATTGTTACAGCATTACTACACATAATTAGTTTAATTATAGTGCCTACTGTTATCCATGTTTAGAAGCTTGTCTGCTAGATATTGCCTCAGTACAGGAAATCATTTTAATTTCGATATACGCAAGAAATGTATACACGGTGTTTCCGGTAACACTCAAAACCTCAGACACCCCAATTGATTTTTATTTTTTTAAACTCATCTAGAGTATTCATCTTTTAATCTGATGGTTACTTTTTTTTGAATTGAATTTTTAATTTTTTGTACAGCTCTACTTGACTTTTAGCTCTACACTCAATAAAATAATTGCTAACTTCCACCATAAACCACAAAACTATTTATTTGTGTACGTTACTGCAACGACATAAGGTTTACCAATAGACAGCTAATATGTCACCGTAAAACACTTTAAAGCTTTGTCACAGTAAACTTCAAATTGGACAGGTAATCAAATTTAAACCCAATGTTTAAAATGACAAGGTTGTAATTAGGTACGAGTTCAATTTGTTATGACTTATGATAAACATTAAGATTAAACTGACAAACAACGTCAAACTCGTAGCGAAAAAATAATCGTCCAAGTAACCAGCCAGTATTAATACCCCTAAATACTGAAAAAGGTAAACAACCTCTAGCAATGCGATATACACAATGTTGTCTTACGAGTACAATAGAATAGGCACGTAAAAAATAACTAATAATACAAATTTAAATAAAAATATTACCCCCATCAAGATATAGCTGAATCGATTCTACTCTCGATTCTGAACAAACTGTTTTCAGGTTTTTAGTGTTAAGTGAAACACGGTGTATATACTTATTTAAAAAAAACATTCAGTCGAATTTAAGTTCCTCCTTTTTTTGAAGTCGGTTACTAAGCACTTAAAACGTAACTCAGACTTCAACATCTAATTTAATTCAAAGGTTGACTGGAATAGATCCCTTATAGGGATAAGTTCGCCTTTGTACACCATAACCACAGTATAATAAAGAGTACTATCGTACAGTATAGCCACTTCCGCTCCCCTCTGAAAGCGCCGCCCACCCCCTCTCGGTTACCTCACAGTTACCGCCTGTCAAAAACGCGAACAGTCAACCTGTCATATCTCACTCACACAAGCATGTTACGCGTTCACCTACACGAGCTTAGAATGTGTGCTAGGAACGCGCCTCTTTCATATATTTGATAGCCAGTGTCCGAGATGTGCCATAACTATACTTTATTTCTATGTCCTAACTTGTCTTATGTACAATAAAGTGTTTACATACATACATAGGTACATAATTTAATACAAGCTTTAGTAGTGATATAAAAGCAAGCTAGAAGATATTTTAAAATTAAATATCCTAAAAGTCCTGTCCATCCACGGAGCAGGTATCAAACTGCGCGTGGTGTTCTTGTCTGTCAGTGACTGAGATCATTTTTGGGACACTGAGCTAATGAAGCACCATGTTAAATAAGCAGGTAATATGTACCTACATTAAGCAACTAAACTAAATAAATTGCATTTTTTTTTATTTAAGTAGGTATATCTAATATGCGTTTATTGGTGATAAGACTGACAAGTTAGTCATATGTGTCTTGCCATTAAAAAGTTAACCTTGCATAATAAATATTTTATTTATTTTTATTTTATTGATTAGGGAAACAAACAGCATACATAATTTCTTATAGTATACAATAACGATATGTTAACACATTAGCCAAAACAGTTTCCACTGAAAGTTAGTACATACAATTTTGCTCTGAGAGACAAACATGCGATTAGGTCAAATGGCATTTTCGACTTACTAGAATTTAGGTACGATGTTAACAATTAAAATGTATAGGTACAAGTATTTAGTAATAACTTATTCTGCGTTAAGTAAATCCCCTTGTGTTTTTCGATTCAACAATATTTCGTGGTAGAATTCCTGATTAATTAAATTCCCAGCTCAATTCAGTGGTAAAATTCCAAAGATTAAATTTCCCCAACACGTACATGACTCAATGAGAGTGCAACAGGGTGCAATGAATAACAACAAATGAAACATTATTCACGCTTGTGTCACCGACTGTACGCGGGATATTTTCCTGATGGAAGCGTTATGACTAAGAGACACACAAAAAGAACGGAGTGATTTCATGCCTCAAATTTTCCTTAAACGCCGTATAAAAGGCTCACGTAAATTGGATCAGCATCAGTTCACTCCCAACATCCATCAGGACATCCAAAATGTATTGCAAAGTGATCGCAGTGCTCGCAGTTGCGGCGTTCGCCAGCGCCAACGACATACACGAGGGTTACAATGGCACCGCGAGCCAGAAACCAGCATTCCAAGGGCACTACGCTGGCGACTGGAAGTCTGCGGTCAGGCCTGGGATAGATATCTTCGTGAACACCACCGGCCTCATAACTGCGATCAACGTGACTGATCTGCGGGACGGCAAGGACGGCGTAGCGAGCATCGCCAGCGGCGGAGTCGGGCACGACAACGTCACCATTTCTCTCAAGAGCCCTAACATCCTCAGAGGATACGATTTTCTGGTCGAAGTTTTTGATGACGAAGAGACAAGTAAGACAAATGAGAGGGGCAACCGTGACGTTCAAGAGTCTGCTACGCCAAGAATCTGTCACTACCCTGCCGAGCAAATTCAGAGGGACAGTCGTGATGTCCAACAAACCGTGACTGCCAAGCCTATTATTTGTCACTACCCTAAGCCTGTCCAAACCAGCACTACTGGCAAGCCTACAGACCAACAGCAACAACATGGAACCACCTCAAAAACTGGCAAGCCAAATGAGCAGCAGCAAGCAACTGCCCCCACAGGCCAGCAACAACACCAAGTACCTACAGGCAAACCCACAGGCCAACAAGAACAAGTAACCACTGGCACGCCTGAGCAAGAACAGCATCAGCATGGAACTGGCAAGCCTACCCAGCAGCAAGCTGGACACCCTACCACAGCCAAGCCTAAGCAAGAAGTGGAAATCCCGCAGGAAGTCCAAGAGCAAACTGGTTTCCAAATTGAGCAACAGCATTAAACAATGGGATGTTATGTGACTTCTTGAAATATTTAAGCAATGTAGCTGAAGTTTGATGAAAAGAGCGTTGGTCAAAAGTGTAACTAGTTTATAGTTCTCAAAACTAATCTAATATTCGATATACGGCCTTTGAGACTAGTGTCCAGTTTAAATATTTCAATAAGTAATTGTCTGAATTTGAGCAGAGTTTGCCTGTGATTATTACGGTAGGCGAATGGCATAAAATTTCATCTTTTGGCCATGATTTCATGAATGATAAAGGTACAAAGGTATCATCAATGAAATGCCATTTTAGGTACATAGATTAGATATGATTCATTTGGTTATAACGCATTTAATTTTTGTTTATTTCCATTGGCCTTTTCAGAACATTCTAAGTTACCCTAGAATGTTCTGAA
This sequence comes from Leguminivora glycinivorella, assembly GCF_023078275.1. Classification (NCBI taxonomy): domain Eukaryota; kingdom Metazoa; phylum Arthropoda; class Insecta; order Lepidoptera; family Tortricidae; genus Leguminivora; species Leguminivora glycinivorella. Next base: position 27,818,761 of record NC_062972.1, read on the forward strand.
ATGGCTAAAACTGATATTTATATTCATAATTCCATTAAACACCAGCTTAAGGATACCTACCGTTTAGTTAGATGTTCAATTCAAAGTTATATTTTAAAGTATTTTGTTCATTTTAAGTATATATTTAATTTTATGACCTTACATGAGATGATATTGTTAGTAAATTTGGAATAAGATCGGAAAAAAATATATTTACAGTATTTACCTACATAAAATAAAGGTACTTATTGATCTAACTAGCATGAATGAAATATTTCAACATTTTTGGATGTAACTATTCATAACTTTGTACTGTGTTATTAGCTTTAGTAGAATTATAATAAAACAATTATTTAAAACAATACAAATATTTTATTTTATAAAATATCCTCATTTTGTGAACAATAATTATGTACTTATATTATTATTATTAGACAGCCACCGCCACAGAGGCGCGACATTATCTGGGCTAGATAGACTACCCATCTTATTCTAACCCCCTTATTCATAAACGTACTCGTACTCATACTCGTAAGTTATCAAGCCGATAAAGTTCGTTTGTCCCTTTCCGACGTATTGGTGTGATAGAAAAGGACAAACAAACTTTATCGGTTTGATAACTTTAGAGTACGTTTATGAATATAGGGGTAACTATTTTAATACAGATGGATAGTACATATATCTCGCAGCTCGCAGGCGAGATTTGCGAGACACTTTCGCGCCGATCCGGAGCTTGCCTTGCTAGTAACAGGAATGATGAGACATTCAACTTTTAATTGAATCAATGGTTTCATTGGCATTTAAAAATTACAACCCTTATATTAAATGTTGTACAAAAACTTTGCTCATTTTCAACAAGCATTCATAATATACAAGACTACAAGTAATAGAACTTTGGATAATAACAGCTTACATCTTACAAATAGAATATCTTTATTTAGAAATATCTTGTCTCTTAAAGAAAAGTTTTAAAATACTTCAAAACGCTTTGTACTTTATTTTATGATCCTATCTTATACCCCATATGGAATGTTGGGCTGGTATGGTTATGGTATTCATATAAATTTCAAGTATTACAACTTTACAGATAATCCTGATGAATTTCGGCCTAACTAGCTCTTTATTATTCAGTGGTGCAATGCAATATTGTTTTTGGATGGTGTAACCCGCTTGATTTTGGAAAATGCGGATTTTTCCCATTATTAAATGCTAATCATACTTTATCAAAGAATGTACAGGTATACCTTCAGGAATGTTTTTGCGACCGTTTAGCGACTCCAACTCCAGGACCGCCAAGCATCCAGACACCTCTGCTCCAGTAGTCTTGAGAAGGCTCACAGCAGCAGACAAGGAACCGCCAGTGGCTATGAGGTCGTCTACAATGAGGCACTTGAGGCCGGGATGGACCGAGTCTTTCTTGATCTCCAGAATATCCTGAAATTTGAGATTAGGACTTAATTAGTTCTCTTCAAAATAAATACACACTGCTACCTACACAATTTATTTACTTTTTATGTTGGATGGACAATTTATCCACTGTGTATTTAACACAGCAAAAGGGAATGTACAAGTTTCTAATGGGGTGGCAACGCGCATGTGACACTCTTTGAGTTGCAGGCGTCCATAGGTTACGGTGACCACTTTCCATCAGGCGGGCCGTACGCTTGTTTGCCACCTACGTAGTATAACAAAAAAAAAATTATTTTGATGTCTACAGTAGCAAAGAATGCCATGAAAAATACAATTGTAGGCCTAGAGTATGCAATGTAAAAAAATCTTAGTTTTTGCAAAAATATATTTTGTCTTTCACACTGTTCCTGAATATTTTGAAACCTGAGATGTCTTCATCATCATCATCATATCAGCCGGAAGACGTCCACTGCTGGACATAGGCCTCTCCCAAAGATTGCCACAATGACCTGTCCTGCGCCACCCGCATCCTCTGACATGTCTTATTTTTGACAAATTGAGTGACTTGGTGGCTACTAGATATGAATGTTTATTTTTATTTTACTTTTGTCATATAGAAAAGCCTAAAATGATACTCACTGAGCCATACTCCAAATCATATTTATATGCCACCACCTCGCCCGGCAGTTTGCCCTTCTTCCGCACAGGCAAACAGCCCACGCCCAGCTCCGCAGCCAGGGAGAATGCGAACAGGAAGCCCCGCGACTCCAGCCCTACTACTGCCTCAATGCCTGGAAACTTGCTGCGCACTGTGTCAACTAGTAAGCCTTGGAGTAGTCGGCATGTGGCACCGTCAGATATGGCTGAGAATATGTCCCTGGAAAAGATATAATTCAAATTTCAATACTGTCTATACAATATTTAAAATTATTTCAATAATCCCTAATATAATTATGTACAGATGTATGAATGTTATTTAACTTATAATACACCATTGATTTATTTAATCTTATTATAACAGCACAAGATATAAATCATTAAAGAAATGTATGTTAGAAAAAAGTTATATCACCCTCCAATAGTATTGTGAGAAATATTTATAATAATAAAGATAAAAAAGATAAAGATAAAATTTATTTCATAGAAAAATGTCTAAAATTAAAACAATCACAATACTCTTAAATAATGCTTAAAAACTAATGATACTAATGTTACATGAACTTTATACCAAATTTAATGTTCTAATAATCTAAAATAAAAATAAAACATCATGCAACATGATCAAGTTATTTAATCATTACTATCATGAAAAGTCTTTACATGATCATATTTACATAATTATATAAGAAACTAAGACTAAACTTAAAAGCTAGCTAAAGTCTACAATAGGCCCTTGAGTCATTGTACCAAGGATACTGGCGACATTTCCTGGTTGTATTGCAATGCTGATACATTGTGCGAGGAAGTCGCCAGCTCTTTGGTCAAGGAACACTGACATCTGAATGACATAGAATACTAACCAAAATAGGATGCCCTTTTTGGGGAAGTCTGGATAGCTCTTAATCTTACTCTTGAGCTCTGCGATTTTCTTATCATAATCAGCGTCCATTATAAACCGAGATAAAGTTAATATTTCATTCAAACTATTCAAAAACACTTTAACACTTAGGCTAACCAAACTCACTACGCATGCCAAAGCGTTGATTAGTTTATAAGTATGTTACTTGATAAACTGTTATGTAAGTCTAACCGTCAAGTGTTTTAAGATATAAAAGTTATAAATAATTGAATTTTTTAATTGAAAATACCAGTTTAATGCGGCTAACCTATAACTTGATTAACTTGTCAGTGTCACTGTCACAGTTCGACTTTCGTGTCATTTCAAGGTCGAAATGTTTCAAAAGATTGTAAAACTAAAAAATGCGAACGTATTCAATTCACTTTATGTTAAAGTATATGAGTGTGAAGGATTTATAAATATATAAAATACAATATTTAAACTCGTGGCAAATTGGGAAATGTGTTACAATATAATAGCTATACATATACTCGGTTATTATGCACCGTACTGCTATAGAAATGTGACCGGAACGGAACGGAACCTTATACAATTCCTCTGTCAAAACTGTCAGTGTCAACGTCAAAGTTGTCAACATTTTCAAACACGCTCTCTCTCTAACGACTTTATTGTCGTCACGTATCGCTTTATTATTTATTTATTGTATAATATTCCTAGATTTCTCGGAGCTTTAGATCATCTATCGTATATAACATTAATCAGTGTGCGATCAATAATGGCATAGAATAATACCATACCCCACTTTTGCATGTGAAAACTGGACTTTCGCGTTAAGCGTTACAATGCTATCTACATCGGATTTAGAAAGGCTAATTGCAGTGAAAAGGCGTGAGATAGAAAATGAAAAAGCGCGACTGGGGCTGCCGACGCGACCAGACGTGAGTTAGACTATACTCTGTAAAGTTAGCGCCAAACGGTAACCATTAACCACCTGTTGTTTGCTTCGTCTAGCATATCGCACTATCGATTTTCCAGCCAGTGAGAGCCGGTGCGCATCGACGTTGCTGCATTCACCGGCTAATTTCTCAAATCGCCGCAATTTAAGTTAATTTTGTGTTTTTTATGTAAATTAGTGCTTGGTGGAACTTTTTGTAAACAAGTGAGCTTAAGTGGTGAATATTTTATGGTGCTTAGAGTGGTTAGCATAGGGTTTAAAATAATTGTATTGTACTTAGTTAAACTATTTGTATAAATTAGTCAGCTGCTGGTTTTCATTGGCAATTACCTTTTAATACTGAAGGCTTATTAAAGGTAGGTTCATTCATGTTTTAATAAAATTATATGAGTGGAATAGAAGGTTAATTTTATGAAGCCATTCTCAATTCTATGTAGGGTTTCATTTTAGGGCAGCACAGCCAAAATGGAAAACACAGAACCCATATACCGGGTGGGCCCTGGATCAAAAACAAATAAATTAACCGTAGGAGATGTATTGTGCCCGCCCATCTATCAATATGTCACAGCCATTTCACTTAGATACAATAAGTTTAAACAAAATTTGGATCAACCTTGGACCATGTGAATTATTATTTTCAGTTAGTTTAGAAATATACTCCAAATATACATGAGTCGGTACTGACCATATAAATAAATAAATAAATAAATATTGGGGACACCTTACACAGATCAACTTAGCCCCAAACTAAGCAAAGCTTGTACTATGGGTGCTAAGCAACGATATACATACTTAAATAGATAAATACATACTTATATACATAGAAAACATCCATGACTCAGGAACAAATATCTGTGCTCATCACACAAATAAATGCCCTTGCCGGGATTCAAATCCAGGACTGCGGCTTAGCAGGCAGGGTCACTACCGAGTGAGCCAGACCAGTCGTACACATAGCCATTTTCGTATATTTTCCAATTCCTGTCCTGCATAGACTCTCCAAAGGAAGTCTTTACTGAGAACACTGAAGTTTGCAAATTCTCCATTCTGCCTCAATTAGAGTAAAGAAGAAAGCTACCAACAACTTGCTAACTTCAGTCATTTTAGTATTCTCACTAGGGCTTTATCAGCCCAACCAACCGATCAGGGTAAGTAGCCGAATGGCACAAACGCTTACGAAACGAAACGCTCGTACATATCTATCTCTATCTCTCTTGCGTACTGGCGTGACAGAGCCAGACTACCTTTCGCGGCGTTTCGTTTTCGTTTCGCGTCGCAGAAATGCTATTTGGCTATGGCACCAGGAGTGTTAGAGGGTGAATTCAGTAGTGTTAGCTATCAAGATAAAGAATGTGTGGATGGGGGTTGTACCTATATGTTTCCTTCAGCTTTTATTTAGAGTGCAAAAAATAGCTAATCATTTTAGTATCTCCTCTGTTAACAATTTCTCAAAACAAAGGGTTCATTTAGAGTGCAAAAAATAGCTAATCATTTTAGTATCTCCTCTGTTAACAATTTCTCAAAATTTCTCTTCGTCCTTCGTCCTTATCAACCGCAAAAAACACTCAAACCAGTAGCTGTCTCCATCTCCATCAGCTTTTTACGCGTTTGAGCGATATACAGGCAGATAACGTTGTTTGATGTTAACGCTATATAGACTCATTTTAGTGTCGCGCTGACTAGCAAGGCTCTGAACCGGTTTAAAAATAGCGGTAAATACCCATTTATTTCGAATTTACTCCAAACTTTCATCAGTTCGCAAACTTTTCAACTTTCAAGAGCATTATTGTTATCTAACTAAATTGGTTTAATTTGACATAAGAAATTCATTTTCTTTCACGGGTATTCATTTTCCTAATCCGCTTAGTTTGACAATTAAAATTGTTAGCCAAAAGTAAAATCGTTGACAATCTAATATGGTAGTAATCTCTTTTTATCGTTCTTCCGTATTGGTGTGACAGAGCGAGTTGCGCATCGCTCGCCATGGAGCCTCAACAAATTTACATATGGCTAGAGGCCTTGTTATCCTAGAAACCGTTTAAAAATAACAAATTTTCAAACGAAATACGCGAAAAGTACATGCCAACGAATGTGGATATACTATAACCATTTCCGACCGAGCCTTGCTGTGACTAAACGAGTATTTATCATAACTAATTAGCTCAATAAAGTTACTCGGCTGAGCAATGTTCAAGTCCAACCCTCCAAGCAGGCAAGCACTGAAATATTGAGCAGGCTGGTCGTCTGATGTATTCGTTCCCTGTTTCTTCACCCCGTAAATGCCAAGACGTATCGATTAGGCATTAATAGTTCGTTGGTCTGTTTGCTGTTGACATGCTCACTTGCTCAGGTGATGGGTTATATTTGGGTCGTAGGTAAGTAACCAAAATTATTACCTACTCGAAAAACAAAACAGACTTTACAAAACACTGGATATCGACTGTGCCACTTCCGAAAGGCTGTTACTCAGTATGGAAAATTAGTTTTTTCTTCACAATTTCTCATGGTAATTATAATTAACAAAAAAATCGGAAGAATCTTTAGTTATCCTGGAGTAGGTAGCGGCAATTTTACGCCTAAATAGTATGTATGTATGTATGTATAAACTCTTTATTCTCTTTACTCTTTATTCTTTATTCTCTTTATTCTTTTTATTAGTAATAGTTGTATGATATAGAGCCGGATTTCAACGGAAAGTTGCCTTTGGTTGCTTGACTATGGTTTTTTGAATGCAAGGGCAATGATGAAGGAGGCCCCCGATTAATTTAAGGGGCCGCTGGTAATGCAACTACTATGCGAAGTGCCTAGGGGCCCTAGATTTCTAATCTGTAAAGCCGGAAATGTATGTTTGTTTAGATTGTTTTTAACCGCCGTCGCAAAAACGACTGGGTGTTATAAGTTTGATGTGTCTGTCGGTTTATCTGTCTGTCTGTCTCTGGCATCATCGTAGCCCTGAACGGATGAGCCGATTTAGATTTAGTTTTTTTTGTTTGAAAGCTGATGAATTAGTCTGGAGTGTTCTTTGCCATGTTTCATGAAAATCGGTCCACTAGATCGGGGGTTTTTAGGGTTCCGTAGCCAAAATGGCAAAAACGGAACCCTTATAGTTTCGTCATGTCCGTCTGTCCGTCTGTCCGTCTGTCCGTCTGTCCGTCTGTCACAGCCGATTTACTCGGAAACTATAAGTACTACAGTGATGAAATTTGATGGGAATATGTGTTGTATGAACCGCTACAAAATTATGACACTAAATAGTAAAAAAAAGAATTGGGGGTGGGGCCCCCCATACATGTAACTGAGGGATGAAAATTTTTTTTTCGATGTACATACCCGTGTGGGGTATCAATGGAAAGGTCTTTTAAAATGATATAAAGTTTTCTAAAAAACATTTTTCTTAAAGTGAACGGTTTTTGAGATATCAGCTCTCAAAGTCGTAAAAAGTATGTCCCCCCCCCTCTATTTTGGTGAGGTGATGCATGCTAATTAACTCTTTCAACGATTTTTGGTTTGATCAAAGTATCTCTTATAGTTTTTGAGTTTTTTAATTTTGTGGTTAGGTTTATGTAAGGATACACTCAATGGATCAACTGAAGTCCGGGACCGTACATCACGTACTCTTAGGGACCATCCACACTCATAAGACGCATGTCTTGCGGCCGCGAGACACGCGACGCCTAAGTGGGGACGCTGCCTTACATGTACGTATCAGTGGCGACTGGTAAAAATTTCTGCGAGGCAACACTGAGCAAAAAGAAACCTACCTTTACATTAGGTACTTTACTAGTAATCAATTTTAGGCAAGCCTGTGAGAATTGGCTTGTATGGATCAGCCGCTGCTTGTACCTATTTAGTTGTGCGAACATTGTTTAAACTTGTGTATGTTATTTTAAAATTTATTGGGTGCTAATCTATCTATTAATAATTGTTTACAGGAGAGCAACAATAAAGAAAATGCTGCACCGAAACAGAGCGGAAAAGTGAGCGAAGTAAGAGTAGAACAGAATGAGCAGAGCAAGGAGGAGGGAGAGAGAGAGACTGAAGAGATTCCGCCCGACCTAGAGAGATATATACGGGTATGTCAATTTGCATGATCCTTCCGAGTCTTCTGACCGTTTTCACTGTTTTCAGGAACCTTTTTACCAAAGAATATTCAAAATTACTCATCTAACCTATCTAGTAGCAAGACGAGGTGAATTCGAGTGTTTTAAATAGATTCCGTGACATCGACAGAGACTTTGACACCTCATTGAAGACCGCGCTTAGATGATCCTTGGGCGGGATGTCTTGGTCCGGAACATCATAGTTGATCACAGTATTTAAGAGCTATTATGATAATGACAGTCACTTTTATGTTTCAATTCCGATTGCGGGATTTTAAAATCTTTTATTTTTATACCACGTCGGTGGCAAACAGGTATACGGTCCGCCTGATGGAAAGCGGTCACTGTTATCTTGAAATAGTATAACGTTAAAAGTCATACATAGGTACACTACCTTTACATACACCTGCCCGTATAGCGCAACTTGCCTTGTCGCGCGCGAGTCCATACTTGAAGTCGCGCTTGATGTAGGTATGGTCTCGCGCGCGACAAGGCAAGTTGTGCTAAAGGGTCAGCTGAGGTAGCCTATTAGAATGAAGCCCCTTATGGATGGTAAAATTGCTGTTGTAGGTTATTTTGAAGATGGTATGGTATGGATGGTAAAGGTGGATCTTACCCGATCTTCCCGCTAAGGATACCAGCACCAGCGCGTTAACGGCATCCTTAATTTTAATAAATAAATGTTTGTGCTGAATTGTAGAGCCAGCTTGTACCACCTAAATCTCTCCATATCAAATAGATCCATGCCATCGTTTTGATTGTTTCTGTAAACATGATGTGTTGCAACGGACAAAATACCGCGATTACTTCCTGAGTTGCGCACGCGATCGAACCATTACGACAATTTACTGATCACTGATAGACCGTGTCACAAACAGATAAGGCATATTACTGATGAATTTGTTAGTGCAATTTGTGGGGAAAGGAAAAATTCGCGCAGATTGAGCAGTTAGATAGTGATTTGTTGGCATTTGAATTTCTTTTTCTTCGTTAACAATGGATTGAAGATTAGTCTAGTTTTGTGGATTCTATGAAGATTGCCGAAATGGTATTTGAATTTCAGTGTTTATACATTACATTCTAAGCCGGGGAAGAGGTGGATGGGCTGTGTGTGAAATGATACGAAACGAAAGCAAGTTAATGATAATGACGGGTGATAGAAGATGTATGGAAGAGGAAGGTAACTGGGATAAGGGCAAGAGAATGATGATGATATTCTGTCAGGTTGTCATTTACATTTTACACTAGCTTTTGCCCGCGGCTTCGCTTGCGTTAAATTCGAAAAATTGCGGAATGCTTCATACAAAATTTCACCCCCCATTTCAGCAATGTGGGGGGTTAGAAAGAGAAAAAAGTAGCCTATTGTAACTTTCTAGCCCGTCAACTATCTCCACTTAAAAAATCACGTCAATTCATCGCTCCGTTTTGCCGTGAAAGACGGACAAACAAACAGACCCACACACTTTCCCATTTATAATATTAGTATGGATAACCCAGATGAACCTAAGGGCAGGTACAGTACAGTCGGTACAACGGGGATTTGCTCCTCGACTGTAATCTAATACTGAAATCGCGCGCATATGACTACTTACACATCGAATGAATGCAATATTCTTGAAACCTAGGTATATAGCTATAGAGGCACCTAGCTATTTGAGTTGAATGTTTGTGTTTAGATACGTGATAACGTTTAAAATAATCATAGTTATTAGCCAGAAAATTACAAGGATACTTCGACAAAGTTACTTTAATTGCCCTTTACTACGAAACGTAGCTGCGTAGGCGTGTCCTATTCTACGCTATTACAGTAAAGTTAACTCGTAACAAATACTCCAATAGCATGCTGCGATCGTGATACTACGCGATGAAAATTGAATACTGAATGGGGTTTTGATGAAATGATTGATTGACATAGTACGTTTGTAACGGCCTCTTTTCAAGAAATTATTGTTGTGACAATGGGTTTTTACAATTACATGCATTGTACTTAAGTATTATTTATTACATTTGTACTTAACCCTTTATCGTCTGAATAATCAAAATGTTTTATGAAGTTGAACTTATACTACTTACCTACTTTTTTTATTTGAGCTGTCGATATTAGTTGAAGATAAATTGGCCATAAATGGCTCAGTCCCTATGCAGTAGAGGGTTAAATAAATGAGCTATTGGACCTCGCTAAATTTTCATGCCATAGATATTAAGCATTTTCTTGAGGTGTCATCTATTAGGTATATCAGTTTGGCAATCATAATATTATCACAGAATATATAATAGTACAAGTACAGAAGGCCCACTGCTTTGATGTTCACGACATGCCGCCTTTTTAAATGCCTACAAAAGTCTTACAAAGAAACGAGCCGCACGTGCACCGAAGTTTACCAACATAAATGTATGAAATTTTCACCAAACATGGGTATTATAATGAATATTAGGCGTCCGGTGATAAGGTTGCCTATGGATTAAAACGAATTAATACTCAGATAAAATTTTATACTATTATATTCAGCTTTTGGGTACTTTCTAGGTATATATATAGTATTTATACATTTTTGTTTAAGTTCCAACATCACAAGCCTTATTGAACCTCTCCGGGAGACTTAATCAATAGTAGATCTGTGTAAAAATGTCCTATGGTATTTATTTTATTCATGATATTTATTTAACTAAGCATTATTAGCCATTCCACACGCGGACAACGCATATGTACCTAAAAAAACTCACGACGTAAAGTAACAAAAGAAAGTGCGAACGTGCGTTCTGTGAGAATGCGCGCCACCCCTGATTAGGCCGCGAAGTCGCGGCCGCCAGCATGTACTTGTAGCGCGGCGATAGAATCGCGGAGTGAGCCGCCCCTGATATTATAGCAATTTTAACCTCCGGCATAGCAGCTTTTTGGAACTCTTTCTTTGCTGGATGCCACTGCCACGATTATTCTTATTGCTCTTCGTCTTCTGCTATTATCAACTGTATTAGGTATTATTAACTCATACTTACTTTTGACTTCCCAATATGGGGAACATCATTTAAACTACCAATTAATAATCAAAGTTAGCACATAAGGAGTGTAATAGCAAAAAATAGGTAGGTATAACTTATTCGTTACATCTTATAAATATCATACGCTACTTGCGTATTCTTAATCCGTTGAGTGATATCATTGCCAATGTCGAATCACTGAGCGATATAAATTAGGTATACTCGTCGCCCACGCGCTTAGGTTTAAAATAAAGCAATAAGCCCTAGATGTTTGTTACTCGACTCAGTGAGATTGGTCTCTCGTGCATAATATTCCATACTTTTTAATAGTTTATATACATATTGTTACTTGGACTTGTCTTATGGATTATGTTAATTAATTTTTTCTACTCCCGAACTGTTATTCGTCATTTACAGGGTCGTGCATAGATATTTAAAGCCCTACATAAAAGTCTATTCCCCAAAGCCAGCGTCCGCCGGATTTCCGCGCCGCGCAGTATCGAAAACACTGAAAACGCATTGTTTGGCTCTGTAACCATGGCAACGCATTGTTATAACGATACTGCGCGCGTGCGCGGGAAGGCTTTGGGCAGCTGAGCTGACAGTTCAAACCTTTGCGTCAAAATACAGGAAACAGTGTTACGAAAGTTATTCAAGAAAACAATTAAAAACTAAGTGCATGGTCGTAGAAAAAGTGTTGTATGCAACGGTGTTTAACTGAGTCAAAAAATACTCATGACGTCTTCGGCTCGCCTTCGGCTTCGCCTCAAATTGTTACCCACGCCACTCGTCTTTTTTGACCTCCTTTAAACGCATGTTGCATAAAATACTATATCCTATGTGTAGTTTTTCGTCTTAATTCGTTTTTTTAGTAATTTCGTAATCCGACTAAATACCTTTTATTTGGCTTTTCTAACTCCACTTAGGGCCAGTTGCATCATAAACCGTCTATGAAAATTCCCATACAAAAAAATGCGTACGCTAAATTCGATGACAATCGGTTTGGTGCAATGCAATGCAACTGTTTCTTAGAGAAGTTTATTGATGGGTAAATAAGTAGATAAACCTACATGATTATTCTTCATAAAGCTTCATAATATGGAACCGCGAAAATGGTTAAATATATTGAAAACCACATTTCTCCCTGTACAAAAAGGGATGTGTGGCAATCAAATTGAACCCTCTCCCTCTAATTTCTAAACAACTGTCACAGGTCAATTTGTCGCTGACTATACACGAAACCCTAAAAATAACAAAACTTATATTACTTTTACAACTATTGCTTTCACCGAAACTTGGCTGAAAGGCGGCATTAGCCAAGGTTCAACGCGTCATTTATCTTCCTAATAGCTTTCAGTCCTTGGGCCGAGTGTAGGTTTGACATTGGATTGTTGCCAAACGATGCGACAATCTGCCAAGCCTGGAGGCTTCATTGATCTGAACTGAACTGCAGATATAAGATAGAGAAGATAGAAACTATTAGAAGCTAGCCAAGAAGAAATGCCACGGACTTAAGACTACAACGTGATTAGTTGATAAGCTATACAGTCTAACGCAAGTAGTTGCACGATACGATAGGCTTGCATGAGTGCGCGTGACGCGATTTGGCACTAATATCCAGTAAATCATATCATTTATCTTCCTAATTGCTTGTAAAAGAGTCCTTGACATTGGCAAGTTTGATTGTTACCGATACGTCAATTCGCCAAAACTAAGAGGCTGCATAAATTGATCTGAATGCTGCAGATGTAGATTAAGAGCCAGCTCTGAAAAAAAAACCATTTTGAGTGCTACGAAACTAGGTACGAGATCTAGAAGCTACACTTTTTAAGTCCAGCTATATTTGGCGCTATAGGCACGTTAATTGGTACCCTTTTCATCAGCAATTACAAGTAAACAGTCCACCATATTTAAAGCACAGACGCTGTGCCAATATCAAAGCAGTGGCGTCATACAAGTCATACAAGATAGTGTCACCCACACACATCAAAATTAACGCTCGCATTCGCACGGATATACCTACACACAGCGCATCAGTGCGAAGTGACCTCGGACACAATATAATTATATACGCACACAGTAGGTCTTTTCCGATTAGATTTTTTTTCTATTAAAAGTGACTCATCACTGCTGGAAAAAATGATTGATAGTCACCAACGTCAATTTAGATAAACAAAAGGAATAACTCACATAATTTTGTGCTTTCAATGCAATGCTTTTTAACTTAACATCACCTATTTCATTTGTCTAATATAAACCTCCCATGAAGAGAAAGGAGGACTAATCATTCTCGCATATGTGACTCGCATTGACACATGAGAGTCTGCTAAAACTTAGGGTCATTAACTTAAACAAAAATAACGTCTGCGCAGTTCAGCAAGCCTTCTGTTAGTTCGTTGTTTCGCTGTGCTCAAACAATACAGCCAGAAACAATGTAGCCGCCGCGTCAGGAGCTCGTTTTGGACCGAAACGGAGCTAACTGGCCGATCAGGCATACCCAACTTACTTTTACCGCTCATAGTGCTATATTAAACTCTAATTTTATCGCAATAAGAACGGTCATAAGTGATTTAAAAAGTTTGACTATTCAGTATTTCAGACAAAAACCAACTTACGTTTACTTTTTAATTACATGAATTTAGACTTTAATTTCATCGCGTTAAGGCGGTAACGTGTAACAGAAAAGTTCGCGTGTGATTTGAATTTGGAATCGAATCGGAAATTCAAAATGTTTGACACAAATGTTTTGTTTTTAATTTCCGTGAGTGGTTTAACTGGATGTTTATTTGCCTAATGAGGTAAGTTATCTGTGATTAAAATCTAATCGTTTACCTAATGGATAACATTGAAACAAAGAAGAAACCAAAATAGAATAAAATTATAGTAATTATTAGCCAAACAATACATTTTATACCTAATAAATGGATGGATTATTTATATTACGTAGATGTGATCTAGTATTTTCGTAGAATAGGCCGTGACAGACGTACAGGCAGACGAACTTTTGAAGTACGGAACCCAAATTACGGTGGTATACATCACACGCACTGCAAGCAGGATTAGTCGCCATCATAAGCAGGGCGTGTGAAATTGCCTGCGTCTGCAGATATTTTGTCATTCATCAAAAATGAAATCGCTCCTAAAAAATATATTCCAATAATGGTTGTAACTGTTTAAGGAATTCCTGGCATTCAGCGCGGCCATGCAACGCTGTCAATCTTCTTGGCATCCTACCGGACGACACTCATCCTACAATTTGACGCTAACTTATTTTTTACAAATCGGTTTACAAATCGGTACTATTGAATTGCAGAAATTTTTTCGCATATATTTGATTTGTATAATACTTCTTGGCAGAAGTCACGTTTGGCAGAAACACCTTACGCAGAATATGCTTTGGCATAAATCATTTCGCAGATTTTTATAATACCTACCGAATCGTACGTGGCATAATGTTCATGAGCGTAATAGTCTTCTAGTCGAATAGTACTTTTTCGCATTCGCAGATAATTTTGTGCATAATATTTAGGCGGCATAAAGTTGAAATTTGCTTTCTGATAGCGAGTCAGATGTTTTAGGGATGCAAGATACCTAACACTCCTCCTCGCTTCTCTCGTCGTCGTACCTAACGGGGCCTTGGGAATTTCCTTTTCGATAGAGTGTCATAATTCTGCTGTTGTAATAGTATGCTATACGATTATTATGGTACATTACAACAACATTACATACGATTATGCTAAAACAAAGTCGACCAAAGTAATGTTCTGGAAAACAATATTCTGCCAAATGTGTCGTATGGCAGAATATTGTTATAATAACTAAGTTTACTGCTAAATTACCATTCGACCGAAAGTGTTTCTGCGAACCAATTTATGCGAAGTGTGTTTCTGACCAAAATTATTCTGCCCGATGAGGGTAACCCTTACAAATCATCTTTTCGGAAAGGGGTCTCTTTTCTCTGCTAGTAGGGAGCATCCAGCAGTGTGGGACTATTCTTAGCTGATGGGAGCAAAGTGACACTTTTCTGTTCTTGGACGCATTTTTTTCTTACAGTTTTGCATAGGTACCATGTTTTAGTTTTCTGTGTCTCTAGTGGTAGTGACACAATCTTCTATTTTAAAGCAAATGTTTTTTTTATTCCAATTGTAGCCAGGTTTACGCGAATGAAGAGCATTCTGTTACTTATAAAAACATTACCTGACAAACTCCAGTAACTGTAGGTTCGCCATAACTTGCTGTCCTATATTATAGCCATAGATAAGCGAATTAATTTGTCTAATGTTCTGTTATCGCCGCGCCCGCGTCGGCCTCGCCCGCCATTGTTTTCAGCTGGTTCAGGGCGGGGATTCGCAACACTTACAGAGCTACACAGATGACACTGACCAACCAGCGTATAGCGTGATTAACGAGGTTTAAGATTGATTCAGGACAACAACTGATATGAGCTTAGAAAATCCCGACGAATTGAGAATCTCCTCCTCGTTTTTTGAAATCGATTAATAATTTAAAAAATGGAAAATTTGTGCCTTCGGTTAGACGTAAACAAAATTCTCACCCAAGACACACATTTCTGTGCTTGTTAAGACATATGCATGAGACTACTAGAATGAACCACTGAAATAAATATTAATAAATTCACCTTTAGATTCTGCATGTTTGGAAATTCGCGGACCACTTCAATTATTTATAGTGTAAATTGTCTCGTGTGTCCGTACCCGTATAATAGAGGTAAATCTATAATTATAGATTTTTATCTTGTTGGGGCCGATACAAACGATCTGCAACTCAACTTCGCTGCAACGCAAATTGTATGGTAAGTGCACGCTGACGTTTCAGTTGGCTCTTATTGATACGTCAGAACGCTTAGCTATGGAGCTTGGATTTACCAGCGTTAGGTACGGTACCCAAGCAAAGGGAATAACTCATGTCATGATAGGTGCGGCCAAGGTTCGGCAAAAATATATTAAAATATACATTATACACGCCACGTCTCTATTCCCATGATATATTTGTTTCACAAGCTTTTAGGTAGTGTTGTAGGTACTATCAGCAACACATCTTAAAAAAATCTCTATTTGCATGAAAATTAATTAGGTTTACAAAATAAGTTTGTCGCTGTCATAACATTCATAACTATCATAAGAGCCTAAAACACTGTTTTAGAATTTAACCCTAAATGGACTTGAATTTTAAAACAACGGGCACATCAAAAAGATCGTGCACTTAAGGTTCATTCATCGTCATTCTAACATATACAGCATATATCTGAACGAAAAGCCAACACTTAAACCCGTTAACGTTTAGATCATACTGAGTAATTTCTGCTATGGGACCAAGACTGAAATCGCGAAAAAAATATTGAAGCTCCCATAGAAAAATTCAGCTTAACACGACCAAAATATAAGAAACAGCCAATTTTTTTTTAGTAAAAGTCGCTCAGTATGATCTAAACGTTAACGGGTTTAAGTGTTGGCTTTTCAATCAGATACATGCTGTATAATACGAGATTTTGTTCAAGAACTATATACAAGAATATGATGGTTCAGAGTGATCTTGACGAGTGCCTCCAAAGGGATAATAGTTATTTGTTATACAGGGGGGCAAAGTTGTATTTTAACGCCGTGTGGAATTGAAACACACGAGAAGTAAAATACATTTGCACCCGAGTGTAACTCAAAACTTTTCCCCTCACTATAGCGAGGAAACTACAACGCAAAAACTTTTTTCAGTAGTTCCACAGGTGGTAAATCATCTTTATTACTAGATTCACCTACTTTTATCAACTTTGAAGCAGTTAATTTGACTTTATTCAAGGTCAAATTACTTTACCCACTAGTGGATAAAATGCGTTTTTACCCGCTGGTATTAAAGGACAAAACATATGTTTCCAAGCTACACTGAGAGAAATTTGCATTGTGAATTTAACAAGTTCGACTTGTTGCGGTTTATCCGTTTGAATCAACCAAACGTATGTTTAAAACAATATGTGTCAGGTTGTTTTTATAAAATCGACTTGTTGATTCAAATATATTGCCGATTCAAATGACAAGTAGCTTGTTGTTTGAACCAAAGAGCACGTAGGCGCTATTTTAACCAAAAAACTTGTTGAACGAACATGAAAACTGGTTGTATTTTCTCTCAGTGTAGTGAGGGGAAAATAAGTTTATGTACCTCTGCAGCAGGTTACCTCCTGCTTATTTTTATGGTCGTTGCATTTTCGAAATTAACTGAGTGTGCAGTTTATTAGGTCAACCTGCATAATCATCATAAACCAATTACTTACACATGGGCAATTTTTCACCCCGGAAATTATAAAACTTCGCCACTTACCGTAATAGCAGTATTAAGTAGTTCCTTTCAGGAAATTTTCCCATTACGGCCATAAGTCATGCGTGTTTATAAGTATATAACCCATGTGAGTTATGGCAGGTACGGCCTTGGCCGAAATGAGTCGGCTTAATAAATAACTGCGTAACCATCCCTTTTTCCACCCTAAACGAATAGTTTAAGAGCTTGCACTGTTTATGTGCAGCTTTTCCAATCCGCCGCTTTATCCAGTCCGCTAGGTGATGTGATGATGTCTCAGATTGATGAACGTCTATAACCAAACGCATAAAAATATGATCAGTGTGTTATGAGTTCCCAAGGCTCCAGTATCCCAACCATACCCGATCCAATACAGCAGTATAAGAGTTTGGAGCACCATACTACAATTCAGCCTTGAAAGAAATTTTTCTTTCAATGTATTTACTACGTCTACAGCGCGTTTGGTTATGCGATAGACGCAACAATGAACGCATGCGATTTCGGAATGTATGAAAAATGATAAGGCTCTTACCGCAGCGTTATGTCATTTTCCGGACATTCTGTTGATAAAACAACAGCGCGATTAAGAAAACTAATCTGGTCGATAAAACTAGTTTGTCGAAATATCGGCGCTAGCTCTTAGCCCTACCCCGTTGCAAAACTCATAGCGATAGCGTGCAGAGCTCACTTACAGTTCGATGTACAGATGGCCCGATACCAACTTAAAACCTTGGAAATGTAATCACTGACAATCGTGCGAAGGAAATAGACCGAGTAGATCTTCAACCGACTGTTCTGACTAGGAATTCAACGAATTTCCAACTTACTCTTTTATACATATTACATTATACCTAAAAAATTACCTACGATTGTCCATACTAGCGTTTAACCCTACCCAATAACTCTTGGTGTGAAAATATCCCTAACACTTGGGTATACACATCCTAGATATACCATTACAGAACCTCGGAACTTAAATTCTAATCACTGCCAATCGTGTGAAGAAAATAGCTCGCGTTTTAAGAATCGAAGTGCAAAAGTTTTAAGTTTGGCCATAATGTTAAAATCATTTCAGTTGGCGTTT
Organism: Leguminivora glycinivorella; assembly: GCF_023078275.1. Taxonomy (NCBI): domain Eukaryota; kingdom Metazoa; phylum Arthropoda; class Insecta; order Lepidoptera; family Tortricidae; genus Leguminivora; species Leguminivora glycinivorella. The sequence continues at coordinate 27,837,093 of NC_062972.1, forward strand.
GATGGACTGATTTCAGTCATTTTCGTTTTAGTTGGCGTCTGAAGAGTTTTTCATGTAAATAACAAACTACACTGCGCGATTTAAAGTTGTATGTACTTTACGAGTTCCCAGATTTTTTATTTTCAATATTTTCTAAAGTCTTGGTCGTTCTTGGCTAGACGCCCATCTAGGCGTTTATATGGTGTGTTTGCACTTGCAAATGGGCGAGTGGTCGGTCTCGCACGTCCTATGCTCGCAGCGGGTGAGAATGACCACTTCTGAACAATACAAAACAAATAATCTTTATTGCACACCTCAATAAAGGACAACACAAAAAGATACAAAAAAATAGCAACCCCAACTAAGGTAAACAATTTAAGGCGGTATTTTCGCTCAAGAGCGATCTCATTTCATTTTCAAACATAAATAAATAGCAAATATTGGGTTGGCACAAAAGTAATGACACACTCTACAAAACTCTATACATTTCCTTTCTTAAGTTAATTGTTTTCGATAATATTCTAGTATGTTATAGAACATTCTAGGTACTTCTAATGTGAGGGTATATATAGCCGCCCTCGTGATTGGTTTAGTTAGATTGACATAAAATGGACGAGCGACAAGTTCGAACACTTATACGAGTACTAGTTAGGCCACAGTGCGCGGGCTGCGGCTGACAATATCAACACTGCATTGGACGCTGGAAGTACAAGCCATGCCACGGTGTCCAAATGGTTTGACCGTTTTAAATCAGGAGACAGGAGCCTTGAAAGTCAGTCACGCTCAGGGCGACCACCTGCATTCAATGATGACGATTTACGCCGCGAACTACAGTCGAATCCTGATGCTACTACTCGTGAATTAGCGGAAGCACTTAACTGCAGTCACCACGCTGTGGAATACCATCTGCGTGAGCTTGGGTATCGAAAAGTTTTGGCTCGATGGGTACCGCACATCCTTACCGACGCCAGTCGTGCAGTCCGTGTCGCCATCTGTCAATCACTTTTGCTGCGACCCCGACGTAAAGAGTTTTTGACTGATCTGGTTACGGGAGATGAATCATGGATTTATTATGAGAACGATACACGTCGTGCTTTTTGGCTGCCTCGAGAAGAAACGCCACCAACTCAGCCGAAGCTGAGTCAAAAGAACCGCTTAAAAGTTTTGCTTTGTTGTTTCTGGGACTCGCAAGGCATGCTGTTTCATGAACTATTACACCAATGAAACTGTAAACGCTAACAAATATTCAACACAGCTCACCGAACTATCTTCTGCTATCAAGAAAAAACGACGAAGACGAGCCACTGTAATTTTACTACATGATAACGCTCGACCTCATGTTGCATCTACCGTTCGCCAACAGCTGCAGAACTTGGGCTGGGAGACGATACCCCACCCACCTTATTCTCCAGACCTCGCACCATCAGACTTTCATTTGTTTAGAGCCCTGAAACGACATTTGCAGGGTAAACAATTCAATGATTTCCATGATGTACAGGTGGAGTTGAACAACTTTTTCGAGGCACAGCCATCAGAGTTCTGGGCGAAAGGCATCCAAACTTTGCTGGATCGTTGGCAAGAAGTCATAGATGCTAATGGTGATTACATCATCGACTAAGCTTTTTGTATTATAATAATAATAAAAAATATAAAACGTAAACCAAATGTCTCATTACTTTTGTGCCAACCCAATATTTAGAGACGTTAACATACAGAGTTAGAACAAAGGGTTAGAACGGCCGATGTCTAACTAATCCTGAAATATTGGTATGCGAACAAAATTTCCGAATGCACGAAACACAAAACTTCGAGTTTAAACAGGCAAAGGCGTCGAAGTTTTAATAAGCGCATAAAATTAATTACAGCCCGTCTACATTATGTCTGCACGCCATCGCCTAGAGCTACGTTATTGTACGACATAAAATTATACAAAATAGGAGAGCGCCGCTTTCTACGTAATCTGTCACACTTCCATGTAAAATTTTGTCACGTTTTAATTAATTTCCACAAATAGGTATTTAACAGCACTGTGTATAACTACTATAAGTAAGCCATTTCCTTATCTGCCATAGACTGCCCGATTTGAATTTTATTTATTCGATTTGTTTCCGATATGCCATAATATATCTGTCAGCATCAAAAGTGATTACAGATATTTGAATTGGGCAGATCTTCGCTGTCGATAAATCAGTGCAAGCTTGGCGTAGTATAACCCTTTTGCGAAATAGGGCGTAGCTGGCGGTCGCAATGACAACCCGATATCGATGACTGAAGCCATCCGAGCCGATCCTACCGCAGAATGGGGACAAGGTTAAGTTTGGCGAATGGCCACTGAGCTTTTGACATCTGTTAATGTGAATTATAAAAACAAATGTTACACCTGAACCTGTATATGGTGTCCATCCATTTTTTCCAATGTGTGCCTGTTTGTGGCATCGTAGCTCCCGATTTAAGTTTTTTTTTTGAAAGTTGAATTAGTCGGGAGTGTTCTTACTTCTTAGCCATGTTTCGTGAACATCAGTCCACTATGTCGGGGGTTTTTACAAAATTTTAATTTTGTAGTTAGGTTAGGTTATATTACTTTCAGTCCGTAGTCCGTACCGTATTCTACCTAGCGCTCTTTATCGGTATGGAGGTGCGACAGGTGCATTTCGATCATTATGTAGCGTTAACTATTGTGACTTTGGCTAGGCCCGAACGTAGCGTGCAGCTGTTCCTGCAGGGCAACTAAATTGCCGTCGCAAAGAACTGAAACTATTCCAGTTGATGATATCAGATTTGAGAAGTTATAGGTGGAACGAAAAATGAGTAAATAGTTCCGTAGCTGGCGAAAACCTTTTGTTTCCGAAAGAATGTTCATTTTCCAAGTAGGTATCTACGAGAGGCGGAACCGGAAACTATTATGAAACTGTTTCTGAATTTGAGCGCACGTTGCAGCGAAATATTGTTTCTGAAATAAATAAGAGCGTCAGAAATTGGGAACCTAGTTGTATTTACCCGATGTTTTCAATTATATTCGTAAAAGGAAAATTATAAATAAAATAAATAAATAAATATTATAGGACATTCTTACACAGATTGTCTGAGGCCCACGGTAAGCATAAGAAGGCTTGTGTCACACCGCGCGGCGTGAAGTTTGTAAGAAGAGTTATTACTGCTTTATACTGTGCTTGTGTTGTGGGTACTCAGACAACGATTTATATGTATAATATATAAATACTTATACCAGCTTATACATAGAAAATATCCATGATTCAGGAACAAATATCTGTGCTTATCACACAAATAAATGCCGTTACCGGGATTGGAACCCAGGACCGCGGCGTAGCAGGCAGGGTCACTACCGACTGCGCCAGACCGGTAGTCAATTGGACCTATTCCCTGTAGTCTTATCGCGTAGTTTTACCAGTTGAACAGTTGGGAAACTTGGGAATTTTCTTTCTAATAGACTTACTGATTGTAAAACTGCTTTTTTGTACGAAACCAGATTCGACAACGTTTACGCTACGGCTTACGCTGTTTTGGCTACGGGGTAGGGGATGCGTCCCCATGCGCAGTTATCCCGTCCACATTGTAAGCGCTAAACTTTCGTGCCGCTACTTTTACATGCATGTTCGTTATATAAACCTACATATTAGGTAAAGCGTGAGAATGTAAACTGTCCGTCAATATTCACAGCACGCTACTCCGTACTAATTGTTCAATTACGGAGTCGCGCGCGATTTCACATGCGCGTGTATCGGCGATTACCTGAAGGGTTCTCTATTCTACTTCAAACAAATGTATTATACCATCAAAAACATTTTTAATGTAAAATGTTGCTAATACCTAATACCTTCGTCTGCCAACAAGTTACTAGATCTCATGTGGGAAGCCCTAAATTCACCAACTAACCTCGCTTGCTCGTCTTGGCAGAGGCTTTGTCATGCCCCCAGATATTATATTTGGCGCGAAGACTAGATGTAGGTATATCGTTCATCCTCCGTATCGTATCGTATATCTCTTATGTAGAGAGAGAGAGAGAATCAAAGAGATAACTAGGTACGATACGCTGAGAATGAATGATTGGCACGTTGCTTATGAAGCCACTGCCTATGTCCTCTGTCCTCTATTGCAAACAAGATTAGTAACTATAGTTGCTGGGGCAGATCTTATACCTCGAAAATCCAGTATGCAATACTTCTCAATAATACAGACTGATCATTAGGCTAAAATGAAGGAAATCATTCCATAATGTCATATTTCCAAACAGAGTGATGGTAGGCGGACGAAAATGTTGCCGGATTCTTGGCCACTATCAACTGAATCAAGCGTCTGGCGTTATCTGGCTCGTTAGGTGGAAGACATTCGCTGGGCACTTCTAAATCAGACCAGCCCAAGACCGGTATACAACTTGCCAAAAAAGAGTAGAAATTAAAAAGTGGCAACATTCTCGTGTCATCTTTTTCTCATCAATATGTGTGAGAAAACGAGACGATAGGACGATGTTGCCACTTTTTAATTTCGTTTTTTATGCCAAGATGTAAGAGGCGTGCATGAAGACAGTCACATATGCTCAGCAGTGGGCAAGAACGTAATAAATTATTCTACATGTTTTTATATTTATAGTGTTTGTACTTAGACTTATTTATAGGGTTGACGTCTGAAATTCCTCACCTTTAAACAGAACTCCTCACCAATACTTAGAAGTGACAATATTGACGATATAAACGCTGGCAACGAAGCCTAATAGGTAATAGGTATACATAAATCCATCTAAATCTAGTGCGCACGCATCTTTGTTTGCTAGAGTTAATTAGCTCCAATGTTTGTGGATGTAACATACATGAATATATGACATATGTATATGTCGCAGTAAGATAGATAAAGCCGTTATATAGTTATAACCCTAGGGATATAATTATATGTCGTAACATAGTTAAACGAAAGCGATTAATTGCTATATTACTAGGAATATAACTATAATACTAAACTAGTTTAGTCATATAGTTATATGACTGGATTCAGTTTAGTGAAATGATTGTAGGCAGGAGTGCGGCGGTGCGGCGGAGGTATAGTTATAACCCTAGGGATATAATTATATGCCGTAACATAGCTAAACGAAAGCGATTCCTTACCATCTTACTAGGAATATAATTATAATACGTTACTAGTTCAGTTATATAATTATATCACTGGATTAAACTTAGTCTAGGGATATAATTATAATACGTCTCTAGTTAAGTAATATAGTTATATTACAGGATTAAGTTCAGTAGTATAATTGTAGCAGTGTAGTGCTGCAAATTGCACTATTTGCGATAGTAAATATCATGTTTATCTTAGATTAAATTAAAACTGCCATCGCACAAATCCAAATGCAGATACAATTTAAAAAATGAATAAATCCGATATTATGAAAAGAACCGAAAAGAAATCAAGAATCGGGAAATACCGGGAGCATGCCCTAACTGTTACGTTTTAACTAATATAGCTTGGATTCGTTTGTTTAGTAACCAAACCTTGTGTACTATGTTCGATACAAAATAAACTTTGTTCTAACGTCAGTGACATTGCAACCGAGACTTAATAGGTACATAGTAATACGCGATTAAGTCCCGTTTGCAATTTTAAATACCGTATTATAATTATATTCCTAGTAAGATGGTAATCGCTTTTGTTTAGCTAGTTACGGCATATAATTATATCCCTAGGGTTATAACTATACCTCCGCCGCACCGCCGCACTCCTGCCTACAATCATTTCACTAAACTGAATCTAGTCATATAACTATATGACTAAACTAGTAACGTATTATAGTTATACTCCTAGTAAGATAGCAATTAATCGCTTTCGTTTAACTATGTTACGACGTATAATTATATTCCTAGGGTTATAACTATATAACGGCTTTATCTATCTTACTGCGACATATACACTGCCTATAGCCATGGAATGTTTGCATTAGATTCGCATTCTATACCATGTCTCCCAGTCTTTCCTCTTTAAGTTATCAAATTGTAGAAGTTCTAGGATTTTTTTTCCGAACTTTATGTATAATTTATTGTATAGTTAGTTAGACTTCAGTAGTTATACCTACTGTGACCATGGCATAAATTGTAGCAATTGTGCATCGATATCAATTAACTCTACGATACATTACGTTTAGAATATAGCAGTTCGTTAGGTAAACTCCATCGGACGCCACACATCGCGCGTCTTTTAGAATCTTATGCTAATGTGCAAATGTTCGTGTTGGACTGTAACCGTAGGCCGTCAGTTGATGTTTTTTTTGGCGATCAAAAAGTTCCGTCTTACATTGGGTATGTCAGTCCATTTTTTAAAACGCAGCTATATTTCCGAGCTCATATAACCCGGCAACCTTCAAATCAAGAGTGAACAGGCATCTTCTGGGCGAGCTCATCATCGTAACTCTTTGCCTTTGGCTAGTCTGTGGTCAAGAGTAAGCCCATTTATAATAAAAAAAAAAAAAAAAGCAGGAGAGGTTTTCTCAATACAAATTCTCTCAGCTGTTTCCTCAGGAATCATTTTTAAACTTTGAGAGATTATTATTAGGTATTTGTGTTCACACAACGGCCAACACCGGCCTGCCGATTTAAATCATGTTGGTCCCTAATTATGAATGAACGGTAACGAGCAACACCTAATAAACCCATCAGTCTCACGCCTCGCTGCTTCAGGAATTTGATTGGCAATTACTGCTCACTCACGAGCCATTGCGCTCGAGTACCCACTGGGTTATGTAGATTTCAACGCGGACTTGCTTGTCTTGCTTAGTCTCAGTGTGAAATGAAGTATCTAAGTAGCCTTTCAATGAACGATTTAGATCCTTTAAAAAATCTTCAACAGGTGAACGAAAAATAGCAAATTAAACTAAACTATAAAATGGGCTTATTCATGACCCCAGACACTGACGCGAAGACGTGGCTTAGGATAGAGCAACTCCCAGAAGGTGCCTGTTCATATAGACGCCGGCAACGGATTTCACTCCTTGGCAGTGCGTATAAGAAACGAAGAAGCAAAGCGCTTTATGCGAATTGGTGCAATATCTACCACGTCAGGGTAGAAACCGGCCGTGCGTCTAAAAGTCCGATGATAGAATGGGGATGTTGGAATAAGCTCGATTGAATTGACGATCTGGCGCGGACGCGTACTACCTAACGATACCCCAGCCCCAAGAGCCAGGTGTATGGTATATTTACAGTACTTATATGTAATGATCAAGTCGGCAAAGAGCCTTATTTGCCGTATGGTCCCCTGGCAGAGTAGTTAAAGGCATCGGCATCCTTACACGTGTTTCTCATCATTTTCTCTTCGTACGAGTTAGCAACTAGCTACCTACTTTGCTGTACTTGCCGTACTTGGCTATATGTATGTATGTGTTTGGTTTCAACACTTGCGAGTTCTCTTTATTGTTGAGTAAACTTTTTGAAATGTTTGTTTTAGCTATGTTCTGTTGTTTTAAAATTAACAATAGCCTTCTTTTGTTACAGCGCTACCTAGGGCTTCCCGTAATGCTAAAAGCGGGTGAATACTCCCCGAACAACCCCCTTATACGGGGCGAGAGGTCGTCCGGCGACGCGTTACTAGGACTAGGGGAGTATGAACGAAGAAGGAACACGCTTAGGAAGCTGCGACAGCAACAGTATAGAGAATATCTCGACCAGGTTAGTCCCTTGTAATACAACACAAGAACCTCATACGGGGCGAGATGGGGCTTTTATAAACGTTATTAGTTAACTATAAAAATAACGAACTTTGTCAGGTCCAAGAGGCGCCAGAATGAGTTACACCTTCTTATGGCTCTACAAATAAAATCGTGTCCGATGGCAGCCTTCGTTGTTTATGAAAATGTAGAATTAGAAAATAAATTAGAAAATGATAACTGTAGAACCGGCATTATAAAATTACAACTCAGGCATAAGCAGTAAGTATGCAGTGCACCAATACAAACTATTTTTATAATCTACTAGACATTGCCACCAATACAAACTCTTTTTATAATCTACTAGCATTGCCCGCGGCTTCGCTCGCGTTAAATTCGAAAATTGTGGAATGCTCCATACAAACTCTCCCCTCCCCATTTTAGGGAAGTGGGGGGTTAGAAAGAGACAAAAAGTAGCCTATGTCATCCATCCTTTTAACTATGTCGAGTTAAAAAATCACGTCAATTCGTCGTTTCGTTTTGCCATGAAAGACGGACAAACAAACAGACACACACTTTCCCATTTATAATAGTAGTATGGATTTTATCAAATACAGCGGAACTGATTCTCTATACATCTAAAACTTATTCCTGAATCTAACATAACCTTTCCATCTCCAGCAAGCGAAGAAAAAGCAAGAAGAGAAAGAACAAGCAGAACGAGAGAGAAGAGAGCGCGAGCAACGGGAGAGAGAGCGAGAAGAACGCGAACGAGAGAGGGAGATAGAACGACTGGAAAGAGATAGAGTCAGCCCGGAGCGGCCGCGGGCGTTCATCAACACTGTGTTTAGTGCTACGCAGACTTTTACCAGGTAAGTGTTTTAGTTTTTAGTTGTTTCGTCGTAAGACAACTGAGTGCTTGTATTAGAAGTAACTACTGTAAATATCGATTATACTTGTTCTTATACATCATATTTTAAAATAAATACCTGCCTTATTTATTTTAAATAAAATTAGGTTTTTTCTGTTTCCAGCAAAGTAGACACCGCTGTGCAGACGACCACGGCAGGCAGGCCTCTCTCGGTGGCCGTGCAGACGGACGACGCTGAATTCTACAGGGTAATCCTGTACAACATACTTACTTAGAGTAGATAGTAAATAAATACAACTGACAAGTTGTTGTACATATCGATTTAATAAAGCTTAAGCCCGCTCCAGACTATGCGCGCGAATCACGGCGCGATGCCGCGAACGCGAGTGTGGAACTTTCTGCGTATCGAATCTACACTCGCGTTCGCGGCGTCGCTCCGTGATTCTCGCGCTTAGTCTCGAGCGGGCTTTAGGTTAGCCTTACAAATATGTAAGGTCCGACCGAGATCTCGGTCTCGGTCTCGGTCTCGGCATTCTCGGCCGAAAATCGGGCCGAGATCTCGGTCTCGGTTCTCGGCCAAAATGGGCCGAGATTCTCGGCAAAACCGAGACTGCGATTTTGAATTTATTGCGCACTCGCGTCCGGTTTTTAGCTTTCAGTTTGTTACATCGCCCGTTTGGTATCCCGATTTTAGTGATTTTGGTAGGGTCTTTATCGACATTTTAAGCCAAAAGCAAACAAATACCTAGGTATAACTCATAAAAGAGTGTAAAATATTTACGACAACTTGATGTGTGTGGAAGACAACGACGACGCGAAAAATCAAAGCAGCAGGTTAGAATAATACCTACCTTACATGATAGAAATGGCGAATTACGGAATATCTGACGAAATTTTGAGCTTTGTGGATGCTGTTTTGAGTTTTTTTAATGAGTATTGGTTTTTCATAGTCATGTTTATGATATACATACATACAATTTTGGAAATAATCGCTATCAAAAAAAATAGTTCGTGTCCCTTAACTTTGAATCATGTGCCTAAAAATACGTCAAAATCAAAGTAAAGCTTAGTAAAGACTTTCAAGTAAAACCTGGAAAACTATCCGTAGAAAACACAATTCGACAACCTGTTTTATGATTTCTTGCAAAGAGTCACAAAAAATCAGGGTATTAAACGCGCGTGTAAAACCTCTGAAATTGCATGCCTCTATAGGCTATGGCGACTGCTTACTACCGGGCGAGCCGTATAGTTGTTTTTGTCACTGACGTAGTCTATTATGCTACGGTAGATAGGTAAGGAGTGCGGGTAGGTTTGGGTAGTTACGGAACCAAACACTAAGCAGGACCCAACATACTCTTGGTTTCCTGGTTAATAGGCGAATTTCGATTATGAAAACATTTTTTTGTAAAAATGGCATATTTTTTACTGTTTTACAAATTCTCGGTCTCGGCCGAGAATCAAATTGAATCTCGGTCTCGGTCTCGTTCTCGGCCGAGACAAAAATATCGTTCTCGGTCGGACCTTACAAATATGTATCAATATAGTCACATAAACTGTAAGACTTTTTCTTCCTGCAGCGTCTCGCCATAATAGTTTACTCTTTACTACTGATACCTAAGTGGGTCCATTTAGACGGTACGAGAACTCGTATACGAGAACTGTCAAAGTAAAACGTGTAATTACAGTACAAAGACTGCCATCTCTCGACACAAGCTTAAAAATTTTGAACCTCGGTTTTGACAATTTGGCCCATATTATTAGCTTGATATGTGTTAAAATGTCAAATATTAATATTAGAGCCATCTAGCCGCATTCCCCAAAGGCGTAACGCCATCTAGGCCACCGTACCTTTTTCTCTATGGCTTTGAGGTACGTTTTTTTCTTAGACTTTATCCGTCTATACGAAGTTACATATCAGCACTACTTTGAAAAAAACTTGTATCTTCTTGAAGAGAAAAATGTATTAAGTATGTATGGAATGCATATAGACTTACTACGTTTTGTCTTTGAGGAGCAGTGTGAGATACGAGATTTTTTCAAAGTAGTGACAATATGTCTTTGATAGGTGTAATTACTAAGTATCACCGATACGATAAGCCACGATTTGCCCTAATATTATATTTCGTTGCAGTTGTCGTCGCCGTTGAAATGTCCGCTGACGCAGGCGGAGCGCGAGCTGTCCCCGCGCACGGTGGCGCCCGAGCGGCGCAGCCTGCCCGACTTGGGGCGTGAGTTCAACTAACACTTTCATATGTGGAGTAAAGTCGCCGTCAATAGAATTTGTGAACAATGTAAACAAACCTTGTAGTCAAAATAAATTAATGTCTTTAATTTCCATTCTAAGGGTCCCCCCACATCTAGCGTCTCGCGAGCGTCGCGTCGGGCCAACTGTATGGGCAAAGCCTGACGCCGCGTCGACGCGTCTTTTTTCATACAGTTGGCCCGATGCGACGCTCGCGAGACGTTAGTTGTGGGGGGACCCTTAGAATGGACTCTGGAAGGGACTCATCAGATACTGGCTAAATCCATGTGTTATTTAATCAATTCATCTCACATTATAATCCTCAACCTTTAAAATAATAAAATTGTGCTAAAATATTGATATTTTATATAATGGTTTGTTTACATTGTTGACAATTTCTATTGACAGCGATTTTATAATACATTAACACCACATGTAAACTTTACGTCTGTCTGAGTGCACATTTGCACAACCACATTACTCACATTAGGTACTTAAAATTTGACAGTCCTAAATAAATAAATAAATATTGGGGACACCTTACACCACAGACCAACCCCTATAGACATCCATTACAAGACGACTCGCGGTCACCAGCCTTACTTGTATTTGCCATAATATAAGCGCGGGCGCTCGCCGTGCCCGATCAGTAACGACCAAGTAACCGACCCGAAAGCAGCTCGTGTTTTTCGCAATAAAAAAATTGAAAAAGGGTATTTTGATGCCTTAAAGATGTCCACCTGTAGTGTGAAATGGTGTGGAAAGGTAACAAGAAGTTCAAATTTAAATACGGACGAAATAAGTCATATTTGTAATTTATTCAGAGCCGGCATAGGTCAACTTACACTGGCCACTTACGCGACAGTAGAGGGACAGTCATACTTCTGTCCCTTTTCATCTGGCGCGACTGCCTGCCGTCCTTGAAACGACCAATCGCAGCGCGCTAAACACATTCCCCTCCCGCTCCTCGCGCCCCAAGCACTGGTGATTTGTAGCACGCACAAAATTTACAATATTGGCACTCTATAGGAGGTTCTCTGTGCCTTACACAGATCAACTTAGCCCCAAACTAAGCAAAGCTTGTACTATGGGCACTAAGCGACGATTTTCATACTTAAATAGATAAATACATACTTATATACATAGAAAACATCCATGACTCAGGAACAAATATCTGTGTTCATCACACAAATAAATGCCCTTACCGGGATTCGAACCCAGGACCGCGGCTTATCAGGCAGGGTCACTACCGACTGAGCCAGACCGGTCGTCAGCGGCGTCAGCGTCAAATAAAGTCCGGAAAGACCTGTGTGCGGGCTTCAAGTGACTGAATCGCATCAGATCGCACAGGAAAGGAGCGAATCCACTTCGAGCGAGTCGCTGGGCCAGCTGCAAAAGTGGATGGCGTATTTATCAATGAATTCATTCATAATTTCTCCATGCTCTTTTTACAGCTGATAGTACAGTCGCCCAAGAAAATGGTCTACCAGTTTTTACAAAAGTTTCTGTGAGCTCTAACGATCGCTAAGGTTGACTTGACACATGGCATGACGTAAACATCATATATAGACAGAGCGATTGTCACTGAAATAATATTATTGCAAGCAGAAATTGACCTTGTTGTCTCATGACGTTTAAACGAACCTCACCCGTAGGGTGGTAAACCACATTTTTGGTCGACTGTAATATTAGTAAACGCAAAAACGACGGGGTGTTATAACACCCTATGATGTTATAACTTATAAGTTTGACGTGTCTGTCTGTTTGTGACATCGTAGCTCCTGAAGGGATGAAGTTTTTTTTTGTTTGAAAGCTGAATTAGTCCGGGAGTGTTATTAGCCATGTTTGATGGAAATCGGTCCTCTATGTTAGAGGTTTTTCAAAATTTAATTTTTGTACGATTTTATACAATCCAAAATGGGTGGTATAGCACTCATTACACACACCGGTCACACGGCTAAGGGAGACCACGACTCGACCCTGAATAGCTGTCAAACTTCGGTTCTGTAGGTGTCCTTTCTTTTTTTTTACTTTTTATACCACGTCGGTGGCAAACAGGTATACGGCCCGCCTGATGGAAAGCGGTCACCGTAACCTATGGACGCCCGCAACTCAAGGGGTGTCACGCGCGCGTTGCCGACCCAGTAGAAACTTGTACACTCCTTTTTTGAAGGACCCCATACTGTAGTTCATCGGGATATATATCTTTCTGTACGATATTACTTTTATCTAACCGAGCAGTGATGACTAGGATGGTCTTATAGCATGGGATAGCTCTCATATAAATCTAATGTATTCCAGAGTCATTGTGCCGTCCAGAGCGAGGCACGGGCGCGGAGCGATACAAGCCTTCTTTGCTGGACGCCGACGCTGTACAGCAGCGGAACGCTATGGCCGAAAAGGTAAGCTGTAGTGTCAATCTGACATGGACTTTCAATAGGGACTGAGCTCACACTTTTTTTGCCATACTAAATTGAACTTTATCACCGGTGCAGAAAGGCGTTCTTATCAGACTAGTAAAAGTGTGTCCACATGAGAGGGTCAAAGTTGGGGCTGGTGTCCCTCTCGCACGTGTGACCAGTGTTAAAGAGATTACTATAGTAGTAGTATTTTTACCTGTATGATAACTAAGTTTATAAACTTCTTAAATTATTTTTGTATTATATCGAGGCAAGGATATTAATACCTTGTAACGAATTGGTAAGTCATTATTATGAAGCCATAAAACCAAAGATTTGCGCAATTAAAAAAAACCTTTAATTCGGTATTAGTAGATTTGGTAGTAACTTTGAATATTGACTGGTATCCCCAAATAATGACAGTGATGACGTCATTCAAATAATTTTGACAGTGGCAATAAGTGCGAGAGGGACACCAGCCCCAACTTTACCCTCTCATGTGGACACACTTTTTGGCCTAACAACTGAATCTAGCTTAATAATATATAAATCTATGCAATCTGAAGACAGCATGAGCAGATGGCTGCATTCACTCACAGAATATATAATAGTACCCTTACAGAAGGCTCATTTTGAAGTTCACAAAATGCCGCTTTTTTAAATTCTTACCTACATTAACAAACGGACTGCACGCGAGCATCCGACATTAAATACATTCAGCACAGGAAGTCATCAAATACCGCAATGTAGTAAAAGCGCGGCGATAGAATCGAGTTCCGCCCCTGATACCGCATTCACTCGCAGAGAGATAAACCCTTATTCATAAACGTTCACTAAAGTTATCAAGCCGATAAAGTTCGTTTGCCCCTTTCCGACATATTGGTGTGATAGAAAGAGACAAACGAATATCGACTTAATAACTAGTGAACGTTTATGAATTAGGGGAAAGCCTACATAGTCAAACCTAAGGTGCTGGGCCCTAGACACTCATATTTTTCGATATTATTTTGATATTTTTCAGGAGGCCGCTGCCAAACGCCAGTACTATCAGCAAGAGCTCAAGAACCAGATACTTGAGCAGCAACGTATTCGGGAGGAAAGGAAAGCGAGGGAAAAGTGAGTTTTAACTTGTATCAAATAATAATCATCATCAAATATCTATTTAGCGACCACGATCATACACCTCTCTTTGTCTGTTTTCCCATTCCTAAACATAGTATTATTATTATGTATATGTCGGCGGACGAACGAAGAATCCGCCATATCACGAGATTCCTAGGCATATCGTGAAACGGCGCCAAATCATGATTTGGCGTAGTAACATTCGCCATAACGTTCAAAACTCACCGTAATAATTTGCCCAGTGACGTTTCAGCAGATCATCTATATCATGAAACGCCGCCATTTCGTGATTTCACCAAGTAAAACCCGCCATCATTTAGGCAGATCATGTCCTAGGCATATCAATTCAAAAAACCATAATAAGTACAATATTAAATTAAAAACTTTGTAGTTAACAAATGAAATGAAAAGAGACTTGTATTATTACCTAATTGGAATAAATATTAATAAATAATAATTATATACATTAGACTAATTTAGACTAATATTGACTGGGATATAGACCGTGATTACCTTTTTGTTTTCTGTGATCATGATGCATGTAACTGCGTCGAAATATCGAGAGCTCGACAAAACTCTCGATAATTGCCACCTTAAATAACTTTTTAAGTAAGCAAGTAAATACACTTTCATATAAATCAATCGCAATGGTTAGGTTAATCGCAATCGCAATATTAGGGTTATTTTAGTCTAAAGGTAAATGTACCTAATCTACGTATGTACCGTAACTACCATAACATTAAAACGTTCATGTTGCAGGTTGCTAGAGGCGGCGGAGATGCGGCGGCTAGAAGAACAACTTCGAATGCTACGTGGAGCTCAGGAGCTCGAGCTTAACAAGCACGCCGCACAACAACATCAAGTACCTACTTCCTTATTCCTTTTTAGAAGACTACACCCGAGACTATACACGAAAACTAAACTTACGGCTCGTATATACGACCAGACCATATGGAAACCGCTGATGGCTCTGGTATTCATACAAATTCGTCTTTTGTGTCGGCTATTGGTCTGGTTGAAATAATCCCGCATTGTGGCTGAGGACTATAAAATAAATAATCTAAAAAGAAGAAAAAAGTTATTGTGAATGACAATGACGAACTATAAAGGTGACATTAATGTCAGTATCCATTTATTTCATGCTATGTATGAAATTTTGTCAATTTAGCTCAATCACTTGACAGCTTGCAATCAATCGACCAGTATCATAATACTTGTATTTATATTTTCAGATGAAAGAAAACGCAACAGACTACGAAAAGAAGCGAACGGCGCTACAAAAAGAAATAGACTTGGAGCAACATGCGCTGATCCGCGCGCGCACACACACGCACACTTCTCACAGCGACGGACTGCCTTCCAAGCCCTCCAAGATCCCCTTCTACTGCCCCGCCGTCCACAAGAACAAGGAGAAGAAACACTTCTCCACGAACATTCCAGA
The DNA here is from genome assembly GCF_023078275.1 of Leguminivora glycinivorella. Classification (NCBI taxonomy): domain Eukaryota; kingdom Metazoa; phylum Arthropoda; class Insecta; order Lepidoptera; family Tortricidae; genus Leguminivora; species Leguminivora glycinivorella. Next base: position 27,852,792 of record NC_062972.1, read on the forward strand.
TCATTCCATCTTCTCACCGAATTACGACGTCGATACATATCTCCGAAAGAATCTTAACCCTTCCAAGGAGATGCTGAGTTCTCGGCTAGATACGTCGAGTTCCGAATGCCTCGCGTCCAAATATCTCGCCCGGTACGACCGGGAATCCAGGCTAACAGACAGAAGTGATAAAGCGGAGAGAAGAGACAAAGAGGATAATAGATTAAGTAAAAAAGTAGTTGTAGAAGCTATAGTACACGACCGTCCGAAATACGAGCCTAAAGAAATCGATAACCCTATACCCGTGTTAAGACATTCACCGGTCAATGTAAGGACTGTCCAGAAAAATACAGATTTAAGCGAAGCGATGCAAGTTGTAGATGATAAGTGGAAAGTGCCTGTTGTTCAGAAGAATATTCTGAAGAGTTTGCCAAACGAGGAGGGGAAGAGCGTGAGCATTCTCACGCAGCTGGGGTCCATTAGGAGGCAGCTTCAGCTGGAACAGTTGAAGCTGGATAAGATGCTGACGAAAGACAGCGCTTGAGGTGCTAGTTATGTGTAGTCTTAACGGCCTCGAAAATATAACTGCGTTTAAGTGCAGTTTTATAATACTGAGGGATTTTGGCGTTGTGGTGATGTAAGAATGTGTTTGATAGTCCTGCTAAAAAATTAAAAAGACTGGAAGTAGACGAAAAATTGATGCAGGGGTATATTTTTTCACGATTTTCATATCGGTCTCACGAGAAACCTTTTCAGAACGACCATTAATTATAAACATTTGGATCACGACCCCAAAATCGCCCGGTAAAAGTAAAAACAAAAACCATATGATGTTGTAAATTAGATTATTGAAATGTTACCAGCATGTCTAACATGTTTTACTAATAATGCTTCTGCTTACATAATAATGGCCTAAGTATGACCTACAGTACGATTATCATAAGTTAACGATTCGGGTTTATATCTATCGTGCTCGCACTTATGCGATCCCGATAAGAGCCAAAGCTGAAGGGTAAAAGCCGAATCGTTAGCCGATTTTAATCGCACTGTAACCATAAAAATATACCAATAATGTAATATACAATTTCTGCATTTACCAGTTCTCCCAGGCTACGTTCTAAGATCTCAATTATTTTATAATTTGTTCAAATACCATTAAATATTGATCCAACAAAAAAAGAGAGACAAATTAGTATTTTGTGCTATTTTGACACCAATTTTAATTATTTGTATTTGAATTAAAAATGATAACAATACTCCGTACTTTTAGGTACATAAAATAATGTACAGATGTAGTGGGAAGGGAAGGGGGGGGGATAAGGGAGTTCGGAAACGTTCGTATTTGTCATGCTAGTTCAGTCAATGTCAGTACATCTTGTACTGAGACTGACTGAAATAGCATGACACGTTCGTACGTTTCCGTAACAATACGAAGGCAACTCTTTTCGAACTACATCTGTATTCCCAACCAACCAAATACAAAACCAAATGGATCTTTCACTGAGCTTCTTATTTGGGCGTGTAATGTTTTAATTTACTCTCAAGTTATTGCGTTTATTTATTAAATACCTAAAAATACAGACTATAGGTAACAGAATACTAATCCGTAGATTATTAATGTATTACCTAGTTCAAATGGATATTTTTTTTAGTTTACTAGATCAATAACTTGAATAATAATTAAATAATGCCAAAGTTAACTATTTGCATGTCAATTATTTTGTATATTAAGTTTTAGCATGTGTAATACGTAACCAGTTCAATGTTTTTTAACTATTAGTCTATAAGCATGTTAAAAATACGAATAAACTGAATGTATATTTTTATTGTATTAAGCCTGGTTTATATTTAATTGTTTTATCTTGTTTTTTACATTTTCCAAGTAAGGTGGCGATTCAAACTATTTTAGACCAGAAATCGACGTTTTGCTAATCGCCACCTTGCGTTTATTATTGCATTTTTTAAATATTATTTTAATCTATAAATTGATGTTTTCATTGCTAATCTAGCAGTGCCAAAAACAACTGTTTCTTCCTAGGTAATTAGGTATTTATTAAAACTATGCACCGACATTTATACTTTCTAAGTTAAAAATAACTTCAATAATTTTAACACATTCGCTACCAGACAAAAAATGGCGCACTACGTCAGACACCCGACGTAATTGATCGCACAGCGGGTTCTCCAGTATCTGAGTAAAGTTCACAAGTGACCACCAGGCGGGTTCTTGGTTGCGAAAGTGCCTATCCCACTATTTTCTAACAATGAGACAAAGTTCTTAGTGCCACATTACCCATGTAAGAGTAGGTACTCGTACTGTCCTAATAATAAATACCCTATATTTTGAAATTACCCAGCATTATTGTTATTTAATTTTTCCTGGATTCAATGTAATTAATAGAGCTGTACGTAAAGCACGAAATAGTACATTACGATACAAGTGTGTAAAAAAGGAAGTTCGAAACGAGTGGCGATAAATTAAAACACGACCGAAGGGAGTGTTTTAAATCGACACGAGTTACGAATTTCCTTTTTGCACGTGTATCGTACGACGTTTTTCTGTACAGATGAGCCTTCAAAGTTTCGACCTGGCATATAATGAACCACTTCTCGAACTAGTGCGTAAAAAAACGACCATCTGTACTGAAAATGATTTTAATTTCCTCCCTTGGGAGCTCCTGACATCTTTATGGTATACAATACTAATTATAGTAATTAGGTATGTATTTATATAGGGTTATTGAAAGTAGGCTGTGAAATTGCCTATAAAGTTTTAAAGAATGCGATAGTTTGATAAACCAATGAAAGTTCTTATTCGGAACTTGATATTTGCCACTACATGGAATTTTATTTTTATTTCTGCTTACTAAATCTGACGCTATACGATACTTACACCTATGCTGTGCTATTTAATGGAGTTATTTAAAGCTTGGATAATTCGTAATGAGAGCTTGAAACAGTAGAAAGTAAAAGCTATGTAAAACATTATTTTTGTATTGCTACTAGCTAGCTACTAGTGATATTGAAAATTTGTGTGTGTGTGGATTGAGTGAGCACCTTCCGAAAATAAAAAAAAATATGCTGATCATTTAGTAAAAGTTCTAAAACAATTGTAAAACGAATCTCTGAATTTGTAAAAAGATAAATCAAAAGATACAGCCATTAACATGTGCTCACTCAGTTCTCACAAACTACCAACGAAAACAGTGAATATATTCATTTAACATATAATATTTATATACTAACATTTAGTAAAAAATAGGCCAACCTACCTCTATAAATATTAGATCACCTAGTGACGTATTAAATTTTTTACAAATAGTTTCTTATGCTCACTCAATCCACACACTTTTGAAAAGCCGAATTTTGATGAAAAACATAAGATTTAGACCGCTATTATATGTGTATAGTTTAGTAAAAGTGAAATGGGAATTTGTAAAATACAAAACGAACCACTAACGTGTCAGGTTTTTTTATAATAAATTTTTGTAAGTGCTCACTCAGTCCACACGTTTTGAGAAAGTTAAAAATGTAAATATCTTACGATTTGTAGCACCTAAGACACTCGAAAGTACTTCAACATTTAGTAAAAATTTTTACTAAATATCCACCATCTAATATTTTATATTCGTTGTCTGGTTTTAAAGATATTCAGACATAACTTTTCTCATACAAATGTATCAAGCAGGGTGACCACACTATGTCGGCTCCTGATTTTCCCCACCTTCCCATTGTCATATTGAGATTGGGGAGTTTCGTTCAATTTTGATAATAGTTTACCGGATTTGTAAGTGGGAGCGAGAAAAGAATAACTATTTCTCGCTCCCACTTACAAATCCGGTACGCTCATCTGTTAGCGCGATTAGATTACCAGGTTCTGGTTTCTTACTAGTGAAGTATTATATTCTTTGTTTCTTACCAATATTTCATTCATCTCCTTTTTAACCGACTTCAAAAAAGGAGGAGGTTCTCAATTCGACTGAATGTTTTTTTTTTTATTTTTTTTTTTGTATGTATGTTACTCGATATCTCCGAGGATCGTGGACCGATTTTCAAAAATTTTTTTTTGATCGAACGGGTATAACCCCGAGATGGTCCCATTGGCACCAAGTCGGGGTCTGATGATGGGATCTTGGAGAAATCGAGGGAACTCTTCAAATGTTATAGGCACATGTAATGTTCTTAGTGTATTTTTCAAAGGTACACCAGTATTTACGCCTGATGGTAATAATTTTATGTGGCTGAGCTGATGATGGAAGGTCAACTCCTCAACGGTTAGGAGTTAAAGGATAATTCTTTCACTACTGGACATATATTCGGACTGATACATATAATATCACTAGGAACCACTAAAAATCAACAAATAAATTAATTTTTTAACAAAAAATAAAACCGCCTTCAAAAAAAGCGTGTTACAAAACACGGAGAAACTAAAAAGCCAAAAATAATAAACCTTCGAATTCAGATTTCTTATCGGATTGCAATAATCTAAACATCCAAATTATAAACAAATCAATTATTTTTGGAGTCGGGGCCAGCCTGCGTATGGTTGGGTGGGGCAAACAGGAAATAGCAAGGCGACGAACAGGTCTGGTACCGACTACAAAAATAATTGATTTGTTTATAATTTGGATGTTTAGATTATTGCAATCCGATAAGAAATCTGAATTCGAAGGTTTATTATTTTTGGCTTTTTAGTTTCTCCGTGTTTTTAATGCATGCATGTCGATATGGTTATTATCCTGACGTCGATAAAAATTACACAATACACATCATCACTAGGCCAAGAACATAACCTAAAAACAGTTTGCAGATGGATAATTTATATGGTATTAGTTTAATATTATCAAAATTGAACGAACGAAACTCCCCAATCTCAATATGACAATGGGAAGGTGGGGAAAATCAGGAGCCGACATAGTGTGGTCACCCTACTTGATACATTTGTATGAGAAAAGTTATGTCTGAATATCTTTAAAACCAGACAACGAATATAAAATATTAGATGGTGGATATTTAGTAAAAATTTTTACTAAATGTTGAAGTACTTTCGAGTGTCTTAGGTGCTACAAATCGTAAGATATTTACATTTTTAACTTTCTCAAAACGTGTGGACTGAGTGAGCACTTACAAAAATTTATTATAAAAAAACCTGACACGTTAGTGGTTCGTTTTGTATTTTACAAATTCCCATTTCACTTTTACTAAACTATACACATATAATAGCGGTCTAAATCTTATGTTTTTCATCAAAATTCGGCTTTTCAAAAGTGTGTATTGAGTGAGCATAAGAAACTATTTGTAAAAAATTTAATACGTCACTAGGTGATCTAATATTTATAGAGGTAGGTTGGCCTATTTTTTACTAAATGTTAGTATATAAATATTATATGTTAAATGAATATATTCACTGTTTTCGTTGGTAGTTTGTGAGAACTGAGTGAGCACATGTTAATGGCTGTATCTTTTGATTTATCTTTTTACAAATTCAGAGATTCGTTTTACAATTGTTTTAGAACTTTAACTAAATGATCAGCATATTTTTTTTTATTTTCGGAAGGTGCTCACTCAATCCACACACACACGAAAATTTAAGCTAATTTTTCAAGAAGTTACTGATATGTTATGCGAAAAATGTAAATCGGAAGGAACAAATAAGTTATCAAAATATGCTTGTTCACATTCAATATTGCCCTTATAACAGTTGTATTTAATGTAGGTACCTATAGCCGTCATCAGATATATAGAAATGACTACGATGTTCATAAATATCTGCGGGCCTAGCACACTAGTGTGATATAGCTTATCGCGTCGGTGCATCCCTTTCGTACTTAAAGAAAGTGCGAAAAGGACGCAGCGATGCAAACGCATAGGCCGTATCACATATATCCGTGCTTGCCCGCCTATACACGCCTTTTATTCGCTTCCATATCTGGTCTCGACTTTGCAGCATTATTTATTGTTTTATTCACTCAAGACATATCCATTGCAATGTTAGTGCAATAGTTGTGTAGACATTTATAATAATTTATTCAAATAAAATTTGTTCAAAACATAATATGTTTTATTGCTAACTATACCTACACTTTTTGGTTTTCCAAAATGCAGCAGGTAAATTGAGACATTAAATAAGCTCAAACATTTAGTTCTTAAAATTTTTAATAAACGAAATTTGCCGTGACAATTTTGACAATTCAATCAATTTGTTCGTACAGGGAATAACTCCGGGATATCTGGGTGGCTAGCCGAATGGCACAATCGCTCACGAAACGCTCACGAAACGAAGCGCTAGTATCATCTATCTCTATCGCGCTTGCGTATTGGCGCGACAGAGCCAGCGGCGTATCGCTTTCGTTTGGCGTCGGAGAAATGCCATTCGGCTACGGGGCCTGACATTGCTCCCTAGCAAACCCCTGTCGAAACGAATTTGCAACTCAATAGTTACTATATCATGATATCAGAAATTTCAAGCACGATAATAAAATTCTCTTGCCATAAATTTATATAAGTATTTTGAATTTTATAAACTAAGGAAAAAAAACGAAAATAATATACTTAAAACCAAATAGACAATTATTTCAGTAATACAATGCATATTTTATTAGGACTGAAAATTCAATGGCTGCCGATATAGTAAGGCGGCGGAATTGAAAAAAGTCGTCTAGTTTTGAAGTTGATGTGACTGGAGAGTATACTGCTGACAAGTGATATCGTTGTGATCGGTAGACTTTACTGAGTACGAAATAATGACTTGTCGCATTCTCAGACTGTGGGGGGGTTAACTATGACGTCACAAAGATCGCGGTCCCGGGTTTCAATTTTTTGCCAATTTGTCTAGAACCCCTTATCCAATTTTGAAAAATGAGGTGTCGATTAAAAGCGTATAACATTCTGATTAAGATTTCTTATATGTGAAAAGTATAGTTTTGTTAGTTATTTTTTAATTAACAATAATGCAAAAAAATACTTTTTTTTAACTCTCTTTTTTGATTTTTGTGACTCAAAAAGGCAATGAAAACGGCCACTTAGCTAAAAAATATGTTATATAAATCATTTAGCTACATTATTAAGCTATCTGTTGCTTTTTAAATTTCTACGATCGGATAATAAATAAGCAAACTACAAGAACATACCTGTAGGCGGGGAGTACCGCTTGACACGCGTTCCCATACATTCGGCGTCTACCAAATTACACCTCGCGCAAAATTCGTTTCAAGCAGATATACCTCTAATCTTATTCATCGTAACCTATCAATATTGGTATCATTTGAAAGTACAATTAAAGCCCTTTAAGAAACCATTCAACCATTTTCTTAAAATCAATAATCGCCAGTCTACGGTGGTTACAAAGAAAAAAAGCGGGGATGCAATTTGACTGGTTCCCTAGGTTTGATACCCTAGACGAGTTTATAAGGGGAGGTAAAGGTGACATATGGGTTGTTCTCTCTGGCCTGAAAGCTACACAGAGGGCCAGGGGAGGAAAAACTAGGGTTTAAGTTTAGTTTTAAGTTATTTTTTCTTTTATTTGTTGATTTTATTGTGTTAAATTTTTTTGTAATTTTATCAAGAATACACGCTGGTTTCTTTTTGTGAAAATGCCCTTTTTTTATGAGAAATGCGATGAATTTCATGGCATTTTCCGATAGAAACTAAAATTAACTTTCAAATAAGGCCACATAGTCATACTTTTACATATTTAATATTAAGGGTAATAGCCCCGGCGGAGTAGTGCAAGCGGGACAGCAGTGTAGCAATCCATAGACCTGACTTCACTGGTTCCTCAGTGCCACACATAGTCTTACGAGTCGGCCTGCGTGCCCTGCTCTCTAATATGTGGGTCAATACTGCTTCAACGCAAACGATTGAGATGTGTGATTTTTTTGACACTGAGTGTATTTGCAGGAGCTGCATGTACTTAACAAGTGTACCCCAACAACTATTTCATATTTATAACGCATTATTAATAATAAATATGTTCTTAATCTTATCTTGACTTCTGTTGAATAATTATGTTTTGAGAAAAGTGGCTAAAAGTGATGATTATAATTACTAAAACATTATAGGTAACTTTATTTTAGTGATTTAATGTGTATAACGACCGAAGTCCAATCGTTTTTTGTTTTGTTTTCACCTCTAAGTCGTTTGAGTTGAAACGGTATTAAGTAAATACTTGGTATTACCCTTAATATTATATAAGTAAAAGTATGACTATGTGGCCTTATTTGAAAGTTAATTTTAGTCTCTATCGGAAAATGCCATGAAATTCATCACATTTCTCATAAAAAAGGGAATTTTCAGCAAAAGAAACCAACGTGTATTCTTGATAAAATTACAGAAAAATTAAACACAATAAAATCAACAAATAAAAGAAAAAATAACTTAAAACTAAACTTAAACCCTAGTTTTTTCTCCCCTGACCCCCTGTGTAGCTTTTAGGCCAGAGAACAACCCATATGTCACCTTTATCTCCCATTTTAAACTCGTCTAAGGTATCAAACCTAGGAAACCAGTCAAATTGCATCCCCACTTTTTTCCTTTGTAACCACCGCAGACTGGCGATTATTGATTTTAAGAAAATGATTGACATTGTTTCTTAAAGTACTTTAATTGTTCTTTCAAATGATACCAATATTGATAGGTTACGATGAATAAGATTAGAGGTATATCTGCTTGAAACGAATTTTGCGCGAGGTGTAATTTGGTAGACGCCGAATGTATGGGAACGCGTGTCAAGCGGTACTCCCCGCCTACAGGTATCTGCTTGTAGTTTGCTTATTTATTATCCGATCGTAGAAATTTAAAAAGCAACAGATAGCTTAATAATGTAGCTAAATGATTTATATAACATATTTTTTAGCTAAGTGGCCGTTTTCATTGCCTTTTTGAGTCACAAAAATCAAAAAAGAGAGTAAAAAAAAAGTATTTTTTGCTTTATTGTTAATTAAACAATAACTAACTTAACTATACTTTTCACATATAATAAATCCTAATCAGCATGTTATATGCTTTCAATCGACACCTCATTTTTTAAAATTGGATAAGGGGTTCTAGACGGCAAAAAATTGAAACTTCTTTGTGACGTCATGCCCCCCCACAGTCTGAGAATGCGACAAGTCTTTTTCCATACGATTTAAGCAGTATAGTCACATCAACTTTTTCCGAGACCCTCTCGCCGCTCTACTAATAAGAGCACGTTAGAAAAATAAATAGGTACGACTTCAATGCCCGAAAACTTTCCATACGTTTATAGGTACAATGCTGAACTTATATATCTTATGTGCATTAGATACTTCAAGTGAATACCTTATTGCCTTAAAATAAGGTTTCCAATTGAGATTTAGATAACAACGGCAGTATACCTATTTTAATATGGTTAGGTGGATTTCAGGGACTTGTAATACAAATAATGTAGTTCCTAATTGTATGCAAAATAGCAGTTGCGGATATCCAGCCCGCAATACAGTTACAAGAGCATTTTTACTAAAAAATACTAACTTGTACTTCCTTTATAGGCCTGGGCTTGTATGCCTGTTTAATAAAATACAAACTAACACAATTAGTGATTTTACAAAAAAAACACTAGTCTTAGTTTATATTTTATTATAGCCACCTGATTGTCGGTTTTTCGGCAGCCAGAAAATGTTTCGACCGACATAAGTACACCCCGCCTTGCCATACTTCCTACCACTAGTATAAAAGAGTATCTATGTCTAAGAGATATGACTGGAGATATACTCGGAAATAATTTATTTGTACACACATTTCTCGTCTATATCTTCACTCAAAAACTTATTACATTACTGGATACGAATGTAAAATCATATGGTAATTTTACACAATTTGAGTATATCAATAATCGGTAAAGGAGAATCAATTTTTTGCCTGGTATTTTATAGAGAAGACACACTACATATTTGTACTCTTTAAATCTTTTAGCACAGATCAGTGGCAGTGAATACAAAATCTTATGTCAATATCATAAGATTTGCAATATTTCGATAATGATCAGAGCTGAAAAATAAAAAGTAGTATCAGATGAAGTATGCCTAGTTTTTTTTCACAGCTTAACATAATTAATTAGTTGGGATTGTTCTTTAACCGTTCTAGTCCCATGTCCCAAAGATTGGGAATGTTAAAACTTCAAAGATCCAGCAGGGGCTACTGACTTTTCATACAAATTTAATTTGTATGAATCGTGGGACTAAGACATAACTTTAGGTAGGTATATGTATTTGGGACTAGAGGGGAGAAATTATGAAATTGTATGACTGAAACATCATTGGAAATTGAGTATTGCATAATTAAAAACGCACGAAAAAAAAATCTATAAGATCTATACGACAAATCTAAAATAACACATTTTTATCCTATTGTTCCAATTATAAAAATATATATTCCTAAGATTTATAGTTGTGTTACACCTAAGTGTAATCAGTTATTTTGAGCAAGACACGTAGCTAGTTTTCATTATATGTATGCTACGATTTTATATTCCATATACTAAAATGAGAAATAAAATAATTATATTGGAGTTTTTGAACATTTTTTTTAGTATTCGGAATACAAAAACAACGTTTATAAAATGGCTTACAGTATACGAGGTTTTTGGTTTTTTATGTGTAGCTTCGTTTTGATGTTTACCGAAAGGAAGACGTACCTAATTACTGGCAAATTATAATAACTTAATACGGTAAATTTTAATCGAAATTTCAATAGATTTTCTGATAAGTGGCCTTTACTGTTTTAGGCATGAAAATCATATGTAAAGATTGCTAAGTAATAAATAATGGAGTGACGTAACGGTTCGCATTAATTGTAAAAACCGCCGTACATCAAAACAAAGCTACTACTTGAGAGGCTAAAACCAACATGCTCGCAGAGTTCTACAACAAATCTCATTCTGTTTTTTATGGTGATTTTGGTGTCACGCGGACCGATCCGCACGACCAATTTGTTTGAAGGTGACGTTGTCGTTCGCTTTACTCTAAAACGCCCCCTGAACTTTAAACATGTTAGTCCGGTGCGGATCGTTCCGCGTGACACTAAAAACAGTTTTAAAGATGCCTACTGCAGCTTTCTCACTTTATATCTATCTACGCGCGTCGGCTTCGGTCTCAAGAAAATATTAGTTAGCTAACTATCATGCCTAAGGAACTGTTCGAGCGTGGGTCCGTTCCTCCCCAGCGGGTCCCTGGGGAACATGATCATGTCCTGCACCCACGTGAAGGGCAGCACGCGCTGCTCGATGGTCTTGCGCCAGCGCGGGTGCTCCAGCGCCACGTCGCGGTAGTTGTCGCCGGACACGATCACGCCGTCTACCGCCGCCGCGTATTGTACTATGTACCTGCAAGGATATTGGATACATCATCATCCTCTTTGCGCTATCCCGGCATTTTCCACGGCTCATGGGAGCCTGGGGTCCGCTTTGACAACTAATCCCAAGATTTGGCGTAGGCACTAGTTTTTACGAAAGCGACTGCCATCTGACCTTTCAATCCGAAGGGTAAACTGGACCTTATTGGAATTAGTCCGGTTTCCTCACGATATTTTCCTTCACCGAAAAGCGACTGGCAAATATCAAATGACATTTCGCACATAAATTCCGAAAAACTCATTGGTGCGAGCCGGGGTTCGAACCCGCGACCTCCAGAACGAAAGATATTGGATACATATTAATAAAAATAATAAACAGGTGACTTTTAAACCCGACTGTGGTTATTCACACTAGCTAGTCACTACAAAATTACTCGCAGTAAGTAGTACACACTTAAATCTTCTTCAGTTATTTCCAGCGGTGAAAACCAGCAAATCGCCGGCAATGCGAAAAAAATTGAGAATTGATGTCCTTGTGAATTTCTACTGCCACTTCGTTACCAGGCCCCGTAGCCGAATGGCATTTCTCCGACGCCAAACGAAAGCGATACGCCGCTGGCTCTGTCGCGCCAATACGCAAAAAATTGAGATAGATTCTACTGCCAGCTTCGTTTCGTGAGCGATTGTGCCAGGCTAGCCAATGACAGTCACTAGGCTAGCACTTGTTATAGAAACCTGTTTTTGGCTCGTGGTTCACGACTAGTTCGTTAGTTCTTCGGAACTTAGTAATTATACCTAACATTTGTTACTTGAATTCAGATTTCTTTTTCCTACTTCCCAGTTGTAACAACTGGAGTAAAGTAAACTACATCATAGCCCTGACAATTAAATTTACTAGTATCTTTATATTATACGACCATGTAATGGTAAGAGACAAATTAAGACTTTTTGCTGGGAATCAACACAATGTTAATCCAAGAACCAACGTTCGTTCTTCTTACATGTAAATAATAACAAAGAGGATCGAGTATTAAAGAGAGTTACTGTCAAAGTAAAATGTGTAATCACAGTGCATATACTGCCATCTCTCGACACAGGCTTAAAACTTTTGAACCTCAGTCACACCTCGGACACTGGCGATCAAATATATGAAAGAGGCGCGTTCCTAGCACACAGTCTAAGCTCGTGTAAGTGAACGCGTACTATGCTTGTATGAGTGAAATATGACAGGTCGACTGTTCGCGTTTCTGACAGGCGGTAACTGTGAGGTAACCGAGAGGGGGTGGGCGGCACTTTAAGCGGGGAGCGGGAGTGGCCATACTGTACGATAGTAATCTTTATTATACTGTGCCTCAGTTTTGACAATTTGGCCCATATTCTTAGCTTGATATGTTTTAAAATGTCAAATATTAATATTAGCGCCATCTAGCTGAGCGTACCCCAAAGGTGTATCGCCATCTAGCTCACCGTTCCTTTTTCTGTATGGTTTTATCGGTCTATACGAAGTTATATAGGTCTTTGATAATAATTAGACTAAAGTACCTGTCGTCGTAGGAGGCAATGGTCTTGCCCTGCAGCTCGCGCGAGGGCGTGTACACGACGAGCCCGCTGCGCTCCATCGCGTCCAGCAACCGCGGCTCTGTGCTTTTGCCGAATTTACATCTGAAACATATGTTATACTAATTATTTACAAAATAATAATAAACTAGTACAGATTGTTTCACGAACGCTGGCACGAATGGAATGAACAAAATTTGTACTGGATGAGTGACACCTGTATCAACATCGTCACTACTTTAAAAAAAACTTGTATCTTCGTCTGTCAATGAAAATAAAATTGTAGTATGTATGGAATGCATATAGACTTACTGCGTTTTAACTTTGAGAAGCAGCGTGAGATACGAGATTTTTTAAAAGTAGTGACGATATACAGTTCTAACTGTCAAGAGCTACCATTTTATTGGTTAATCTGTCACACACATGCATATTTTCATTCACTAATTCTTTCCATTCATGACAGCTTTTGCAAATAGACCTTCGAAATTGAAGTGTAACGAGTGACTCGAAAAGTGGAAGCTTCATCGTTGCGAGGGTTCAAGGCACGACAGTTTGACAGATTCTGCCCCTCAAGTTAAATAGGAACAAATTGAGGAAAACTTTAGGTAACGGTAATAAAATAAACATATCTAAGAAAATCAAACCTACTTTATATCAGCAGGAATAAATGTTAAGGTCAGAGTAAAATTTAGTAATGATACAAAAGTGCTGTCCAATCAATACGAATTAAGTACTAAAACTTTGTACATGGATATCATACTTCATACCGTATACATTTTTTGGCATTTATTCTGTGTCGGACTGTAACTAAGCTGATGAATGATGTACTCACCTAAACCTTGGCACGAAGGCCCTAACTTCGTGACCGCGATTCACAAAGTAGTCTATGCAGATCTTTAAACCCTTCACTGAGAATTCTCTGCCTCTGCCGTGCCTGAAACAGATGCCCTAAAGTTAGTGTACAATTTTACTAACACCACTAGAGGATATCACGCAAAACTCTAGTGTGCCCTTTGATGCATCAATATCGTAGTGAAAAGTTGTCAACAAACTGAATAAATATGTGAGAGTGCTGCACTCTAGTTACAAAACATTGCAATAGTACTTCCTTTTGGAAAAATCATATTTGTATATTACAGAAGTGTCTGGGTCACACATTTGTTTCATTTTTGACACAGGTTAAATAAGTTAGTTACTTTTATGATTCAGATTTTCTGATGATTTATAATGAGAACATATTTAAAATATATACTTACAACTAATTTCATCGTCGCAACAACATGACAACATAACAAGATATTAGGTAAGTAGTTATTAATTTAATTTAATTTAATCATCTCGACTAAACGTTTGACTAGTTTTGCATTTTTATAATATAGGTATGTCTTCAATTACATGTTTGTGAAGATGCTTTTTAAACGAGTTAAACGAGTCGATTAACTAAAGCATTGTAGATTGCCACTTTTTGTTTTTTGGGTATATATTTAACGGTATTACGAAGAGAACCTCGCAGTGTTACTAATTTCTTTTTTATATTATCTATATGTATATTCCAGGTTAGGAGAGTATCCATGTAAAGACCTAGATATTTATCGTGAGTTTTTTGTATCAAGGAGACGTTATTAATTGTTAAAGGGGAATGTGTAGGAATATGTTTGTTTTTGGCTTTAAAAATTACATAGCAAGTTTTAGAAATATTAATAGTCAACAAGTTACATTGGAGCCATTCGTAGAGGATATCTAGATCATGTTGAGCTCTAGCAATAATGTCATGTATAGATGAACCAAAATAAAATAGACAGGTGTCATCGGCGTAAAGAGTGATGTGGCCATTTAAACCCAGTTCATACACATTGTTAATATAAGCTAGGAATAGCAGGGGACCCAAGATTGACCCCTGCGGAATACCACATGTTACGGGAAGTGGATCACTAGTGTAATTAGATCCTTCAATTTGAACTACTTGTGACCTGTTTGTCAGATAGGATTTGAACATTTGCAGAGCTGTCCCGGTTATGCCAATGACTTCTAGTTTTTTAAGGAGTAAGGTGTGACTAACAGTGTCAAAAGCTTTTTTGAGATCTATAAAAATGCCCAGAACTATATTTTTGCGGTCTATGTTATGTTTTATTTTGGTAATGAGATCAACAGTTGCTGTGAGTGTATTACTTTGGGGTCGAAATCCGTATTGTCCCTTAAACAGAAAACTGAAGGAATCAAAGTATTTGTTTAATCGCGTATACAATATTTTTTCCAGTATTTTAGACATCACCGGTACAGAGATAGGTCTGTAGTTACCGGGGTCAGTTTTTAATCCTGACTTGTATATAGGAGTGACTTTCGCTACTTTTAATGTATCAGGAAACACACCAATTCGTAAAAGATTATTAAAACAGAGCGTTAGTTTGGTCACTATTAAGGACTGCAGGCATTTGATAACTTTTGTACTTATTCCGTCTAAGCCGGTACTGGTATTAGAGTCAAGGTTATTGATAATATTTAGGATTTCTTCTTCAGAGCATGATTCAAAGTTAGTCATTTTAGTATTAGGAAGATTATTTTTTGGTAAAGCATACATATGGTTATCGTGATATTCTGTAGGTATATCTGCAGCTAAACGTGACCCTATCGTTGAAAAGTAAGTATTGAATGTTTGACAGATATCATATGGCTTACAAATTTCGTTGGAATCAATGATTAATTTAGAAATTGCGCTGTTTTGTTTGATTTTATTGTTAGTTAATGTGTTCAGTAGATCCCACATTTTATTTGGTTTGTTGTTACATTTTTCAAATTGTTTGTAGTAGTATGATTTTTTTGTGTCCTGTATTAGTTTAGCAACTTCGTTTCGTTTTGCTCGAAATTCTTCTTCCAAGATAGGATCATCCGGGTTTTTCTTTAGCTTAGTCCATAGCAAATTTCTGTTGTCTATTTCCGTGATTATTTCCTTATTTATCCAGTCTTTTTGAGGTGGATTGAGAATTTTGGTTTTAACTGTTAGGTTTTCTTTAGTAATTTGTTTTATCTTCTCTTCCAATTTAGGGAAATTATCGACTTCGTGCATCCCCGTCCTTTCTAGTGAATTGAATAGGTTTTCATAGTTTATTGCTTCGTATTGTAAGTGTATTTTTGGAGGCGGTTTCACTTTCTTGATCTCTAAATAAATCTGTTTATGGTCAGATAATGACGTGTTAATTGTTATCATGTGGAAGTAATCGTTTTTTAAATTTGTGCTGACATGGTCTAAGATAGATTTTTTTTGCGATCCCTCTCTTGTACAGTATTTTTGATTTATTTTATTTAGGATTTTGTGACCCGATTCCTTTAAGAGTGTGTTATATTGTGTCGTTTTTCTGTCTTTTGTCAGAAGGTCGATATTGAAATCACCGAAGACAATTGCTCTATTTCTGCGTTCTAGTTGTGCTCCATATACTTCAAGAAAATTAGTAAAATCTGTATGTCCTGGATTGTACACAACGCCTACCTCCAAAGCATAGTTCTCCAATTTTATCCATAGGTAGTTATTTCCTCCTGTGTACGTAGATTCTGACAAAGTGTGTTTTAGGTTATTGTGCACGTAGGCTGACACGCCACCTCCCCCAGTATCTGTCCTATAGTTGTAGTAATGTGTGTAGTTAGGGAGTTGGTATTGTGAGGCTTGCGCTTCGGTGCGAAACCAAGTTTCCGTTAATAAGATAAGTTGAACAGTTTTTGGAATTGCTTGTAGGGTACACTTTACTTCATCGAATATTCCCTTTTTGCGTATGCTTCGAGAGTTAAGGTATAGAAAAGTGAGGCGTGATTTATTATTTTTTGGGAAGTTCTCGAAGTTATCCAGAATTCCATAAGTATTTGTGGTGTCAGCTTTATGGTCAAGGTTTATGGATTGTAGTTTTTTGGAGCATTTTTAATAATTTTTGGCATCCCGTTAATATATTTTATAGTCAGGTCTCTTTCACCATCACGCAATTCATCTTTCACCCTCTTGAGATAGCTTTGTTGAGCAGGAGTTTGGTCAGAGAAGATCTTAAAACCGTCTGGCAGATTTTGTTTTTTTGCGGAGCAATGTCTTGGCGTGCCTAGGCGCTTCAAAGCATATTTTGATATTTCGAGTCTTTCCAGGTCGATATTTGCCAATTCTAAAAATCTTGATAGGCTTTGGAACATCTGGGTCAATCGAAGCGATTATGCTGGTTACATCGTTTTCTTCTTGGGACAAACGCTCTTCTGCCCTGGTTGAACTTTTTTCTTCTAATCCCATAAGTATAATATTTTTCTCCCTATTTTTACGCTCCTGCACCTCTTGTATTATTTGCTCCCCGTGGTGTAACGGGTTTTCAGTGTCAGCTTGTGTATTTTGAGAAGTATTTTTGATGTTGTTAACGTCTGATTCAAGAGATTTGAGTTTTTCTTCGCCTTTGGATATTGAGTCTTGTAACATGTTTATTTGTGTATTTATTTTCTTCTGTTCCGTTAAAACATTAGTAGATGACAGTTTAATCTCACTAATTTGCTTAACAACTCCATTCACATTCTCTTCGATTTTTTTTATTGATTGTTCATTTGAGAATTTCATATCTGTGAGCTGAGTTTTAATATCCGATATATTTTCTTGCATCTGATTTATTATTACTTGGTTCGAGTTTATGTACGTTTCTAATAATGAACTGACACGAGACATCTCAATTCGTATCTGCTTTACATCCTCAGAGCATTCTGTGCAATCACTATCAGATGGTTTTTTACGTTTGCGAAATGTGATTTGAGAATCTAAATTGGTGTTACATACTTTCGATAGATCGGGCTGTGATCCCCCTACTGGCATGACGGCACCAGCACCTGATGATAGATATGTGGTTTCTCTTGTCCGGGTTGGCGATCCCTGGCCTTCCATGTTTGTGACGCTGGTTGCTGTTGCAATGCGCGAGAAGAGTAAATAAGTAGATAATATTTGCCTGACGTGTCCTGCGTTTGTGAGAGCGAGATACAAACGCTGCGCGGTGGCACCTCGCGTAGAAGAGTTAAGATGTAAACAACCGACCCTTGTTACACAATTTACGACTTTAAGATAAACACTTAAGTATCGATTTTCAACGGCAGTGTATTAAATATTTTTCAAATAATTCTTGTACACGTCTGCTCGGTGCGACGACGGATAGCCAAAAAAATAAGCCATTTGTATAAATGTATCTCGAAAATAGTATATAAAATTACAAAGTCATGAAAATTTCAATAGTTACTTACTCCATGGCAACATTACTGCCATCTATGACTATGGTCCTAGGCCCAGACCTCTTTACATGTTTCTCCGGGTTATAGATATTGCTACCAACACTACTATTCGAGGGCCGTTTACCCTGGAACATCTCTTTGATGTATACATCTTCTGGTGTCTCCGCTATGCGAGGTACCTGGAACATTTTGTGGAAAATATAAGAAACTTTTACCTTTGGTGTTAAAGTGGGTTTCACAAAGATTATCACAAAAATCACATTATAACCATGGCAGCACTTTGGTAGACTGAAACTGTGAATGAACCTGGCATTGCTTAAAGTTTAGAAAACTTTAAAAATTACTCAATTTATTTCAATATAAATCTCATTGGAATCCTTTAGTCATAATATACTATTTATGTAACATTACAGGACAAATATTTCTTCTGATTTTTAGTCCAACCTATTAATACAATAATACATTCATGGGATTAGCTGCATGAATTTTGCTTGTTTTCGTCTTTTTAAGCTATTATTATTAAGAAGTCATCATGTTCTAATCCGGATTAGCTCATCAGCTGAAGTTAAACTGGCTTAAGGCTGATACAGACACATTGAGACCCAACTGCAACTCTTTATGTCTGCTTCAGATATCATTATATTATTATAAACGTAGTTAGTCATTTGTGAAGAGTAACAGAATAGCTGAACAATGTAAAAGAACATCAACAATACATTAATTTTGCAAAATGTTGTATTTAAGACCTTTAAATCTACTTTTTATAATAAAATACTTATATAAATTATGACATGACATGCCAATAAAATAATATAATATATAATACTTTTAGCTTCATTGACAGCAAAAAAGAAATGTTTTTCAGACAATATTAATTTCATATAATATATTATACACAATTACACATCATAATACAATATATAATAGATTAGATAGATAATAGTTATTTGTTATACAAGGGGGCAAAGTTGTATTTTAACGCCGAGTGTGGAATTGAAAAATGAGCAAGTGAAAGGATTCTATAGTTGAACCACGAGCGAAGCGAGAGAATAGAATCCTGAACTTGCGAGTTTTTTAACACACGAGAAGTGGTTCGGGGGCAATTGATAGAATCCTGAACTAGCGAGTGGTTCACAAAGAGTTTTTTTAACACACGAACACGAAAATACTGACTTTAAAACATCAAACTAAATCACATCCATCAATCTATTCAATATTTATGATTCAAAATCATCATTTATTGGTAAAATCTACCAGTTAGCTTAAGACATCAAGTTAAAATTTGTATGAAATTACTTTGCACTCTTGTGGATAAAATGCAATTTTGCTATCTGTTTTCGAATAGCAAAGTAAGCCTTTACCAGTTGGTGTGGTGAAAATATATTTGCACCCGAGTGTAACACAAAACTTTTCCCCTCACTATAGCGAGGAAACTACAACGCAAAAAATGCGTTTATCACTGCTTCCAGTAGTTCCACAGGTGGTAAATCATCTTTATTACTAGATTCACCTACTTTTATCAATTTTAAACCAGTTAATTTGACTTTATTCAAGGTCAAATTTAACCACTAGTGGATAAAATGCGTTTTTACCCGCTGGTATTAAAGGACAAAACACGTGTTTCCGAGCTAGTGAGGGGAAAAAATATAAAATGTGGTTTTCTATCAGAAAGATCCTTGAAGAAACAGGACCCTTATTTAATGGAATTCCACAAATATATAGTACATAAATTACATAGATTTAATACTTCTAGAAACAACTTGAATAATAATTGTCCATTTAGAACTTGTCACTTACCCTATCATTATCAAGGTTATTTTTCAAACCCATAGCTACATTACAGCCGCTGAAAATGTTCTGCGTAATCATCTTTAGGAGCTTGCCCTGGGACGAACTGTCCAGATTGGCTATCAAGCCGTTCAAACCTTTAGCGACCCTACGAATTGTTCTCTCCTCGGAAACTGTACTTTTGGGCCTCTCTATTACGGTTATTTGTGAGTCCCTACTAGTGCTCACGGATGTATTTGAAGACACTAATATGCAGTCACTATCAGTGACATTGATTATATCTATAAAAGAGGAAAAAAAAGGCATATTTCCAATTAAGATTTTTAACTACAAGTAATTAATACATAATGTTTTTCTACAAGATATGAGTAAAACACACTTTGAGGGTCAAGACTAATTTGGAAAGCATAACATTTATATGTATAAACCGAAAATAATGCACTACTGACAGAATTACAAATTGTAAATTTTAAATAAGTACACAACTGTAGTTCTAGTTGATATAAAATCTGTCATATCAAGGAATATATTTAATTTTACATTTATTTTATCACTCCTGATATTTCAGGATCTAACTAGGCCTAGTATTGATTCAGTTCATAAAACAATATAAAGAAAAATGCTTTTAAAAATGTAGTGATTTTGTCAATAAGTTATTGGATTAAGTTTACATTGACCTGCAAAGCCAATGTTCCTAGGTTTGAATTCTGGTTAGGGCATTTGTGTGATGTACATAGATAATTACTCCTAAGTCATGGCCTGTCATGGGTGTTTTCCATGTATTTAAGTATTTGTATATTATATAGATCTACTGTGACCAAGCACCCACAACACATTCTTGAGCTTACGTCAGTGTAAGACCGTTTTCACATTATCCGATCCGATATAGGATGTCGGAAGGAATTCAATAGAAAAAATCCAAGATGGCGCCTGTAATGTATGGGATATCGGTCCGACATCCGATATTGGATCGGATAATGTGAAAACACACTAAGAAAGTCTTATAACATTGTAATTTTGCAGATCTTCATTCTCTTTCTCTCAATTCAATCACATCATGACAGTGAAATTGCACATGCCTACCAGCTACCTAATTAGTTGGCGGGACATGGAATATTCTGAATAAGTACCTCTACAAGTTTTCCAAGACAAGAATGTAACTTAAGATATTATTTAAGTCTTGACATTGTTGGGTGCAGAAAGCAACAAATAAACAAATTTCTTACAATGATATTTACATTTTAAAAATGTCTCTCCTTACCTTTACTAGTACTACCCTGCACCTCTCCTGTGAGGTCTACCGTTATAAATTGTTTGTTGACAGGAATCCCACTTTCTATATCTGACGTTAAATTTGATACTTCACGGTTGAAGTTTTCTAATAGATCATTATTGTTTGTTGCATTTTTGATCGCAGACACATTTAAATCTGAAAAGTTTGTGCTTGTCCTCCCACCAAGAGGAGTAGAGCAATGTAGTGCACTACGCTTCTTCTGTGGAGTTGCAGTAGGCTCATTGTCTTGTATAACAATCACACTTGAGTTATAGTCCATTTTTTTAACCTTCGCCTGGACTGTTTCACTCAAGTCAACTGAAGATGACTTTCGCTTCCTATTATTATCTGTGGTGTCATCCAAATTGATAACCGAGTGGCTCTCGCGAAGCTGTTCAAACAACTGTTTGATTTTTTTGTTCTTTTTGGTCCATTTTCTTTTGGCCACATTCACTTGTTTCCTTGAACTCATTCTGGTTGAAGCACTTGCACGTAAACTTATGTTTGAAGATTTCGACGAAGTTGTCGAACTCTGGAATGCACAAATTTAATATTACTACACACTACAGAACAATCTTTATACACATAACTTCGACATCACTCGTAAGTACAACATGTAACAACCATTTGAAGTGCAATTGTAAAGGTAAAGCAAAAACAAAAAACTCTATTGGCACCAGATGTTATGAAACCATTTAAGTACTGTTAAACACCCAAAAGCGGACACAGACGTGATAAATAAGACAAAAAATAGGACCCTTTTTGAAACGCAGGTAACAAGCCACGGATGACACGTGTTTGCAAACAAAACCTGTAGGTACACATGTTAAAATAAAATATAATGTTAGTGAATAGGTATGTGTTTAGATGATCCTTGCCCGAAGCGACACACCATGCTTAATTAAACGTAAATTTTACCTACATTACCAAAACTTAAGTTGTGAAATGTTACACCATGAAAAACGTTAACTAACACTTTTGCGCGCAGGCTCGGGCTTCCCCATCTTGGCATTAGTTATATGCTTAGTTATCACTATGTTAAAATATTGAAGAAACTGAAATGAAGAGCTGAAATGCAATACGAACGTTGAAACCCAGTAAATAAATGTTTTCCTATAAAATCCAAGATGGCGGCCTGACTTACTTTTTTTAAGGAGTCTACACAATACATGTCAGACGTCCGGACCAGACTTTATTATGGCTCTACAGACCCCGGTTGTATAGTCTGTAGAGTTTAGGAAAGGAAATTTTAGTGAACTAAAAAAATGGTGCCTACGAAAACAATTTCTGTTAAATGTTCCCGTAGTCGGCAAGTAGTCGGATAATTTTTTAAGTCAATGTTAGTGATAAAATCGCACATAAAAATAAAATAAATAAATAATAAGTCAATATTGGGGACACCTTACACAGATCAACCTAGCCCCAAACCCCAAACTAAGCAAAGGTTGTACTATAGGCACAGAATACATATTAGTACAAGTACAGAAAGCGCTCTCCAAAAAAACCTGTTTAAAGAAATAACGACTCATGCCACGATACTATTAAGTTCAAATTCCGACCGCGCAACGCTAAATGCCTACAATTATATTAAAGTAGAAGTGCGCTCTCTTTCTATCGCGTAACTCGTACCTTTTCTGACGATATAGGGTTGTCTCCTTTTAAAAAATAATATAATCTTAATATTTAATTACTACCTTTTTTTATATTGCTCTACTTTAGCTCGAAAAAACCTAAGCCAGCGTCCACACTCATGAGACGCGTGTCTCGCGGCGCGCAACGGACGTCTCCGCCACGCCGCCAAATGTAATATCCTCGCGTCTTATGTCCTTCCTATACAAAATGTACTGAGGAGACGTTTTTTGAATTTCGCCGTGTCTTGCGTGGGCGATGTCGCGCGACCGTCGCCGTCGCGTCTCACACTTCCATATCGATAAGGTTTGATTTCGTATGCGTCGCATCGCCGTCGCGCGACCATCGCGCGACTGTCGCCCACGCAAGCCACGGCGTTACATTCAGGCGGCGTGGCGGAGACGTCCGTTGCGCGCCGCGAGATACGCGACGCCTAAGTGGGGACGCTGTCTAAGATATGTCAAACGCCGTGGCTTGCGTGGGCGACGGTCGTGCGACGGCGATGCGACGCATACGAAATCAAACCTTATCGATATGGAAGTATGAGACACGACGGCGACGGTCGCGCGACCGTCGCCCACGCAAGACACGGCGTTAGTGGTAAATTCGCGTACTAAGGCGTACTTACACTACTTACTTAGATAAGTATGTATATAGGTTATGTATGTAGGTTTATTTATTGCATTTGTGTATGTTTACTTTATAATAGTAGGTATCGACTTGTATTTACTTAATCATTACAATCTTATACTGGCTTTATGATCTTGTGCACCAAACTAACTATCTATGATTTGCCCAGTGGTTGACTGGTAGAGAATGCCTTAAGGCGTTAAGTCCGCCATTTGTACTTTTTATTGATAATTTGTGCAATAAAGTTTAAATAAAAAAATAAGTAAGTGTAAGTACCTACCTTAATTGAAACAGGCCTGATATTACCTACTCAAAGGCCTTGTATAATTCCGCCCTTTAGTTATTTTTGTAAACAAATGAGGTTTCGAATAGTACGATCACGATAGAATATTAATTCTGTGACAGCGGTCGAATCAGTAGGTACGTAGGTATACGACGAACAACTCTCACGCGTGCGTCACCGCTCGCCCGTGAGGCCCTACTGATTTGCCCCTCGCGAGTGGTAATACAGTTCGATACCTACACGTGCGAGTGGGACAGACCTGCACGGGTAGCATGGTCGCGCGATAGACAATAAAATAGCAGGCCGTCCCTATCGCACTATTAGTAAGTGCGATAGGGACGGCCAGATGTTTTTATCGCAAGCGCGGATCCAGCTTCGTGCCCAGGGGGGGGGGGGGTCACGTGGTAAAGGCCCAGGCCCCAGAGGGGGGTCACGTGGTCTATTTGTATGGCCAACCTAGGCTCCAGGGGGGGGGTGCATAGCTGGGCATT
Source organism: Leguminivora glycinivorella (assembly GCF_023078275.1). Classification (NCBI taxonomy): domain Eukaryota; kingdom Metazoa; phylum Arthropoda; class Insecta; order Lepidoptera; family Tortricidae; genus Leguminivora; species Leguminivora glycinivorella. Next base: position 27,876,967 of record NC_062972.1, read on the forward strand.
AACTCGTTAATCCGTTAATCGTTAATTAACGAAGTTAACATTTTGGTTAACGGATTAACTTTTAAGTTAACTTTAAAAAATGTTAACGTATTCGTTAACTCCGTTAAACTTCTTTGAGTCCGTTAATCGTTAATCCAGTTCCGCACGCGTCGAGTAAAACTTGCTCTGCCCGACGGGCAGTGCCCGTACTGTAAAAGCCCGGAGTACGGCGAAACCTAGGATTTTCCCGTAAATTCACAGTCTACAGACCAATTGGTGCCTTTAGATCACTTGTTCGAGACCTGCTAAAGTTTATTAGTCCTACTGCACCCTTCACTAACTGGGAAATAGAATGCAAATCATCATGACACACAAATTGCGCAACCGACGCATCAAGCCAAAGTTCGGCGGGCCGCGCTATCTACTAAGTTACCGTGTATCATAACTTCGATTAGAAGTGTCTCAATCCGAGGAACCCACGCACCATGACTACGACATGACCGCATGAACGACCCAATATCTACAGGTCACCAAAGTAAAACCTAGGATTTACCGAACCAACGTCGGTATAAGTCCAAAGAGGACAATATTTATTAACATTTCGCTTTTACCAATTGGCAGCTGAGATTTTGGCGAACTTCGGGCTTTTACAATAACATATAATTGGTAACTGATGCAACTAGCTACAGTAAAATATTTTTTTTATCTCGAGTAACGGATTATCGATTAACTTTAACTTCCGTTAAATTTGTTGAAATGTATCGCTTTAACGATTAACGAAGTTAACTTTTATAGTAACGGATTAGCGATTATCGAAGTTAACTATTTGATTAACGGTGCCCAGCTATGGGGGGGGGGGGGTCATGACCCCCATGACCCCACCCTGGATCTGCGCATGTTATCGGACTGGAATGAACTATGTCAACTCTTAGGCGCCATCTGTTATAGGGTAGCAAATTAATGTGAAAACGCGCTTACGTTTTCACATTGTACCGAACTTCCGCACCCACTCACTTATTTACTTACTTACTTGAATAAACATACTTACAACTAACCACCCTTTAAAAATACCCCGTAGATTTGGCCTTGTGATCGTCTAATGGTAGTAGAAGGACCCCTCGATATGAACCATAGCAACCCCAAACTCTTTAATGCGAAGTAGATACGACTATTGGACTCATATGATTAATTATAACTTAACCCACTAATTAAAACTCAGCATAATTTTGTGAAAATTACATTAACTTGGACGAATAGGCAAAAGACGTGGAGATTATGTTAACGCTAAATACGCCTGTGAAAAATGTGCGAGCAAAGTAACATTCGAACTTGAGCAGGAAAGTAAACTTACAGGCGCCAGACATTTTATTCATAATTTTGTTTTTTAAAAGGTAAATGATATAAAAAATATTTTTGTAAACATCGGCTACGCTCTAGTTTCGGATTCGGTTGCAGGACTGCCTTGCGATTCCGTCTGAATCCCTTAATCTCAATCAAACTGCTTATTGAGAGTCCTATGCTAAACCAATGAACTAACCCCCCTTTTATTTTGTTTCATTTTCCCTAGCTAAACCCCTCTTTTCCCCAATACTGCTAATAGACCATAACTTCTCGACCCTTTCACTGTTTCAACGATACACCGAGTAAGAAGCTTCCAATTGAAAACCCAAGAAAAGCAAGCTTAATCACTCCTCGGAGTTTTCGGCTTCCCATCAGTGGACGGCGCCCGCATGCCACTGGTCCCTAAACAACCCCAGCTAACACTCAAAGATCGCTGTCACACCAAAGAATCAGAAGTTGCTACCAAAATTACAAATTACACTTTGATAAATTAAAAAGTAATAACTCAAAGCTTTTTCACACTTCGATAATAAATATGATATTGAAGTTTCATTATACCAAGAATAAACACACAATATTATTTATAAAATACCTTCCAACGCCCAGTAATTTTAGATCTTGAATTTGATTTACTTTTACATAATTTATTTTTAGTTATTAGATAAGATAGGTTTTTATACAGAACTTTATTTATTTCCCTACCTATCGATGTGTGTGATTCTACCCTACTAGACAGAAAGTTCCCTACTCTAAAAACGATAAAAACTCTGTTCGTACTCACCATGGACCCAGAGTTTTAGGACATACGCGGTGTATACCTAATCTGACTACGCTAGAGTTCAGCAGACTAGACTGAAGAAAGCAAACCCTATAAGTCTGTGTATTTATCCCCCCCCCCCCCCCCCCCCCCCCCCGATGCAGGCGTCCGTGGACAGGGAGGCAATCGGGTAGGATAGTTCCCTATCGTGTATATGATACATACTTATGACAATAAATATACAAGGCCTTCAAATACTGCAGCTTCGAGCGAGCATGGATTACTCCAAATGACACATATAATGTCCTCGCTCTAGGCTAACAGCTGGGCATTGAAGAACCAGGGAGGGAGAGATTTTTCATTTTTCTATGTTGGTAAAGAGAAAAATGCCAATTTAACCCTCTGTATTGGTAAAACTACGGACCTCCTTGCATCAATAGTTTAACAGCCGCTAGGTTAATCGATGCAAGGCTAAACAAACTGTCTGTCTGGGCAGCGATCTGGCTTTATAATTAAATATTCTTCACTTAATTTGAACTGATTAGGTATTATTTACTTTAACCATTAAATTTGATTATCACAATAACATTGAAACTGACAAGAAGAACCGAATCGTTAGCGGCTCACTTCACTCACATAAACTCCAACTCAATAGCACAAGACAATAAACCTGCACCACCGAATCGGAATCTACCATCCAAAATCAGGCTCTGAAAAGAACATATGTTCCCCACAAAACCAAACGATAGACGGCATGAATAAAATAAACACTCACTAACTTTCAATACTTCTAGTAAAACATAACTTAAACTTAGCAGAAATCACTACCCATTAGTACCAGAGCTAAACAACTCTAAGCACTTGTCCCAAATGCTGACTTTACGAGAATAAAACATAGATTTTATTCACAATAAAATCAAACACTTAGAAATTTGGGCAGAGGTTCCCCACTATTTAAAACAATTTACACTTTAAGCCAGGGTCGACTGTCGGTCCTCGATGCTCGAAAATTAATGAATAAAATTTTTTTTTTTAATTGGAATTTCTTTGAGTCGGGCGGGTTAAGCGCCCTTTACTCGTTATAGGACGGGGCGCCTATACACCCGAGTGTATAGGGCTAAGACCACGAGGTCGTCGGCCTCGAGGTCCGGAACTTAAAAACTAGCTTAATCTAATTTACATTTTACAATAAGCCTGGACGGCGGAATTAAGTCTGGACGGCGGAATTAAATCTGGACGGTGGAATTAAGTCTGGACGACTTTTTGAACACATTACACAAAACAATTCAGACACTAAAACTAACACAAAACAGATATACACTAAACACAGAACAGATATACACTTATAAGAATGGGGGGAAGAGGGAGCTAAAGTTGCATGTGACAGAGACCAAGTGCTCTGTTCGACCATGCAAGGACAGTAGCACCCTCAATCATCCAGAATATAAGGCAAAAGCACACGAGAACAAACGAGAGCCAAGTAGAGTTGCATGTCAGGGAGTAAAACTCAACCTCGGCCATGCAAGGACACTACTGTACTCACGCTAGACTTAATAGGATAGAGGAAGAAAACAAGAAGGAGAGAGAGTTAGAGTTGCATCTGAAGCATGGGACACTGAAGCTAGGAACGCCCTTATATCAGACGCAAAACATCCAGAGAGCCACATCGGACGTCCGTGCGCTCAACCCGTCCACGTCCGAATAGAGTTACACTTCCAGATTCCCGTCCGCGGTCGATTCAGACATCCGCGTAACACAATAGAGTTCACTTTTACACAGAGAACACAAATAATACAGAAAATTATTTTCATAAAAATAACACAAGGCACAAGAACTTAACTAATTGAGTCACTGTCTCTTGGAAAACACTAATGACCGGCACCGCGATGACGCATAAACTAGGCAAGGGCCGCAGGAATAAGACGCACTTAGGATTTCGGAATTCACTGATACACTTGGCAGAGGATCGCTGAGCAGCTAGGGCCGTCACGTGGCCCGGCAAACTCGCGTCGAGGCTGGGTGGTGGCGCGACCTGCGCGCGCACCAGTTGAGTTGAACATTTGTCGAAGCCCGGCAAACTCGCGTCTAGGCTCAGGAGGTTGTGGTGGTGAGTGATGGTAGGAGACATGGCGTGGCCTGCGCGCGCACACAAAGCTGGGGAGAGAGCAGCGAACAGCGCGCCGCGCTCGGGTGCCCGCACAACCGCTAACGGCCGCGCAAGCCCCTAACGGGCGCGCAGATAGTTTCCTGGAGCGGCAACGGCAGGCGCGTGTGCTCCGTTCGGCGACGGGAGGCGGAATGATAATGAATAAAATAACGCTCCCGGAGCTATTTAAAGGCACGGATCTGGATATTTTTCTGGACATTTCTTCCTGGTAATGGACTCGCACCTGGCAGGTGCAGAATCTTTGTGTATACCTAATTTACATAGCGAATCGTTCGGTATTAAATCGTAATACGTTCACTTTAAAGTTTACATTTCGTAGTAACTGAAAAACAGTCGAATACAATCTTTTCCTGGAAGTGGATAAGCACCTGCATGCATGTTTCATGCTCCAAAGAGAAAGATCACAAGTGCTTTGTTTACACTCATACGCTCTACACATTAAAGTTCACGTTTTCTCAGCAAAAGATGCTTCCATATCACAGGTGTTTCCACACCTGATTTAGAGAGAGACAGATATATCATTGTCTATACCTAATTAAACTACGGGCCGTTCGGTATTAAACCATAAGATGTTCACACTAAGATTTAATTTAGAACCTCTCCTTATTGCATTGCGCAATAGTTGAAATACACCGTGTTCCATTTAACACTAAAAATATGAAAACCGCCCGTTCAGAATCGAGAGTAGAATCGATTGAGCTACATCCCGATGGGAGTAATATTTCTATTCAAATCAACATGATTAGCTATCTTTTTACATGCCTATTCCACTGTACTTGCAACACAACAATGTACATATCGCACCGCTAGAGGTTGTTTACCTTTTTCAATATTTAAGGGTATTAATACTTGCTGGTCACTTGGGCGAACACTCCTTCCCGCTACGAGCTTGATGTTGTTTGTCAATTTAATCTTAATGTTTATCATAAGTCACAACAAACTAAACTCGCATCTAATCACAACCTTGTCACTCTTAATATTGGCTCAAACCCGCCTACTACGACTGCGAAATCCACCGTGACAAAGCCTCAAAGTGCTTTACAATGACATCTTAGCTGTCTATTGGTAATCCCTATGTCGCCGCAGTAACGCACACAAATAAACAGTTTTATAGTTCATGATGACAATTAGCAATTATTTCATTAAGTGTAGTATGAGGTTTTGAGTAATAGCAGAAACACGTTGTATAAGGTGTTTTGTTGAACAAGCGCCATCTAACGGAGTTGTTTTACAATCGCTCGCCCGATCAATAACTTCGTTCGCTATTCGCCACCCATGTACGTCTCTCAGTAGTTCTTAATGTTTAGTATTTGCTGAAAGATGGCGCTAATTTCAATAGACGATAATACACTGATTATAAAGCTTAATTATTTTTGTGTAATCATTTAATTCATTCGAATTCTGACATAGTTTTATATGAGTAAATAGATACAAAGTTACATTTAATCATCAATTTAAACCATTTGTTACTTGTAATGTTTCTCATTTATAGCTAGATGAAGTTGTTCAGTTACAACATTATCCGATCCGATATTGGATGTCGGACCGATATTCCATACATTACAGGCGCCATCTTGGATTTTTCCATTGAAATCCTTCCGACATCCTATATCGGATTGGATAATGTGAAACGGCCTAGGGGTAAAAATAAAAATTCGAGCATTTAAAGTCAGCATGGTATTATGAACTTTTATTAAAGAATAATCAACTGGGGTAAGTAGGTAAGGTACCTAAAATTATTCATGGTAATGGAAGATGGTTAAACAAATTATATTGCCGAGTGACACAATTTTGTTCATCACGCCAAAACAATGTCAAATACCTACTAACCATAAATATAAAATATTACAATATTAAGCCATGAGATAATTGTTATAGATTAATGTTCTAAATTGAATTTGTTTTTAAAGAATAAAGAAAAAATATTAGAAGGTCTATTTAGAAGAACAAATAATATAAATAAATAAAAAAATAAAATTCGTTTATTTCAGATCCATCATATAGGTAGGTATGTATATAATGTAATACGATCATTTATTTCTAAATCACTTTGAGTTTTAATCAGTTTTTAATACCTACTGTATTAGCTACTTATTCATACACAACACGACAAATACACTTCTTAAAATTCGAATATTGGCGGGCTAAATCGGTACCGCTAACGTACCTGCTATAGTTATTAACTCTTGGCATTCAATTTCATTATTTTATTATGAACATGTACAGTCACTAGTGTTACTAAAGTCAGCCACAATATATACATATAGGTATAATTATATAAATGTTACTTAGTAAACTTAGTAACATTAGTAACGGAGGTTGGTACCGCAGATAATTACATATATGTATTTGTTTTGTCATCCTATAAATTATGATACAATCTATTCTTCAAATCCTTAAAATGAATACTGAGCCTCATTATTATTTATTAATTAATACCTAATACAGAACCATGAGTAACTACCACTTGAAGGAGAAAAAATACGAATTGTTGAAGGATTTTATAGTTGAACCACGAGCGAAGCGAGTGGTTCGAGAATAGAATCCTGAACTTGCGAGTTTTTAAACACACGAGAAGTAAAATACATTTGCACCCGAGTGTAATACAAAACTTTTCCACTCACTACTTATAGCGATGAGGAAACTACAACGCAAAAATGCGTTTATCACTGTACTGCTTCCAGTAGTTCCACAGGTGGTAAATCATCTTTATTACTAGATTCACCTACTTTTATCAATTTTAAAGCAGTTAATTTGTCTTTATTCAAGGTTAAATTACTTTACCCACTAGTGGATAAAATGCGTTTTTACACCATGGTATTAAAGGACGAAATACGTGTTTCCGAGCTAGTGAGGGGAAAAATAAATAAAATGGTGACTTACGTTATTTTCACTATTTCGTGGAATGATCCAAAATGGTCAGCAATCAGCATATTATGATTTCAAATTAGGTCTGTAATTCTTGGAATTGTTATTTATATTTTAAAAGATTTCTACGAATAAATTACTAACTTACGTATTTACACTAATACTTACTTAATTAATACAACTGACATTCAATGTACCTAAGCATGACAATTGTCATGGGATAGTGAGCATAAATATCTACATCCATTACTTAATATGTACTTATTATTGTGTGTCTGTCGGTCTTATATCTTCTGCACTAAGTAAGTAAAGCTAAATTTATTAATAGAGATTCTACAGTGAGCACCGAGATTCACAAGTATCGGGCATCTTATTACTTATATCATATCTATAAACTACGTAAGTACGGTACTTTTACTTCAATAGATAGACGATAGACGGTCATTTTTAGAATTTGGGATCCCAATTAGCGTAAGTTGTTAACAAAAATTAAGTCGCTGTCAGTTTTGTGACCACAATTAAGCATAAAATCTGTCTAAAAATTTACTTTTTTCACTTTCTGAATGTAGATTATCGCTTAAAGTTTATGTCATTAACACAAAAACAAAATGTTTGAATTGAAGTTTCATGTTTAATTACTATCGTCTCAAAACTGACGGTGAGTTAATTTTTGTTAACAACTTACGCTTAGTAATTGGGGGGTCCCAAATTCTGAAAATGCCCAGATACAGAACCGCAATTTCTGAACATCGGTGTTCAATGTAGGGTCCTCCGATGTTGCCTTTCATAGTCCGAACGACGATGTTTTACTCTCGACCGCAACATTTATGACATGGAACAACCGCTATTTCTAATGTAACAGAGACTGACACTGATTGAAATTTTCACGGTTTTTACTCTGTACTTAAATTATTGCAAACGGGACGAGTACTTAAATTAGTGCGTTTTTACATTTTCTGATCCGATATCGGATGTCGGACCGATATCCCATTCATTACAGGCGCCATCTTGGATTTTTTTCCATTGAACTCCTTCCGACATCCGAGATGTTGCTGATGGTGACTTCCAGCGCTGATTTTACGATGAACCCATCAAGTGAGAAATATTCACGGAATATAACTTTCGCGATTAAGTCCCGTATGCAATTTTGTGTTTGTAACCGAGTCTATTTTGCAAGTACATCTTATTTGCAAGTATAGATCTCGACGGTCCTAATACAGGTGTTACACTCCACCCTGCAGCACCAATGGAACTTGCAGTGGCATCGCTCCTTGACCGTGAGCTTCTTAGTGTTGTAACCTCGGCCGCAGCACATGAGGGCACAGCCGTCCATGCCCGCTGAAGTTCGGTTACACTCGCGTCCTGATGTGCCGAGAGAACCCTGGAAATATTACATATTTTTAGCAGTGTCAAAGGAACTAAGTATGAACAGGACCGATAGCATGGTCGCGTGATAAACGATATTTGTCCGCACGCACTATTTGTAAGTGCGATCGGGACGGTCTGACTGATTTTGTTACTTTCCACACTATAATGCAAAAAAAAAACGCTGTATTGAAACCCTCGACCAATCCACACTTATCGGCTTGATACCTTTAATGAACATTTATGAATAAGGGGGTAAGTAGGTATCAAACTGTTGCTAGCTGAACTGCAGCATATTCTAGGCTCTAGACAGTGTATGTGTATGTGTACGTACCAACATAAGAGCTAGTTGCTTACAGTACGGACTTCTGCATTTAGAGTAATGAGCTGTAGGTAGTCTGCACTGCACCGAGGTTCAAGTACTGAGCCGTAGTATCAGGATCTATCCAAACCTTATACCAACCAGGGAGTCATTTCTCACGCAGTAATCAGGTGATGGCTCCAAATACATTAGGTCCTGGGCCGTTGGCAGTCTGTACCAGGGGTCGCTCACCCATAGTTTCTCTGTATATCTGTTGATTTACTAACCAGCGAGTAATTTTTCACGCAGTAATCAGGTGATGGCTCCAAAACACTCACGAAACGAAACGCTCGTAGATATCTATCTCTATCGGTCCTGGGCCAGACTTGGCGTTTCGGCAGAAATCCATTCGTATCGAGGTCCTGGGCCAGGGCCAATCAGCCGGAGTTTGTCTATCTGTTAGTCTGCTAACCAACGAGTCATTTTTTACGCAATAAGTAGTCTGGCGACGGCTACAGGCAGACCAAGTCCTATGCTGCTGACAGTCTGTACCAGGGCTCGCTTAGCCATTGTTTCTCTGTCTATCTGTTGATCTACTAACCAGCGAGTCATTTTTCACGCAGTAATCAGGTGATGGCTCCAAATAGACTAGGTCCTGGGCCGTGGGCAGTCTGTACCGGGGGTCGCTTAGCCGTAGTTTGCCTCGCCTGGACACTTTCACTTCGGTAGCACCTTCGTACTTGTCTCGGAGGTAATCGCCTGCGAATATGAAGCAATGTTCACATTAAAACTACCAGATATAAAAGTTATTATTTGAACTAGGTATGACGCCTTCCGTCACGTAAAGATGCTTAGGTATGCTTCATGTAGGTACAATAAGATATTAACTTATCAAAATCTATTTTATGATTTCCGACAGAAAGCTATTGGACTGTGGTATAAGGAACTAAGGACCCTTCTGTGAAGCAAAGCCAATAAGTATGACCTTACAATATCGCTGTTTCTTTTAGGAAATTAACAAGTCCTTTATTAAATAGAAATTATACCTACCTATAGTGAAAAGATATAGAAGGTGGTGGAAGTAACGGGAGGGAAAACCGAAGAAGAGGTGGATGGACTGTGTGAGACATGATATGGAACTAAAACAAGTTAATGATGTGATGACGAGTGACAGAGATGTATGGAAGAGAAAGACAAATATGCTGCTGCGCCGACCCCAAGTGACTGGGATAAGGGCAAGAGAATGATGATGATATATATATAAATAGTAAATTCTAATATTCAACATGATGTGATAACAAACCTAAAGGTTGATCTAATATTGTTTTTGTTTATTATAAGTACATAGTAGAGTGAGCCCATATAACCATAATCGGTCGCCGTTCCTACGCAAATCCTCCTATTTTGTGTACACACAGGTCTACGGGTCTCAATGCTTAGTCGCAGTACGGTCGACGTTTAGTCGCAGCGACCCAAATGGGGACGATTGGTAACAGGCACAAATGGTCACAGAAGTGACAGAAGTGTGCACTACGCGTGCACACATTGTTACCGTTTGGCGACTACTTTCCCAAAATCATTCGTTCATTTCATTCTTTTCAAATGGCGACTGTCAGAGACGTCAAAGTAAAAAAGAAATAAAATCATTTGACATTAAAATGTAATGGCGTAAGAATTTGTTAAAGATAAATATTGTTTGCATTTGTAATATAATGTGGGCTAATTACCATGGCCAATTAAATTGCTCGAGTGATTTCATAAAATAAGTCTAAATTTATCAACGCGCCATCAATTTACCTCAGTTTAACCAGTAATAATATTATTGACTACTCGGTGTTTGCGTGTTATGTATATTGATTGGTGAAGTTTTAGTGCTCTGGTGCATATACTATACTGAAATAATAAAAATAATGCCTAGAAAACCAATAAAGTTGTTAAAATATGGATTAAGACGGTAATATTCCATGTAAAAAACAGTCGCCAAACGGTCAACAAACGGTCGCAAAATGGTCGCAGCGTACACGCGTGACCGAAAGCAGAATGGCTTCTTGTATTCATTTTTTTCAGGTATCCTCAAACTTTATAAACAATTAAATATGCCGTCGTACTCAGTTGCCCTCACTAAAGAAGATTAAAAAAAAATTGTAACGTGCGTAGCGTACCGAGCTGCTGGGTTGTAAAGGATCGGGGATCATATTATTATGGTCTTCTATAGAGCAACTAGTATTGTGCGGCATTTCACAATTGACACTTGTTGAAGTAGTCTTCATTAATATTACTATCAACATTCATTTCAGCGATCTGTACTTCTTTTGTCAAGATTTTTGTATAGATAAGTGTCTACAAATTTGTAATGTTAAAGAGACAAATAAAACGTAGTAGAGTAAATAATGTGTTTTTTTTGTAACCCAAACAAAATACTTGTAGATACGAGTGCGGAAAAGAGGAAAATCGATACGAGTAGCAATAAATTAATACACGAACGAAGGGAGTGTTTTAAATCGACACGAGTTGTGAATGTCCTTTTCGCACGTGTATCGTACGACGATCTAAGCTAAGAGTTTCGACCAGACAAGAAATGAATCATTGCTTGATTTGCTCGCACTACTGCGTTAAAAAAAGCAGCATCTGTACATGAAAAAACTATCATTGCGCAACAAAAATTCTATTAATATCACAGTAAATACTCTATTTCATTTGATTCCTACTTTTATTGTGTAAAGCAACACTACACTTCATTTTTACCAATAAGAATTAAAAATTATATATTAAATACATTAAGTAACTATAAAGTGCTTATCTATTTGTATTATCAATCAAATCAATCAAAAATCAAAATCAAAAATATTTTATTGTATAAACATGGGTACATAAAGATCTTAGGTAATGTTGTTTAGTTTCGCCATATCTTGCCTTACAAAGGCGTACAATATTTATTTATATTACAAAACTAATTAACACTCTACTATGACAACATACATATGACAGCTTTCTGCACTTTTCTTAACTTTCCCACATTTCTATAAAATGTCGAAGAGTGCTTAAATGGTCGTCGTCGTTTATTATTATTTAATTCGCTCATATTTAAATGATTTAAAGCAACCAGTCCACAACTTCACAAGACAGTTTGAGAAACCTTCGTATTTCAGATTGTCATTTGCGGATACAGTGGTTTAGGAGCAGTTCGGTAATCAGACCTACACATGTGTGTACAAATTCTGTCAATGTCACTGTCAGAAACCATTCTGACAGTGACAATGACAGCCACAAATTCGTCCACATGTTGTTACCGTTATGTGTGCAAACGTCGACTAATAAAGTGTCGTTAAAAGTCATTCTGACAGTGACATTGACAGCCACAAATTCGTACACATTTTGTTACCGTAACGAGTGCACACGACGACTACATTTTGTTATTGTATCAATACGGTCGCATTGTTTGCACGCCGTTACCACGCGTTATGTCACATTTGACAGTTAGTTACTGATTTGAAGATTTTGCGACTGAAATGGTTGTATGGGAGTTTATTAGTTACCCATCCATCACATGCAGTTATCTTCTCTCTATCTATAAGTACCTACTACCTTAAATATATTCAAATCACAAAATTTAACACCCATAATAATGAATAAAAGTATCAAGTGATTGTCGTTGGATTCAATCCCAGCTTAATATGCAAATGAATCATCAGAAAGGCGTCATTAAAATAATGAAGAGCTTAAACATAATGACAGGCTTACCCCAGTATATCACCGCGGTAGTGCGGTGTGTATAAATTAACTTTAATTATACATTTTGGATGTATTAGCGGCCGGAACCGATAAATAAACTTTGAGAGATTGAGTTCGATTGATAGAAATATATTTTTGATATATACAATATTTGCAGCCTTACCGAGTCCCACACATCGTGCGTAACAGCATTCCCACTCCGTCAAAAAAAAAAGGTTCGCTAAAGTTATGTGCTAGGTATTACTTATTGGATTGGTTTGGTAATATCTATAATATAATGGCTAATAATAAGTGTCTAAATGTGTCATTTGACTGAATAGAGAATAAGATAGTAATCGTGAATTTCAAAGTAAAACAGAAAATTTACAAATCTCTAGCTCAGTAATTAATAATTATATATTTTTATTAGACGTATTCGGGATATTCGGTGTCATTTACGTGCCTTGCAGCGATATACATATTATACATATATGCATATGGGTGAATCAACTTTTTCTTGACTGTTATTGCCATGGTTACGGTCCCCTGAGTCACGCTGGTTTTAAGCAAAATTATGCTACTGAAATTATGCAAGCATGCATGTAGTCCATGTTTGTAGGTGGCAAATTAAGGAAAGGGCTTGTTAACACCAGAAAAATGCATGTTTGCATAGTTTAAGTAGCATATATTTGCATAAAACCTGCCTGACTCAGGGGACCGTAACCATGGAAATAACAGACAAGAAAAAGTTGATTCACCTATATAGTGATTAAACAGCTAAGGAGCAAAATTTACAAGGAAACAACAATGCCATAAAAGCGAAATTTGAAATATAGGTAGTTTCGTTTTAATACTAAGTAATTTAGAATTTAATATATGTAGCTAAGCTGGGCCTAATGGGGAGCATAACACTCACAACACTGCTAGTAATTAAGTGCGGTGTATCAACAGCTTAACAATAAAATACCGTGTAAACGAAGCTTTACTCGCACTACGTGGAGTGCTGCGTGGTTTGTAGGCGTTTGATTTACGCGCCCACCCAGAAGATGGCGTGTTGTATTCCAACCGGTAATTATAGGGCATCATTTTAATCCCAGCGATATTTTAATCCTGTATAATTTGTCTTCATTTGAATAGTTTTGATATTATTCTTAATTCTCTGAGTTATCTAAGATGGATTGACTGACTTTGCAGGTTAAAGAAATCATAAGTAGGTATCTAAGTAGGTACCTACGTCTTTTTGCGAATTTCTATGCATAAGTGTAATAAATATTCGTACCTACCTATAAAGTTTAGATACACTACCCGATTCTTACGAAACTTATAAGATACTTACCTACGATACGATACTCAAAGCTCAGTGCCAAAATTGTCATTTCAACAAACAAAACCATTGCTTTGACTTTGACAGATCGGTATTGCACACTGATTACCGACCGACGACGTTAAAAAACAACACTAAAATATATATTGTAATAACTAAATATATGAAATATCGTATCGCAAATGACGCAAATCAGGCAAATCTTGTCACTAAAAACGGAGCGAAAATTTTCAAATTTTCTATGGGACGATAAACGGTCGCCCCTGCATTTTTCAAATTTTCCACCTTTTTAGTGACAAGATTTGCTTAGACCGTCTATATCAGGTTAGTCGAGTCACTAGAGAAAAGTTTTAAGAATATAAAAAAATAAAAGGTCAACATTCAAGTCGTAAAATAGAAAATTAGTTTAATTTAAATGCGCGTTTAACCTTATTAAGAGTATTAAGCTGTTTTTATTAAGGCAGTGTCGCAACGGCACTTAGAACTTGCCGCCATAACTTCATAAAATTGGGCGACTTTTAAATTTTCGAATTAAGGAGACCATTCACAGTCTCATTTAGATGTGAGTGTCAATAAATGCGTCTATGAAGGTAAAGCCTGACCTGTGGGGCGATTTTTGAATCTCGCATACGGGATTTTGTCACTAAAATAGCGGTTGAAAACGGTGACTTGCTTATTATTTTCAGTGACAATTTTCTGAATTCGAACGCGTGAGACTCAAAAATCGGCCCCTTGACCTGACCTGACCTGACTGATATGACTATTGACAGGAGGTCGCTGTTATTCTGACAGTTCAGTTTAGTATGAAGAGAATAGTTCTTATGAAATTCCGCAACATGGCACGTAGTCATATATTTCTAGACATGATGTTTTGTGGATAGCAATTAGTACCTATAACGATTTCTTTTTTAAAAGGAAATAAAATATTGATGATGATGATTATAACGATGATAATATTAATGATGCAAACATGCTGTTTTGTGGATGTTAATAGGTATTTTTCAAGAAACTTCTGTAATGAAATTCTTGTGAAAAAAGGCTAGCGTTATTTTTTAAAGAATAAAAATATCGACTTACGTGTAACTAGGTAGGTGGATGTTCCGGTTTTGACTTTAAATTGTTGTTACTAAAAATAGAATGGATACCTATTTACTACCATTTTATTTTTTATGTGATACATTATGTACAAATCTTAATAGTTTATTTTATATTAGCTTTTGCCCGCGGCTTCGCTCGCATTAGAAATAATCAAAAAGTTATGTCACGCTCTGTCCCTTCAATGTCTCCATTTAAAAAATCACGACAATTCGTCGCTCCGTAAACAGACACACACACTTTCCCAATTATAATAGTACATACTATGAATTATGTTTCAAAAAAAGTGATTCCCATTTTTAGGGCCGTAATATCTTTAGTTGGCTATGATTCGTGTGGCATATATTATGCTCCCTTGCCATACTATTGATTCAAGATATTCAAACAGTACTTACACTGTGGTAATATTCTTAGTAGTCTGTGTTTACACTTAAAGCAAGTCAGTGAATGGATTTCTTTAAGAGAAGCCAACGATCATTAAGAGAGCTCGAAAGCTTGATTAAGTCGCGTTCTCGAATAAGTTAATATATTTATGGCTCTATAAAAATATAAACAACTCTAACTTACGGCCTGCCATCGGCTGCCTTATTTAACGTTTTCTTATATTAAAAGACTTAATTTTATAGTTTCGATGAAACTAACGAAAGCATATTTTTGTTTTTTGGGTGGTCTTTTAAGACGCTACAGAAGCGAAAATGCTAAAATGGAAAGGAGCTCCCTTTCAATTTGAAAATTTTAGCTAAATACTTATACGAGTGTTATTAACTAGATTTATCGAAAAAAAATGTCCATTAAGAACAACTCAGTTAAAAGATATTGCGAGAAATCTTTAAAATCGAGGTTCCGCTCTCGATTGTTTCCTCCTTCAAAACTTAATGAATCGGAACGAAATTTGAGAATTTGAATAACAATTAAATAATCTGTGTCGGTCCGTTTAGTTTTTTGGCTAATTGAAAAAGGCCGTTTTTGGAAATTTTTGATTGGCTCTAGCGTCTTTTAAAATCAAAATATCAAAAAAATCAAAACGGTCCGACACAGATAAAAATAATAATAATCAGTGTTGAAAAAATCATTGCTCCATCTTCAAAAACCATGGAGGAAATAGTCGAGAGCGTTTGTATGGCCAATTGACCCCTCCTGTATCGTCTTAATACTACCGCTTGCGTTTGACGGTTGAGAAAAGTTTGTGCCTTTCTAAAAAAAAAATCTTTGTGTTATTAAATTATAGTTATGATTAAAATTGTTTTAGTCAGACTAAACAAGGAGCGTTTAACACTTTCCATTTTATTTTAAGATTAATCAAACTTCTGGACTAATTAAAAATACCAATGTATCTGCTTACAAGTGGCAGCGCTAATCCAAAATTGAAAAAAATAATAAAACAAATTAACGAGCAATAGGTTGTTTGTATGAAACCTTCCTTTTTTGCTACCAGATTTCTATACATTTTCGGTAACAAAAAAGGAAAGTTTCATACAAACAACCTAGGACATTTTGGGAAACCTAGTGGATCTTGCTCAGCATCATGGACTCTATCAGCCTACCAATTTTTATCAAAATCGGAGACGTGATCCAAATATACAAACTATTCGGGAATTGCTAGAACATGTAGCACAACTAACTTCGGACGTTTCAGGTTTCGTGGACTTGTCGACAATGAGGTCCCGTGTTACAAATTATGATGTATAAAGATCGCGAAAATTTTATCCAGAACAAAATACACGTTTAATCATGGACAGTTTAAGATACAATTTAGCCTATTTTTGATATTTCACTGATACATGCAAATATTCTACCGCGTGTTAAAACGTAAATGTCTTATCCTTCTTTTACATTTGAAGCGCATTGCAGAATAGATACCTACTCCTATTGGTTACTTCATAAGTAGTTAACAAATTAAAACGAGGTGTTTTTTTCTCCAATTATGGACGTCAGTTCTCCAGTAATGGATCCCCCATTATGGTTAGTGAAATAAGTTTAAAATTTTACTTTTAAAGCCAACTGATACTTAATGAGTCAATTTTATATAAGTATCCCAAATAAAATTAGATTGGGTTATTTTAACAAAGGATTGTTTCTGTACGATTTTATTTTTCCTGTAATATTCATTATAATAGCCATGTTTGGTGAATTTTGGTTTCGTAAATTGTTCCTTGTCCATCATAGGAGGTAACATTACTAAGAATTTGTCCTGATATTTTTTTCAATAAACTGATGACTTATCTTGCCGCCAAATCTTTCAGAAAAACCGAATTAAATGACACTTCAAAATTAAGCAGCTCTATGACTCTTGTTTCTGGTACAATGCCGTCAGTTTTTAGATACTTATTTTTAAGGATTTGTGCTTTTTTGTCCATAATGGCATCACCGTCCATTAAGGGTATTTTACATTATTTATGGTGTCCAAATTCTTCACTAGTTACCCAAAGGTACAGGTACATGAAGGAGTAGGTAGTTAATAAGTTCATCCCCTACCTGTTTAAACGTCCAAAATACAAAAGGAATAAAAAAGTGTCCCAAGTAAAGGGTTGATGGGTCAATTAGGATAAATATATGTGTGCCGCAACAAAAGACCGGATAGGGTGGTAATAGTATGTCATTATGTTAATGAGGGCGTTCTATACACTCTCTAAAGGATGTTTTATGGGGGTAAAATGCGTATTACGTTCTAAACACTTCAAGACACGCTTTATGAATTTAAAATGAAGATAATAGAATACATAATTATGCAATTAATGTTGTAAATACGTGTATATAAAAAGGCCTTTTTAAACATTTCGTTCACTGATAAAGAAACCATAAATGTGCGTAATATAATTTTAATCATAGAATATAAATCCCAATCAGATATGGATCGACCACATGTGTTAAAAGAGACATTTTTGATTAAAGGAATAATATATCACTATAGACACCGATCTTCACTCTACCTAAATATAATCTAGGTCCAAGTCCTCTAGCAATGCAATATTCAGAAATTAGAATAGCAGTATTAAATGATAACCAACCACAAATCGAAACTACTTACGTGCCATTTTATACACAAAGTAACGTTCGTTAACACGTAGGTAATTAAAATAAATAAGTACCTAAAATCTAAACGGGGCATATCGTTCCTTATAACCAGAAATAACTTAAGCAACCTCCTACGATGCAGTGCTTTCCTAAAACACGTCTAATAATATGATAATTTAGGTTGAGTTTTGCTTATCAAGTAAACATGAATTTTCCGAAGTTATCCCCGTAATATGCGAATGTGAACGATGCATATTAATATCCTGTCTCTTCTGCAACCCTGGTACATTAATTTCAAGTTATTAAGTTGATAGTTTCAATTATTTGATGGGTTTGTTTTAAATGGTAGCCATTTGATACAGTTAGCGTTGTAATAAATTGGTTTAATTACCAAAATACATTGACATGGTTTTGTGCCCATCGTCACATTCGAAGTCGGACTTTATACACCTCATTAGGTACCTACCTGATAAGGTACTCGTTGCAGTATCTCGCAAGCATCTCGTATGTAGTATGTAGGTAAATCAAGTTGGCAAAGATACCAATATACGTGACTAGCCACACTTACGCAGCCATATTGTGGAACTACGAGCTATAACTATACCAATACTGACCGATCTCACGGAAGGAGGCCAACTGCTGCCAACAGGTGACCAGACTGCATGAACCAGACACTCCGTGGCACTTGCAGGTTACCCGGGACTTCTTGATTACTGCCTGTGGAAGAAATCATTGTTTTTTGAGATAATCAAAAATTCAAGTTAAAATGCATTAAAACAAATTAAGAGCACAACACGGGAGATGTATGCGATTTTAATTAAATAGCGGTATTTGATTGATGTAACAATGAGCCTGTAATGTAACTAAAATCACATGCGACTTCGCGCCCATCCATTCATGTAAATAGGCCCTAAATCAGCCCATGTGTAATGTCATGATAATGTAAACCAACTAAGACACGCGTCTTCGTAAATGGCACAATCGATTAAACCATATCGATCACAGTAAAAGCAAGCAGCGTTCATTCGATTGCTTCAATAATATCTATGCAGAAAGAGGATTGGAAAATTGTTTGAATCATATATTCGGTTTCTCATTTATGTGTAAAGAAAAATAATAAAAGTGGCCAATAACTTTATTTTAATCCATTATCTTTGATAGATCAAATTCCAAAGTAAATATTTAAGCAACTAATCCTTACACTATATAGGTAAGTAGCAAGAGAAAAGTAGAAATTATTGTAAGTCCAGACTAGTCCGATCGATATAATCTGAAGTAATAGGAGTACACAGGTCAATTTGTGGCCACGAAAAATACGCGGAATATCCAAACCTTAACGCAACACTTTCGAACGGTTAAATCAAATGTAGGCATAAACTTGCAAGTATTGGAGTGTTTTAGATGTAGGATTTTACTGCAGTGCCCATACATCACAACAAGACAACGCTGACGGTGGTCCAAAAGGGAGGGAGTGTCTTATGGCAACAGGGCCCTTTTTGCTCGGTCCGATTTGATATAGGATGAGATATTTGTTCCTAAGTAATGAATATTTTCTATGCACTTATATAAGTAAGTACTTGTAATTCGAGCAGCTACAGACAGACACTGTAGACAGAGCCACCTAGCCACTATTTTATTGGATTGTCCGCTAGAAAAAAAAATCAAATTGCGAACTTTACTTACATGCTCTTTTTTTAATTGTCAGTTGTTTGCATGACAATTGAAAAATTCCGCTACGATAAACGCTAATTTCGTGGCCACACTTCGTTTAGTGAGTTGGAGAGTATTAGTGGAGCTGATCCGCTTTAATCCTAACAAGTTTAGTTGTAATTCCCGCGGCCACAGACAGACTGAGCCACCATTTTATTGGCTTGTCCGCTTTCTTCGATATTGTAGTTTATGGATAAATGTGAAATTGTGAATGAATGTTAGGTATCTTTGCAGGTGAAATTTAAATTTCGAACTGTGTGTGTGTTGTGAATCAAACACGCTTGAATACAATCTATACGATATGTAAGTACTGGAGAGTGGACAAATATTATTACTTAAGTATACGTGTATGTGTATGTTTGTGTACATGATATTTTATTTTTATATTTTATTTTTAATATTGGTGTATATAATTATTTAACTTAGTGTAGGTATGTGTAATTTTCTTATTCCTTTAATTATTTCTTGCACTAACCATTTTCAAAATGTCTATTCTTTATTTCCTGCTACCCTAAGGTTGTCTGGTAGAGATCGCTTACAGCGATAAGACCGCCTGTTGCTACCTATGTTTAATGTCTGCTATTTGTAATCTGTTATCCTTGTGGTGCAATAAAGAATATTTACTTACTTACTTACTTACTTACGTGTGTTCGTCCTCGTCTGCAAGGCACCGGCAGACCGGCACCGAGGCCGCGAAATAGTTATTTGTTTTTACAAGGGGGCAAAATCGTTGTTTAGCCGCACGTGCCAATAATGATACCCGAGCAAGCGAAAGATTCCAAAAAGTGGAATCTTGAGCGTTGCCAGGGTTTCAAAGCCATGAAGGTTAAACACACTTTGCCACCGAGTGAAACACAAAATTTTTCACCACACCAACACGAACAAAATACTGAATATAAACAACAACTTTGCCCCCTTGTAAAACAAATAACGTTCTATTAATAAATGCGCTGCCGCCTTTTTGGTGTAAATGGTCGCGTAGGTAGGTACAGTCGCCATCAGATATATCGGAGCGGTCAAGATGCTCAAAAATATCTGTATTGTCAAGACGATAAGGCGTGTTCAGATATTTCTGCGCGCCCCGGTCGTTCAGATATATCTGATGGCGACTGTACAGTTGTACATGTTTGTTTTTTGAGTGACATAATTAAATGCTATTTATGGTTCTGGTAAATAACCGTTTGGGGTTCTCGGCTGCTTTATTTGAGCTTCCGTTCGTTTGGGAATGATAACTGGCTGCCTCGTTTGACTCTCCATATCTAAACTTCTAAAGTGGTGTAATGTATTACTTACCCGTCGTCCTGCCTCGTTGTTATGCCTGTTCATAAGTTGTCTGCCTTGTTCCCGGCTGCCTCGCTTGACCTTCCGCTCGCTTTCCCGAATGTCCACGAAATCTTCGGTGAACCTGTGTAGAAATGTAAAACGTTTAGTTTAGGTTGGTGAAGTATATTAATTATTATCTACTTACTTTTAAGTTCAATACCTATTGCTATTATAATATAACAGTTTTTTTTAATGGTTACCCTTTTGCACATCACCTATCAAAGCCCATATCAACGTAGTTAATTAAAATAATTCGTACTCGAAACGTTTAAGGTAAACTTTGACAAAGTACGGTGTAACATTGTTATGCGTTCTTGGCGTCGCGGACATGACGAGCTTCAAAAGTTAACAAAAGAAATAACACAAAAATACCTCATCCCTTTGTATAAAAATCAAAGGGCAAAATCAAGATATTCTTCATTTTCATTTTAGGCTTACAATAAGCACTTTTAAAATTTGTGCTTACCTAATCCTATCCTTAACTTTATACCTAATTAATAAAAAAAATCTTAAACAAACTTCCTTGTTAAAGGATGAAATGTTGTCATTCCATTTTTTCACCAAAAAGTTGCACCAACAAAGTTCGGGGTGAAGTTTTTATACATGCAGGAGGGAAAGAGACAGATATATTACAGTTAATTCGTAGCAGCTACGCCCCTCGCTACGAGCTACGCGCCGTATCGATCTGTAGACCCCCAGAGTTCAATAACCTAAAAACGACTTTGGCGTAATGGCGTAATGTATAAATTTGCTTGTTTTTATGTGGAAATTGAGGGAAAAGACGGTTTCACTTCTTGGCTATCCGCTCTGCTCCTAGTACTCGATGCTTTATTGTTTAATTCAATTAAAAGGATTCTATTTTTAGAACAACCATCGCCAAATATAATTTGCCAATTTTTGTATACACATTTATGCTTCTTTGAGTTAGAATTTTCAGTTAATCTAGGTTTTCCCATATATTTCCCAGGTATATTTTCAGCCTGGCAACATCACATCGAAATCCGGATTATCAGCCCCCTCAATCGTATGTGGCCCTGGTATCCGATAACGGATTTAAGCATGCTTAACGCACTAAACCCGGGTAAGCTTATCCTTTACCCGGGCGTGCCGATCGTCTTGCAGGTTATGCTGCTTTAGTATTTTGCACCTACTTAACTTGAATAATTTGCCTAATTTTTGGGACCCACAAATACCTATACCACTAATACCTATTTACTTTTCCAATAAAATGTTTATTTTATTTTAAAAATTGGTGATAGATTTCTAGTGAAAATTTTATTGATTGATTATGCTTACTAAAAAAACATAGATTTAAGCCTCATCTAAAATCAGCCTAAAATACAAAAAGAAAATCTTCATGAAAATGTTTTTTTTTTCAGGGAACATTACCTAATACTATACTGGCTGGAAAATTGTTGCAGACTCTTTGCAGAATTCAGCATCGGTCTTGTTGTCTTGTCTATGATATTCTATTTTCAAATTTAAAAATAAAATAGAAAATGTCATTCACTTTATTCATATTCATTCTTAGTTCACATTGGTTGGTTGTTAAAGCAGTCCTATCCTATTTTATTGAATTATTTCTAGTGAAGGTAAGTAATAGTTATCCCTTTTGAATTCGTTTCACATTTTCATTTCCCTCCTCTACTTCTTGAAAATACTTACAATATTTTTGGGAGTGCCTGTGTAGATAATATCTATATATAAATGAGTTTCAGTTGCTATATATTTGAACAATTCAGTACCTATACTACGTAACTTAAAAATAAGCTAATAAGAATATTAAGACACTATACTTAATCTTTCTGGTTTAGCCCATTGGTTGACTGGTAATTCATTCATCTGATATTGTCGATTAAAAAATAAATAAATAAATATTATATAGACTATATTGTTGATAAAACAATGCATTATTACACCGTGGTATCAGGCTATTGAAAATCGCGAACAAGTTGTGCGAACAAGGCAAAATTCCCAAAATTGAAATTCCATTACAATAATGCCGAATTCGGAGGTGCACCGGCCCCGATTGTATGGAACATTCCACACAACGCGAGGAATTCGGCCAATCTCCGCGCACCATGCCACCCTGGTGCGAAAAATACTCGACTGCGGGAAAATCTTCTCTATGAAGTCCACGCTATTGAGAAAAGGCACATTTTCCCTTTGCCGGATTCTCCGCTCGCATTCTCCACCGCATACCGATCAATCCCGAACTGTTTGAAATCATGGTTTCCCAGTGGAGAAAATTCAAAGAGACAAATCAGAAAAGCTTTTTTAAAACCTGCCCCGCAAAAAAACTTAAAAAGCTCCACAGTGACTGTGTGTGCTAACGCTCCGCCCACTTTTCGTATAGAGATTACACACTAATACATAATCGGTTTTTTATGTTTTTGTTATCAGTGCGACAGGACTCTTTGCGTTTATTAGGCCCTAGTATTTAAGGTTTGGATTTTTACAAAGCTCCACCTTGAGGCGTGGAGATTCATCTTGGCTCATGCTGCTTGTCCTACGCCCTCTCTATTCTATAGTACAACAGAGGCCGGGACAAAGGGGGTTGCCGGCCGAAGACATATAGACGGCCGAGCGAAGCGAGGCCGGATAGGTCTGAGGCGGGCAACCCCATTTCCCGCCGAGGTATGTATAGTGCTTTTCTCAAACATGGTATGAAATAAATAAAGTCTACTGAAAATAGTAACTTTGGATGGCTGTATCTCCTAAACGGTGCGTCGTAGCGCAAAAATAATCGAATTTTCGTTCCCCTTTGATACCCCGTATTATATACGCTTATAAAAAAAAAAAGTTAAAAAAAATTCAAAAAAAAACGAAAAATTTTTTTTTTGTATGAAAACGCACCCAAAATCAAATATTGTCTAGGGCCCGTACCAGTTGCAGTCGGCACGTCTATAAAGCCCCTTATAGTTTTTTTTAATTGGCTAAATACCTGGATGTTATGTCACAATTATCTGTGTTTAGAAATTAAAAAAGAGGACTTTGCCGGCCTTGGCCTGCAAGGTTTGTATGAAATTCCATTATCTATCAATCGTCCTAGCCGCACCTGCAACGTCATACTTCGCTGCCAATTATGAGGCACATAACATCAATATTTCATACCATGTTTGAGAAAATATATTTTATATTATATTATAGCCTTTTCATTCCTTAAAAACTTTACACATTCTTACACGTAGTTACATGCTTTGCTTACATAATTTTAATTTTTTTTTTAGTAGGTAATACTATTTTTTTTAGTAGGTATACTTACATATTACAATGATTTCTCTATTCTAATCTAATATAAATTTAAATTAAGATTTTCCGAGGATGTTTTCGTGTCCGTCGCTTAGCAACGTTAAGATCAGACTATTTCACAGCTCCGTAAGATTTTTGATCTCCTAGTGCGACAGCCTCGAAACTGTGACGTGTCGTTGAAAAACGCCACGTTGCCATAACGACACAGATAAAATTCCTACGCGATACTTGTGCTCTCTTTTAGTATTTTGATGTCCTGGTAACGTTGCCTCAAAATATGCAGAAAATCCCGTGTTTTTGTGAAAACTCCGTAAAGAATATTAATAAAAAACTTTTCCATTGTTTTTTTTCATAATGAAGATTGGCACACAGGAGAAAGTATATACTGAGAAAAGTTCATCGTTCCCTGGTATCGTGGAAATCTAACTTGAAAGAAAGCATCGAAAGAACCCCACTAAGAAAATTCATCAGCATCTTAAAGAAGTAATTTATGGTGGCAAATACACAATAATAGTTGCATAAATAAATGAAATAATTGTGATTACCAAATGTAATTACTTAATTAGTATTAAATGTATTTATTGATAAAACATAAATCATTCAAAATAGAAAAAAAAAATATAATATTTACTATTTGCATTGATCAGCCAAATAACCAGCCAAAAAAGTATACTTTTCATTCGTATAAGTCTAACTACTAATGGATGAAAACCGCGTTTTCAGGCGTTTAACGTCGGTCTAACCCTTTCAGTGCGTGAAAACAGACCGGGGCTGCAGAAAAGCCAGGGGGTTGCTTACGGTTTTCACGTAGTTTCAGTACTACTCGGTCGTACGTCACGTAGGCTCACGTAAACTTAAAATTTGTTATTAGTTATTTATTTATTTAACATATTCACCTCTGAGCTACGCGCGTAGCGCTGCATCGTAGCCGATATCATGATTTCTTTGTGTATGTAACGAAAATGCATCTCTACGACGCATTTTTGCTACATATGGGGAAATCCATGCTATCGGCAACAAAGTAGCGCTACTAACGTAGCTCTCAATACAGAATGCAGTGCAATTAATTTTTAAATGTAATTTTTTAAATAATTAGTGTTTTTAATGTTTATGGATCTCGCAGTTCTCACCTTGGAAATCAATGAACAATTATTTTAGTAATTTTTCAATGCGGTAAGAAAGTATTTCCGTATCGTGGTTGGAGAAATTAACTTTTTAAGTGATGCTTTAAATGTTTATTTTTTCAAATGCTATTTAATTGCATTATTTTGGATTTATTGTAATTGTTAGCGGCAGTAGGTATTATTTCCCCTTTTCGCATTGGAGTATTTTGATTTTTCGGGTATGTTAATTATTCTCGGGTAATTTAGTATGAATATTTAGTCACATTTACCTTTTCTTTCAACACCTTATTTGCCAAGAGTGGCACTGAAACTTTAGTGATCTTATGTGATCCTACCCTTTTACGAGATACAGGCGTTAATTGCTGTATATATATATATATTTAGCATGAGGAGCTAAACTATGCTCTTAAAAAAGGCCTTTAACCGGATATACCCGAAGTCAGCGTTTCCAAATTCAGCCCTAAAGAGGCCACATTTCGTGAGCCGTGTCGCCCGTTACCGCCCTGCCAACAACCTCTCCTGCCCTTAGCGCCCTGGTAGCCGACCTGTCTGCAGCCACGGTTTGACACCCGTGAGGCGCCTTTGACAGTTGATTAACGACTATTTGATTGTTTTGACAGCTCCCCGACACCGCTCAAGGAGTTCTATAGTTTTAAGGAATTTTAAGTAGTCTTGAGACTTTCTATCTATTTAGCTTTCATACTGAAATCCTTTCTGTGAATGTGAAACTTCGTTAGCTTGATTTTCAGATTACTAATTAGCAATAGGTAACTTATGATAATTATTTACCTAATTATATGTAACCTTGTCAGCTAACTATTTATCAAAAAATGCAGTCCATAGTTTACAAAATAGTTTTTAAAAAGATTAAGTTTATTAAATTATGTTAATTGATTATGATATTTATGATTACGTAATTTCCATACAATGGCAAATGTGATTCGATAATGAAAGAATTTTTCAGGTAAGGAAAATACCTGAAGAGCGAAGGTAAAATTTTTCACCTGTCTTACCTTCCACCTGAGTACTAGGGGATAAGGACGTTAAAGGAGAAAATTTCACCTTTTCACGTGGATACTGAAAATTCAGGTGCACTCACACAAATGAAGCTCACCTTTTTGAATAATACGTTGCGTTTTAGGCGTACGACGACGCGCGACCAATCAGATCGTTTTATTTGCAGGCAGTTATTGCTCTCTCGCTCGCGCTCCCTATTTTAAAAGGGGAATTTTCCTTCCTTCCTTGTGTGCGTTGGGCGCTACCTTTTCCAATCAAATTTTCCTAAACGCACACGCGGCCACTTTTCCTTATTTTGTTTAGTTGTGTGCCAGTCGAGCGACAGGTAAAATTTACTACACCTGATTCTTGTTTTCCTGGTATCCAGGTGCGAGGTGAAACAGGTGAACTTACCTGAAAGTTTCAGCGGGTTTCAGGTGCGCAGATTGACTGACAAGTTGTCTCGAGAGATTGGGTCTGTGCACCGTAGTATTTTCAGACAGGTGTATAAAGAACGATTTTGTCAATTGCCTTAAATACCGTGACAGTGTACGGAAATAAATTGGAATACGTAGAAACACACAAGGGAATAGACAATAAAAATTAATGTTTTAAAAATTATTAAATAATTTGTAAATATTAATTTTTGATGTAAGAAATAAACAAAATGACTTAAATCGAATTGAACAGCGGTACCGTTCAATTATTATTTCATTTTGTAGGGAGAGTTCGATTCTGCGGGGAAATTTTTCGACATAGTGGGGGAAAAACACTAGGCTTACATAAAATCAAGGAGCGCAGAATAAACTCGGCTCACGGGAGCAACGGTATTTAAATAAAATAATAATCTCCCGCCAGGACATCAGGGGACGAAAGAGGTTCATTTATAGAATTCTAGAAATTCAAGAGAAATTCTTGTATGTTTGTAGTTGAACATAGTAGTAGGGACCCGGGGCGCATAGCTATATGGAGCTATATCGTAGAAGTTATCCTTTATATTGAAATGGAAATAGTTTGTGTTTGATAATATCATGTAAGGTCAGTGTGGGGAAGACCGTCTACCCGGAAAGACCGTCTATTGACAATAACTTTAATGTTTATATATCTACGCCTCTCACACCTCCGAAGGTATACCAGTTTTTCATCCTTAAGCCATTGGTCTTGAATACATATCCCTAGGACGAACACTAGTTAACAATAAACTTGATTCGTGTTTCGAACTCGAGCATCGAGTTCAACATGGTTCCGAAAAAAATTAAAATAAAATAGAAGCAGTCGGAATATTTGTATATCATGTATGTAACGTAGTCATTTAATAACCGTTCTTTCTGACTAGTACTATTAATCTACTCAAAACGCGTTCAATTTCTTGTTTTATGTTCTGAAATATGTAACTTAGAAATTGTGCCTACTCAGAAAGTCCGGCATAAAAGAGAAAGGCAAGACCGGCATACGATAAACAAGGAGTTGCCAACCTTTTTTAGGCTTTATTGGAAATAAGTCGAGTGTAAACAATATCAATATATAAGTACGTTTTTTGCTTATGATAGTTGTACCGTTTTTGATTTTAACTTCGAAATACAGTTTTGGTAATGATTCGTATGGTGTTACTGATATCATTCGAAAGTATTAAATAAAAATGACATAGTTGTGAAGAATTATAAGTGGTGAACAGAACTAAGCCTACTTACACTGCATTACTCATCATCATATTTAAGTTGGTAGTGTTTGTATAGATTGAGCAACATGCGGCGACAAATATTTCAAAAGAGAGTTATGTATTTTAGAAATAAAAGTAAGCATTTTGAATCCAATTATTTATTTAAACAGATAACATAATATTTGCGCACCCTTGACAAAACATATTTGATAAAGGTTGTTCGTCAGACGGCAGAAACTGAACCCTGGAGGCACAGAGGGTCATATCGAAACTATGACTAGTGGCACAAACTGTGCACTTCTCAAGCAAAATCATTTCGTCTTCCTCGTCGATACGTATACGCTGGCGTTAGGAAGTACATCAAAAAAAGATTCTATCAATACATTCTTCGGAAGATGTATAGACATGACTTGTATATTGTTTGCTATTTTTAATAACTGAAACAAATATTTATGTATTAAGTATACAAAAATTTATGTAAATATTTATGTATTAATGACATCTGAATCTCTACTGAGTTTTTGAAGTCGTAATCGAGCAAAATGGGGCAAAGGGTGTTTATTGAATCCTGAACGAAGTAAAGGAATCTCTAATCTCGCTACGCTCGGGATTCAAAATTAGAATCCTGAGCGTAGTGAGGGATTCAAGTATTAACGCTCAAGGTGGAAATAATTTTGCTACCATGTGATATATACAATTTTTCACGTCACCTATGAGCAAATTACCAAAATATTAATAATGAATATACCTACTGCAAATCAGTAGTACGGACTTAATCTACAACAATTTATAAACGATCATGAAATATAATGTCAAAACTCTTTTCATTGAATTAATATGTTATACTGGCAACATAAAATCCTTGAACAGAAAAGAACCACTCAGCTCCTCCAAGACTCGAGTTTGTAATATTCATACTCCCCGAGTTACACACAATGTTTTTCATCACACTTGCAACATAAAAATATGTAAAAAGAAAAAAAAATTGAATACGGTACTAGAAATTTCATAACTCCCTTGGGAGAACGATTTTTCTATAACTCACGCTCCGCCTGCGTGTAAAACCACATTTAGTGTGCGAGTGTGATGAAAAAAAATTACACATTCATTCATACTGTAGTGACTATAGCAAAACCAAGCATTGCTAAGAAATGTTACCAAACTAATTCACGTATCTTAATATCCTATTACATTTTCTTAATTAACATAGTTTCAAAAACAGATAAGTAGTTGGATTTATATGAGCCTGTAATATCGTGACTAAATTGTATTCGCAGGTGTTCGTTGGAAAAACAGTATTATGCAATATCTGGACCTGAAAAGAAAAGGTTATGAACCACATCTACGGGACATATGCCGGTCTTGCCTTATAAATAGAAAAATGCTTATATGTTCAAAATTTCAACGTTATTTTAATAGTTATCTAGCACATTCTGCCCCATTATTACGTTAAATAACAATGATCATGATTTTGGAATCTAGTCTCATATGAAATTACGCGACAACAAGCACTAGACGGTCTTTCTGTGCTCATCGCGGGAGGACGGTCAACCCGCCGAGCCTTAAAAAAAGTGATTTTTATCACTTAAAACTACCTTACTTCACCAAAATACTGTAAAAGCTTTACTTGAAAATATTGAGCGACAAATAACTGTAGCCGTTATTTGATATGAGGTTTTCAATAGACGCCATTTATAGGACGGTCTAGCGATTGTGTAAACAGCGAACGAGTTAAATGCTGTGGAATTGTTTCCGATTGAATGGTTTTCATCGCCTGAAAAGGTATTGTCATCATTATACTTAATAGTAATTACTGTCCACAATATAATGCAATGTTGTCTTATCTTTCTTCATATTTAGGAATAGGAAAACAGGAAACAAATTTCTTATCGGACTTAATATTTTGTTGTATTATAAATATTTGGAGTAGAAGGTCATTGACATACCGAAATTGTTTTGATTACCGAGCCCGAATGATAGGTTATAGGTTATATAATGGAGCCTGCTTGAAAAGTAATATGGACTGGTAATTGTATGGAAAGCAGTCACCGTGAGGTTCCTATATAGTTAAGTTGATCTATAATGTATAGTTGGTCATCAAAGATACTGACAGCTGTGAACATACTACCTAACTATCTTAGTACAAGTTAAATGGAATAATACTCACTTGTACCCGTAATCCAGGTTATCGCCGCATCCGCACCACACCCAGTCGGAATGCAGCGACCTCGGTCTTGCGGCCCGACTGCATCCGCAACTCGCCAGTCGCCCGTCGCGACACGCGCGCGACACCGATAACGACACGCCAGCGGCCGTGATAGCGTGTGTGAAGGCGGTTTCTCGAGACGCTGTGGACAAATGATAAGGCAATTAATGCAGGATATAAGTAAATCCGCAACTCGCTAAACCTACTTCGCGAGAAGTGTGTGAGACTGATGGCGAAGCGCTAGCAGCAGTGATAAGTAGTATGTGTGAAAACTGTTTCTCGAGACGCTGTCCACAAAGCGATAATGATAAAACTGTAAATTAGTCGTGCGATGAAATAAGCGTGCGACATCGATAGCGACAGCACACCAGCCATGAAAACGTGGCGCGTGCGTGAAGGGCGATGGCGGGATGCTGGAGACAAATTACGACTGTTGATAAGAAGTGCAGGGATTGCACCTGCAACTGGCCAGTCCTCTGTCGCGATAAATGCGCTACACCCCAGCAGCGGAAATGATCAAACTGTAAAACGTGACATGACTCTCACACTGTTGTGACTCCGCACGCCGCTCTGATGCGCAAAAGGAACAGATCTATGCGCATATAAAGACATGTCTCGCTCACACATCAGAGCTGAGGATCCAATGTGAAGACTGTCTGAATCTGATTGTAGTCAGGCGCGATTCTGGTAATAAAATGTATTATGGTTCCCTAGTAGCTTTCGGTAGCGCTGTAACCTTTACAAGGCCAAGTTAATCAAGGACGTAAGGAAAATAAGGCCACAGAGTTTCCTAAGTTGTTTATTTGATTTATGTGTGTGTCTTTTCATTATTATTTAATGGCATAAAGGCATATTCCAGTAATTTATTATGTTATTCATACTTTGTTTATTCAGGTTTTAACTACTTAATGTACTTTGAGTGGGCCTTAACGTTTATACTTAGGTATTTTTTTAAACGATGACGCCATAATTTGTAGGTTAAATTAATATTAGTAATCACATTTCACAGACTAAAAAAAACGTGTTGGGAAATAGGAAATGTCATAATTGCATAAAGTTTCACATTTAAAATAAAACTTTTCACAATCAGTATCATCAAAATCGCTGCCAACTTAGCTTGGCTGGACTCTACCTAAATGTCTGGTGTATTTTCACATGTAATTAACTTACTCAATTCGTACACCGAAAAACATGTGCGTAATACAGATTCATAAGTATCAATTCCTACCTATGTGTAGGTACACCGTGTTTTTAATGAATTCCGTAGATCAAATACAATTACATACATAATATACATACATACAATCACGCCTGTATCCCATAAAGGGGTAGGCAGAGTACATGAACTACTCAAGTTTCAGTGCCGCTGGCAAAAAGGAGTTGAAAGAACAAGAAATTGTGACATTGCAGTGATAGGTTGCCAGCCTCTCGCCTACGCCACAATTTAACCCATATCCCACAGTCGCCTTCTACGACACCCACGGGAAGAAAGGGGGTGGTGAAATTCTTAACCCGCCATCACACGGGCAAATACAATTAATTTCTCTAAAAAACTAGCGTCTTAACTCTTACGGTTATCCTGCAGTTATTCAAAAAATAAAAATTATTACTGTACACGTGTGTGACAGGCTGACAGCCCTTACCACTTCCTAAAGTTATTTGTTTTGACAGTGCCGTCAATCACTCGACACTAACTTGAATGTTGTTCTAAAGGGTCTCACACAGTGATAAATTTATTTATTATGTATGAAAACGACGAAAAAAAATTTCACTATCAGGAACCACCCTGTATAACTAAAAGTGATATACAGGGTGGTTCCTGATAGTGAACCTAACGACGTGTTGAATTTAACGGAAAACAAAAAAAAACGGTGTATGTATTAAACATCCTATTTTATGTAACCTTGATATTTTTTGTATATGTACGTACAGTATTTATATACCATGTACCATTCACCCAATCATAGAACAATAACAGAGAGATAAAAATACACAAATTACCATACTTGTCGCTGACAGCGCCTATAAAAATATCATAAAGTATTTCTGTTAGATCAGACGGAATAAAAGGGGCTACTTTCGCTTTTCTACATTTTCTTTGTGAATCTATGTTTCGATTCGCTTATAATGGGAAGGGGCTTTGGTATTGAATAATATAGTGGAATCTGAATATTTACTTCATAAAAAAATCATTGAAACTAAACAATGTATGAAAAGCGAAAATTGAATTTAAGTAATAAAACTAGCGTGAGACACTAACATACTTATTAAGCATGTAAAATCGGGTAACTCACGTAAAATTGTCGAAGGTCGTTCGACATGTTTCGACAGGAGCATTTTCATTGAGCACGCGCGATGCCGATGGTATCCCGACGCAGACTGCGGGCCTCAGCTCATCGCATCATATGATGCATCATAATCGCACGTGCTCAATGAAAATGCTCCCCGTTACGGAGCGAAACATGTCGAGCTACCTTCGACAATTTTACGTGAGTTCCCCGATTTTACATGTTTAATTTAAGTATTTAGTTTTAGCTTCATTTGAAGACTTAATTTACAGTTTTATTACCTACGCCATAATTAAATTACAGAATAGATGTAACTGCGTAGACCTTATAATTTCACGGAAAATGGAACTTCTTACATAAGTAGTTTCCACATCCTTCTCTCGAAGTTTATATAAATGTAAGATGAAAAGTAATTTGTCTAAAACCAACAGGTAAATTGAGTTGACAACTGGACGATATAATAAATCAAATGTTCGTCATACTTGGTCCAAAACTCCTTCTATGGGTGTCAGTCCTAGAAGCATGCTCATTTCTCATTTCCATTTTCAAAATGCGGGAGCGTTTATCAATTTCAAACTCGCGCCAGCCAGGAATCCGCGCTGAGTCGCTACTTGCTGGAAACTCCACAGAGCCCTAAATCTTGTCGGGCGCGGACACTAACTGATTTACTGTGCACAGACCACCTCAACTAGGCGAAACACGATGTATTTACTTACTAAGAACACTACTAGTCTTGTTTCTTGCTCCTGTCGGCCTAGCCGAAAAAGCGATCGTTGATGCTAGACGCCGATCGAAACGCAGTCTCGCTCTGTCGCTCCAATGCAGAAACATTTGGCTCCGTACCCTGAAGCTACGATCCTTAACTGACACTGACATGCGCTTAGGGTATGCGCAGGGTGGCAACTATAAAGTATTTGAGGTCAGCACCTACACTGAGAGAAATTTGCATTGTAAATTTAACAAGTTCGACTTGTTGCGGTTTATCCGTTTGAATCAGCCAAACGTATGTTTAAAACAATATGTGTCAGGTTGTTTTTATAAAATCGACTTGTTGATTCAAATATATTGCCGATTCAAATGACAAGTAGCTTGTTGTTTGAATCAAAGAGCACGTAGGCGCTATTTTAACCAAAAAACTTGTTGAACGAACATGAAAACTGGTTGTATTTTCTCTCAGCGTACGCTTAACGGGAGTTAGTACGAGTATCTACTCAGCCACTTCTTTCTTTAATACAAAAATCGCAATATCTGACAGTTGGAGGTATCCTACTTTGAATTTGGGCAACTCTAACGGTACCTATTGAATCAAACCCAATCTTGCTACCCAAATATTTAAGCATTTTACAAAAAATGTACATCGTAGGTGACCTTGTACTTTTTGTAGACTTTTCATTATGCGGTGTCTGTGTAGCATGTGCTGTGACGCCACTATTCCGATCTTTTACTACTAGAAATGGAGAAATAAAACCGAGCTGTTGTTGGTCTCGGAGTTTTATGACGTTGATTAGATGTGATTTATGTGGCTGTGTGGATATCGTCCTAAATAAGACAATGCTTTAATTGGAGGAAAATACCTATAATTCGGACAGACAAAACGCAAAAACACGATATGTAGACTCGATGGTTCCTACCGATCTCGCGAATATTTATATCGTATGTACCTATGTGTATTGAATGTATATACGATACTCGAATAGATAAATATCAACATACATAAATAAGCATAAGCAACGTACATACAAAAACTTCGCTAATGCCTAGGCATGTGGCGATGAGTTGGCAATAATTAGTGAAATAACCAAATAAGAGTAAACGGTTTCAATACTGTATGTCTCATCCTTCATGACCGTAC